>NC_054371.1:223269490-224469490 GCF_017654675.1 Xenopus laevis
GGGACCTGCTGGATGCTGAATATATTAGTAGTAAGTGACCACCTTGAAGATTTTCAGGGGTTCCTCAACAGTCAGGAAACAGTTTGAGAGGTCCAGGTATTGTACCTTACCTAGAAGGGAGAGAAGAACAATGAAAGTGCTGGGCTATTTAATCATTTAAGGCCAGGGCACACACACACACACTGCTATTTCGGGAGATTAGTCGCCCAGCGATAAATTGTTTCTTCTTCAGCGACTAATCTCCCCAAACTGCCTTCCCGCTGGCTTGAATGTAAATCACCGGCGGGATGGCAGTCTGATCGCTTTGGCTTTCCGAAGTCGACCGAAGTTTCCTCGTGAGGCAACTTCAGACGACTTCAGAAAATGAATCACTCCGAGTGCCATCTTGCCACTGATTTAGATTCTAGCTGATGGGAAGACAGTTTGTGGAGATTAGTCACCCGAAGAAGAAGCGATTTATCGCTGGGCAACATCTCCCGAAATAGCAGCATGTGCCTTTACCCTAAATGTTTGTTGCCTTTGCAGCAATGCTGTTCGCCAAAGATGTTTAAGTGTTTTCTCTGCTAAGTTCCAGTGCATGCACCACCTAGTGCCAGCAGGTAAAATCTCCTACTAAATATTAGTTTGTAGAAGATACTGTATGGGTTGGGATCAAAATCTAGAAATAGTACAGAGAAAAACTTCCAGTGAAAAAGGTATAATGTTTCTTTGACTGGATTGTGAATTGACGCATATTATGAAAGAATCTCTGGCAGTCGAGCCGCACCATGAAGGACCATGTAGTACAGTGGGTTCCAGGGGTATTCATGGCAACAAATAGGTACTGGTTCCTTCGTCCTTATGTTCCCCATACACCCTACTACAGTGTAATCATTCACTTACATTACAGTGATCCCCAACCAGTGGCTCATGAGTAACATGTTGCTCTCCAACCCCTTGGATGTTGCTCCTAGTGGCCTCCAAGCAGGTACTTATTTTTGCATTCCTGACTTAAAGGCAAGTTTTGGTTGTATAAAAACCAGTTGTACTGCCAAACAGACCATCCTCTTGGCTTTAAGTCCACATAGGAGCTACAAATACCCAAGCAAAGGCTTATTTGTAAGCCCCAGGAACTTTTTGCATGCTTATGTTGCTCTCTGACATTAGTTTACACTTGAATGTGGCTCACAATTAAAAAAGGTTGGGGACCCCTGCCTTACAAGAAGCCAGTAGAGGGTGTGGTTTAGTAAACAGGAGGAGTGTCCTGACATCACTAGGGGGTGCGGCCAGCCTAGTACTGCTGGAAAAGTAGAACAGGTAAACAGGCCTGGACTGGGAGTCAAAATAGGCCCTCCCATTCCAAGTACGCAGAGGCCCAAACAGCCCCCTAGCAGCCCAAACAGCCCCAACCAGCCGACTCTATGGTAACTTTCTATGGAACCATACAGCAGCCCCTCTGGCATTTGCAGAAACCACAGATTGCCAGTCTGGGCCTGCAGGTAAAACTGAATGGAACAACATTGCAGACAGAGAGAAACCACAGATATATATAAAATTTAGGTTTCTCACTGTGTTTGTTATAATAAAGCATTTAGTGGCCCTTTAAAGAAGAATCCCAAATAGGGCAATTACAACATCAAGTTCATTCTTATACAGATTCTGGATATAAATATCTGGGGAAGGTGGAAAATGGTCCGTCCTGTATATAAAAACAATGCTGATTGGGCTGCGCTGCTCTAAAGCTGGCTGTAAATACTGTAACCAAACAAGCAGACCTCTCCCTGATATGCTCACCCTTCAGGTGGGTGATATTGGGCTGGTCCGATCATGGGCCCTAGGGCCCAACAATCGGATCACAATGACTGGTTGGATTTAGGACCACATCAACGAACCGATACAGTCCTCAATCCAACAGGATTTTTAAACTCGCCCGATCGACTTCTGGCTGATTTTTGGTCAGATATGGATTGGGGAAGCCAGTCTGAGGGCCACCATATACTGCCCAATAAGCTGCTGACTTAAGCTGGCCATAGACGAGCAGACTATTAGCCTATGTCAGAGGAACAAGCTTCCATGCCAATCTTCCTACCTGCAACTCACCATTGAGATAAATATAAAGTAGTTACGAGAACAAATCACATGATGCTCGGGCCATTAATTGGCAGGCAGCAATCCTACGAAAGTTATGTCGGACAAATAGTAATGACAGTTTCCCATTGATATTGTCAGATAGGCAAAACATGCAGAGATATTATCGTTGGCTGAAAGCTGGAAATGAAAGCCCTTTTGTCCTTCGAGCTGCTCAGTTAATGAAAAGATCAGCAGAGAGGATTGTGCAGGAAGCCTTTATATACTTACACACGTTAATTAAATCACCTTTTCATTAGCTCTTGTCTGGGGAAAATAAACCCAGTTTGGGCAACGTGTTTCTCTAACTCCTTGACTCTTTGGTCTTGGGATTCTTTTCTAGTAGAAAGCCCTTAGTTGAACCTTGAAGTTCTCAGAATCCATTTATAACATTTGTCCATCTTGGGTGGTCTTCATTCATAAACATTCTGCATCCCGCTTATCGATCTACGTCCAGGATATTCAACGTAGACCTACACAAGGATCTTGTCATCTTGTCTACAACTGGGGCAGTGAAGAAGACATTCCAAGGGTAAATATTGCATTTTCTGACCCTTGCCTTTAATTAAATAACAGCTATTTCATGATGCCCGAGCCCAGGAATCCCCAATCTTTTGCATCCGTGAGCAACATTCATAAGTAAAAGGAGATAGGGAGCAACACTAGCAAGAAAAATGTTCTTGGGGTTCCAAATAATTGCTGTGATTGGCCATTTGGTAGAATGTCATTTTGTGGATTGTAAACCTACATTGAGGCTCTGTTTGGCACTGCGCCTGGTTTTTATGCAACCAAACTTACTTCTCAGCCAGGAATTCAAAAATAAGCACCTGCTTTGAGGCCACTGGGAGCAACATCCAAAGGGTTGGAGAGCAACATGTTACTCACGAGCTACTGGTTGGGGATCACTGCTCTAGCCTATAAAAGTACAGGGTCAACAGATATAATATGCAGCAACCCGAGGAGCCGCTCCTCTTTGGACAATTTGAAATCTGTAGTCTTCGCTGCACCAGTGTTCTGACAGCCCAGTCCAACCCTGTCTCGTCCTCTGTGCTACTTCAGGTCCTCTTCTCTGGTCTCGTCTTGGCTCAGTGTTTACTGTCACAATGAAGTGGACCTGAATTGGCGTAAGAATAAGCCTGCTAACTCCGCAATGTTACTCTGCTTTTCAGCACAAGACAACAAGGAAGTTTAGAGGGACCCAGTGGGGGAAGGAGGTGGTGTGGAGAGGGGGACAGGGCATTACATAGGCTTTAGTTCTCTTTAAAGGAGAACTAAACCCTAAAAATGAATATGGCTAAAAATGGCATATTTTATATAGTGAACTTATTGCACCAGCGTAAAGTTTCCTCTTCTCAATAGCAGCAATGATCCCAGACTTCAAACTTGTCACAGGGGGTGATGCTACAGGTTTGCTGATTATTAAATTCTGATGCTAATTGCACTGGTTTCTGTGCTGCCATGTAGTAATTATGTGTATTAATTACTAATCAGCCTTATATTGTGACATTTCTATTCTATGTGTACTGTATATTGTGAGTGGGTCCCTAAGCTCAGTAAGTGACAGCAGCACAGAGCATGTGCAGTGAATCAGCAGAAAAGAAGATGGGGAGCTACTGGGGCATCTTTGGAGACACAGATCTTTACTGCTAAAGGGCTGTGGTTGCCTTGGGCTGGTACAGAAGCACAAAACATAATGTACAACATTTCTACCTACTTCTTTAGTTAGGCTTTAGTTCTCCTTTAAGTTCAGTTAGGGTAAGCACTAGTGAAAATGCCTTTTTCTGCTCCTATATAAATCCAGTGTTAGGGCCGGTGAGGGTGAAATTAGGGATGATTTCTAATTAGCTGTCACGAGGCTAAGTGGCTGATACAGTTCAATATTTTTTCATTAATATGTGTGGCCTGTTATGGGGTAAGCTATTCGATTTTCATTGCACCACGCGTTTACCTTGATAACGCTCTGTAACAGGAGACCTCCCCAATCCCTTGGTCCCTGGCCCTTACCAGCAGCTGCAGATATTTAGGGAAGAACTTCCTGTAAACCCAACAGGGAGGGGGGCGCCTGAGGACTTCATAGAGACTTGTCACCTAGATTAAAGAAGCAGACAATAGATCATTCTCATATCCCTCTTTTACCCTCGTAAAACTGTCTCGCTGCCCTAAAAAAAGCCCAAGATCGGATGTCCATTTTGCAAGACAGCTGAAATGGATTCTTGTTTGATAGGTTTTTCCACCACAGAACCTTTCCATTGTACCACGCATGGGACCCCTGGCTAAACTGGGTGTGCTGGGCTCAAGCAGAAGACTTGTTACAGAGAGAGGCCCCCAGCCCAGGATCACAATGACAGGGCCTACAAGATGTTAACCTCTCCTAGAATTCTCCACATGCCATAGAATTTTCAGCTTTTGTGGAGCGGACAAGCTTGACATTGTATGGCGGGGAGGGAGCAAACCAACAACTTAATTAAACCTTAGGGGGCCGCTGGAGACGTGCAAGTGAATTATTGAAGGTGCAGGGTATTGTACTTAGTATCAGATTCCCTGGAGCAGAGATTCCCATCCTGGGTGGCCCAGGAAATATTTGCAGTAAGGGGAAACGTGAATGATGAGATGGTTCTGCTGACTGACGAATAGAAATAGTGATGTTATCCTGCTTCAATAACCCAATTCATAGAAGCCTCTTCTGGAAACTCACATGCCTTTCTTGGCCAATGAAATTCTAATATAAAGTGCCATGAACATTGACGCCTGTAACCTGTTTGCCATTTACAGATGAAAACACTAAATTGTATCTGATATTACACAGTAATTCTATTTGCTGCATTCTGGGTAAAAGCCCATGCCCAGAGCATTCCACTCATGCTATGTGACGCCGCATAGCAATATCCACTGGGCTGAAAGCTGCTGTACATAATAATATATTCTCCGAAATATTCATCGTCAGTAACAAGCTGTGAATGAGAAGTATGGTTTTAATCTGTATCAGCATTTCACAAGTCTCCCCGTGGGCTACAGTTACTCTTCCGCAGACGGTCCAATTTGCATCTTCTTGGAATTCACATATCCTGCCCTGGTTTTTTTTTTTGTTCGCCGAGTTCTCTCCCGATGACGCACATCATATCACTGTGTAGAGACTAATGATGTGTAAAAGTATGATCAGGCGGTGCTGGAATTGCTTTTTCACTAGTAAATGCCACGGAGTGATATTGTTCATTGTGGGGCAGAGGGGGTTAATCTCTTGGGATTGCCCCTTTGGGCTGATGTAGACAGGGCACTGCACTTGTCTCTGTACCCTGGGTGGGTCTAAGCTACACTCAGAGGGAGAGTCAGCACTGCTTTTTTGGGAGAAAATATGTTCCAAGAATATAATGCAGCTCCATGAGACTGTGAGGCGGGGAAACCTCTCCTAAATGAGGTTATCTTTGGGTGCATCTACAGTCCCCTTTATCCATAGGGTATTGCAGAAGGTGCAAATCTGGGACCAGTTTCCAATGAGACCTCTGTTTTTGTTGTTTTAGCCGGTGGGATTATCCTTGAACTTTGCAGAAGAGGTGATGGCTCTCAAACTTGCCGTATTCCCTCAGTTATAATGCTTGGACCCTTCTCCAACTGGAGCTTTTCCTGCAGCCTGGTCCACTTGTAATTTGTCCTGGATCCTGCTTTAATTGAACTTTAACCTGAAGCCTATTCCAACAGACATTTGCCCTGCAGCTTCTCTTTTGAGCTTACTCCAACGGGGATCCATCATGAAGCCTGTTCCATCTCTGCTCAGATTCTACTCCAACTACAATTTCCCTTAAAGGAGAACTAAACCTTAAAAATTAATGTGGCCAAAATGGCATATTTTATATACTGGACTTATTGCACCAGCCTAAAGTTTCAGCTTGTCAATAGCAGCAATGATCCAGGACTTCAAACTTGTCACAGGGGGTCACCATCTTGGAAAGTGTCTGTGACACTCACATGCTCAGTGGGCTCTGATTGGCTGTTGAGAAGCTAAGCTTAGGGCTCGTCACTAATTATCCAGCAGAAAATGAGCTTCCCTGGCTGTAATATAAGCTGATGCTACAGGTTTGCTGATTATTAAATTCTGATGCTAATTGCACTGGTTTCTGTGCTGCCATGTAGTAATTATCTGTATTAATTACTAATCAGCCTTATATTGTGACATTTCTATTCTATGTGTACTGTATATTGTGAGTGGCTCCCTAAGCTCAGTAAGTGACAGCAGCACAGAGCATGTGCAGTGAATCAGCAGAAAAGAAGATGGGGAGCTACTGGGGCATCTTTGGAGACACAGATCTTTACTGCTAAAGGGCTGTGGTTGCCTTGGGCTGGTACAGAAGCACAAAACATCATGTACAACATTTCTAGCTACTTCTTTAGTTAGGCTTTACTTTTCCTTTTAAACCTACCAACCACTGATGGGATTTGCTCTGACGTCTTCTCCACAGGTGAATTTCCTCTGTGATGGGGCTGCTTTGAAGCCTAACCCCCAGCTTGTATCCAGGAACCTGTTCCACTTTTGATAATTCCTCAACCCTTTTCTAACTCCTCTAGTTGACATTTGCTCTGAACCCACTGCAGAGAGTGCATCATCCATGCCCGAAAACAACTTCAGATCAATTGCTCAAGCCTGGGAACAGTGACAGTTGAAGAAGTCCTCTGTGTTATGGTGTTGAGTATCTTCTGCTTGTGGCTTCTGTTGCTCATTCATGTCTAATCAAGTGACAACACTGATGGAGCCAATCAGTGCCTGGAAGTAGATGACTCTGGCTTTTAGATGACTAGGCTGCCTTGTGTCTGGGTGGAACTGTCTATTTATACTGTATATCTCCCAACTCCCTCCTAGTACTCTCCCCAATCCTCCCTGCTGTCCTCCTGTATCTGCTTAGGGATTTCCATTCTTCTGTTGTTTGTGAGCCTTTCCCGTATTGTTGAACATTACTCATACAGACAATGCAATGCCTTTCGTGAGAACGTCGTTTAGCTGAGGGAGCTGAGCCTTAACCAGAACTTTTAAAATCTAGCACATAAAAATTGCCATTAGACACATGGCTTAAATTAGTGATTAGACTTGGAAACCCATTACCCTGGGAGCAGAATCAGTGCCGTTGGAGAGAGTCTGCAGCTTCCTTAGCATAAATTCAGTAATGACAGCACAAAATATCCAAATATGCCCAATGCCAAAACAGAGATAATTAATTACAGGCAACACTGGAGAATAGAATGAAATACTGGAGAGAGTGTGTCTTGTGCATTGTTTTGGGATAATCAGATTTGGGCAGGAATTTTAGATAGAGAGATGGAATTTTTAAAAATTTGGGGGCCCAAAGGAAAGACTGCTGGAGAGGAAGAGCAGCAGGTGAGTATCAGCAATTAGTGAACTGATTGAACAGTGAAGACTTCATGCTGTTGTATTCCACAGGAGATTGGTTTGTGTCTTTTAGGGTGGTGGCACACATAGTGTTCGGGGAGATTAAACAGCCAGCGTCAAATCTCCTCTTCTTCTGGTGACTAATCTCCCCAAAATGCCTTGGTACTCAGATTGCTTCAGTTGTCCAAAGTCGCCCGAAGTTTCCTCGTGAGGCTACGTGTGCCGCCACCCTTAGTATGTAAATAGATACAGGCAGGAGCTTAATTTTGGGAGACAGATGGATTGGACTTCCTATTACTTCTTATTGGACTCTGGAAATCAGCACCACAATTTAGGAATAATTGAATAATGAAAGACTACAGGTAAGGGAGGTGGGATCTGTGGGTATAAAGGGGATTATGCACTTTATTCTGTTTCCTGAGGGAGGGTGTACCCCTGAAACATTGATACTTTTGGTGATGCAATAAGTGGGGTAAGCTCCCCAACTGCATCATTTGAGTGTGAGCAGGTTCATGTATATTTTGCCAAGCCAAAAAAAGTCAACGCATATCCAGCACCACCAATGCAGTATATGTGATACACAGGTGTGCGGTGGACCAATCACATTCACTACAACACTGTGTAACAAAGGCAGAGCTGTATTCATAATCATGGCCATAGGCTCTATGAACCCCAGGGAGCTCTCCCTGATATGAAAAGTATCATTTCCAGCTGAGCATCCCATACTGGTCTCATGCCAACCTCCCGAGCGGCTGATTACTTGTAATGGTATTATATACATAACAGGAACTCTGTAGGGGGTTGTGTCCAGCCTGCTACTGAGACAATGGGGGCTTATGAAAGGCTTATTTTACAGTGACCTGTGGGTCAAATTAACCTGCCTGTGTGTGTTGTTGGAGGAAACCCACCCAGACATGGGTAGAATATACAATTCCTGGCTGGAGTTGAACTTATCTGATGCACAATTACATCCATGATTGTTTGCACCCTTCTATCAACCCAAACCCCACCAATATCAGACCCCCTCTCTTGCGCTGCTGACAGACCCTCTTTTTCATTGTTGTGCCGAGTCGGACAGAGTATGAATGTCACTAAAGTTATACAGTGTCACCATTCAGAAAGGGGCCCTTGTGATGCGGCTGATAATGATGATCCCAAGCTTCCCGGAATCCCAGCTTGAATTCAGACGGCACTGCTGAAAGATGTTCTGACTCCAGAGATAAAACCTCTGAGCTAAATATGTTATCAAGTCATCCAGTACGACGTCTCGTTCCCATGCGCAATAATCAATAGCCACCTGGAAAATCTCCAAGAAGTACTGAATGCAATATAAACCCAAAAGTACGTTTTTTTTCCAAACTAAAATAAATTGTAATTCTAAACAACTTTCCAAGATATACTAATTATATATAACCAGTGTTGATAGTCATGTGCTAAAGCAGAATCTGTTCGTACTGGTTCTGACTCCTGAAAAAATGTAGCAGAGGCCAGCGGATTAACAGAGCTGTAGGAGGACTGACTTCCACCAAACTGTTTCCAGAGAACAGAAAGGGACAGACAGACACGGATTTCAATAGCAATTACTTAAACGTTCAAACCCTTGAAAGTGTGCAATTAATGTATTGTATATTGGAAAGTTGCTTAGAAATATTTTTTTTTATTTCATAGGGCAATATTTTATTTTTTAGTTTGCATCCCCTTTTAAGAAGGAGCTGTAGTTAAAATAATTTATTTTACGAAGGTATTACTATCTTACTATATATACAAATTAGAAACATTGGGGTCACCCTGCTATAGTTTCAGGGCTACCCAGGGCACAAATAAGCACTCACCCCAAATCTCCCCCTAACTGACCTTCAGGCTGCGCCCCCTTAGCTCATAACAAGGTTACAGATATATAGAAACATTGGGTAACAGTCACCCTGCTATAGTTCCAGGGGCACAAATAAGCATCACCCCAAATCTCCCCCTAACTGACCTTCAAGCTGCGCCCCCTTAGCTCATAACAAGGTTACAGATCTAAGGGGGGCTTGGCCCCCTTAGCTCATAACAAGGTTACAGATATATAGAAACATTGGGGTAACAGTCACCCTGCTATAGTTCCAGGGTACCCAGGGCACAAATAAACACTCACCCCAAATTTCACTCTAACTGTCTCGCCCTGGTATTAGTGGATATAGTGAGTAACATCTCCGCCAGGCTACTTTCTGTTGGAATGGCAAGAAGAGGTGCAGATATGAGAATTGGAGCAGCAGACAGGGTGGAGGGCAGAGGATTAGGCATTATCTCCGGCGCTGGGTACAATATACAGGAATAGAACACACCTAGACTCGTCATGAGCAGCCAGAAGTAATTTATTTCCCCAGCGCCAGAGAGCTTCTCCCTGCAAAGCAATGACACAACTTACATCTTGGCATCCATCTTGGTGTGTCATGGCTCTGTCCTTCGGGGAGACACTGCTAATTGCCCTATGAATCATGCCATTCAGTTTATTGTTAGCCTTTAAAAAAAAAAGCCCAGACCAAGCTCAATAAATGACAGCATCCTAAAGTTGACTCTGCCCTAGTGTAACCCTGCAGGCTTCCTTGGCTTTGTACTTATTGGCAAAATCTAACTGCAACACTCCAGCTGTTATTGGACTACAGCTCCCAGCATCCCCTGGTAGCTTCCGGCTTTACAGAAGATTAGAGATGTGATTCAACAACAGCTGGAGGTTGCATTTTGGACAGCCTTATTGTAAAGTGTTATTGAACCAATTTCATCTGACTCCACTTGCTATCCTACAACCTTCTTTGCCTTACCATACACATTACAACACAGACCGTAAAATGTATAAAAGATAGTATTAAAAAAGTTATAGCCTTTTCCACAATACCCTTGTAGTGAATCCATAGGGTTTACTTTCCTCTACTGCTGAAGTAGTCCCTGGTCAGTAAACTATGGTCTGCAGGAGGGAAGTATTTCGCATTTGCCCAAAGGAATTACACCAGTTCCTGATTCCCTAGTATATAACAGGGGAGGTGACATGTTCTCAGCCTCTTCCTGGACTCCATCATCTACCAGAGGACCTGAGGGAGAGGTAGGCCTAAGTATTCAGGAGAAGGTAGACTTCAGTATCTCAGGAGAAGATAAAGAAGATCTCAGTATTTCAGCACAAGAGGATGTAGGCCTCCATATCTAAGGAGAAGATGAGGTATGTCTCAGTATTTCAGGAGAAGAGGAGGTTGGCCTCAGTATCTCAGCATAAGAAGAAATAGGCCTCCATATCTCAGGTGAAAATGAGGTAGGCCTCAGTATTTCTGGAGAAGAGGAGGTTGGCTTCAGTATCTCAGTACAAGCGTAGGTAGGCCTCCATATCTAAGGAGAAGATGAGGTATTCCTCAGTATTACAGGAGAAAAGGAGGCCCTTTTCCACTATACCCTTGTAGTGAATCCATAGGGTTTACTTTCCCCTACTGCTGAAGTAGTACCTGGTCAGTAACCTATGGTCTGCAGGAGGGAAGAATTCCGCATTTGCTCAAAGGAAATACGCAGTTCTTGATTCCCTAGTATATAACAGGGGAGGTGACATGTTCTCAGCCTCTTCCTGGCCTCCATCATCTGCCAGAGGACCTGAGGTAGGCCTAAGTATTTTAGGAGAAGGTAGGCTTCAGTATCTCAGGAGATAAAGAAAGCCTCAGTATCTGAGCACAAGAGGAGGTAGGCCTCCATATCTCAGGAGAAGATAAGGTAGGCTTCAGCATCTCAGTGGAAGAGCAGGTTGGCCTCAGTATCTCAGCACAAAATGAGGTAGGCCTCCATATCTCACGAGAAGATGGGGTAGGTTACAGTATCGCAGGAGAAGATGAGGTAGGCCTCAGTATTTCAGGAGAAGAGGAGTTTGGCCTCAGTATCTCAGTACAAGATGCTATAGGCATTGGGGTAATGGGCAGGTACTGTAAGAGGAAGACCATGGTGTATAGTAAAGGTACAATAAAGTAAGACATGGGGTAATGGCAGGGTGCATTAAGAAAAACACAATGTCCCAATGGAAGGCCACAGTGTAAGGCAGACAATGGTGTAACAGAATGGAACAGAAAGAAGTCAATTCCCTAATTGAAGGGTACAGTAGGAGGCAGACAATGGAGAAATAAAATGGAACAGTAAGAGGAAGAAGACAACTGACCAATAGAAGAGTACAGTGAGAGGCAGACAATTGGGTACTGGAATCATACAGTAAGAAGTACAATTTGCTTTTGGAAGGGAACAGTAAGTAGTGAGTGCACTAGAGGAAGACAGTGGTTTATTGGGTTGGTACCACCGAAGAAGAGGCCACAGGTAGAAGATGCTGTAATGTTTGCTAATGTTTATTGGGGCTAATTACATTCAAATCATTTGCTGAACTGATTGGGGTGCAGGGCAGAGGGTTCCTTCACTACAAACTGATCTGATTTGCATGCAGTGCCATTACCCAACTTGCAGAGCTATTTACACAAAGGGCAGCTGAGAGCTGATTCATGTGCATAGACCTTTGCTATCAACACAACAATCATGTTTTCCAATAAACTATTTATAAGTCTTTTTTTGCCTCCAGAAAGAGCTACGTTCTGTGCTGATTGCAATGTGGGACATCACCAGTGATAAATACTTATCTTCCCTGGTCTGGAGAAGGAATTTGCAAATATTTACTTTTTTATAACCAGTCTAATTATCTGGCCCTGTGTGGGATACATTGCAGCCAGTCCTGTTTGTCCATGTATCGCACACATATGCAAAAATGAAAGCATTGTCTTTATTGGGAAGACTCAGGGGCTCGAGTGTGCAAGTCAAAATTAAGGTGCAATATACATTGATGTTTATCACACACTTTTTAGGCATTTATCATTTTATCATATCAATGTTTATATCCCATTAAATGTATATTTTATTTTTGTTTAGAATTGTTTCTGGCCCCTAACTCTAAGGCCAGTATTTGGGTATTGGAGCAGGTGCATTCACATTGAAAGTCCAACCTGAGAGGGACACCTTGGTTACAAATTGTCGTTACAAATAAATATTGTAAAATACTTGATATTCCTTATATTTGTTTAGAATAAGTCCAACCTTCGGTTGTTGTTAGGATGTAGGCTAACAGTTTGGGCCTCAACCTCCCTTTGTTGACTCCAGCCAAGTCTACCTTGGATAAAACATACCCCTAAGTCCTTCATTTTACTGTTCAACTGGATGAATTCTAACACAAAGAAAATGGGAAGGTTCCTCTAGGCCTTGAGGTGCCTCATTTCTTCATCAGTCTCAGGTTCATCTGCTTCAGGAGATATCAAGGCTTTGATTCTGTATGATGTATTTCAGGGAAACCAAGGGGCATTAGTTAAAAACCTAGAGCTCAAGTCAGCTGAGGCAAGAAGAGAAGGTCTTCCAACTCAGAACCTCAATTTTCCCAAATGGATTCAAAAAGACAGAACTTGTCAGAAGAATAAAATAAAGGTCCTCCAGATTCCTGCTTTGATCCAGAATTTATTATCCCCTTATTTAGGCAATTGAAGGTGTTTGGGGAGTGATGGTAGAAAGGGAGGGGGATCAGGCTGTTTCTTCACTACAAATAACATGATTTTCTTTATTCTCAGGTCTGATCTGGTCACAGTAGGCTACAGGCTGAATAGATAACCCCCGGATAACACAGGTCCCCCCAAAACTTGCCCAATGCTCAATATACGTTTATAAATGATAGGAAATCTGCATATTTTCTAGAAATCACAATTTCCGAGATGAAAATGACATTTGTTTAAATTCCCTTTGAAGGGTTGATAGGCCCCAGGCATCGGTGTGTATTAATAAAGAGCAGCTCACAGGCTGAATGCCTTTATACTGTGAGTAATGGGGGAATTGTGCAAAGGATCAAACAGCACAGGGATAAACACAATACAATAAAAAGGGAATGAAAATGTGGTTTTCACTTCAAAGACAAGAGAGCACATTTACCAGGGCAGGGTGCAAAAGACAAGGGCCGTGCAAAAGACAGGGCCATGTTTTTTACTCAATGCCCTGCACATTCCATCAACATAGTACAGAGGTAGTCAGGTTATGGCACTTATCACCAGGAGAGGTGACAATGCATGATTCATTGGTCAAGTGCATCATCATATTGGTCAGGGAGCCAACCAAACATCATGCCAGGATTGGAAAGCTGGAAAGGCTAAATTAAGGGCTGGGTCTTTGCTTCCTCCACATCTATTTGTAGATTGTTTTGGCTAAGGGGTAGAAATTAAAGTGGCTTCAAAGGGGAAATGCACCCTACTTTCAGATTATTTCTTAACTAGAAGGTCTTGACACTTTGTGGCAGTCACATATGACAATTAATTTTCATCTAATTTGGCCAAGTGTAGCTTTGTCGGCTGTATCACGTGCACCCCCACGGCAGCGGAAAGGTCCCAATTGGTTACAGGTTCAATCACCATTGCATGTTGGGAGCAGTTTGTATATTTTTGGTTGTGTTTCCTGTTGAGTTCGAGTTTATTTGCCTGACCCGCACGCCCTGCCTTCTCACTCTGTTTATTTGTTATTGTGATTGGAATTTAGCCATTGTATTTGTACAGCTCAAGCCCACGTTTTCTTCATGTTCCCTCTGCAGTGTGGATTGGATTCCAACTAAAGGGCAAACGGGAAGTGTATCTACATGTTTGGGCCTCACTTTTAGCCCAAAACCCTAGTGAACTCCCTAAAGAGCTCCAAACAACCCCCTATAGACCTAAAATATGATTCAGAAGGAGCCTGTCAGGTGTACCAAGTGGTGGATTTACCATAAAGCAGGTCCAGTGGCTGCTGGGGTCCCAGGGTAAAAGGGTACTGGATCCCTCACTCCCAGCTTCTTCCTCCCCTTTAATCATCTCCACCCACAGCAAATGAGTAAGTGCAGGGAGTTAGCGGCACAGGTTGGTTTGTGCGCCTTAGGGTCTATTGGGGTTGTTTTTGTGTGTTTTGGCAACACTTGTTGGAGCTACTAAAATCTCGGGCCCTAATGCAATTACCCTTAAACTACTCCAGGATATACACATGTACTAAGCACAATACAGTAGGAACAGCCCCAGGGTTGGACTGGGCCAGTGGGACACTGGGATCCATACCCTCTCCCTGCCAGATACCTTCAGTGCTCCACCCCAATTCCTCGTTTTTGGCTGCAAGGAGAAAGTAGAAGGTACGCAAGGTGGTGCAAATGCGGGTGGGTTCAGGGGCCTTTTGGTGGAGGCTGCCAGTGGCTGGAAGAGTTTGCAACTGGGATGGGGGGCCCTGAGGTGGCAGCCCCAGTAGGCCCGGGGTACCCCAGTTCAACACTGAATAGCCCCCCAAAACAGGGATTGTTTGTCCATATATTGTAATATATTTAAGCTGGCCAACTACTCAAAGTCATCCCATATCTGGCCAGTCCTATGCTCAACTTGCATCTGATTCATTAAGAATTCTATTGCTTCATTATACATTTTACACAGGGACAAAGTTTTACCTGCAACTTACTAGCTGCTTTCAAAGTAAAACTCCCGAACTTGGCTGCTCTTTTATTAGACACCAGTGGGATCACCTGACTATAGCTGGGAGGGGTGGGAGCTACAACATATGTATATAATTAATACTTTTATTATTATGTGTTTAAACAGGTCCGGACTGAGAATTAAAATAGGCCCTGGCATTTCAGACACACAGAGGCCCATTCAGCCCCCACCAGCCCACTAAATACTGACTTTCTATGGGACCTTACAGCAGCCCCTCTGGCATTTGCCAGAACCCACAGATTGCCAGTCTGGGCCTGTGTTTAAATATGCTCTTCTTTACCACTATGTGTGTTATAAATGTGCCCAGTTTGATCACCGGGCAATGCTCTTCCGCTTTACTTGGGTCGGGTAGGAATGCTTGCACTCTACAAAAAATGACCCTCTTGCCTTGCTGTAGCACAAGTGTTGACATGTCTATAGTCTTTGACTCTGTCTCTGCCTCCTTGAATAAAATTCCCAACAAATAAATTCCAACCACAGTGCCCTCCTCCCCAAAATAAGGACAAACAAAACGTTCCAGTGTTTACTCTCCCTCCTGCTCACACACCCGTAAACGCAAATGTTTCGGATGATAATGTATGTTTTGGACAGTAAGCAGAACATTTAGTAGGAAAAAAAAGAAAGAAAGAAAAATACCCGGTAACTTTATACTTTTGAGAAAGTAACAAGGTAATTGGATCTGTCCTCCCTCCTCCATACAACTGGCGTATTGAGAAGAATAGTATAATAAAGTGGCCAGTTCCAGCCATAGATTTGGGAACAAAGGCATGTAAGGCATTCATAAATCCCAGGACCCTCCGGGGCTAACAATCTATTGTTTGGGGACCCCGGGCTCCAAGACCACAGAGAAAGCTTTTGTAGAGAGTTGATTTCTGGAGACTTTCCCTTTCCTGGGTGTTGGTACAACATGGAGTAGTCTCGCTTACACTCGGCACACAATATCCAGCCATTTCCCCAACTTGTATACATTTCCCATATTGGCTTTTGTTGACAGAGAGGTTTATGGTGATGACATAACGACTGTTCAAGCTGTAGAATAATGAGCCTTTTAGCACACAACACGACACGTCTGCAAGAGATGTGAGATCCTACTGCCTTACATTCAGCAGCTTTATGGGCCATTGAATTGCCCCCGGGCTTGTTTAGAAGCCAAAAGGGACAGTGCCCTAAATACCACTTGGTGCTGCTGCCAATGGAATCAGGCGAGACAAAAGAAAAGTCAGCTTGAGAATCACACAAGGGCGTTGGGACCATGTAAGGATTATATAAACTGGACATAACCAAGGTCAACAAACAAGGGCAATGGGACGATGATTAGAAACCCACATAAATGGCCCAATGGGCTCCTCAGCCAATGGGATTTTCTAATCTAGACGCCCTTGTACCCAAAGACCATCTGACAATTGCTGCTGAATCGCTCACTCCATTCAAAAGTGGAGCCTAAGCTTATAAAGGGGTGGTTCACTTTTGAGTTAACTTTTAGTATGTTACAGAATGGCCAATTCTAAGCAATTTTTCAATTGGTCTTCATTATTTATTTTCTATAGTTTTTTTTAAATGATTTGCCTTCTTCTGACTCTTTCCAGCTTTCAAATGGGGGTCACTGACCCCCGCTAAAACATTTGTTGTTATTGATACTGTTTATTACTCATCTTTCTATTCAGGCCTCTATTCATAGTCCAATCTCTTATTCAAATCAGTGCATGGTTGCTAGGGGAATTTGGACCACAGCAACCAGATTGCTGAAATTGCAAACTGGAGAGCTACTGAATAAAAAGCTAAATAACTCTAGAACCACAAATAATAAAAAACGAAACCCAATTGTCTTAGAATATCCCTCTCTACATCATAATAAAAGTTAATGTAAAGGTGAATAACCCCTTTAATGCTTATAGAACAATGGGATGACCTATTGAAAGCTTTAACCCCTTAAAGAGGTTGTTTACCTTTTCCATTTCCCTTTAGTATGGTGCAGAGAGTGATATTCTAAGACAATTTGCAATTGGTCTTAATTTTTTTATTATTTGTGGTTTTTGAGTTATTTAGTTATTTAGCAACTCTCCAGTTTTTAATTTCAGCTATCTGGTTGCTAGTAGGGTTGCCACCTTTACTCAAAAAGATTACCGGCCAATGGAGGGCAGGCACAAAAAAGGGGCGGTCCGTGACATAAAAAGGGGCGGAGCTACATGATGCGCCACAAAAGGGGCTAGGCAATATCGCAGAGACGTCCACGGCGCTGGAAAAAGGTAAGTTCTTTGCGAATTGGGGGCAGGCCAGGGGCTTTTTTTAAAGGGTATTACAAATTACCGGCAACTGCATTGCCGGTAAATTTGTAATACCGGCCCCGGCCTTGGCAGGTGTTTTACCGGCTAGGCCGGTAAAATACCGGCCGGGTGGCAACTCTAGTTGCTAGGGGCCAAATTACCTTGACATGAATAAAAGACTGGAATATTATCAGGAGAGGGTCTGAATAGAAATAAAAAGTCACAACAACAATACATTTGTAGCCTTACAGAGCATTTTTTATTAGATGGGGTCAGCGACCCCCATTTGAAAGCTGCAAAGAGTCAAGAGAAGGCAAATAATTCAAAAACTATAAAAAAAAAATGAAGGTCAATTGAAAAGTTGTTTAGTATTAGCCATTTTGGAACATACTAAAATTTATCTTAAAGGTGAACAGCCCACTAACGTAACCATGATTGACGGGACCCGGGTGCAAGACGCAGCGTTTGCACCAGATTCACTTGCACCTAAAGGCTCTGGTGGGGTCCAAGGGGGTGGGGCCCTGGTGTGATCACACCCTGTACCCCCCAGTAGTTCCACCAATGGAACCACAGCTTTAAGTGCCAAAGACACATGGGATGATTATCAACTTGATTCTCCAGGTCCCAGCAATAAGGAATCCACAAGACTGTTAGACTGGTGCTTATATGTCAATGCTGAAGTTTCAGTTTAATCCATACCTCCCAACATTTTGGAAATAAAAAGAGGGACAAAAATCCATTTTTGTGGTCACACACAGGTTAATGAAAGTTTGAACATATTTCTGTGTTTTTTTTTTCAGTTATTACAGTTTTGCTAATGAAGGTGAATTGCCTTTTAAGCTGTGAGTCTAACTTCTCCCAAGAGACCTGTTATCTTATATTGTTTCAATTACTTATTTGCTTATCTCAAAATTGTTACAAAAGTATCTTATCTGCCGCTCTGGCTCTTCTGGGCTCTCTGCCAAAAGCCAATTAAGTTAGAAACTTTGTTTCTTTTTCTGGCTGTTCAGTGCAGAGAAAAACTGGACTTTCCAGTACAAACGCGGGTTGAGCTGTCAAAAGAGGGACTGTCCATCTAAAAACAGGGAGTATGTGTGTGTTTAGTCACTGTGCTGATTGTGGACACTGGGGCCAGTACTTAAACGGTTAAAGAACCATAACGCCAGAGTATAAACATTATTTATTTGCTTAAACGTGAGAGTTATTTCCAATCTTTACATGTTCAGATGCCCGGAGCTGCTGATTCTCTCCATTGTACATCTATTTATATCTGTTTTCTCTCTCCTTTGTTAGAGTAAACAGAAGTGATCTGCAGAATCCTCTCTGCGCATTCCGACTCCATTTACAGTCACTGATTATGTGCAAAAATCATCTCCTTGGCAGGGAAACGGCTTTATCATAAAGATTTCTGTCCTATGGCTGTTTACTCAGCCGTGAACCCTTATTGCTGTGCACAAACCTTGTCAGTTCTGACTCGGAACAAAAGAATATTTGGGTCTTCGGCGCTCTACAAAAACAAACTATTGCCTTGAAGCGCTACTAAGCCCAAAACAATGATTCTTTATAATTCTCACGACAGTCTGGTCTATCCTACGCCTCCTGGTTTTTAATGGCAGCGTGTTTCCAAAAAGACTTATTGTATTTTATCCAAGCAAAGCCCCACTGGGTCTATAGGGGGTCTTTGGATCCGCAGAACATACACATACATTACTTGTCCCCAAATGCCCCTAAAGGGATGTTCATCTTTAACTTTTAGTATGACATAGAGAGTGATATTCTGAAACAATTTGCAATTGGTTTTCATTTTATACGATTTGTAGATTTTGATTTATTTCACTTTTTATTCAGTAGCTCTCCAGTTTGTAATTTCAGCAATCTGGTTGCTAGGGTCCAAATTACCCTACCAACCATGCACTGATTTGAATAAAAGACTGCAGTATGAATAGGAGAGAGCCTGAATATTAGTAAAAAACAAAAAAATAATAATGAAGACCAAATGAACAGTTGCTTAGAACTAGCCGTTTTATGGGTCAGGGCACACGCTCAGATTCAGGGAGATTAGTCGCCCAACGACAAATCTCCTCTTCTTCAGGGCAACTAATCTCCCTGCAATACCTTCTCGCCAGCTAGAATGTAAATCACCGGCGGGATGGCACTTGGAACGCTTCATTATCCGAATTCGCCGGAAGTTTCCTCATGAGGCAACTTCTTGCGACTTCGGAAAGCGAAACGATTTGGGGTTGGACCCCCCAAATAAACTTCCCCATCTAGTGTTGCTCTTAAGGGCAGAGACACATGCTTAGATTCTGGGATTCGGGGAGATTAGTTGCAGGGGCGATTAATATGCCCGAACTGTCTCCCACCAGCTAGAATGTAAATCGCAGCGGGATGGCACTCGGAGTGCTTCGTTTTCCAAAGTCACCAAAAGTTTCCACATGAGGCGATTAACATCCCCCCGGTGATTTACATTCAATGCGGCGGGAGGCAGTTTGGGGAGATTAGTCGCCCCGAAGAAGAGGAGATTTGTCGCCGGGCAATTAATCTCCCCGAATCTGAGCGTGTGCCCTGGACCTATAACATATTAAACATTAACTTAAAGGCGAACCACCCATTTAAGCCCATTCATTAAACCCTTTTGGATTGTTGACTTCCAAGGATTAATTATATCTTAGTTGGGATCAAGGACAAGCGACTGTTTTATTATTACACAGAAAAAGGAAATAATTTTTAAAAATTAGAATTACTGGTATGGGACCTGTTATCCAGAATGCTCGGGACCTGGGGTTTTCCTGATAACAAATCTTTCTGTAATTTGGATCTTCATACCTTAAATCTACTAGAAAATCATGTAAACATTAAATAAACCCAATAGGCTGGTTTTGCCTCCAATGAGGATTAATTATATCTTAGTTGGGATCAAGTACAAACTACTGTTTTATTATTACACAGAAAAAGGAAATCATTTTTTAAAATGTGGATTATTTGATTAAGATGGAGTCTATGGGAGATGGCCTTCCAGCAGGGGGGTAACTATAGAGCAGGGATCCCCAAGCTTTAGAACCCATGAGCAACATTCAAAAGTAAAAGGAGATGGGGAGCAACACAAGCAAGAAAGATGTTCTTGGGGTGCCAAATAAGAGCTGTGATTGGCCATTTGGTAGCCCCTATGTGGATTGTCAACCTACATTAAGGCTCTGTTTGGCAGTACACCTGTTTTTTTTACAACTAAAACTTGCCTCCAAGCCTGGAATTCAAAAATAATCACCTGCTTTGAGGCCACTGGGAGCAACATCCAAGGGGTTGGAGAGCAACATGTTACTCATGAGCTACTGGTTGGGGATCACTGCTATAGAGGAAGCAGACCCTGTGGCTGCAGGGGGGGCCAGGAGGTATAGGGGCCCCATGAGGCCCTAATTCATATACAGTCTCAATAAATACTGGTAAAATAAGTCAACCTCTAAACATTTTGGGGGCCTGAAAAATAATTTGCTGTGGGGCCCAGTGATATCTTGTTACACCACTGCCTTCCAGAAATTTGGAGCTTTCTGGCTAACAGGTTTCTGGATAACGGATCCCATACTTATATAAATATGCATTCCCAACATAAAGGTGGCAAAATGGGGTGCTATAGAAACTGACCAAGTCGGGGTACAAGCTGGACTCTCTGCAGTACTGGACCCCCCAGGTTCTGCTACACACCAGTTTCTACACTGCTGCTCAATGCACCATGAGGAATAAATATTTCCCTTAAAGAGAAGCAGGTCCATGGTCTTTGCAATCTCTCACATACCAGAAAGAAAACCTAGAAGGATTTTCTGATAAATCTGGCACTTGGTGCAAATCCTTTATTATGGAAAGTGCAATTGTGCTCTGCACTAGGGATCCCGCCTCCCCTCAAATTAAGAGTGGATAGGGGGGTGAACAGTCGCGTAACTAGAGCGCAAAAAAATCTTCAGTGGGGCCTGGCGCACTCTGATCCTCCGCCCACTCACCATCCCGCCTCCACCCCACCCTGACTCCGCCCACTCCCTCCTGACTTGCCTCCCAGACCACTGATAGACACCTGGATGTCCTGGGGCTGATCCAAGGTGGATTTTAAACTCGATCACCCCTAGTCTCCTTGCCTACTCCCTCCTGCTCCTATGGCAGTTCCCCTGATCCAGGGTTGCCAGGTTGGCTGTTTTTAAGACAAATTGGGCTACTGATTTAAAGCCCAGGCTGGTTTTGAAAGTACAAACTAGCCAAGATATGGATTTGGGCTACTTTTTGGGCCTGTGGCTGGTTTGCACTTTGGAAACCAGCCAAAGTTTTTTCTTGCCCTAAAGTGCCAAGCCTGCGTCTCCCAATGCATGTTGGGTAATGTAGTTTTTATTTAACAAACTGCCAAGTTTAATGTAGGACTACAATACCCAGCATGCAATGGGACTGACTTGTGTAGAAGTCAGGATTAACCAGATTTTGGGCTCTGTACCCCAGTCTCCAGTTCCTCTAAAGCATTCTCACGTTTTCCAGTGACTTTCATCAATTTCAGACAATTTTGGGACAAAAATCTGTTGGCCACCAAAATGTCTAAAGGTTGAGCTGTTTTACCAGTATTTATTGAAATTGTATTTGAATTAGGGCCTTATGGGGCCCCTATACCTCCTGGGCCCCCCTCTGTATTTACGCCCCTAGTGACGGGCTAATCTGTCCCATTTTGCTTCATGGGAAAATTTGTAAAAGAGTGAACATTTTAAAAAGGTGTTTTTTAACAAAAATAATTTTTTAGACTTTTTTTCGCTGCACATATTGAACTATTCTTGGGCTACTGTTGAAGTGACTCTTGGCTAGTTTAGGGCTGAATTTGTAGCTGACTTTGGCTGGTTTTGAAAATGAGACTTGGCAACCCTGCCCTGATCGCTACCACTGGGGACTGGGCAAGTGGGAGATTCAAACATGTTTCAAAATTTCCCCAAAAGTCCCTGGTTCAGATGTGGCCAGCAAGCAGCATGCCACCCTCAGATCGTTGTTGCCCTACGCCCAGGCCTTTGTGGCACAAATCTGTACCTGGACTAATCATTGAGGTGAGGGGAGGCCCAGTGCCTGGGGCAGTGGCAGATCTAAATACAGCCCTGAGTATTGATGGATATACTTATTTATGCCTAGAGCTCTTCTGAAAATTTGAAGACTTTTTTTTTTAAAAAAAAAATGGAATTTCGAATGTTTGCCTTCAGTGTAATCATTTACCAAACAAATCCTTAGTTTATTAGGTCAGAAATCACAGATTTTCCTGTAGAAAGTGACACTAAACCAGACCTCCATCCAAAATGTTGTTTCCATAGTGAATGATAATGAAATTGGAACCATCTTTCCAGTATACATCAATTGTTTTACATTTTTTAATGGTTATAGAGTTAATATTAAATGGAATTGCTTCACAAACAATTGGATACTCTTTTCACTGCTGGTTCTGACTCTCAAAACAATGAAACAGCCATAAAATTGCTGGGGAATTTTTTCATTTCTCGTCAGTCTGTCAGTTTGAGTAGAAATATTCTGAATTCCAAGTGTCATGTTTCCCTCTCCTCAGTGTGGGGCTTTTGATAAGTGGCCTCTCTCTTTAAGGGTCAGGGCACAAGCTCAGATTTGGGGAGATTAGTCGCCCGGCAACAAATCTCCTCTTCTTTGGGGCGACTAATTTCCCCAAACTGCCTCCCGCCGGCTAGAATGTAAATCGCTGGTGTGATGACAATCGCCTCACGTTGAAACTTCGGGCGACCGGAAAACGAAACGCTCCAAGTGCCATCCCGTGGCGATTTACATTCTAGCCGGTGGAGGCAGTTCAGGGAGATTAATCGCCCCAAAGAACAGGAGATTTGTTGCCGGGTGACTAATCTCCCCAAATCTCTGCCCTTAAGTGCAACACTGGACGGGGAAGTTTATTTGGGGGGTCCAACCCGTATTTAATATAATTGTAAGGCTGAGACATTTTATCTGGCACAGTCACACTGGGCTTTTTTCTTTAGGTAAAAGATTTCAAGGGTGACAAAGGGATTAGCCAAAGGGAAAGCAAGAGAAGCCTCGGGCAAAACAAGATTGGGTTTCAAACATTTCAATGAATAGCATTATTTTTTTTTAAAGAACCAGGGGCAGAACATCTATGAAAGTGGTAAAAAGAAAAGAACAATCTGGATTTTTTTATGTAAAATAATCTGCAGGTAGGAAAAATGAGACTCTGCTCAGGGGGGAGAGATTGGGATACAGAGAATAGAGCAGTGTCATGAGCAACATGTTGCTCTCCAACCCCTTGGAAGTTGCTCCCAAAGCAGGAGCTTATTTTTGAATTCCAGGCTTGGAGGCAAGTTTTGGTTGTATAAAAACCAGGTGTCAAACAGAGCTTCAATGTAGGTTGACAATCCACGTAGGGGCTACCAAATGGCTGATCACAAAACTTTTTTGGCACCCCAAGAACATTGTTCATGCTAGTGTTGCTCCCCAACTCTTTTTACACTACCTTCTAAGAGTCAATTATTCCCACTGTTACTATAGGCACCATCTCTCCCTACTATACCTGCTATCCCACAGTCACACTCCCTTCCCAGAGACTATTATCCACTGTTACTATAGGCACCATCTCTCCCTACTATACCTGCTATCCCACAGTCACACTCCCTTCCCAGAGACTATTATCCACTGTTACTATAGGCACCATCTCTCCCTACTATACCTGCTATCCCACAGTCACACTCCCTTCCCAGAGACTATTATCCCACTGTTACTATAGACACCATCTCTCCCTACTATACCTGCTATCCCACAGTCACACTCCCTTCCCAGAGACTATTATCCACTGTTACTATAGGCACCATCTCTCCCTACTATACCTGCTATCCCACAGTCACACTCCCTTCCCAGAGACTATTATCCACTGTTACTATAGGCACCATCTCTCCCTACTATACCTGCTATCCCACAGTCACACTCCCTTCCCAGAGACTATTATCCACTGTTACTATAGGCACCATCTCTCCCTACTATACCTGCTATCCCACAGTCACACTCCCTTCCCAGAGACTATTATCCCACTGTTACTATAGGCACCATCTCTCCCTACTATACCTGCTATCCCACAGTCACACTCCCTTCCCAGAGACTATTATCCCACTGTTACTATAGACACCATCTCTCCCTACTATACCTGCTATCCCACAGTCACACTCCCTTCCCAGAGACTATTATCCCACTGTTACTATATACACCATCTCTCCCTACTATACCTGCTATCCCACAGTCACACTCCCTTCCCAGAGACTATTATCCCACTGTTACTATAGGCACCATCTCTCCCTACTATACCTGCTATCCCACAGTCACACTCCCTTCCCAGAGACTATTATCCACTGTTACTATAGGCACCATCTCTCCCTACTATACCTGCTATCCCACAGTCACACTCCCTTCCCAGAGACTATTATCCAGGAGAGACAGGAGAGATGTGTGAAGCAGATACATAAGGTGTAGTATAAGGAACATAGTAGAGTTAGAAGAGTCACATATTTGTAGCTGAATTTTCTCTCCTACTGACTGGAGGGATTACGACAGCGCTCAGATATTCTCATGGAAATGCCAAAGTAAATGTTCTGCTCAGTGAGAGTTGCTGCTGTACATACACTAAACGTGTCACCTGACGGCTGGGGTGCAGGTTGCCATGGTTACAGTTCGAGTATTTTGCACAGGAGACTCATTTTTCTTCGGGGGGTAGGGATGCCAACCTTACTGGTGCCCCCTTTTTAAAAATGATAGAAAACAGATGAGTCCATATACTATATATTTGTTATTATTTCACCCCTTTAGTACCAGCCAGAAATAAAAACCACATTTATCATGGCTGAGTATTAATCATTACAAATGCTGCACTGATTTCTAAGCAGCCATGCAACAGGTTCCTATACTGATTCTTGATCTGGGATATACTGTAGGAAGGGGATTTTATATCTGACTATGAGTTAATCTAAGGGGCTTCTCCTGCCCAATCGTGTGTGTAAGGGAGAAACGAGGGGTTCTTTACCCAGACTTTACTCCAGAGTGGGAGCACTTTGGGGTACAAGAGAGAGCCCTTTAGTCCTTATTCAAAGAGCATTTATCTGCTGCCACACCCATTCCAGTGATTGACAGTTTTTCTTGAGAATACAGGGAATACCTGCCTCCATCCCTAATGTGAGAGAATGATGGAAAGATGGTTATTTCTACTTTATGGCATGCGAGGGAGCCGGCTTTGTTTTATGGGACTGAGTCTGTGAACATTCTTTAGTGAAAAGGAAAAGAGAATTGGTTTCCTTGTACCTCACCCCATTGTGAAATAAAATACTGGAAACCCACAGTAATCGAGCCGTGCCTTTGCTGCTGGTGGGTACAGGCCTGCGCTGCTGCAAGTCGGCACTGGAATCCAACTAAATCTTTTAATGACCTACAACTATGCAGTAAATTGTTTTCTTTCCCTGGCGGAAGCGATGCAGAGCCATCATTGTATAGTTACTGTCATAAATCAAGTAAAGCTCTCGATGAAGAGATTAGACAGTAAAATATGTGTATTGGGGGGGGGGCTCATCTTTATTATAAAAAAAAATCAACAGTTAAAAATTTTGGTTCATATTAAAGGGGTTATTCATCTTTAAATTAACTGTTAGTATGATGTAGAGAGTGATATTCTGAGACAATTTGCAATTGGGTTTCATTTTTTATTATTTAAAGGGATACTGTCATGGAAAAAAAAAATTTTTACAAAATGAATCAGTTAATAGTGCTGCTCCAGCAGAATTCTGCACTGAAATCCATTTCTCAAAAGAGCAAACAGATTTTTTTATATTCAATTTTGAAATCTGACATGGGGCTAGACATTTTGTCAATTTCCCAGCTGCCCCAAGTCATGTGACTTGTGCTGCCCCATAGTGCTTCTCCAGCAGAATTCTGCACTGAAATCCGTTTCTCAAAAGAGAAAACTGATTTTTTTTATATTCAATTTTGAAATCTCACATGGGGCTAGACATTTTGTCAATTTCCCAGCTGCCCCTGGTCATGTGACTTATGCCTGCACTTTAGGAGAGAAATGCTTTCTGGCAGGCTGCTGGTTTTCCTTCTCAATGTAACTGAATGTGTCTCAGTGGGACCTGGATTTTACTATTGAGTGCTGTTCTTAGATCTACCAGGCAGCTGTTATCTTGTGTTAGGGAGCGGTTATCTGGTTACCTTCCCATTGTTCTTTTGTTTGGCTGCTGCGGGGGAAAAGGGAGGGGGTGATATCACTCCAACTTGCAGTACAGCAGTAAAGAGTGATTGAAGTTTATCAGAGCACAAGTCACATGACAGGGGGCATCTGGTAAACTGACAATATGTCTAGCCCCATGTCAGATTTCAAAATTGAATATAAAAAAAAATCTGTTTGCTCTTTTTAGAAAGGGATTTCAGTGCAGAATTCTGCTGGAGTAGCACTATTAACGGGTTCATTTTGAAAAAAACATGTTTTCTGATGACAGGATCCCTTTAAGTTTAACTTTAAGGTGAACTGCCTCTTTAAGGCTGTTTCTATAGCAGTCGGCTCAAGATTTTCCAGAAAGCTCCAAAATAAGGCAATGTCATCTTCTATAGAGTCCAACAGTGAACAAGGAAAGTTGAATGCACCTGGGGCATTCCGCATGGGAATCCTTCTTACTAATGTGCCCTGCAAGTTTGTTCCAGATCTAGTAACCCATAGCAACCAATCAGATATTTGCTTTCCGACCAATAATCGCTACTTGCTGATTTGGTAGTTAGGAGTTACTAGACCAGGCACAAAGTCTGCAGGTTTTATTCCTTTATGCCATTGTGCTTTGATGAGTGAGTGGCTGTAGAGTTTGCCGTTGCCTGTGCCATTCCCATGCAGAAGTATGTGGAAATGAAAATATGCAGAAGCTGTGAAATTGCAGGAACACACTTGTCTGGCTGACTGTCTCCCCTGCGTCCTGGTGCCTGGAAATTTCTTCATCAAACATTCTCTCTGATAAAGATCTTCTAGATCAGAAGGAGAAAATGTTGCAAGACTTCTTGGTAAAATCCCCACATTTCACATTCACAGGGAAGATCAACTGCTACCAGATTTCTAGGGTCAGCGACCCTGGCAACCAGAAAGTGTTTCAGTTTTATCAATTATTATTACCATAATGTTTCTGTTCAGGTCCTCTACACAGACATATCCATACACATACAAAATTAGCAGGGACCTTGGTAGATCTCAAGCCTTGTTAACCCTTTATTACCTAGAAGGGAGTGAAAGTAGTTAACAGCCATGCACCCAAGGCAATAAGTAGAGAAACTGTAATTGGGAATCGACCTCTGATGATTGTGCCACTGGGACAGAACGTTCTGTTATACAGACAGTTAGAATCTCAGCTGCCATAAAGCAGGGCAGGACTGCTGCTTACAATGGGGATCAGATAGGATCAGAGCCACTGGGACAGAATGCTCTGTTATACAGATAGCTAGAATCTCAGCTGCCATAAAGCAGGACAGGACTGCTGCTTACAATGGGGGTCAGATGGGATCTGTGCAGCCACTGGGACAGAATGTTCTGTTATAGAGATAGCTAGAATCTCAGCTGCCATAAAGCAGGACAGGACTGCTGCTTACAATGGGGATCAGATAGGATCTGTGCAGCCACTGGGACAGAATGTTCTGTTATACAGATAGCTAGAATCTCAGCTGCCATAAAGCAGGACAGGACTGCTGCTTACAATGGGGGTCAGATGGGATCTGTGCAGCCACTGGGACAGAATGCTCTGTTATACAGATAGCTAGAATCTCAGCTGCCATAAAGCAGGGCAGGACTGCTGCTTACAATGGGGGTCAGATAGAATCTTATTGTAGATTATAATTTTCAGTATCATATGGCAAGAACACTCTCTTACGCATTAGGCTCTAGTCATGGCAATACATTCAAACTTTGCCATGGAACCACATAACAAACACACCAGACACATCAGGATTTGTTTTGTTTTGTTTTTTTAATTTGGCATTTTGTTATTTGCATTTATATTAAGCAAAGTGCATCTTTTTTATTTTTCTCGTTTATACACATTGCACAATACATAAATAATGATGCTTATAAAACGTCTTTTATATTTACAAGTAATAATATATTTATATATATAACATAAAATACAATTTTTTTAATAAATCTCAGTTTTTTTTTTTTTAAGGAGTCCATTTTTTTGTCCTTTTGTGAAACGTGTTTTTTTTTAATCCTTTTCGGGTTTTTTTTTTTCCAAAGCACTACGTTGCGTTAAGTTCCAAAGAGTGCCCTTTTTTTTCTTGATCGTTTAAACTTCGGGATTTAGAAAAATAGCTTATGTTAAACATGCTCACTGAGCTAGGAAAATGCTAAAGTTACCACACTCCATGTATGATATTAAGAGGAAATGAACGAGGGAAAAAAAAAAAATTAAATTGAACCCTTCCCTGTGCATAACGTGTACCTTATAAAGGAGAAGAAAGTAAAGAGCAAATACTGTATGTTTCATCTCAGACATATTCATGAGTTGTGTATACACTGTGTCATTGAAAGAAATAAAGGCAAAGTTAATTTCCCCTTGTAGGGGTTGTGGGTCTTGGAGGATAGTCCCTTACTGAACATTGGCTTCCGAGATATTGTTAGACTACAAGTCCCATAATGCCGGGAGTTGTAATTCACCAACATCATGGTCATATTTGCATTATGGTGGAGGTAAAACCAGCAACCAATCAGGTCTCCCAGAATAATTTCTGGAACCTATAATAAAAAGAGGCATTGCCTCAATGTTCCATATTTAACATATAAGGGATTACCCTCCGCCTGATCCACAATTCCCTGTATTGCAATTGAGATCATGAAGTCAGGGGATTAACTCCTTTACTACCGAATGCACCTTTGAGAGTCTAGGGGTTAAGGACCATGCCTGAAATTGTGATTCTCACAGAATATACATATGCAAAACAATAAAAAATAAATAACGTGTTAACCCTTTCCACCAAGGGGACTGAAATAACATGGAGAAAGGTCAAGTTGGGCAGTTATCCTGTAATGGTCTGTTTAAAACAACAAACCGCATGTCCAAGAAATTGGATTATTTGATTTTCTTTTTTTTTTTTGGGGGGGGGCAGGTAACAGCATGGCAGTTTTTTTTTTTGGGTTTGGTCTTTATCGGGGATATAGGACAACAGATCACTGCAAATCAGACTCCGCAATAATGTTTACACCTTGGGTCGGGAGCGGACCTGGAGAGTGATCCATGTGAAATGTATAATTACCAGTCGTGAATAAAAGACATTGGTCTGAAGAGTCTGCAGTGCTCGTTTCGCTATAGGACAGCAGAAATAGTAGCAGAGCAACCTAAGGTGCCTTTATTATTATTATTGGCCTTGCCGTTGCTTAGCAACAGCATCAGCATCCTTTCCCGTTATCCCTGCAACGGATAAACCAATAAAAACACCTTAGATGTCGCTCTAAAGTCGCCCACTAGAATACTTGATACAGCCGTGCCCTTACTTAGGAGATGGGAGGCGTAGTAGTGGTCACCCATATGCAAAAGAAAAATACTGAATTCAGCCCAGTCCTAACCCCCCACCCTAGACAAAAATATCTTCTATTCATTGCACAAGAAAGCGGTCGATACCCTCCCCCAAAAAAAAACCATTACAAGCACACTCCACGCGTTGCCCAAGCACCCGTCCCCTACCCGGGGCAAAGCTCGGCCTGAAGTCATTCACACAGGCAAGAACAGAATGAGAAAAAGGTCATTCTTGACATAAGCTATTTCTCAAAACGAACAAAAAACGTAAAAACAAGTCCGCGGGAAGAAGCAAGCACTCAGGAGGAAATATTAGCAGCAAAGTAGTTGAGAGTCCAGATGTCCGCTCGTGTCCGAGTCACCGGTTATTAAATATCACCTCCAGCCAACACGGGCAACTGCTGATAAACTGTCTCGTGTAACATTGGCCCCAGCCTTTGACGAAGCTTATCTGTACAGTAAATCCGGTCCATGGTTGTTGCATGAACTCGTGGTCATTAGGTCTCTGCAGACTGTAAGCCTTCTCATAGTCAAACGCTTTGATGGAAAATCCAGGGAATACTTTATGGACCAATAACGTCCTAGAGTCTGGGTTGTCCAGTGTGGCAGACTTGATGAAGATGGGGTAACTGCTACGGTTGTAGACCCAGACGCCGTCCACTTCCTTGGTCAGCTGGATGCCGTAGCCGATTTTGCTGCGGACCTTCTGCACCAGCTGACTTTTATTGTCCGAGTTCAACTGCCCAAGGCAGAAGCCGTTCCCTTGAGGTAGATCATAGAAGATATCCAGGGAGGGCTCTTGGACAGAATATAAGCGACCCACCCTCGTTTTCTCTTCCCAATACGCCACCATGCACCAGTGGGACGGGTCCCCAGTCTCGTGAAGAAGTTGGGAATCTGTTGGGGTGAAAAGAAAAAAAGAAGAGGATTAAAATTAGGATACAAAAATAAATCAATAAAAAAAGCATTATAGAAAATATTCAGACACAGAGGAGACTTGGCACACAAAGCCTGGTACCTTGTACTGTCTAATTGTACTGTAAATACAAACATACAGAGAAGGAATGTTCTGGGCATACAATCCTCTATAGCCTTCTATATGTATTACACAACAAATGTGTTGAAATTCAGAGATACTTGTCCTACGCACAATAAAAGCCATTGAGCTCTAGAACTCTGATCTTTTTAATTGCAACTGCCAGCCTAATCCATGCTGCTATTTGGGCATCCGGCTTTCATTTTTTTTTTTTTTTTTTTTAGAGGGGCCAAATAAATGAAAGGCAGAGTATTATCTTTAACGCTTCTTTCTGGAGCCTCGGTAATAAAAAGGTATAACTCAGACGTCAGATGAATTATAGATTTAACCGAGCCTATTAAGTCTGTGGTTTGTGGTGTGCAGGGTGGAGACCGGAAGTCTTGTATTTGTTAGCAAAAGTGCACTCAGCTTTTCCCTGCAAGTTTCCTCCTGACAGCTAGAGAGAGAATTCGGCACAGTACAGGGTCTCCTTTGGTATTTAGTAGGGCTCAGGGTGCAAAACAAGCACTGCAGGGCCCCCCACTAATAAAAATACTACTTAGGGTCACATAACAACAGCTGAGGGCCTGCAGATTTGGCATTTCAACTGTGCCACCATCTTGCTTTGGCGAAGAAAAATACTGCTCTTTTGCACCCTATTCACACAGACACTGCACCCAGGGCTTTAACAAATGGGGTGCCAACCTTCATGCCAATCAACCATTTGCGTTTTCTGCTAAAAAGGGAGATTTTATTTAAGTAAATGTCTTGATTTGTTTTTGGGGTTAGTAGTTGTGGGTGATGGGGGGTGGAGGACAAATATTCTGCATGAAATAAGCAGGAGGAATTCAGACAAGCTTAGGTGTGCCTGGTCGCCTCTCACACAGCCCCCTTCTCGGTGCCTCACAATACTTTGTTTCAAATATCTTTATCCCACTGAAACCTGGCACTAAAACGCAGCAAGCGGTGAAAGAGGGAAGAAAAAAAAAAATTTGTGGGGAGGGGTGCAAAGGAGGGAGCGGTGGGGGAGAGAGCGTTTAGGGAGGGTTTTTGTTGGTGCAATCGGATCAGGTTACCTTTAACCTAACCTTTTGAAACTACAGTACTTCCATGGAGAAAAGAATTTATAAGTATAGGGGGATTCAACCCCCTTAAAAAAAAAAAAAGCCCTAAATAAAGCGATTACTTATTATATAAAAAGAAAGAAAACGATTACAGCACCTTTAGGTGCCTAATAACCCAAACACAATGCACCTATAGGTCTAATTCTGATTACACACAAAATGCACACAAGGCGGGCATGCCACCCCTCATTATGCCAAGGCTTCTTTCTTGGAAAGCACGGTTTCGGCTGCAAACAAAATAAATGCATTCTGAGCAAAAAGCAGGAAAAAAAAAAAAAAAAAAAACAGGTCAGGAAATGTCTATAAAAGCGAGGCTGTAGGCACCCTATTGCGTGAAAGAAAATCCTTAAGCCTGCATTTTTGCCTTTCATCTCCAGGGCCCGCCTGTACACCCAGCAATTTTCAGACAGACGTCAGTAAGGAGAAGTTTTCAGATTATGGTAATTGCCTGCCTCAGATAAATTGCAGGCTATGTGCTGGCTCCGTAACCCCTTCCTGCCTGGAGACATACCACCATTAAAAAAAAAAAAAAACAATTTTGAATATAGATAGATAGATAGATAGATAGATAGATAGATAGATAGATATGTGTAAGGCCTTATACTTATCATACTATGTGGCAGCCCCTACTCACAAGGTCTATAGGAAGGAATGTTCTGGGCACACATTAAGTTACATTATAGGGAGAGATTTGGGGAAATTGCTCAACTGCTCTTCAAGATATTCCTGGAAATTATGGCTCCCAACGCGGCTTGAACTGAAAGATCTAGTTTTAGGGGAGCAATATGGCAACTCTTTGCTTCTACTAGTATATAAAATATACTGGAAAAGGGTATATATGCTGTGGATATTTCAGGCCGAAATAGTCTAAATTCACAGTAAAATGAGTCTCTTTCTGCCGGGCTCTTTTGTCCCAGAAAAAAAAAAGCCCATTTTATATTTGTTTTTGGGAGTGGGAGGCAGCAAAGAAAAGAAACCGTGTATTGACTGCACAGAAGTAAACTGTTCACCTTTCAGATTCTGTTTGATCGCCGCTGAGGGATGGATCGGCCGCTTCCAGAATGAAGCGAAAATTCTTTCAGAACCACCAGAAATTCTTTCAGGTTTGTTTTTTGTTTATTTTCGTTTCCTATTCCCACACCCAAAACTTGAAAGAGCCCCTTCCAGGAAAGGAGGGAGGGTGGGCGAATGGAGCCCCCGGGTCTCGGTGTTTGTGTATGCATTAGTGGATCCCACATTACAAGAAGTGCCCGGCCGCTCACAAAGGCGTATTTAATTGACAGCGCGTCCAGGCCGAGCCATTCTGGCGAGCAATGAAGAGCCCATTATGGGAACACTGGTAGCAGTTCATGAATGAATCTCACCAGCTTTTTCAATGACACGAGGCCCAAAGACACTTTTTTTGAAGGGAATAGCCAAATGAATTTTTTTTTTTTTTAATGATTCGGAGCCAAAGTACACTATAAATATGTCGAGTAAGTTCCGTTTTGAGGGACTGGCTTGTTGACTGGGTGTCTAGTCATGAATTCCAAACAGAATGCTAGAACTGTGATTTGCTTATGAATGGCACGCTCAGATAACGCGCTTCCATAGGGCTCCCTATCAAACCTTGGCTGCAGATCATTAGGGAGTAGTTTAAGGAGTCATTAACATGGCAAAGAGAAGAGATATTTACAAGAATGGAATGGAGATTTTCCCCTTCTGGCTTTGGGCAACAGAAAAAAAAATTTAATTAAAGGAGTGGTTCACCTTTAAATAAACTTTTAGTATGATGTGGAGATTGATATTGAGAGACAATTTGTAATTGGTTTTCATTTTTTATTATATGTGGTTTTCTGTTTATTTAACTTTATACTCAGCAGCTCCTCAGTATGCAGTGGGAGCCATCTGATTGTGAAGGTCCAAATTACCCTAGCAACCATGCATTGACTTGAATAAGATACTGGAATATGAATCGGAGAGGCCTGAATAGAAAGATGAGCAATAAAAAAAAAAGTAGCAATAACAGAGAATTTGTTTTCTAGATGGGGTCCCTTGGAAAGCTGGAAAGACTCAGAAGAAGGCGGCAAATAATTGAAAAAAAAAACAACCTGTAAATAGTGAATACCAATTAGAATGAGCTATTCTAGAACATATTAAGTTAACTTAAAGGCTAACCAACCCTTTAAAAAATGAATTTGAGGCAACCCAAAGCTTTAGGGGGGCAATTTCACACGCACATCTGAATGAACTCATCAGCCTATTTTACAACTGGGCCAGTGTCTCTTTTTTTTTTTTTTCTGACTGTAGACAGGAAGAAAAAAAAATTACACGTGTAACAAAACAAACCGCTTGTTGCCTGTCTCCAGTGGTTAGAGAGGAGCCAACTGAATTTTTTTTTCACTTCCTCTGTCCCGGGATCCAAAGTATCATCAACCCATGTAAATTATAGAGCGTTCTTTGTAGGATAAAGCTAAACTCTGCTTAATAGCAAAATGCCTTAGAGGACGGGTGGGAAGCTTAAGTGAAGCCAAAAGCCATTCACCATTTATTCTCAGTGTGTGCGAGGCTGTTTGTTTAACCCTTTGCTGCTGGGAATGGCTCGCAGCACTCATCTTAAAAAAAAAAAAAAAAATTCCAAAAAAGAATATTAGGTTTTGAAATGGGGGAATTTAACTATATGCGCCCTCCTTTATTTGGCAACTGGCTATAGTATACTGTATAAACTACTAGTAGTGCTTTCTTGCATTACTTATATAAAACCAAATAAGCAGTAAATACAATACCAATGAATACAGACCGAGAAAAAAAGCCCCTTAAGGGTTGAATAATTAAAAAACAAGCAGACAATGATCAAACAAAGAGCTCATGCAAATGAAGCTGCCTGCCCTCCAGCCATAGGAAGGGGCTGCTTTATGCAGCAAGAATAGAAGCCTCCAAATTCAAAATAGGTGGGACTACCTGGGGCCCTGCAGCAGGTACATAGCAGGGGGAAGTAGCATTTATATCGGTGTTGTGCAACCCGCAGCCCTACAGCTATAGTCAGCATCACCCGCCGGCGACAGCCAAAGTCCAGTTCCCTTATAATGATTTCTTAATTGGTAACAGTCTGTCTCAGAAACTTTCATCCCATTCAGCAAACACACCCCGAAGTTGTGAACTAGCAAAGCGTGCAAAATCTAAAAAGTGACTAATAAAGTAATAGGATATGCCGTGCGGTTTAGCTGGCCACAGTGTACCTTTAAAAGTCAACAATGGAAACAGAAATAGCCTGTACCATCAGAAGTCAACAAATCTGCTGGGCTGGAAAAAAAAAAAAAAAAAAAAAGCCATTGCTAGACAGAGAGCTGAATAAATCTTACAGTTATAACAAAAGCAGAGATAGAGTCCAAGAAGAAGCCAAGATGGCTGCCCCTCAATTCCCTTCCTTATTGAGCGAGTACAGCAAGAAAATAGATGGAAACAAAAAGCAAAATACAAAATCAACAGTAGGAAAAAGTCATGAACTGAAATGCAGGAAGAGTTATAAATATGAAAAAAAAATAGTATATGTATATATATTTGTGTTTGTTAGATGACTGGAAGCAGCCATGATTGTTTGGTCAAGATTGCATCCTTCACAGACTACATTGCATTGTAAGGAAAAATGGCGGCATACTTGCCCGGCTTTCAGCGAAATAACTTATGAACACAACACATCTCTCGGACAAACAAATGCTGCTGTACAGCAAGATTAGTCGAGCAAAACAGATACTGTTGTCTAAATCTATAAATGGCAGGGTTCCTTTAAGACGGGGTTACTTTTGGGGCACCAAAGTAAGATTGGGGGACAGCGTTGTGCCCTAGTAAGCCATAGAAGATGCTGTAGGTTAAGGTTAATGAGAGTTGTAGTTCTTAAACAAACCAATAACCCACAACTTTAAAGATACTAAATTTTAAAAGTATTTCTGTGCAATGGCTGCATTCCTCTCAATAAATTCCACTGCTGCATCGTTCCCTACCTCCCCCTACCGCCTTTTTTTTTTTTTTTTTTTTGTTTTCATAAAATCTCCAGCCCGTCTGACACCGGGCAGCTTAGGGAGTAGGGGAAAGCAAAGAAAAAAAAGCAGCAGCAGTCAGGTTGGAGACGGTATGCAGACTGAAAAAGTTAATCATTACTTGTGTCTGCATGTATAATCTAATCATTTCTCCTAAGCACATGTTCAACTCCCATCCACACGCACGCTCATGCTCACACAAATATTCCCTCTCTGGCTTTCTTAGGAAAACCCCAGACACATTCATATACAATCGATTGACAGCAAAATCATTTCACAGCAAAGAAAATTTCCAAAGATAACACAAGGCTAACAGTACAGGCACAGTCAGAATTTAAGGGCATGTTGATATGAAATGCAAGTGACTTTAGGGTGTCGAAGAAAGCAGATGTAAATAGGAAAGTAGGGGACAGTTGGTATAGTAGAGCATTTTGGAGACAGGAGGACAAGAGACAGTGGACCACTATGAAGATTCTAGGCCAGGATGGGAACAACCCTAGTTTATATTAATAATTGGGCTCTACAAAGTTTGTTTGGCTCCGGGCCTTACTACCGCTAAAGCCAGCCCTGGCTTTGAAATAAACATGGCATTTCCCCTTCCTTCAAAGTCAGACTACTAAATTCTGCCAGTAAAAGATTAACAGTATGTCTGGATTTGGTTACCCATGCCAAACATACAACGATGAAGTAAAAAGGAAGATATACATCATTGAGGTGTATAAACTGCCATATTCTTTGCTTCAATCTTGCACTTCTCCATAACCTGGAATAACAAATCTTTCCAAAAGATAAGCACATAAGAATGCCTCGGGAAAGACAAGTATGAATACAAATATACAACTAAGGAAAAGAACCCAGAAAATGAATGTTCCACGCACACAAAAAAGGTATCCAGTTATGCCACACTGTCTAAGAAAAACAACATGGCAGCTCCGGCCTTTACACAAATACACGCACAGAAGGAAGGCTCTGTATTCTTGTTTTATATTTGAGTAACTTTAGCCCAAGTCTTCTCGCAGTTGCATACAAAAGCCTATTTAGCCAACACGATCCCCTTTCATCTAGGCAAGTTAACGGCCAGAGTCATCAAATACTTCTTATATGATTTAAGAGAAAAAAAAAACCCCTTGCCTGGTAGAATATCTTTAAACGAAATGGAAGAGTCGTCTAATTACCTCCTTGCACTGTAATTTGAAACATGTGTTTGCACACAGCTGCCATGCCATCCAGCGACCATCAAACGCAAGCTCACTGATTAAGCTGGTGTCACATCGATTCAGTCCAGATAATATATCTGTGGCTCTGCACGCTGAGCAGGGGGGAGACTGGCCTTTTTTAGATGAAAACCTTTAATATTGGACAAGCACGGAAGCCAGCCATTCCTGATCAAAACCACATTGCCTGCCTCCCCATAACACAAATGCTACAATTTATTCAGCGTAAGAAAGCGGTTCCAAGGGAATGGCATCTTTATGGACATTTAACAAAGGGAGAGCGCAACCTCCTCCTTCGTATATGCAAAACAGTATGGTTTGAAATAGTAGGTTACACTTCCGGGGGTTCATGTTTTTATGGCCCTACAAATGGCAGCCACCAAAGCACAAAAGGAATCCTAGAATAGACCTATTATGTTGGGATCCCAGTATCCAAAGCCATAAACACATTGTAAACAAAAGATGCAGGGTTAACAGTCTGCCCTATATGATTTAAAAAAAAACAAAAAAAATAGGTAGCAAACAGTGTGCACAAGAAATACCAACGTTTAACATTTTCCATAAGTGGGAAAATGCTCTGTGCACACAATACAACATGGCAAGCGACATGGCAGCCCTACATACATGTACAAACACAGCTATGCAGAGAGGAATGTCCCTTTAACATTGGACTACGATGCCCTTGTTCCTTACAATTTAAGTGGGAATAAAAGGAAAAACCTAATTTTTATATATATATATATATATATATATATATATATATATATATATATATATATATATATATATATATATATATATATATATATATATATATTTCGATTGTAATTAGCAAACATGATGAAAAGCGTTTTTCTAAAGTCCACTGGAAGAAAGGGAGAAAAGATTGCTTTTATTGTTATTCTAAGGATTATTTAACTGCAGGAGAAGCATTTCACTCAGCTGCCCCCCTTTCCCAGCCCCTGGCGGCTTGTGTGTGTGCTTTAGTCTCATTACAAGGAATGTCCTGGAGGGGCGTCTTGTCGATTTTACAGCCTGGGATAAGAAAACGTTTGTCTGGCTCTGTATCACTTAAGGGCTTTACTTATTAACTGCGCCTTTCGTTTTATCAAGAGAGGAAAGGCTTGTCATGTCCTCCCAGTTAGTCAATAGAGCTGGAAAAGGCACCAGTAACCAGTTGTCTTGTTTTCTTGTTCACAAAAGCCAGTCCTGCGCACAACATGAATACTTTATACTAACCAATGAATAACAGCATAAGTATGATAAATATTGTTTCTTGCTGAGTTAAAGGTGCTGAGGGTGCTGCATTGATAAATATTACAAATACTGACTAGGCCCTTCAAGAGTCAGTAGCTTATTAGCCAATGTGTGGGGGCAAACCCACAGCATGTCCCTCATATCTGGCAATCCCAATTGGGTAAGAATCCCAATTGGGTAAGAACCGCAATTGGGTAAGAACCGCAATTGGGTAAGAACCGCAATTGGGTAAGAACCGCAACGGCCTGTTGACCACCAGGTCCACCACAGTGGTCTAAGAAGCACAGCAAAGGCAGCACCCTAACTTTATTGCAGCTGCCATCCTTTTAAATTAATATGGGATATTCTGGGGACCATCATGGATGCCGAATGGGGCTATTTCTTGATTCTGCCATCTTATTCCCATATGACCCACACTTGCATGCACTGTGGGTATGTCACACTGCCAGGAAGAGTAAATGCCATGTGTAGTACTTAGATCTACAGCCTATTGCTCACTCTCTTCTAATTAATGAACTCCAGAGAAGCCGAAGCTAGCAGGGGTTCAGACAAAAGTCAGTCACGGCTAAAGCTATTGTTGCGGATTAGACGGTGGCTGCCCATAGTCTGGCCTCTATGTGTGATTAATCTCATGGAACAAAACAAGCCATTTAGTCTCAGAACAGCAAAAATGTCCCACTGAGGAGGGAAAAACAGACTCCAATGTAAAGTGTGTTGATTTCACTCACTAACAAGAAAAGAAACAAAAACAGACAACATGCATTCGGTCTCTGTCACACAGCCACCAATAGCATTACGCAAGGAAGTCACATGATCAAGCACCACCATCTTGTAAGAATGTGTCCTATTGGTGGCCTTGCCCTCACATGGAAAACTAAAAATGGCTTCTTCCTTCAACACTATAGGCCTGAACATTAGCCTGTAATATCATCCAAAGCTACTTCTTGCTATCACACACACACATATTAATCAACAGTAGCTTTTCTATCTTCCATGGAGGGGTAGATACTAGTCTAGGAGCAAACGAAAAACTGAAAACAGTCTTTTTTGTTTTCAAAGTTAAACCCAAGATAATGACATTGGGTGGGGACCTGTGCGAGACTCAAGCAGCCAAACTGAAATTAGCTCTCAGCCAACAGTTTCCTTGGCCTCAAACTTCGGGGGAAGGAAGCAAAAGTCATGAAAGATCCTTTAGAAAAATGAGAGGTAAAAAAAAAAAAAAAACAGCTCCAAAGCAGCTTAAACTAGAGGTGACCTCTGCTAATAAAATATTTAAAATAATACAAATAAAATAAAGTCCTCCGACATTGAATAAAAGCTTTTTATTCTCTTTCTTGAGAATGTTAAGTTTTTTTGGCACTGTTTGTATAAAGGAATGATGCCATTTCCTCCTCCTCCTCATTATTTCCTGTTAACCAACAAGGTGAAAGTTATTGCCACAATGAACTGCTCCTACCCCCAGGGCAATTAATGCGTCTCTTTCACACTATGGGAAGCTTGATTCGGAGTATTCACCGCATGCAGTGCTGGGGGTCAGTCGTTACTAAATATATCAGCTCATAGAATTATGAATGTTAAAAGAGGTTTCTTTTGCCTTACTAATATTTCTCATGTCAATCACTCTGCTGATTAGTTTCATTAAGGGCTCACAATTCTGTCTAGGGCAAACAGTGGGTCATATATTATCATTTTGGATCTGTGCAGCCAATGGGATAGAATGCTCTGTTATACAGATAGCTAGAATGTCAGCTGCCATAAAGCAGGACAGGACTGCTGCTTACAATGGGGATCAGATAGTATCTGTGCAGCCACTGGGACAGAATGCTCTGTTATACAGATAGCTAGAATCTCAGCTGTCATAAAGCACGGCAGGACTGCTGCTTACAATGGGGATCAGATAGGATCTGTGCAGCCACTGGGACAGAATGTTCTGTTATACAGATAGCTAGAATCTCAGCTGCCATAAAGCAGGACAGGACTGCTGCTTACAATGGGGATCAGATAGGATCTGTGCAGCCACTGGGACAGAATGTTCTGTTATACAGATAGCTAGAATCTCAGCTGCCATAAAGCAGGACAGGACTGCTGCTTACAATGGGGATCAGATAGGATCTGTGCAGCCACTGGGACAGAATGTTCTGTTATACAGATAGCTAGAATCTCAGCTGCCATAAAGCAGGACAGGACTGCTGCTTACAATGGGGATCAGATAGGATCTGTGCAGCCACTGGGACAGAATGCTCTGTTATACAGATAGCTAGAATCTCAGCTGCCATAAAGCAGGACAGGACTGCTGCTTACAATGGGGATCAGATAAGATCTGTGCAGCCACTGGGACAGAATGTTCTGTTATACAGATAGCTAGAATCTCAGCTGCCATAAAGCAGGACAGGACTGCTGCTTACAATGGGGATCAGACAGGATCTGTGCAGCCACTTGAAGAGAATGCTCTGGGAAAGAATGTTCTGCCATAAAGCAGGACAGGACTGCTGCTTTGTCAGTAAACTTAAGGAGATATCAATATGAATACACTTCCCTATGAACAGAAACTGAAATTAATTCTGACCACTCCAGAAATGCAAACACAATTCAGAGATTTTAGAGTTGTTTTTCGGCAGGTAACCATTTACCTGTCAAATTCATTACACAGACCTTAATGGCACCAGAGGACTCGAGTATAAGGGGGAATGCACTCTCTATTTATTTGTGTGTCCCGGACTAAAGTGAGTGTGTGGATCAGAAGGCTATATCTATGCAGCTGAAAATAAACTGCAAAGGAAACTGCTGTGAGACAGTAGGCAGTCAGCCAGACTGCTATGTGGGTCATTTAATCCTGCTTAAGTAAGATGGTGGCGTTGGCAGTGACCCCTGTGTGGCCTGTTAATTTATTCCCCCAGGCTGCTCACTGCCAGGTCACTGCGAGACGGCACCAACAGGAATGTGGCATTCACCTTTCAAACTCAGCAGATGACTGGGTGCCAAGTGGCTAGGAATAGGGCAACGTGTAGTTCAGCAACAGAGCCAGTGCTTTCACAGGGTGCAAAACTCCATTATAAAATTGTATTTGGGGGTAAATGCAAGTCCTTAATAAAATCAAGTGGTGGGAAAGCTGCAACAAAGTAGGGGGCCAGAGAGAAATCTAAATGTATTTTTCTTCCATATGATACGTAACTCCCCTTAGTCTTACATAGCCCACCCTAGCTGCTTGAATCAGAAATCCACCAGAAAGGGGAAGAAAAAAAAAATCTCAGAGGCCAAGAGCTACACAAAGAGCTTGCCAAGTCCCAGACAGTATTTCTCTCCTTCACCGGCCCGCCGGCTCCCAGCGACAGTCAGATGATGTGCTGTTTGCTAAGGTACACACCGCCTGGCAGGCAGCCTAGCTTTATTCAGACCCTTTAACCCATGATAAATATGTCTGGATTGATGTGCATAAGTCCTTATCAGCTTTAGGTGCTGCTAAACTACATCTCCCAGAATTCACAGCAGGCCAATAGCATCAGACAATGGGGAAAAAAACCACCAAAACCAACTTTCCAAACTCAGCAACTTGTACAGCATGATTTATATCGCATCCAGATATTATAGAACTGCAACTCCCAGCATCCTGCTTTGTGACAAATCAACGTACTCTGCCAGATTTTGCCTGACACACAGAAACGACCCACTAGCAACTATACTGTGAATGCCCAGACTTTGCTGCGGCTCACAGAGATGCCACTGGGGATCAAAGGCGCAGAAAAGCATTTCATGCCTCTCTGTTATGTCACAATGAAACCCGAGTTGGATACACAGCAGGTCTTTTGTAGGAAGCATGTACATACATTAATTCCAGGTGGGTGCAGCATTAAAATCACTGAAAAGCAGGACTGTGTATAGGGCATTGGGTTATATCTTTATTCCCCTGAAGGAGCAAAAAGCACAAAAGTATATAAAAAGTCACATATACTTTTAGCATTGCCTGGGGTCCTCCTCGTTTTGTGCTCTGGCCTATAAAGAAGGGGGGGGGGCAGGAGAATAGACGCAGGATTATGTAAGAAAAGTTGCAAAAGTTTAGGTCTGTCGCCCATAGCATCCAATCAGATGCCCACTTTAAATAATTGACAAGTAAATGCTGCCTGGTGATTGGTTGCTATGAGTCACTAGACAAGGAGCAAACTCTGTGCCTATTATTACATTAGAGCCTTACCCTACACCATGTCCCATCCCCTGCTCAGTATAATGTAACAGAAAGCTTGCAAGATGTAAAACATGAGCCATGGCAAGAACAAAGGCCCCCATGACATCATTACCCCATAAATTCTCTACGAGGTCAGAACACACACACACAACAGTACGTGCTTGGCCCCATGGAGCCCTTTAAATTCTTGGGGCCCCACATCACAGCATCTAAGCTGCACAAAGGAAAATGGCTTTACAAACATAACAAACGGGCATTTGTACTGTTCTACCGTCGTTGCTGAACTACAACACCCAGAATCCTCTGGCATCTGAGTTAATGAGAGAACAGAGTACATTATTTCTGACAAGGGACGGTCCCCACAGGAGGGATCATTAAATAAGAGGACTGGCCACAAAAGCTGTTTTCTGTTCCAAGATCAGCTTCTTTTAAGAGAAACAGGAGGGGGGGAAACGTTCCTGAATGCAGCATGAAAGGGCAGCGCCAGTGAATTAAAAGGTCACCCCTGTGCTTTCCAAGAGGAACCAGTTTCTTTTGTAAGGGGGGCCCCAGGGATTCGATTTTTAGCATCCACGTTATTTCTTCCTTTGCCAAAGGAATCAAGTCTCTGGCTCCAGCCTCCCGAGTTCCGACCTTTCTCCAAACCCCCCTGAACTGTGCCCCATTGATTAAGCCAACTCAGTGAGGCAGGGCCCAACCAGGAGTCCTACGGGAGGCGGTAAAGGGGGGAAAGCGTGTATAAAGCAAGGCTCTGATTGGTCACGGCCAGAGTCTCAGAAATGTTACTTACACTTTAGTTTAGAAACTTCAGAGCATTATAGGGAAGGGGGGGGGGTTGTCTACTTTCTTGGAGCCAGAATGTTACAAAATAAGCATAATGAACTTAAAAGGGGTGTAAACCCAAATACAACACCTTGTTTAAGCAACAGTCTTGTATTCATTAATTTATTCAAACATTTTCAATCATTTACCATCACAAGTCTGTCCTTAGCTATTCTCTGCACTGCTGGATATGACTACATGCACCATAGAAATCAGCACCTCTCCAGCCAAAAGGCAACAGCACACAGTAAGCAATTGCCCCTCCATAGTAATCGCCCTGACCCTGCTGGTGCATTAGAGGGTCAATATTTCAGCAGCAAAATCCTGACCATTTATCTTCTTATAAAAACCAGCTGCTTCAAAGAATTATGGGTGCCAGTCATATGAAATTTCCCTACTATAGACCAGAGAGCTCAGCAAGACGTCTGTACACATTATTCTTTGTTCTAAAGGGACATGTACAGTACATACAAAAAAAGAGAGCAATTCAGTTAGCCACAATGTAACCAAAACTGAAGAATAAATTAAAATAGTAGTATTTTTTTGCCAGTCGTGTAGCCCGGGGGGGGGGGGGGGTGGTGAACATTAAAGGACTGAGGAACTGTACAGAATGGGGTGCTAGTAAATCAGACTTAATGTAAAACAAATGCTCTTTCATGTGGTAGCACTTGGCTTTGTTTCATGGCTTACGCAGTTAACCCAATTGCTTCATGGAGCAGCCTTGTCAGCTCCCCCTTAATAAAGGGAAGGCCGGATTTCCACCGTAAGCTTCTTAAAAGCCAAGGGAGGAAAAGGAATTCTAACTGATTCAGTGTTCTAGGTGCTCAAACTGTTCAAGTCCCCCAGTTATCCCCTGGTAACAAAATAGACAATTTTAACAGAACTTAAAATATATTCGGGGTATAGAGGGCACCAGGAACGGTAAACAACCATGCACAACACAAAACACCCCTGATCCAAAGTCTCCAGCAGAAAGCATCTCTTTTCGTGCTCTAGAACCCTACTGCATTGACTAGATCACACTGTATCATCTAGAACACAAGCAGACACACACTGGTGGGTTCATTGAAGAACAAGAAGAGTTAAATCACATGATAAAGCACCAAAACCAGCACTTCCTTTGAAACCCTAAGAGCAGAATGAAGCCCCCAGGGCAGAGAAGCGAGACTTTTCCATAAAGGTTTGTATCCTCGCCATTTTTTTTTTTTATATATATTTTAAAGCACCAACATTAACAAGAAGTTTTAAGCCGACGACATCTGGAAGTGAAATTATACAGACTGCTGGTGCCTCCTGGCAGAATTCTTAATGAAGACTTGGGAAGAATTTACTGAGCGTTTCTGCTTTTAATTTTTCCTCCCCCCCCCCCCCATAGATGGGAGTCTGCTTTCCCATAACAGGCCAATTAAGATCTGCGCCATCCTGCGTTATACGCGCTCACTCACTGCACTCAAATTCTATGTTACCTAATAAAAATGCCAACTGCACCCAGAAAATGTTTTTAGCGTGCCAATAGTCTCAAGAATCAGAAACAACCTTTTTTGTAAATATTATTTCCACTCCAGTTTCCAACGTTTGCACTGCTGTCTGTATGGCTCCATTCATATCCAACCTGGCTACATCAGTTGTCTCCAACAATCTAATAGACACGTTACATGATAATAAATACCAACAATTAGCAGCAACCAGTGCTCTTACCTGAAAGCCCCTCAGGGGCCAAAAAATTTGTTCCCCCTGTTTCTGTGGAGGAAGGGACAGAGTCTGGGGAATCCGCTGTAAAGGAAAGGAAAATATGTCAATAGTGTTGCCAGTGTACAGTTATTGACAAATACACAATATTTTCATACCCCCATGGGTTAGTATAACAATCAACAGATCCCAATGTAGGAAGGTATAAAAGTATAAATCAATGACCCACAATGCACCTGCACCTATTTCTGTTCCAGCAGAAACACAGTATAATGTAGCGGCTGACTTCAAAAGTCAGAATTGCCAGTGCAGAGAAAAAAAATGAGATGGACATTGCTATTCAAAGTCTGGGTTTACATCCCCTTTAAATGAGGCAAAGCAGGAGTGCCAACAGGAGAATAAGGTTCTAACAGGATATACTTAATCAAAGTGGGAACAATGCAGAGCTCGGGAAGTGCCATTGGCCCGACGTGGACATTGGAATTGGTGGTTTAAGTGGCTCAGGGAGGCGTTTGGTGCACTTCAAACAACTGCTGTTCTGCCGCTCGCAGTTATAGGCTACGGTACCGGAGTAAGATCCAAAAATACATTCCATGAACACCAGTACTGCCTAAGGGCCCTTCAAAAGGGGTGGTTACCTTTAAAATAAACTTTAGAATCATATAGAGAGTGATAAGCCAAGGCAATTTGCAGTCGGCCTTTTTATTTGTTCAGCAGTAATCTAGCTGCTAGGGTACCATTTAACGTAGCAACCAGCTTTGAAGGACGGCCCCAGCAAATAAATAAAAGAGGGCCTAAGTATTGAAAGTAAAGTGACAAAATAAGAATCACAATAACATTGATCCCTCAATGCCCCCCCTATAGCATTTTATATTTGAAGCTGAAAAGAGGCAGATTTGGAAGGCGAATAATTCAAAAACTATTTAAAAAGAAGACCAATTGCAGTTTCTAGGAACAATCCATTCTACAAAGGTAAATTCCAGAATGCTGTAAGCGCAGTAATAGGAAACAGACCCAGACATTGTCCAGAATTCCATCCAGTGGTCTGGCCTGGAAGTTGCCCTTTTACAGTACAAAGGTCCGGGCCTTATTGTTCAAACGAGTCACAACTCCCAGCATCCTCTGAATCCACGCCTTTGAGTTTTCCTAATTAATTTTTTTTTCTCCTCTTTTTCAAGCCATTATGATTATTAAGGGCCCAGACAGTAAGGCTGCGCTCCCTCTTCTTGTTAAACTGGTTATGATTTCAGCGTTGTTCTATTTCCAGGCAAAGCTGCTGCTTCTCACCTAGTAACGTCACATAAATAGACGGAATACACATCTTCCTGCCCAAACTCCCTGCTGAAACACAGGCTTTAACCCAATCCATTCCACGGAAGCAAGGTATGTGTGGGGGGGCATCTGAGCATCGCTGGGTATGGCTTTCAAGGAAAAGGATAGTGGTGCCGCTGTGTTTTCAGTTTGAAGTCAGACCCCAGCGGTACATTGCAGAGCAGCCATGAGAGGGCCACAGCCTCCTCTAAATTACAGAATAGCAAGACTAGTGGATAAATTGGCCTTTACATGAAAGGTATCTGTTTTAATGGAAACGACTTTCCTTCACTATATATATATATATATATATATATATATATATATATATATATATATATATATATATATATATATATATATATATATATATATATATATATATATATATATATATATATATATATATATATATATATATATATATATATGCACAACTGCATTTATACATCAGTGGGAGCTGTCCTATTGCTTTCCTCTGGATAAAGCTCTCCTGAAAGCTGGTGCTATGGCAGCTTCCGCTCATGTGTGTCCAAGCGAATAGATGGGAGAATAAATATTCTGTGCAAACAAAGCGTCTGGCACACATATAGAGTAACGCAATGCTACACACAGACACACACACACACACACTGGCGACAAGGGGAAGTAATATTTCCCCTTACTTCCTAACACATCTCAGCAGAAAGCAAACAACACAAACGAATGAGAGACGGACAAGCTTCACTTTGCCCCACTGCAACATCAATCTGTTATGCCCAGCCGGCAGGTCAACGCAATCAATGCGACTTCCTCGCAATAAATGCCATGAACTTTCCCCGGGCGCCTGACTCTCTTCCTGTCAATCCGGGGGACTTTCCTTTAGTGCAGCAGGACACACAGCTCCATGGAGGCCTCTTTATTCCACATCTCACTGCCTCCGTGTCATCACTTGCTAATGAAGCCAAAGTATCACTCAGCTCCCCGGGACAAGGGAAGACAGCGAAACAGACGCGCCTACAACTCTCTCCAAGCGGTAAGGGGAGTGTGATTAAATTCAGAGGTGCAAGCTTGTTTTGTGGGAATGAAAAGACAACTGTAAAGGGGATGCAAACCCAAAAATATAGAAAGAAACTCTAATCCTAAACTACTTTTCCATATACATTAACATTAACTACTACTACTTTTCAATGGTGTTGAAATTATTTGCAAATGTTTAATTTGCTACAGTATCTGTTCTGACTCCTGAAACATTGTAGCAAAAGCAGCTGATTGAGAGAGCTGCTACATTGTCTCCAGCCAGAAGACAGAATAATAAACAAATGCTGATTTCAGTTGCAGTAACCTCATCCTTCAGCCCAAATCCATGGCCTTCTGACTTGAGGGGCTCTTAGCAGGGGGAGCCCTAGAGTTTGGGAACCTTTATTTGATTCCATTCTATAGCGAATACTGTGTCAGTCTCCTATGGGTGAAATGTGATGCCTTGTCAGAAAGGTGTAAATCATTGGCTTTATTGCAGGGGAAATGATGGACGAGCCTGGTTTACTGCCTGTGTGACATTAGGGCATAATCACAAATAAAAGAGCTCACACGGATCAATATGCAGAGGGGCATCATTCATCTCCGCTCTGTGATATGAGCGGACTTTTGTGGCCGCTCCCTGACATTAGACATATTGCTGATATATATATATTTATTTCAGTGAGCCACAATCTTATTTGTCTAACAAGGTGAGCCAGATGCCAGGCACAAGTTTTATTTGTCCCTCTCCAAGCGGCTCGACAGTGCTGGTGCCAACTAAAAATGGGTTTCGGTTCTGGCAGGCAGCCCATTCATTAGCAGCAACAGGCATTCCAGGTCCTGTTTTAACCCCATTTTGCCCAATTTAACCCCACCTTGCCCTAATGCTGCCATCTTACCCTCCTACACCTGTAACCGCCCCACTATAGACATCAAAAACATATGCCAACAGGCAGCCACATTGTACATGGGCGCACATTAGCCAATGAGAGTGCAGCTCTAGTGCAAAAAAGGTGAGATTCCAACATGACATCACTGCACTGATAATTGCATTTTGCAACTGCTGCAAACAAAAAAAGTGTTGTTCTGTATATATGTTGTTTATAGCTATCTATCAGAGTGTAAGCTCTTTGGGTTAAGGCAGTCATTCCAACTAAGCACTAATCCTCCTACAATACATGTAAACCTAATTCTTTAAAAGTTATATAAATTTTGACCCTTGCTGTTTGTGCTTGTAAAGCACTGTGTACAATTGTGGCAATATATATATATATATATATATATATATATATATATATATATATATATATATATATATATATATATATATATATATATATATATCCCCAAATCTCCCTAGAAATGTGTATAAAAAGGGGGAAAAAAAGTCCACGTTACATGAGGATACAAAAAATCTGAACTATGCTGATGGCATAGCGAGCGGTCCAGCTGTTGCATAACTACAACTCCCATCATCCTCTGATAGAAAGTTAAGAAAAACAGTATTACAGAAACTCACAAAAAAAGAGCTGTGTACAAACTCACAAGTGAGCATGAACCAATTGCAGTGGGAATAGGAACTGTATCATTTAGAAAAAAATCACAAACATGTGGGGGTCACTAATAGTGAACAGGTGAACCCCCCCCAGATAAACACAAAATGACACTGGATACAAGGGACCCCAATACTAACACACAATGAAGGAGAACGCCATAAAGTCACAAATGATGAGAAGTCACAAATGTCACCCAAAATGCCCTGATATCAACACAGGGAAGTCACACACACACAAAAGACACAAATCTGTATTAAAACCGAAGGGAACTGTATCCAGCCCAAGATTTAGAGGAGTCAGAAAACTCAATTCCCCAGGAAGGAGGGGGGAGACTAAATAAAAAAAAAATGAAGTTGTCAAGATCAAGAAGACACAAATCTGGGGCTCCATAAAGCCGTACCCCCTTGTACAGGCTGCCCCTGATCAAACAGCCACAAAATGAAGAACAAACAGTCACAAAATGAAGAAGAGAAATTAAAAAAAAAATAATAATAATATAAAAAAAAAAAAAAAGTACTTACCAGTGGGTTTGAGAAAGTCCATGGGGTATCTGGTGTAGGGAGGTGGGGGAGATTCTGCAATGGAAAGAAAAAGAGAGAAAATAAAGGCAGGTCCATGAGGAAAGGGAGAAGGAAAAAAAAAACTGGAGAGATAGAGACTTGTGATAACACTGGCATTCTTCTAGGCAAACTGTTTGTGTAAGCCCCGGGGGTGAGAGGCAGGGCAGAGAGGCGGCGATCGCCTTGATATTTAGCAGAGAGATAAACAATAGCTGCCGCCTGGCGCCAGCCCTCCCCGCTATCAGCTCCTACAACTGTCTGACCGGGGGCTCTGCTGCTACTCAGCCAAAAGCGCTCCAGCCTCTCCAGATAATCCTCTGCTGCTCCAACGCCGACCATTTAACATTTCACAGAGGCACAAGATAAAAGGACCTTTTTTTATTCTTTCTTTTTTACACCCCCTCCCCCTCTCTCAGAACTGCCCCGATTTAGATTGTCAATCTTTACTGTACTTCGCCGGGGAACGACTTATACATTAGATACAGCCGTGCGCATTCGCTGCGTAAAGTTACGCAAAACAAAGTTTCTTTTTTTTAATCAAAAATATTAACTCTGCCACCCCCATCACTTGCACTGGGGGCTAATAATAAACCTAATCTGGAAAATAGGAAATATAGGGGGGGGGCACAAATTATAAAAAAAACATACAGTGAGAACAGAAAGAAACAAAAGCCACAGGAATTAACCATAAAGTTACATCTGCATTTCTTCAATACATATTTAGTAAATAAATGTAGCAAATAAATGTAATATTCACGTGCCAGAGGTAAAAGTGAGGGAGGCCCCCCGATTCATTGATGGGGTGATGAATGAAATGACAGTTGTACACTACACACACCCCACTGGCAGTCAGTAAATAAGTAGGTCACTACACTGGACTCTCATAGGGAAACAGCAATAACCAATAATGACACGACCTGACACCCCCCACAAATCCAGCTGAGCATTTGAGGTGCCACATATAAACAGGTCTCCCTGATTTTAGCCCAAAAGATCTCACATGGAGGGGGCAGGTACCTTTTGAGGACAATGGGGAATATTTTAAGCTCTGTGGCAGCTGATACAAGTCACCCCACATTCCCTGCGAGCCCCAGATTCGCTGTCAGGATTTAAACACAGAGTAAGTGAACCAGAACAGAATCACACAGTGATAATCCCAACTGCAATTGTTACCGAGACTTTCTGTAAATCAGCATGGCATCTCTCACCCTTGTCTGTGTGCCCACACTATGCCCATTATAATCAAACATGAGTCACCGGGTCAGTTACACCCAAGGCAAGATAATAAGCGCTGCCTACAGCCATTATACTCACTACAGCCATTATACTCACTATATTCACTATAACCACTAAAGCCATTACACTCACTATAGCCATTATACTCACTATATTCACTATAGCCATCATACTCACTATAGCCATTGTACCCACTTTAATTAATATACCCAGTCCAAAAGGTATTCCCAATATAGCCATGGATAAATATGGCGAGGGTTTGGTCGCCCTGAGTTAAGGAAACTGGATGGAAGTCCTGTGCCCATTTAAACCAGGTATAACTATGCCAATGAGTAAGTGAGTCCATGTATTACACCCAAATACATTCTGAACCCCAAAGGCTGATTCCCCTGCACCACAGACAGACTCTCTGACCCACATCTGTACCAGTGTCCTTACAGAAGAGAATGGCAACTCCAGTAGCAGTGTCATGTGTGTGTGTATCATGTGTGTGCCAGTAGTAGCAGTAATAGTAGCAGTAGTAATAGTAGCAGAAGGAGTAAGGAGGGCACGTACCTAGCTCGCACAGTCTGCTGAGATGGTGGGGGTTGCAACAGAGCAGCTCCGGGTTGTTCTTGCCATAGGAGTCGCAGCAACTAAGTCGCTTGACGTCGGACGAGTGCCTGAGATCCGGCCACCTGAAGACCTTGCAGAGGAGCAGCGGCAGAGAGAAGGCTTGTTGCCCGAGCCTGGAGTCCAGCTTGGCCGCGGGTAACAGGAGACAGGGGCTGCGGGCTCCCCCTTTACACTCCACCGCCTGCAGCAGCCCCTCCAGTTGCTTCTCCTTCAGCTTCTTCAGGACACAATGGGCGAGCGCTTTCAGTTCTGCAGCCTCCGAGCCCACCAGCGCCTTCCCGGGCACCTTATTCGCCGATTTGCCCAGACAGCAGCCGCCGGCTCCATGCGCCCTCTCCCCGCCTTCCCCTTCCCCGTTCTCCCCGGGAGCTCGACTCCTCCAGAGTCGCCGGACGAGCACCGATCGTTTGGTCCTGAACATGCGGGACGAGAGCAAGGCTTCCCGGCTAAAAAACGTGCATGTCGCCCGCAAATCATGAAGAATCCTGGATCCGAGGCCGGACAGAGACCAGCAGCAACAGCAGCTCGGAGGGGTCGGGAGGGTCGGGGGGAGCTGGGGATCCGACAAGCCAAAGTGACCTGGAACATGCGCCAGTCTTTTAGGCAAAGAGATCCTGATGCAAAGTGTACGGGGGGGATCCGAGCGGCAGCACCGGCGGCAGCAACAACAACAACCAGCCGCCTCCGCCTCCCCGCGCTCCTACACCGACAAACAACACTGACCGGCGGCGCATTGAATGGAGCGCAATCTGCGCCGGACCAGCGATCTCTGTGGCATTGAAATTAAATCCTCCACGTGCGGAAAGCAGATTCCCCCCCACAACTGTTACATCCAAGTGGGAGAGGAATGAGGCTCTGCCAGTGTATAATATATATATATAATGTGTCAGATCATCCCTATTCCATTGCCAGCCTCGCGCCTTTAATCCACAGCACAATCCTTTATCCGGCCGCTCAGTAAGAGCGAGGGGAAAAAATAAACTGGGATTTGTCTTTTCCTCCTTCTCAAAGGCTGATCCGCCCCGTCTGTGTTATGGAAATGTCCGATCAAATGAGCGACTGGGGGAGGGGCCGAGGGGTCGCAGAGGAGGAGCCGGAGGAGGTCGCAGAACCAGCGCAGGAGACACAGGGGAGATCACTGGTATAGGGACTGGGGACATCCTCTCCCACAGAGCTTACACTCACTGCACGTCTCCCTGTCTCTCCCAACTGTCTCTTTCTCTCTCCCCCCTCCCCTGTCTGTCTATCCCTCCTCCTTTCCCTGACTGTCTCTTTCTCTCCCGGCTGTCTCTCTCTGCCCCTCCCCTGTCTCTCTCTCAGTCTCCAGTAGGCAGTGGCGCGGCCCGTCACGTGGGCGTCTAGACACCCTGTCGCTTTAAAAAAAAAATCCTACAGCTTGTGTTGCGCAAAGAGCTCAAGTTACTGAAAGCTCCTCTTTTATGTCCCACTCAGTCATATGTGTGTCAGTGTAATATTCATGGGAGGGGTATAAACTCATTATGGGAACCAGCTTGTCATTAACTGTAAGTACCTCTGTATAATGTCTCACCTGTCCCACACTATATACACCTACACCTGCCCCATGCTATATACACCCGCCCCACACTATATACTCCTGTCCCAAGCTATATACACCTGTCCCACGCTATATACTCCTGTCCCACACTATATACACCTGTCCCACACTATTTACTCCTGTCCCACACTATATACACCTGTCCCACACTATTTACTCCTGTCCCACACTATATACACCTGTCCCACACTATTTACTCCTGTCCCACACTATATACACCTGCCCCACGCTATATACTCCTGTCCCACACTATATACACCTGCCCCACACTACATACTCCTGTCCCACACTATATACTCCTGTCCCACGCTATATACACCTGCCCCACGCTATATACACCTGCCCCACGCTATATAATCCTGTCCCACACTATATACACCTGTCCCACACTATATACTCTTGTCCCACACTATATACACCTGTCCCACACTATATACTCTTGTCCCACACTATATACACCTACACCTGTCCCACACTATATACACCTGCCCCACGCTATATACTCCTGTCCCACACTATATACTCCTGTCCCACACTATATACACCTGTCCCACACTATATACACCTACACCTGCCCCACGCTATATACACCTGCCGCACGCTTTATACACCTGCCCCACGCTATATACACCTGCCCCACGATATATACACCTGCCCAACCGCTATATACACCTATCCCACGCTATATACACCTGCCCCACACTATATACACCCGCCCCATGCTATATACACCTGTCCCACGCTATATACACCTGTCCCAGGCTATATACACCTGTCCCACACTATATACACCCGCCCCACGCTATATACACCCGCCCCACGCTATATACACCTGTCCCACGCTATATACACCTGTCCCACGCTATATACTCCTGTCCCACGCTATATACTCCTGTCCCACACTATATACACCTGTCCCACACTATATACACCTGTCCCACGCTATATACACCTGTATGGCTTTCCTGCTGCTCAGCCAGGGACTCCAGGACTGTCAGCTGTTGCTGAGAGTTCTAGTTCAAGCAGGTTGGATGCTAATGAATAACCTGGCGGCAATGCATGACGGGTGTAAGGAGAATGCATTCATACTCAGGATAGGTAGTAGATACAGGGAGTGAGCACTAGAGAGAGAGGGTAACAATGTAAATGGAACTGGAGCAATAATGGAGGTGAGGGGTCAGATGGATTCTGATGCTGGTGGTTGGGCTGAGTGATTTCAGGATTAGGGCTGGGCAAGTCCCCTCCAGCCGCCACTTAAATCTCCCTTTTGGCTCATGACGTTTGGGTACAAACTGTACATGTTGCAACAGAGTGTCGCTGACTCCTAATTACTGTCTGCCTGGTACCTGTCATTCTGTCCGTCTCTGGCTCCTTACAACCCACACCAGGACTTTACCCCCACACTGTCTATTTTATCCCACTGCTTATAATGTGGAGTGTTTCCCAGTGTGAGTACCAGTTCTGTGTGAGTACATTGTCTTAAGCTGCATGACTATTATATCCCAATCTGAGTACTTTATGCGAGTTTGAGCAAGTACTGTATTTCAATATCTGGTAGTATTGTCTCCCAAACTCATTCCTGTAACCCAGGCTAATTCCTTTATCCCAGGCTAATTTCTGTAACCCAGGCTTATTCCTGTATCCCAGGCTATCAATTGTATCCCAGGCTGGATGTGTACTGTATCCCAGTCTATTACTATATCCCAGGCTATCAACTGTATCCCATGCTATAACTATATCCCAGACTATTGCTGTATCCCAGGCTATTACTGTATCACAGGCTAATTACTGTATCCCAGGTTATTACTGTATCCTAGGCTATTACTGTATCCCAGGTTATTACTGTATCCCAGACTAATTACTGTAACCCATGCTATTACTGCATCCTAGGCTATTACTGTATCTCAGGTTATTACTAGATCCCAGGCTATTGCTGTATCCCAGGCTATTACTATATCCCAGGTTAGTACTGTATCCCAGGCTGGATGAGAACTGTATCCCAGGCTATTACTGTATCCCAGGTTAGTACTGTATCCCAGGCTGGATGAGAACTGTATCCCAGGCTATCACTGTATCCCAGGCTATTACTTTATCCCAGGCTAATTACTGTATCCCATGCTATTACTGCATCCTAGGCTATTACTGTATCCCAGGTTATTACTATATCCCAGGCTATTGCTGTATCCCACTGGATCCCAGGTTTGGTAAGTACTGTATCCCAAACTCGTTCCTGTAACCCAGGCTAATTTCCCATGCTATGAGCTGTATCCCATGCTATTACTGTTTCCCAGACTATTACTGTATCACAGTCTAATCACTTTATCCCAGACTGGGTAAGTACTGTATCCCAGACTAATGCCTGTATCCCGGGCAGGGGGGTAGTATTGTATCTGTAAGTAGAGAAAGCTGAAGTGGCTCAGGTGAGCCTGCCCTTGTTTTGTACCTGCTGGAGAGGTGGGTAACTCGCCTCAGTCAGTGCTTCTCATTCACCCCTGGCTTTATTTGCTCTCTGGAGTCCCAGGCGTCTGCGAGAGGGAACTGAAAGTCAAACAATAAAGGCAGCTAATTTGCATTGCAATTCTGAGCTTGGCAGACAGTTGGAGCCAGGACACTGTTAACCTAATTGTTTAACCAACAGCACCGGGGTGTGAGACACAACAAAGACAACACAAAAGATAAATAAAATCCTAGAGAAAAAATCCCTTCCACAAGCCATTAATAGCAGACACTACACACAGTTCTTCCCCTTGTGCAGTCACGCAAGTATATAGTATGGCTGCCCCCCCTCACTAACTCGCTCTCATCTCACTCTAACTCTTATATATTATCATATAAAGTATATATACAGTATATATGCATCTGGGGGCTTTCCTACCAGTCGTATACTTGTTGCACTTTCTGTTCTGCCCTCTGAAACTCATTTAAATCTAGTCTAAGTCAAAATTGAAAGGGGAAGTTTTACATTTGTGTTTGCTCTACAATAAAGTAATTGAAGCAATGCTGCAGTTGGTCTTTCTTTTATCTTTCTCTTTCTTTGGGTGGTCCTGGGGAGTTAGGGATTATATTATTTTCTTTTAAAGTATTTCTGTTTCAACTAAGAGTTGTCGGTTGAACATCCATGGTTCCCCCTGTAACGTCAAGGCGGTTGCCTTAACTGCTTGGGAGAAGAACACTATATATATATATATATTATTGAATGTTTTCCATCGTTTTGCATACATTCAGCATGCTGTTTGAGCAAGCAAATGACAGGTACTCATGTGTCCATTATACCAAATGATTCCATTGTGAGCATGTACTGACAACAAACCTGCCCCCAGGCACTCTTCTGAAATCTTTACACACATGAGGCTACTGCTACTATATAGTTGGGACCCCTACATTGGCTGCAAATTAGTTTTATTCATGAAGCGTGAGAAGCACAAAGAGGAAAGTTGCTTGTACATGAGTTGATATTGTTGCTGACTTGGCCACTCAAATTGAGTAGACAGTAGATATCGGGTCAGGGTACAGTAGATATCGGGTCAGAGCTAGCCACAGAGTTTGAAAGTCCCACCGGATTATTGGGAGTCAGGCTAGAACATTCTGGTGGTCTGGATAATTTTAATGGCAGCCTACAGGGTGAACAGGAAAAGACTCTTTAGCATTAGACTGTACCACAATACTCTGATGGAAGCTTACAAAATTTGGAGGAAGTCTTTAAACCAAATAAAAGGATGGTCTAGAAGACTCTGATGAATGTTTAAAGGAGTTGTAGGAAGTCTTAAGCAAAACATGGGGATGATGTAGAAAACTCTGATGGAAGCTTACAAGACTTGGAGGAAGTCTTTAAGTCAAACAACAGGATGGTCTAGGAGACTTTAATGGAAGCTTGAAGGAGTTTAAGGGAGTCTTTAAGTCAAACAACAGGATGGTCTAGGAGACTTTGATGGAAGCTTGAAGGAGTTTAAGGGAGTCTTTAAGTCAAACAACAGGATGGTCTAGGAGACTTTGATGGTACTTTGAAGGAGTTGGAGGAAGCCAAACAATAGGATGGTCTAGGAGACTTTGATGAAAGCTTGAAGGGGTTGGAGGGAGTCTTTAAGTCACACAATAGTATGGTCTAGAGGACTCTGATGGAAGCTTGAAGGAGTTGGAATGAGTCTTAAAGAATGGTCTAGGAGACTCTGATGAAATCTTAAAGAAGTTGGAGGAAGTCTTTAAAGAGATACTGACACCAGAAATTAAACTCTTTTTTACATCTATCATAATATTGGAAGCTACTTATAACTTTGCTCTAAAGTATTTGCCCAGTGCTTTTACATTACCTGTCTGATGCCCCATGTTTTTGTATTAAGGGGGCTGCCATATTTGTGCAATGGGAGTCCGTTGGCATTAAAAACAGTCAGGTTGGCAAAACAATCAGGTTTAGAAACTTCAACTAACAATTACAAAACAAACCTCTCAGCAAAAAAAATGATCAACATGACATATAGGTCATGATAGGCTATGATTAAGTGTTGTGAGAACACGAAACGCGTAAGGCTGTAATCCATACTTGTACTTCAATAAATATGTTTTTAACAATAACTGCCTGGAGGATTTGCTCTTTGCGTGCCTACCCTAGACCCACAACTTGACTTAAAGACTACCAGTAAGCTTCCACCAGAGTCTCCTAGACAATACTGTTGTTTGATTATACAACATCATCAAAAAATGCTTCTTTATGCTCTGCCCCAAGCCTTCAGCTTGAGGGAGCGGACATCACCGTATTGTTTGTAGGGTAGGCATGCAAAGAGCAAATCCTCCAGGCAGTTATTGTTAACAACATATTTATTGAAGTACAAGTATGGATTACAGCCTTACGCGTTTCGTGTTCTCACAACACTTAATCATAGCCTATGATTAAGTGTTGTGAGAACACGAAATGCATAAGGCTGATTAAGTGTTGTGAGAACACGAAACGCGTGCCTACCCTACAAACAATACGGTGATGTCCGTTCCCTCAAGCTGAAGGCCTGGGGCAGAGCGCCTCATATACCTCTTTAAAGAAGAATTTTTTGATGATGTTGTATAATCAAACAACAGTATTGTCTAGGAGACTCTGATGGAAGCTTACTGGTAGTCTTTAAGTCAAGTGGTGGGTCTTTAACTCAAGAATCCATAAGAAATTGAGTTTCCTCCTTAGCTAAGACTAAGGCTGTTTTCTATGTAAATGACAAGGCTCCAAACCTTCCCTCTTGTAAATAAATGCTCTTTCCAACCCAATTTTTGGACATGCTATGTAATATATATATGATGTTGCCAAATGGCTCCTCTCATTTTCATCCTAGGAATGTCCTGACTTCCCTTTCAGGGAGATAAATGATACCATAAGTGGATGCAGCAATTACCAGCACAGACATGTCTAAAGCAAAGAGGGCTTGGAGTTACTAAGGGTACCAGTACAGTATATATTGTACATTAGTTATGTCCAAGTTGTGACCTTCCGCAGCTTCAAGAATTCCATCAGCAACCAAACACTGTCAGGGGGATGCTGGGAGCTATAGACCAGCCTTGGTGCATCTTTTTCAGTCCCTTCCATCAGATGTTTGGAGGGTGGTCTTCCCGTGGCTGCCTCTGACTAATTGCAGGGTCTACTTTCAGATGCTGCAAGGGGTTGACAGGTGCCATTTAAGGGAAAATAAATGGTAGACATTACTTACAACATTACTTAGAAATGAGGTATATTTTTCCTACAAATGACTAGAGCCAAAGCCCAGGGAGAGGCAACACAAGTGGAAGGCTACATGTCTTTGCTTCCATAGGCATCTGTTAGTCTGAGGGACTATGGCACACTGGCTTAGGTCTCATCCCATGGGAGTAGATAGAACATTCACTCATTAGTGGTGCCTAGAATCCCTTTAATGTCTGCTGCTCCTCCAGTGTTTTTGGGGGGTCAGCATGAACACCAATCATCGGCCTAAGGGATTAAGTAATGTCTCTTTATTTAGTATTTGATAAATTTTGCTGGGGTTTTTTCTGGATAACAGATCTTTTAGTTATTTGGGTCTACTAGAAATTAATGTAAACATTAAAAAAAAACAATAGTCTGGATTTTTTTCCAATAAGGATTAATTATATCTTAGTTGGGATCAAATACAAACGATTGCTTTATTATTACAGAGAAAAAGGTAATTTCTGAAATTCAGAGCCTTCTGGAGAACGGGTTTCCTGATAAAGGATCCCATAACTGTATGAGAAAGCAATAGAGGGACCTTCCTTTCTTATTGCCCCCTTTGTTTTTAGAGGTTTAACATTTGTATTCAATAAAAGTTTTAGTATATTTACCGAGAACTGATTAAATTAAGAAAATAGTTCAGTTTTAATTTTGGGTTAAGGTTACACAACCCCCTCTGATAACAGTGTTTGTCCATGATGTGCCATTATTCCTAGCCGGATTTAAGACAAAGCAGGATATGTGTGAGATTAGGGCCTCAACCTGACTTCCTGCCCATCTGACAGTTAGCATGGCATTATCAAGTAGGCACCAATGGAGGTCACTTAGTGCTGATAAGTCATAAAAATGTCTCGTTTGGGTCTCATGTGCCAAAGAGCTGGTGGAGATCAAAGCCACGGGATCTCATTTGCATTTATCCTACCCTCCAGCCAAATGTGTCACCTCTTCACAGATCCACATGCTCAAGAGGAACCTGAGACAACCGGGTCATTCAGCCTTGAGCAAGAGATAACCTCTCTCCATGCACCACTGTTATTTCTCCCAATGGTCTCCTTCACTAGGGAACTAGAGCCGAAGGAGAAAAGCCTACTTAGTGTGGGAGACAAGGATTACAGAGATCCCAACATTACCAGAGATACATGGGACCTTCTGGAACACTACAAGGTATTTTCACAATTGCAGGCAATGGAACACAATATTTTCACCTACAGCTTGGAACTCTGTAACCCAGAATATGGATATTCTACTGCAAAATGCCAATTCCCAAATTAAGATCAGGGATTCCAGTCGTGGAAGCCATGCCAGCTTATATCTAACTGCACCTCGGTCAGCCAAAATTCTACCCACTTTGCAGCAAGCCTTGGCAGGACAGTTTTACTAAAATAGGGGCAGAATGGTGGCATGGAGTAGCAATCTTACACCATAGGGCAGATCATATCCATGGTACAAGTCGGTGGGGAATTTTATGAGTTAGGCCGATGGCATATGGGGTATATAAGAGAAAAATACTTGGGTGCCCCAGCTAATGGGTATAACACAAGATCATGGCTACCAATTGAAAATGAGGTCAAAGCCTATTAACATGGTGCCTGAATGCTACATGCTAAGTTGCACAATGCTTTTTGGCTGGTGCAGTGCACTCAGGGAGATCTGTATCCTCCAAAATGTCCCCAATTCCCATTTATTTTAATCGGAAATGCTTTGACAGTGGGGCAGTCAGGGTGGCATGGTTGGGAATGCCTGTTTTGGCAAGCTTAAATTCATACAGAGTCTCTGGACAAGGATCCTGCAGGACAGATTATGGCACTTGGGGTAGGGGGGGTTACAAAGAAAATGAGTTCTGCTTATGGCCATCAAGATGCCCAATACTTGCTATGGGTCTCACCAATGGGAAGCAACGGGGGTTACCAATGACTCTCACTAAATATACAGACTCCATGTGCATTTATTGATGATAATCACAGGGTAAAGTGGGCCCAATATACGTTTCAGATTCACTCCTGCATGGATGTAAAACCAATGCCTTGGGCAAATATTTTTTTCTTCTTTTTGGGGACAAATCTGCCCCCAAAAATGTACCCCCAAAATATATCATAGATCTCTTAGTGGAGCAAATACTCGTTTTTATCACTTGACAACCACTGAAAATGACAGTTTCTTCTTCCTTGTGAGCTATGGACCAGTGGGGTTGATTGCTATTTGGGGGATTAGTTGCTTGTAATGTTGTTGGGAGCAGCCAATCCCATTATGCCTTCTTATATCATACGCTTTTATGTCACTATATAGGCAAGTGAACAGCGTCAACCTCCATAACCGTGGAATGCACTAGTTATCTACTGCCCCCTACAGGATGGGAGTAAACAGTGGTATAATTATAATAAGTTACCTGCCTCATATTAAAACCTTTTTTTTTTTCTAAATTGAAGGGTGGGGGTTGTATGATTATAATTATTTTGATGATAATTATATAAGAGCTGCTGGTGTTATTGCACTACTGTCCTTTTATTTAAACTGTGCCGGGCCCAATGTCAGTTCCAGGCTTCCCCAGGCAAGTGCCAGCTTGAAATGAATCATACAGAGCTAAAAGCTATTTTGGCAAGGGTGCATGCCCAAAGTGATTGGGAGCAAGTTGGGATGGGGGCAGAGAAGTGTAACTCAGCACAGTGTATAAGAAACTGTCAGGGCAGAGGCACACAAGGCACATGGTACGAAAGAGTCCATTTTCCTGTACTATATGGTGACTACTAAGTAGTTCAATATATTTTTAGGAAAAGTGTCTCTTTCCCCACAGTTAACAGTGGCCAAAACATGGTATTGCTGAATGGTCCAATAACTTCCAGTAGTCACTGACTGTATCTCGGATTGTCCCAGAACAACCCTGCCCTATGATATAAATGCCCCGAAAGCTCTTCCCTCTAATTCCTGTGCATTTGTAACACTTGCCATTCTTTTAATTTCTGTCTGGGCCGCGCCTAAATGTGGCCGCCTGAGGCGAGGTGCTCACCTTTCCCTGGGTTCAGGACCGCCCGGTTACGCATGAAGTTTACTTTATTCTCTCCCTCTGCAACAATTCACAGAGGTTTTGGATGCAGGATTCTCAAGGGCTTAACAGTTTATAGAAATAAAAGTGAAAAGACAGTGTTTGCATAGGAAACAGACGTCAGTCCGGCAGAAACAGACTTATTGATACGATTTTGTAAACAGCACAGAGAGGGATCTCAGGCAACTTATACTGTACTGCTGTCACCATGAAAATGTACCGTGTAAATGTTTGCCCCTCTAGATGGGATCTGTAACTAGGGTTGGGGTAGGACTTGACTTCCCAGGGCCCACTTCACCTTCCCTGCATATACATCTGGTACGGGATGGGGAAAAGAAGAATAGCAGGGCCTTACCAGCCCTCTTTCTGCCTGTGTCCCCTACAGCTCCAATATCTGCTCCCCTATGACACTGGGTGTGCCCCTTTTACTGTCTGTATCTTGTCCTACTCTCATGGTCTTGCCCTAGAGTCTCCTTCTTGTCCTACTATCTGAATTGTCCTACTATTTCAATTGTCCTACTGTCTTTATCTTGTCCTACTGTCTTTATCTTGTCCTACTGTCTCAATTGTCCTACTGTCTTTATCTTGTCCTACTGCCTTTATCTTGTCCTACTGTCTCAATTGTCCTACTGTCTTTGTGTTGTCCTACAGTCCTCTTCTCGTCCTACTGTCTCCGTCTTCCACTAATGTCTCTGATTTGTCCTACTGTTATCATTATGTCCTACTGCCTAAATCTTGCCCTACAGTCGCTATCTTGTTCTACTCCTTCTTCCAAAACTGTTTCTATCTTGTCCTACCTTACCCATCTTGTCCTATTGTGCCCATATGGTACCTTCTTTATTGAATTAGAGCTCATCACATTTGCAGGAAGGCAAACATTGGACTGGGAGGTCTAGGGCCCATCCTACCCACCCTTGTAGTCTTATTGTGGCCATGGCCAGGAGGTTGTGCGAGACAGCAGATGTTACAGGTGAGTCTGGCTCGTCCAGGCCCATCAGGTTTTTCCTGGTGTCCTGCCTGTCCAGTCTGACCCTGAGAGAGGCTAGCCAATGTATTTATCATGGCCCACTGTTGCCATCTAGCTATACTACCTCCATCTAGTCCTACTGTTGCCACCTAGCTCTACTGTCTCCATCTGCCCTACTGTTTCCATTTTGCCCTGCTGTATTTATCTTGCCCTACAGTCACCACCTTACACTCATGTCTCCATCATACCTCACTGTCGCCATCTTGCCTTACTTCATTTGGCATCCCTAGCTTTTCTGTGTTAATGATTGTAAATGAAGAAGAAGAAACCCTGGAAACGTGTTCAAGGCTTAAGAATTGTCCCTGTAGGAGGGGGGTTCTTTGGGTTTAGTGCAATCAATCCCACACTGTATCTTCTGCAGTGCAACACAAGCAAATAGCCCAGGGTCATGGAAAAAGCATGGAAACGCATGGGTCCATTTGCCATTTCACTTGACACACGTTAAGCCCAGATTTCATTTTGGAATGTGACCTTTCTTCTGTCAAAAAAACATTATGAAGTCACTGCTTTAGGGATACTTTTACTTTCAGGTCATTAGTCTTCTTCTTCCAGACACAGAGTGATGCTTAGCCTTGTAGCCCTCCAGCTCTTGTTGAACTATAACTTCCAGTATGCCCTAAAAGGCCACAGGTTGGCCTTTAAACACACTTAAAGTCAAGCTAATGCATAAATATTACTTCTTGTTTGAAGGTCATAGGGCAGCTGGTGTTGGAGGCAGAAAAATCAGCCTCTTACAAATGTATTTCCTATAAATGTAGCTGTAGCAATATTGGGGCCCATATTATAAATGTATGACTTGGGACGGAAATCCCCACAAACTGATACCAATAGAATTGTCTTAACTAGAGAGAGATGCATTATAATTTTAGAACACACATTCCTCTATTCTCATTGCAAACTTTGTTGTAAATGAGCCTCTAGTTTTCAGGAATAGATGGCAATGTTCTATAGCAGTGTAAGGGAAATAGCTTTGCCGAGGCAAGTATTATGGCAGCTCCCACTCCTAGGTATCAAATGCACAAAAGATGGTTCAGTGCATACACCATGATATGCCATCACAATAAATAGTCATGGATAAAACAGACAAAATATTTAGAGAACAGAATCAGAATTATAGGAGGTTCTGCAGCAGCTGTTGGTAGTTACACAGTGATCTGCCCTCACCACTGTGCTCATTCCCCTGGGCTAAAAGGTTTTTCCTGCAGTGCTGTGTATGTAATGGCAGTGCAAGGGTTACTGCTGGATTCTTATTTGGCTCAACAGGATTAACTTGAATTCAGTCCAGAAGCAGCCAGTCTCTGTCGCCAGCTAGTCTTGGCTCATTTAAAAGGTGTCCATTTGCTAATATTAACCCATAGCTGGAAACCTGCAGCCTTGAAGAGAGTTGAGAAGTGAGTTTCCTTTTCCTATGAGAACCTGTAGACAGAAAAGGAGAGTTGACGTTCAGTTTTGTATGCATTCGGATGGCAGGTATAGTAGGGAGAGATGGTGCCTATAGTAACAGTGGAGATAATAGTCTCTGGGAAGGGAGTGTGACTGTGGGATAGCAGGTATAGTAGGGAGAGATGGTGCCTATAGTAACAGTGGATAATAGTCTCTGGGAAGGGAGTGTGACTGTGGGATAGCAGGTATAGTAGGGAGAGATGGTGTCTATAGTAACAGTGGATAATAGTCTCTGGGAAGGGAGTGTGACTGTGGGATAACAGGTATAGTAGGGAGAGATGGTGCCTATAGTAACAGTGGATAATAGTCTCTGGGAAGGGAGTGTGACTGTGGGATAGCAGGTATAGTAGGGAGAGATGGTGTCTATAGTAACAGTGGGATAATAGTCTCTGGGAAGGGACTGTGACTGTGGGATAGCAGGTATAGTAGGGAGACATGGTGCCTATAGTAACAGTGGGATAATAGTCTCTGGGAAGGGAGTGTGACTGTGGGATAACAGGTATAGTAGGGAGAGATGGTGCCTATAGTAACAGTGGATAATAGTCTCTGGGAAGGGAGTGTGACTGTGGGATAGCAGGTATAGTAGGGAGAGATGGTGCCTATAGTAACAGTGGATAATAGTCTCTGGGAAGGGAGTGTGACTGTGGGATAGCAGGTATAGTAGGGAGAGATGGTGTCTATAGTAACAGTGGATAATAGTCTCTGGGAAGGGAGTGTGACTGTGGGATAACAGGTATAGTAGGGAGAGATGGTGTCTATAGTAACAGTGGGATAATAGTCTCTGGGAAGGGAGTGTGACTGTGGGATAGCAGGTATAGTAGGGAGAGATGGTGCCTATAGTAACAGTGGATAATAGTCTCTGGGAAGGGAGTGTGACTGTGGGATAGCAGGTATAGTAGGGAGAGATGGTGCCTATAGTAACAGTGGATAATAGTCTCTGGGAAGGGAGTGTGACTGTAGGATAGCAGGTATAGTAGGGAGAGATGGTGCCTATAGTAACAGTGGATAATAGTCTCTGGGAAGGGAGTGTGACTGTGGGATAGCAGGTATAGTAGGGAGAGATGGTGTCTATAGTAACAGTGGATAATAGTCTCTGGGAAGGGAGTGTGACTGTGGGATAGCAGGTATAGTAGGGAGAGATGGTGCCTATAGTAACAGTGGATAATAGTCTCTGGGAAGGGAGTGTGACTGTGGGATAGCAGGTATAGTAGGGAGAGATGGTGCCTATAGTAACAGTGGGATAATAGTCTTTGGGAAGGGAGTGTGACTGTGGGATAGCAGGTATAGTAGGGAGAGATGGTGTCTATAGTAACAGTGGGATAATAGTCTCTGGGAAGGGAGTGTGACTGTGGGATAGCAGGTATAGTAGGGAGAGATGGTGCCTATAGTAACAGTGGATAATAGTCTCTGGGAAGGGAGTGTGACTGTGGGATAGCAGGTATAGTAGGGAGAGATGGTGCCTATAGTAACAGTGGATAATAGTCTCTGGGAAGGGAGTGTGACTGTAGGATAGCAGGTATAGTAGGGAGAGATGGTGCCTATAGTAACAGTGGATAATAGTCTCTGGGAAGGGAGTGTGACTGTGGGATAGCAGGTATAGTAGGGAGAGATGGTGCCTATAGTAACAGTGGATAATAGTCTCTGGGAAGGGAGTGTGACTGTGGGATAGCAGGTATAGTAGGGAGAGATGGTGTCTATAGTAACAGTGGATAATAGTCTCTGGGAAGGGAGTGTGACTGTGGGATAGCAGGTATAGTAGGGAGAGATGGTGCCTATAGTAACAGTGGATAATAGTCTCTGGGAAGGGAGTGTGACTGTGGGATAGCAGGTATAGTAGGGAGAGATGGTGCCTATAGTAACAGTGGGATAATAGTCTCTGGGAAGGGAGTGTGACTGTGGGATAGCAGGTATAGTAGGGAGAGATGGTGTCTATAGTAACAGTGGGATAATAGTCTCTGGGAAGGGAGTGTGACTGTGGGATAACAGGTATAGTAGGGAGAGATGGTGCCTATAGTAACAGTGGATAATAGTCTCTGGGAAGGGAGTGTGACTGTGGGATAGCAGGTATAGTAGGGAGAGATGGTGCCTATAGTAACAGTGGATAATAGTCTCTGGGAAGGGAGTGTGACTGTGGGATAGCAGGTATAGTAGGGAGAGATGGTGCCTATAGTAACAGTGGATAATAGTCTCTGGGAAGGGAGTGTGACTGTGGGATAGCAGGTATAGTAGGGAGAGATGGTGTCTATAGTAACAGTGGATAATAGTCTCTGGGAAGGGAGTGTGACTGTGGGATAACAGGTATAGTAGGGAGAGATGGTGCCTATAGTAACAGTGGATAATAGTCTCTGGGAAGGGAGTGTGACTGTGGGATAGCAGGTATAGTAGGGAGAGATGGTGCCTATAGTAACAGTGGATAATAGTCTCTGGGAAGGGAGTGTGACTGTAGGATAGCAGGTATAGTAGGGAGAGATGGTGCCTATAGTAACAGTGGATAATAGTCTCTGGGAAGGGAGTGTGACTGTGGGATAGCAGGTATAGTAGGGAGAGATGGTGCCTATAGTAACAGTGGATAATAGTCTCTGGGAAGGTAGTGTGACTGTGGGATAGCAGGTATAGTAGGAAGAGATGGGTAACATGGTGACTACCATACTTTACATTAGCATTAACTAATCAGCTGCCTTTCAGATACCTACCTGACTTTGATTGGCAAATCTCCTTTCATGTTTGTGGACAGACAGACTGAGTGAGTGGCAGTAGGTGCTTTCACTCTAAGCAATGGTATGGAAAGGGGTTAGTACATGGCGGGATACATTGCAGGTCATATACACCAGGAGCAATACATCACAAAGTGATATATGAAACAAGAGGGGGTTCTCAGCCTTAAAATAGCGGATTGTAAGTAATACTGGATGTAAGATGAGGCAAGGAGATAACAGCACAGGAGACAGGCAGGCAGGCTCATACTGGGATGTTTCTGGGGATGGATCCCCTCTGAGACGTTCACATCTTCTTCAAATTGCTCTTAGGCTAAGGCTAAGGCCACACTAGGCGATAGCGCCGCGATTTGACTCGTGGCGACTTTTCGCCGCGACTTTTAATCCGCAATCGCTGGGGAAACTTTTGCGCTGGCGTCTATGGGGAATCGCGACAAATCGCCAGCGTAAAAACACACGCGGCGATCTTTTTTCTATTGTCGCTCGAAATCGCCTAGCGAGGCGATTTCGAGCGACAATAGAAAAAAGATCGCCGCGTGACAAATCGCCAGCGTAAAAACACACGCGGCGATCTTTTTTCTATTGTCGCTCGAAATCGCCTAGCGAGGCGATTTCGAGCGACAATAGAAAAAAGATCGCCGCGTGTGTTTTTACGCTGGCGATTTGTCGCGATTCCCCATAGACGCCAGCGCAAAAGTTTCCCCAGCGATTGCGGATTAAAAGTCGCGGCGAAAAGTCGCCACGAGTCAAATCGCGGCGCTATCGCCTAGTGTGGCCTTAGCCTAAGACTTTCTAGAAGCTCTTTACATCAGGAGTTCCCAGCTTCCGGCCCTCCAGCTCGTTAGATCTCAACCACCCTTTGCTGGATGGGCATGCAGGGAGTTGTAGTTTAACACTAGCATACATAGCATAACAGCCCAATCCTGTCATTGTAGGTGTGACTATTGCAGTCATTTTTTTTTTTTTTTACAATAAATCAAATCAAATAATTTGAATGCACACAGGCTTAATCCAACCTATAGCCAATCAGAGTATTAGAGTTTTCACTATATTAGACCAACCAGTAGTCAATCAGCATAATAGAATTTCCAATAGGTTAACCAACCTGTAGCCAATCAGAATAATAGAATTTCCACAAGGTTAGACCAACCAGTAGCCAATCAGAATATTACAACATTCACTAAGTTTGACCAACCAGTAGCCAATCAGAATATTTTTTAATACATTTATTAAGACTTTTTTATGTTTTTAAAGTTACAAGAACAATTGCTATTTGCTTAACTGGTTGTTACTTTTTAAACAATGTTGCAAAAGTTTTAGTTCCCCAGTGAAGTGAGGTCTGTTTATCAGCTGCCTTGTCTTACATTGTATCAACAGTCTGAACCACCAGTGCAGAGAATAGAAAGGGGCAATGCAATAGCAATACATATACAAATAACGTAAAGAGGTTGTTGACCTTTACATTAACTTTTAGTATGATGTAGAGCAGTGATCCCCAACCAGTAGCTCGCGAGCAACATGTTGCTCTCCAACCCCTTGGATGTTGCTCTCAGTTGCCTCAAAGCAGGTGCTTATTTTTGAATTCCAGGCTTGGAGGGAAGTTTTGCATAAAAAACAGTTGTACTGCCAAACAGAGCCTCAATGTAGGTTAACAATCCACATAGGGGCTACTAAATGGCCAATCACAGCCCTTATTTGGCACCCCAGGAACATTTTTCATGCTTGTGTTGCTCCCCAACTCCTTTTACTTCTGAATGTTGCTCACGGGTTCAAAAGGTTGGGGATCCCTGATGTAGAGAGTGATATTCTGAAACAAGTTGGCATGGTTAAAGGGAATGTCAACCCAAAAAATATATAATATATAAAAATATGATATAATAAATAGGGATGCACCGAATCCAGGATTCGGTTCGGGATTCGGCCAGGATTAGGCCTTTTTCAGCAGGATTCAGATTCGGCCGAATCCTTCTGGCTGGCGGATACGAATTTGCATATGCAAATCAGGGGAGGGAAATCGCGTGACTTTTTGTCACAAAACAAGGAAGTAAAAAATGTTTTCCCATTCCCACCCCTAATTTGCATATGCAAATTAGGATTTGGATCCGGCAGAATATTTCATGAAGGATTCGGAGGTTCGGCCAAATCCAAAATAGTGGATTCAGTGCATCCCTCATTATAAAATCTAATTCTAAGAAACTTTGTAATATATATATATATTGATTACAACTTTTCTATGGTTTTAAAGGGATGGTTAACCTTTTGATTAACTTTTAGTTATGTTATAGAATGGCTAATTCTAAGCAGCCTTTCAATTAGTCTTCATTATTTTTTAATTATTTGCCTCCTTCTTCTGACTTTTATAAGGCTTTCAAATGGGGGTCACTGACCCCATCTAAAAACAAATACTCTGTAAGGCTACAAATATATTACCCCTCTTTCTATTCAGGTCTCATCTATTGATATCACAGTCTCTTATTCAAATCAAGGCATGGTTGCTATGGTAATTTTGACCCTAGCAACCAGATGGCTGAAACTACAAACTATAGAGCTGCTGAATAAAAAGCTAAATAAGTCAAAAACCACAAATAATAAAAAATGAAAACCAATTGCAAATTGTCTCAAAATATCCCTCTCTACATCAAACTAAAAGTTAACAACTCCTTTAAGGGTGGGCTTTAAGGGAGGAATAGTGATCACTCGTGGGACCAGGAATCAACTCAGAAGGCACTGGCTTGGGTTACTTGCCAAATATTCACACAACATTGGCCCCCCACTGAAATCTGAGTCTTCCCACTTCAAAGAAGCTCGGCTGGAACATCTCAAAAAACGTCAAGACAACGATAAAAAATTGACATTTTTTACACAGACACAGAAGGTGCAAGTCATGTTTTGCAATAGTTTGTTCTTAAAGGGGTCGTTCAACTTCCAAACACTTTTTGTCAGTTCAGTTGTTTTCAGATTGTTCCCCAGAAATAAAGACTTTTTTCAATTGCTTTTCATTTTTCATAATTTTCCCAAAATGTAAGTGTAAAGTTGAATGTTGGTGTTTGAGTGTCAGCTCAGTGATCCAGTTGCAGGTTCTGTTACAATTTGCTCCATTTGTTGATACATTTCTCAGTAGGATCTATGGGGAATATTTTATCAATTCTAACAGCCGCCTTTAATGAAACTCAGGGATTCTGCTCAGCAGGGACAAAGACAAGAAACAATCAACTAATGTATGAATTTAGCTCAGTTACAGAGCCGGCGACCCCCCCTTCCGACATAAGAAGGTGAAAAATGAAACTTTGAACTTAAATATTAGAAAACCTGTTACAAATAGAAAGTAACGGAAAAACAACTTTATATCTGGTGAACTATCTGAAACCTCGCCAAATAAATGGATCTTTAAATGGGTTGTTCACATTTCTAACTTTAATAGTTAACTTTTAAGGGCATATTTATCGAATTTGAAAAACTTTGAAATTCTAATTCAAAAAGACCAACCGAAATTAAGTCGAAGTTTTTTTATTTTGGCCGAATAGGTCAGTTTTCAATCGAATAGTTCCGTATTCAGCTGAATTTGAATTGTACGAATTGAAGTAATAGCACATTTGATCAAATTCGAATCAAAGATTTTCCCCAAAAAAACTTCGACTTTTCAAAGTCCACCAATTGATTCCAAATGGGTTCTAGGAGGTCCCCATAGGCTAAAACAGCAATTCAGCAGGTTTTAGATGGGGAATGGTCGAAGTCTAAATTTTTAAAGAGACAGTACATGATAAATATTGATATTCAATTTTTTTGAATTTATTTCAAATTTAGACTATTCCCTAGTTGAGGTACACAAAAATAGCTCGAAATTTGAATTTTTTTAATTGGAATTTTCACTTCGACCTTTGATAGATTTATCAAGGTTCGAAGTTTCGAAGTTAAAAAAACTTCAAACTTCGAATTCAAAAAGACCAACCGAATAGAGGTTGAAGGTTTTTGAGGATCTAAGTGGTCCGTATTCGGCCTACTTTGAATTGTACGGTCGAAGGAATAGCGCCTTCGATCTACTTCGATTCGAAGTTTTTTTAACTTCGAACTTCGATCTCCCAAACTCCCCCAATTGCCTCCTTACAGGTTCTAGGAGGTCCCCCATAGGCTAAAACAGCACTTAGGCAGGTTTTAGGTGGTGAATGGTCGCAGTTGAAGTTTTAAAGACAGTACATGATAAATTTCGATATTCGAATTTTCTTTCCACTTCGAAACGAAGTTGGACTATTCGATGGTCGAAGTACCCAAAAATTACTTTGATAAATCTGCCCCTTAGTGTGAGGTTTGCAATTGGTTTTAATTTTTTATTATTTGTGTTTTTTGAGTTATTTAGCTTTTTATTCAGCAGCTCTTCAGTCCAAATTCCCCTAGCAACCATGCACTGATTTTAATAAGAGACTGGAATATGAATAGGAGAGGCCTGAACAGAAAGACGAGTAATAAAAATTAGCAATAACAATACAATGTGTAGCCTTACAGACCATTTGCTTTTAGATGGGATCAGTGACCCCCATTTGAAAGCTGGAAGACGGCAAATAATTAAAAAAAATAATGAAGACCAATAGCAACATTGCTTAGAATTAGCCATTCTATATAAGTGAACCACCTCTCCTATAAGTGAGCGGCTTTGGGACAGGAGGGAAGGGAGTGTGAGCTGTATAATGTAAAGGACAGATACATTTCATACACAGCGGTGGGTCTCGCTGGTGTCAATGAGACGCTACACACAGAGGCACCAGCTGTCTGATATGTCACAGCTTGTTGTAACATCTCTGCTCTCCCCCATAAGCACAGGCTGTTTTGGTTTGTCCCTCGCACTGTCTGTTCCCAAGGTGCCTCTTTACATGGGGCGTCAGCACCTATAGGAATCATTCAGCAGCTCAGGGGTCCGTGTCTGCAAAAAAAAAAAAACAACCTGCCAAACAGTTGGGAGCATAATGGCAGCCTATAGGCAGTGAAGAAAAAGTCACACGCCCAGCCAGAGGGCAAGGTAAGAATTTTCTTAAAGGGAATCTACACCCAAACACTTTTTTTTGCCTAGTGAAAGGCCACAGATGCCCAAACAGCCACCCACCAGCCCACTAAATAGTGGCATCTTACAGCAGTCCCTCGGGCATTTGCCAGAACTCACAGATTGCCAGTCCGGCCCTGTCTCTCATGCAAGTGCCAACTGCCATACCCCTCCTATTTCCCATATAATCCAACATGTGGCACTAGGGCTGCAAGTGTAATTAGGCTGTTATATACTCCGCCCCATTCAATAACCGCCCTACTGAGTGCATGCTCATGGGCACAAACAGTGCTGCTTTATCAATCTCTGTGTGTTGGATCAGTGACAAGAACTTTTAGGTCCAAGACACACTGAGAAGAGCAAAAAGAAGTCTCCTCCTCCCAAATGAGTGAAGCTGGCAGTAAATGATGAGTGGAGCTGGAAGTAAATGATGAGTGGAGCTGGAAGTAAATGAAGAGTGGAGCTGGCAGTAAATGATGAGTGGAGCTGGCAGTAAATGATGAGTGGAGCTGGCAGTAAATGAAGAGTGGAGCTGGCAGTAAATGATGAGTGGAGCTGGCAGTAAATGATGAGTGGAGCTGGAAGTAAATGATGAGTGGAGCTGGAAGTAAATGATGAGTGGAGCTAGAAGTAAATCATGAGTGGAGCTGGAAGTAAATGATGAGTGGAGCTGGAAGTAAATGATGAGTGGAGCTGGCAGTAAATGATGAGTGGAGCTGGAAGTAAATGATGAGTGGAGCTGGCAGTAAATATTGGAGCTGGCAGTAAATGATGAGTGGAGCTGGCAGTAAATATTGGAGCTGGCAGTAAATGATGAGTGGAGCTGGAAGTAAATGAGTGGAGCTGAAAGTAAATAATGAGTGGAGCTGGCAGTAAATATTGGAGCTGGCAGTAAATGATGAGTGGAGCTGGCAGTAAATATTGGAGCTGGAAGTAAATGAAAAGTGAAGCTGGCAGTAAATGATGAGTGGAGCTGGAAGTAAATGATGAGTGGAGCTGGAAGTAAATGATGAGTGGAGCTGGAAGTAAATGAAGAGTGGAGCTGGCAGTAAATGAAGAGTGGAGCTGGCAGTAAATGATGAGTGGAGCTGGCAGTAAATGATGAGTGGAGCTGGAAGTAAATGATGAGTGGAGCTGGAAGTAAATGATGAGTGGAGCTAGAAGTAAATCATGAGTGGAGCTGGAAGTAAATGATGAGTGGAGCTGGAAGTAAATGATGAGTGGAGCTGGCAGTAAATGATGAGTGGAGCTGGAAGTAAATGATGAGTGGAGCTGGCAGTAAATATTGGAGCTGGCAGTAAATGATGAGTGGAGCTGGCAGTAAATATTGGAGCTGGCAGTAAATGATGAGTGGAGCTGGAAGTAAATGAGTGGAGCTGAAAGTAAATAATGAGTGGAGCTGGCAGTAAATATTGGAGCTGGCAGTAAATGATGAGTGGAGCTGGCAGTAAATATTGGAGCTGGAAGTAAATGAAAAGTGAAGCTGGCAGTAAATGATGAGTGGAGCTGGCAGTAAATGAGTGGAGCTGAAAGTAAATGATGAGTGGAGCTGGCAGTAAATATTGGAGCTGGCAGTAAATGATGAGTGGAGCTGGCAGTAAATGATGAGTGGAGCTGGCAGTAAATGATGAGTGGAGCTGGCAGTAAATGATGAGTGGAGCTGGAAGTAAATGATGAGTGGAGCTGGAAGTAAATGATGAGTGGAGCTGGAAATAAATGATGAGTGGAGCTGGCAGTAAATATTGGAGCTGGAAGTAAATGAAAAGTGGAGCTGGCAGTAAATGATGAGTGGAGCTGAAAGTATATGATGAGTGGTGCTGGCAGTAAATATTGGAGCTGGCAGTAAATGATGAGTGGAGCTGGCAGTAAATGATGAGTGGAGCTGGCAGTAAATGATGAGTGGAGCTGGCAGTAAATGATGAGTGGAGCTGGCAGTAAATGATGAGTGGAGCTGGAAGTAAATGATGAGTGGAGCTGGAAGTAAATGATGAGTGGAGCTGGAAGTAAATGATGAGTGGAGCTGGCAGTAAATATTGGAGCTGGAAGTAAATGAAAAGTGGAGCTGGCAGTAAATGATGAGTGGAGCTGGCAGTAAATATTGGAGCTGGAAGTAAATGAAAAGTGGAGCTGGCAGTAATGATGAGTGGAACAGGACCGCCATCAGAAATCACAGGGCCACATACGACAAAATTTCCTGGGCTGCACCCACTGCAAGCCCCACCTACAGGTCCGCCCTCCCCACCACACAGTAAAAAAAACGAAAAAAAATATTGGTGGCTAGGGTTCCCACATGTTAATAAAACAATATTGGTGGTCAGGGCCCCCCATAAAAAAAATTGGTGGCCAGGGCCCCCCCCCACATTTTGAGAAAATTGGTGGCCAGGGCCCCTTAAACGTCCTTGTCTTCCCGAAGTCAGCAGCTCTCAGAAAGATGGGGGGCCCGGCTAATCGAGTAAGTGTGGCGTACTGGGCCCCCCTACAACTCTCTCCCATGTCCCCCCCTGATGGCGGCCCTGAGTGGAGCTGTAAGTAAATGATGAGTGGAGCTGATGATGAGTGGACATGGCAGTACTGAATGTCCTGCTCCCAAAAAGCTTACCGTCTAATCTACAATGAAGCTTGTAGTATAGTGTTGTGCTCCCCAGTAGCTAACAATCTAAAAGTGGAGCTGGTAGTAGAGAAAATTATAAACCCTGCTGAGTTACAACTCTAACCACATATAAAGTGTAGGAGATGGGTCAGAGTGCCCTGCTCCCCAAGAGCTTACATTCTAGCAACATACAAATACATAGTGGAGCTGGTAATACAGTCAGAGATGACAAGAGAATTATAATTATCTACTCCAGGCATTTAGAGATCAATGTCCTCCTAATGATTGAGATTTCTACAGAGTTCCCTGCTCCCCAAGAGCCTACACTCAAGCAACATACAGAGTGGAGCTGGTAATACAGAATCAGAGATGACAATAGACTACTTATCTACTCTGGGCATTTAGGGATCATTATCAACCTAATTACATAGGGGCAGCTGCCATCTCTGCAGAGGGCACTGGTCCCCAAGAGCTTACACTCTAGCAACACACATGCAGAGTCAGAGATGACAATAGAATAATGATTTAGTCTGGGGTAGCTGCCGTCTCTGCAGAGTGCCCTGCTCCCCAAGAGCTTATATTCTATCAACATAGAAGTGGGGCAGGTAATAATCAGAGGTGGCAATAGAAGAATAATCTACTCTGGGCATTTAGGGCTCATTATCAGCCAATTGACATCTCTGCAGAGTTGTCTGCTCCCCAAGAGCTTACAATCTAAGAATACAATGAATAAAATACAAAGCCCTGCTCCTAACAGTCTCCAGCCTGGGCTGCTCTTTTTCCCAGGTGCCCTTTTTCCCAGCCCACTGGGTCTGATTCCCCCACCCCCGAGCCTGGGGCGGCCAGACTGTCAGACTCCCGGGCAGGTGCTCAGTCAGTGGGAATAGAGCTGCTGCTGCTGCGACTGTCAGGGCTGCGGGGCAGGGGGAGATGCTGCGGCTGATAATGAGGCTCCCTCCCCCCCGGCTGCTGGGGCTGCTGCTGCCTCTGTGCCTGGGAGTTGGGGGAGGGAGAGGCGCCGCCGAGCTCTGGCTCAGTCTCATTATTCGCATATTCCCCGCTGGCGCCGCGCAGGGCAGCACTCAGACTAGCCCCTCCCCTCAGACTAGCCCCTCCCCTCAGACTAGCGATCCCTTAACCCCCTCCTCCCCGGCTCTGCGCTCTCTGTGCCCGGGCACTGTCTGCTCTGCTGCTGCTGCGGGTCGGGGCGGGATTAGACTTCAGATGCTGCAGAACCTCTTGGAAAGTGCAGCTCTCATTTGTCGGATCAGCTTGCTAAAACAAACAGAAAAGAGCAGCATTGTTATTATTATTGTTATTATTATTTATTATTAGTCATACAGTATTGTTATCCTTTGCACAGTTATTATGGGACGTGTGACTAAAGCTGGCCATAGATGCAAAGATCCGATCGTACGAATCATCCTACGATCGGACTTTCCCATCTCCCGACCCGCCACTAACCATTCAGATCAAAGTCTTACCAGTCAGATTAGTTAAAGAACAGATCAGCAATGTTCTGCCCCTGACAGCAATCGTACGATATCTATGTCCAACCAAAGCTGGTGACAGTCTCCCACTGAAAATCGTACGATCGGCAATACACACAGAGATATTATCGGCAGCCGACAGAAATGTTCTAACCTGTCCGATCGACCAAACGACCGATCTCCGCCGGACAAAAATGTCGATTCGTATGATCAGATCTTTGCGTCTATGGCCAGCTTTACGCAGCAATAGCCTCAGATGCTGCAGAACCTCTCATTTGACAAACAGCTTGCTAAAACAAACAGCAAGAGCATTATTATTATTATTATTGTTATTATTGTTGTTATTATTGTTATTATTATTATTATAGTTATTATTATTATTATTATTATTATTATTTTTATTTTTACTATTATTATTGTTATTATTGTTATTATTATTATAGTTATTATAATTGTTGTTATTAATATTATTGTTATTATTATTATTATAGTTATTATTATTGTTGTTATTATTATTGTTGTTATTATTATTATTGTTGTTATTATTATTGTTATTATTATTGTTGTTGTTATTATTATTGTTATTATTATTATAATTATTAGTAGTAGTACAGTATTATTCTTGTTATCCTTTGCACATTAATTATGGGACGTGTGAGTGACCAACGCAGCAATAGTCTCAGATGCTGCAGAACCTCTAAGAACCTCTAATTAAAAAGCAATGTTCTTATCATTATACAAAAATTGGTTTTGGGGTATTATTACTTATAACATTTGTTGTGCATTTCATCCACAGTAAAAATTCATATTAATACATCCGAACAAAACACACCACAATGCAGTGTCCCCCCCCTGCATAACTCGTCAGCCACTCCCTCCTGGCGCGTTTTGCGTTATTGGCCACTTTATCAGAGGAGGACATTATCCTTTGCACATTAATTACATGAGCAATAGCTTCAGATGCTGCAGAACCTCTTGGAAAGTACAGCTCTCATCTGTCAGAACAGCTTGCTAAAACAAACAGAAAAGAGCAGCGTTATTATTATTATTATTATTATTATCCTTTGCACAGAAATTACGGGACATGTGATGAACGGAGCAATAGCCTCAGATGCTGCAGAATCGCTTGGAAGTTGGAAAGTGCAGCTCTGAGTTGCCTGATCAGCTTTCTAATAATAATAAAAAAATCAATGTTATTATTATCCTTTGCACAGAAACTACATGACATGTTATGAGAGGAGCGATAGCCTCAGATGCTGCAGAACCTCTTAAAAAGGCTGAGCTGTCAGTCACTGGGAATGGAGAGTGAATGGAGCTGGGAAAGTCCAGATGCTGCAGAAGGTGCTGCCATCAGAACCAGTTATTAGGCTGAGAGAATGTGCTGTCAATCATATAATTGGCCAGATGAGACAGAGCAGCCTGACCTCAGCTGATGTACAGCCTCTTGCAAGGTACAGCTGTCACTCATTAGAGTGCATGTATCAAGACAAACAGGAGAAAAATAATTCTAGAGAAAGTGGGCAGATGAAAGGATGGCACCAGTTGTATGCAAAGCACATATTAAGAGATTTTTCTGCACCTAGGGGGTAATAATAAGGGGAGCAGACTGTAAGAATTTTGGGGTGCTTGGGTCTCAACAGGGTCCAGTGGGTAACTGAGTGATGTTCAGTATCAGTATGTAGTTTGTAGTTAGAAGGTAAATGAATGTAGTCCTTGTCCTACTGGATTCTGGAACTGCACCAAAGCTGTCTGAAAAGTTTTTGCCCAGATTTCAATAATCAGGAGGGGAAAATTTAACATATTTTCTCAGTCTACTTATGATCAGATATACGGGGACATTGCCAAAGTTTGAGGGGGCCTAGCTGTGGGTCTGCATATGTGTATAGTAAGGCAAGAGTGTCTATAGTAAGGCAAGAGTGTGTATAGTAAGGCAAGAGTGTGTATAGTGAGGCAAGAGTGTATAACAAGGCAAGAGTGTCTATAGTAAGGCAAGGATGTGTATAGTAAGACAAGAGTGTCTATAGTAAGGCAAGAGTGTGTATAGTAAGGCAAGAGTGTGTATAGTGAGGCAAGAGTGTATAACAAGGCAAGAGTGTCTATAGTAAGGCAAGAGTGTGTATAGTAAGGCAAGAGTATCTATAGTAAGGCAAGAGTGTGTATAGTAAGGCAAGAGAGTGTCAGGGAATTGTGGGATCTGTATAGGAACAAGAGATTTATCTGAGCCCAGTACAGCTCTACATCCACTGGAGAAGATTTAGTGAGACAAAAAGCAAAGTCATTGTGCTGCATATTCATGGCTGGAGAGAGAGAAGCCCCTTTCATACCCTGGAATGTGCTCCAGTCACAAATGTATGGAAAAGCCACTTTGCCTCCGAACTGGATCAGATTTGGCTCAATAAATGCAGCCCATTGTCGCTCCAAGTGGTGATTGGTGGTTCTGACCCATTGTACAATATCAGCGCCACACATTTATTAGTATAATATTCATATTTAATAGATCAAATAGCAGCCCTCAGTAACAAGCAGGTCCAGCCAGAGAGCCTGGCACAGAGGAATGTGTCTCATCGTCATTTCACATTTCACAGAGAAAACTGTTTCCCCCACCAGAGGCCACACTCCGGCGTACGTACATATGTCAGCAAACATGGCTGCCCGCACCTAGCGAGGTGCATTAAAAAAAAAATCTAAAGACAACTCAACCGAAAAAAGTGTTTGGAAGGTGAACAACCCCTTTAATAACTGACACTTCTGATATATACATTGCTCTGTGTTCTAACTGATCCTATCTGATCCCCATTGTAAGCAGCAGTCCTGTCCTGCTTTATGGCAGCTGAGATTCTAGCTATCTGTATAACAGAGCATTCTGTCCCAGTGGCTGCACAGATCCTATCTGATCCCCATTGTAAGCAGCAGTCCTGTCCTGCTTTATGGCAGCTGAGATTCTAGCTATCTGTATAACAGAGCATTCTGTCACAGTGACTGCACAGATTCCATCTGATAAAGCAGTATCAGTATTATTTGGTATTAATTTAATAAAATGCACAATGATAGTACAATTCCACATTTATATGCAGTGCTATTTCAGTACATAATGGTGTGTGAAAAGTGGGAGCCAATGTTCATTACTTCTGGGAAGAGGGAGGGTATAAATGAGATATTACAATTTATACTCACAGGGCTGATTGTATTTAGTAGCACAAGCAGAGTAGGAGGAACATAAAGGCAGCGTCCATATATATAAATATACACACGCCTACAATCGATGCTTTTAGGGAGAAATAATACAGGGACACACACACATAGAACATATATATATATATATTTACAGAGCAGCTGAGGTTGAAAAAAGTCCCACATTCATCAATATCTAGTGGCACTTTGGGTGTCAATCTGGCTGTTGATGGGAGTCTTAGAGCCAGTGGAAGGGATGCTGTTAGTGCTATTATTATCTGGTATTTATAGAGAACCAGCCTATTCGCTCGCACAGAATGTTGAATCATTGGCGTCACGCCTCATTTGTGCAGTGTAAATACTTACCCAGACTTAGTGGCTCGCTCTTATCACTTTCCCATGATCCTCCAGCAACCCTGGCAGCGAGCCTGGCTATCCCATGGCAGGTTAGCAGGGAGCCGTGTAAGAGCGTGACATTGTCATGTCAGGAGTGCAAAGGAATTTGTTCCCATCAGGCCCTGCCCCAGTGGAGCTTACAGTCAGCGGCATAGTAAACAATATTAGTGAGTGATTATGTGGATGCCAATCAGTTGCGTGTGTTGGTGCAACCCTCTAACAGCACATTGGCCCCATGCCAGGGACACTGGCCCACGTGCCACCCAGTGAGATCAACAAGCCCAGACTGAGCGGGAACCTCCTGCTAAATTACCTCTGAGCACACACCACCTACAGGCGGGTAGAGATAATGCAGTCTTACACCTGAAATATTCACATCAGCAACAGCACTTTATTATCAATTATTATTATTATTATTACTATTATTATTATTATTGTTATTATTATTATCTACACATATTTATCAAGTGCCACCACAGTGCCCAATTCAGCTCCTATGTAAGCACACAGTGCATAATAGTGTTGGCCATTCCAATGGCGACATTAATAACAGCATTAAAGTCTAGTGTCAATCAGGTCACGAGCCCTTTGTTCATAAACATGTTAAGGTAAATAAAGGGGTGGTTCACCTTTTACTTAAAGGGATACTGTCATGGGAAATTTTTTTTCCAAAATGAATCAGTTAATAGTGCTGCTCCAGCAGAATTCTGCACTGAAATCCATTTCTCAAAAGAGCAAACTGATTTTTTTATATTCAATTTTGAAATCTGACATGGGGCTAGACATATTGTCAATTTCACAGCTGCCCCAAGTCATGTGACTTGTGCTCTGATTAACTTCAATCACTCTTTACTGCTGTACTGCAAGTTGGAGTGATATAGCCCCCTCCCCTCCCCCCCCCCCCAGCAGCCAAACAAAAGAACAATGGGAAGGTAACCAGATAACAGCTCCCTAACACAAGATAACAGCTGCCTGGTAGATCTAAGAACAACACTCAATAGTAAAATCCAGGTCCCACTGAGACACATTCCGTTACATTGAGAAGGAAAAACAGCAGCCTGCCAGAAAGCATTTCTCTCTTAAGTGCAGGCACAAGTCACATGACCAGGGACATCTGGGAAATTGACAAAATGTCTAGCCCCATATCAGATTTCAAAATTGAATATAAAAAAAGCTGTTTGCTATTTTGAGAAATGGATTTCAGTGCAGAATTCTGCTGCAGCAGCACTATTAACTGATTCATTTTGAGAAAAAAAATGTTTCCCCATGACAGTATCCCTTTAACACGGGGAGGCACATTTATCAAGGGTCAAATTTCGAATTCATGTGAGTTTTTTTAAACTCCCATAAATTGAAAATCTGAGCAATTGAAATTTATTATTCAAATGAAATTTTTTAAAGTCGGACAGATTGAAACGGCCTGAAACCTCAAATCGATTTTGAATCGAATTCAATCAAACTTGATTTTTTCAGAGAAAAAAATTTGAATGTCAGGATGGCTGCAAACATCTCCAAATTGACTCCTGGGCGTCTCCCATTGACTTGAACAGCAAGTCGAATAGATGAATTTGAATTCTTAAAGGGCCAGGGTATGATAAATCTCGAAAATCGAATTCTAATATTTTTTAAAAAAAATCGAATCGAATTTGGATAACTCCCTAGTTGAATCTCACAGTTTTGACCATAAAAAATCTCAAAAATTCTAATTCGAAATTTGAACCTTGATAAATCTGCCACTTAGTGTGTTATAGAAAGGCTAATTCTAAACAACTTTTCAATTGGCCTTCATATTTTCTTTTTTTATAGTTTTGAATTATTTGCCTTCTTCTTCTGACTCTGTCCAGCTTTCAAATGAGGGTTACAGACCCCATCTAAAAAACAAATGCTCTTTAAGGCTACAGATTTATTGTTATTGTTAATTTTTATTACTCATCTTTCTATACAGACCCCTATGCAGACCACCTCCTATTCACATTCATATTAATGCATGGCTAGAGTAATTTGGACCCTAGCAACCAGATTGTAAACTGGAGAGCCGCTGAATTAACAGCTAAATAACTCAAATACCACAAACAAAAAATGAAAAGCAATTGCAAATTGTCTCAGAATATCCCTCTCTACATTGTACTAACAGTTAAAGCTGAACAACCTCTTTTTACTGTAATTCAACTCACGCATTATTACAAAGTATTAAATACCAGAGTGGCAGCTGAAGGGTTAAAAAGTGCCCTGCCGTGACATTAACTGGTTAGTGACTCCGCCGGCGGGACACGGCGTTTGGGAATTGCTGGTGCATGTTTGCGTGGTTAGGTAAGCGTCCTGTAACAAAAGCCGGGATTGTTAGTAAATTCCTCTTGCTGGAGATGTGTCCCCTCTAGGCCTGACAGGCGCTGTCATAGGGTGGGGGGAAGCAGCTTTATTACTTTTAGCTTAGTCCACATGAGGAGATTCGGGGAGATTTTGTCGCCTGTCGACTAATCGCCTCGTTTTCTGAACAACAATCTTCCCGAACTGCCTCAGCGTGTTTTCCCATAGGCTACAAGGAAAAGTCGCCTGCGCTAAAGCACACGCGGCGATGCGTTTTCAATAGTCGCCCAAAGTTTCCTCCGTGAGGGGATATCTCTATGCGTAGAAGGAGGAGTCAACCTGTAAGCCCCATGTGCCACCCACTAGATAACCAAGATATTTAAATGAAATAACATTCTCTAGGCAGCAACAGCATATGTGTCTACCAACACTGGAGATAAATATCTCCCGGAGATGTTCCCCATAGCAACCCATCAGATATTTGCTTTTGTTTTCTGACTTGTAGAGGACTGTTTAAATCTAATTGCTGATTGGTTGCCAATCAGCAATATTTATCTCCGAGGTTAGTAGTAAACATACCCCAGAGGAGATCACAAGCAACCTGGCAGCTCCCACGCACTTCTGTCAGTGCAAGTTAAGTTTTGTCTGCACTATTGTCTATTAAATATAGTGTAGATGAGCGACTTTTATAAATAGGGGATATATATTCTGTTGAATATCAGAAGGATTCCAGGGATTCCCGGCGCTAAGCTCGCTGTGTCGGGAATTCTCTGCTCTGTGTTTGCCGTCAACGTGCAGCGATTGTTCCCTGAAGTGTTTTCTGTGTAAATGGAGAGCGGCGTGCAAATAAAGCCAGCTTTGTGTGTGCACAATGGCGTGTGCAAAGCGTGGGCAATCCAAAGAAGCCTAATGGCTCGCACGAATTCTACGGGAAGGAGCGGTGTGGGCCTCATCATTACAGGGGTTCAGACCACGCCCAACCCCTGGATTTGAGGGGCCCTATGGCATCCAACATAGAGGGTCCGGTCGAGCTCTCAATCTCAGTAAAACACCCCCGCTCCAGGTGTAGGAAGGTTATCCAATTAAATGAAAGGAACTGAGAGAAAGCAGAATTTTCAGATAAAGATCTCTGTGCCCAAGATACAATATACTAATATGTACGGCTAATGGTAAGAATATAGGGCATGTCCTTCCTTCGTAGCCAATACATGATTATCAAGCTTTTTTATGGTAGGCCCAATAAGTGGGCAGTTCCAATTGTCAGCTCTTGGACTTTTGAAAGATTATTTTGAAAAATTAAGTTTAAATGAACGTTTTTGAATTTCTTGAATGGACTTACTATATCGTAATTTCACTTAACAATATACGAGATGTTGGTGATACTGTAATTATCTGTACCTCATTATGGTAATCAACACACCTTCTCTATGTGACCTCACTTCCTGTATATACAGTACCTTTAAAAGTTTGTAATTACAATGTATGTCTCAAAGGGCGAGCAGCCCGAAACATGTTGTGATAATAAACCACTTAGCAGTCAATTCTGCTCTGAGTGCTTTCTCTCGGTTTCCTTTGATTTAATTGGGCCCCATGGCATATTCATGTTTTCACCTTGATTCAGACTGACACGTGTACAGTTATTTTATGCGTGTTTATGGGTGCCTCCATGACACCTGAGCATATGTAAAGCCAGGCAGGCTCTGACCCATTGCATCTTCCATTGGCTTCACCCTGCAAGTGCCCCCCATTATGCTTAAGGTCAGGGCACACGATCAGATTCGGGGAAATTAGTCGCTCCGGCCAGGGTCGGACTGGGGGGCCCGGGGGCCCACCGGTACTGCTGGTCCAGGTCCCCCCTCCAGCCCCCCGGCTCCCTACTGCGATGCGCCAAACTCGGCGCGACTGGGCAAATGCTCTGCTCGGTGTTCATGCATGCGCATCGCTGAAAACTTTTTTTCTCCCAAAATTTAAATATTGGGAGAGGGGGACTGGCCCGCTGTGCCCGGCGACAAATCTCCTCTTCTTCAGGGCGACTAATCTCCCTGAACTGCCTCACGAGGAAACTTAAGGCGACTTCTGAAAACAAAGCGCTCCGAGTGCCATCCTACCGGCAATTTACATTCTAGCTGGCGGGAGGCAGTTTGGGGAGATTAGTCGCCCCAAGAAGAGGAGATTTGTCGCCAGACGATTAATCTCTCCGAATCTGAGCGTGTGCCGTGACCCTAAAGCAAACCATGGGAATCAAATGATTTATTGGGCAGCAGCCTATACACCCAGGGGCGTAACTACAGAGCAAGCAGACCCTGCGGCTGCTGGGGGGCCAGAAGGCCCTAAATCATATACAGCTTTAATAAATATTGGTAAAACAGGACAACCTCTAGATATTTGGGGACCTGAAAAAGAATTTTCTGTGGGGCTGAGTAATATCTAGTTACACCACTGCATATACTCATATCATATGGAGCACCCAGAGGGAAGTGTAGCGTCCCATGAACAATATCTTCCCCCAGTCTTGAAGAAAGCACAGTTGGCCCACAAGAGAGGAGCAGATTACCCCAGACTGGACTCTATTAATGACCAGTTTCATTGAAGTCTTACGTGTCTGCACAACTGAATGTTGTGTAGTACAGAAGTGTGTACAGAGATGGGCCAAAGGTCTCCTGCCCAGAACATTCAGAGGACATTAACCCCTTCACCAAACACTAATATTTGCACTGGCGTCCACCCCTGCAACTCCCCCCCACATGATACAATTCAGTAGAAAGATGACTATCATGTAGTACTTCTGTTATTTACAGGGAGAGTTTGGGGGTTCTGGGAGTGGGTTAGGGCCCTACCTTTAACAGTCACTTCTCCAGGGGTACACAAGATACGCTGCAATCCGCTGCATGCACTGCTTTGGGATCCCCCCTACATACAGCCAACCCACAGCTTAGGAACCACTGGAGTTAGGCTATGGCTAATGGAGCCATGGACTTGGACACATTTTCTCCTTATCCTAAACCCTAAAAATGAATAGGGCTAAAAATGGCATATTTTATATAATGAACTTATTGCACGAGGCTAAAGTTTGAGCTTGTCAATAGCAGCAATGATCCAGGACTTCAAACTTGTCACAGGGGGTCACCATCTTGGAAAGTGTCTGTGACACTCACATGCTCAGTGGGCTCTGATTGGCTGTTGAGAAGCTAAGCTTAGGGCTCGTCACTAATTATCCAGCAGAAAATGAGCTTCCCTGGCTGTAATATAAGCTGATGCTACAGGTTTGCTGATTATTAAATTCTGATGCTAATTGCACTGGTTTCTGTGCTGCCATGTAGTAATTATCTGTATTAATTACTAATCAGCCTTATATTGTGACATTTCTATTCTATGTGTACTGTATATTGTGAGTGGGTCCCTAAGCTCAGTAAGTGACAGCAGCACAGAGCATGTGCAGTGAATCAGCAGAAAAGAAGATGGGGAGCTACTGGGGCATCTTTGGAGACACAGATCTTTACTGCTAAAGGGCTGTGGTTGCCTTGGGCTGGTACAGAAGCTCAAAACATCATGTACAACATTTCTAGCCTACTTATTTAGTTTAACTTTCCTTGTCCTTTAACCACAAGACTATATCTATCTATCTATCTATCTATCTATCTATCTATCTATCTATCTATCTATCTATCTATCTATCTATCTATATATATATATAAACCAATGGCTCCCACTACCACAGCAGGCGTCTGTATTATCCCACTATGGCAGTGCTACACATTGCACCTAGACCCCAGACACAAGGGTTTTCTGAATGATCACTATTAGTGCCCTAGCAGTTGTCTTCCCATCATGCTCAGCCAGTCTCAGTAAGTGGCACCAGCTGGCAGTTTGAGACTTCTCTTTGGCTCAGTATTAGAACCTGCCTCTATTTAACCTCATCACAAATAAATAATTGTGCCCACCCCGACACCAGTTCCTCTATTGCCCCATTGCCTTTAAACTGTGGAAAATATGTGCTCATTCTGACTGTAGCAACATTTCAAAGAACTCAAATTTCCTTAGTCATTTTCTCTCTGGCTTCCACCCAAATCATTCCATAGTAACGACTTCAAAATATGCAGCAGCAGGGCCCAGCATGGAATCGAGCAGGAACCCTCGTCTGGGCTCTGCTTCCAGTTTTATGGTTCAAGCCGCAATCTTAACTGTTTCTCTGCCAGACAGCCCTTAAATTCCCCCGCTGTCTCCATCTTACCCTAAAATAATCATGTTGCTCTACTGGCACCATTTTATACATCATGTATGTACAGTATATATAAATTTAATTCACATTTTTTACATTTTATTTTGTTTATATTTTTATTTATCTTCATATTTTTACAATTTATTTGCTATTTATTTTAAAGCACTACTAGTATACACACACAATTTTATAGTAGAGCAAAGTACACACAGGGAGGACAACACTATAATAAATATTAATAAGTAAATAAGTATAAATAGACAGCGAGTGTCACGTGATAAAAGACAAAGAAGGAGGTAAGTCTCTGCCCAGTAGAGTAAAGTCCTACTGTTCCCATCTTGTCCTGCTCATCTCATCTTTTTTACTCTTGAATTATTTGCAATATACCATTACGCCAACATGATCTAATTTCACAACCTTGTTCTTCCATACCTGCTATCCCCTACTGCTGCCCCCTGAACCAGTGCACTGGGCTCTTTCAGGGGAATGAGAATGAGTCCTTTAATTTAGGAACAAGTGACATAGAAAGCGAAACACTTGAACGACAATACCCCTGTCAGCCAGCTGGGGGCACATTTCCCACTTGTTTGTCAAGCAGAGCCATTTTCTCAGGTGGTTCCAGGTATGAACATTGTGTGTAACTCAAGGCTGGTCCATCTGGGCTGGAGTTAGAGGGGAGCCCTGACCTACAATCCTCCGAGTCCTCTGAATCTTAAATACATTTGCTTACAAACAGGTGACTAGCAAATGCTGCATGCTCAAGGGTTGCTATGGGTTACTAGACCTAGCACATTTTTCTAGAGCATGCAGGTGATAACCAATGAAGTTCTTCATTGGTTATCACATCCAACCAAAGAAAGTAGATTCCATAGATTTAGTCTTTGCCCACTAGTCTTCCCAACAGTGGCGTAACTATAGAGGAAGCAGACCCCGCAGTCGCAAGGGGGCTCGGGGAACAGGGTGGCCCAGAATGTGGGGTCTACTTCCTCTATAGCTAATTAAAAAAAACCCTCCTCACTAGCCGCTCTCTTTCCTGCTGCGAGGAAGGGGGACACAAGTTGTGCTGGAGTGGGCGGAGTCGGGGTCGGGAATGGGTGGGGTGGAGGAGGGACATGGGCGGGACAGAGGTGGGATGGGAATTGAGTGGGAGGATGGGCATCGGGGGGCCTGGCGCACTTTAGTTACACCACTGCTTCCCAACCTGCTTCCTGAAGAGGCTCTCATTTTAACTCATAATGAATGTCACTGGGACAGCTTATTGATAAACATTCTTATCTTATTTCATTTCAATTTTAGTCCCGTGGAGCCGTGAGAGAGCCCCGGGCCTCTGTGACGTCACAATGCCCTGAGACGCGTGGGAACGGGAGGCTGACGCACAGGGAGTCGGATTCATCTCTATTCCATTGTGTAGCCTGAAACAACTGATTTATTGTCACTGCAATGAGACTTTTAGATGCTTTTATTTGGATTTTCTGAGCCTATTGGGTTTATTTAATGTTCACATCATTTTCTAGTAGACTCAGTGTAGAACTGGGATGCCAGGGACCCACCAGAAAACCTTAGGCTGAGGGCCCACTTTCCAAACTACTATCCCTCCTCTCCTCACTCAACCTCTTTATTCTCCTAGATTTTTTTCTCGACATACAATAATGTATTCTCCCATTATTAAGCTCTTTATTCTCCTAAAGAAATAGGGAATGACCAATGGTGGGCGAATCTGTGGCGAAAACATAGAAAAATTAGTGAAACGCATTGAAGTCAATGGATGTCAAAATAATTTTGATGCGAGCAACAATTTTTATATGTGCGACTATTTGGTCCAAATACATTAAAGTCAATGGCGTCCGAATAATTTTGACGTGCGACAATTTTTATGCGCGCGCCAGTTTTGAGTCGTGCCAAAATTTTTTTGATACAGTGGATTTTTGTCCAGTGAATTGTTGCCGCAGTTTCGCAAATTAATTTGCTTCCGGGGAAACACGCAAATTCGTTGCAAATTTATTCACTCCCATCACTAGGAATGACCATGAAATAGGGCAAATGTTGAGAAGCAATGGGCCCCCAGGAAGTTTTCCTAGTATCCCAGTGGGCCAGTCCGACACTGAGTAGACTTAAGGTATTGCAATCCAAAATACAGAAAACCCCAGGTCCTGAGCATTCTCAATAACAGTTCCCATACCTGTATATAATAAACATGGATTTTGGCATAACGGGACACGGCTGGGCAGGTCGTGGAAATGAAAGTTTGTATGTACGTCATTTTTTTCACTGGGGCCTCATTCCTCTTGCATGTCCACCACCCAGGGGGGCAGGGGCGATCCTACCCAATTTGCCGCCCGAGGAGGCCTTCATTTTTGCCGCCTCCACGTCGCTAGTGCAGAGAGCGCATTTGCTCTCTCTGCACTAGAAGAGCCAAATTTCCGAGTTTAAAACCGAAAATTCGGCTCTTAGTTACCAGGAGTGGCAACTCGCCTCATTGGCGGAGCGCCCCTGCCAGGGGGTCCAAGTGACCAGAAGGCTAATAATTTGTGCCCCCTAAGGGATAAGGCTCTTGTTACTAGTATGGGGCCCCATGATTACTGATGGTGGCCCTGCTCTTAACAAAGGTTGCAGAAATAGGAAAACCTTGGTGCAGCTGCCATTCGGCCATAAGTCTATTTAGCACAAGTGAATACCATATTCACCCAAATTTTACCTCAACAGACCTTCAAACTGGGATTTCAATTGCATCAAAAATAGGAGAAAATAGGCATCTCCTGAAATCTCACGCTAACTGGCCAATTCCAACCAACTCACCCACCATTCCTCAAGCCCCATAGTTTGGGAACCACTGTCCTAGGGGCTCCCAGTCTAACAATAGGACGCAATACGAAGTGACTTGCAGGTAATTAAAAAATGAAAGCACCAATCAAAACACTCTCTTAGAATAAAAACTTCTGGCTTATCCCTCTTACTAATACTGATGTGACATTATAGGAGCGGTCTAAAACTGCTTTTGCACCAACATCTATGTACATGCAACATCCACTTTAGATCCGTGTAAAATGATCTTTTCTATATTTACTGAAACATCTATTTGGAGTGGAATCCCTGCTAACTCTTTACCCACAGAGGCCTGACACTGTTTGGCTGTGTTTATTCAGTTTCTACTAGTGATTGGCAAATGTCTTGCGCGGCTTCACAGCAGATACTGAGGAACGGGCGGCCCATCCTAAACCGTCGTACAGAATGAAAGCAAGGGCACAGAGCTAGACAATATATCCTTCAGAAAGAAGAAAAACAAAATAAAAGCTATTAAAGAAAATAAATGTGGCCTCTCCCTTATTAGAGAGGAGGCGAACGCCCCCCACAAAAGCCCCTTTAATCGTCACGTAGCGTGCGGCTTTCGCACACGAGAAGCAAAACAATAATTGTAAACACAAGGCAGGGAAACATATAGGAGTCAGCTCGGAATACATTCCCGGATTTATGGCCAATTTTATTTTTATTCCCGCAGTGGTCAGTGTGGTCGGGAAACACAAGAGGGGCACTTTAGCCTGCAAAAATCCCAATATTTTTAACATTAGAAAAACATTTGGTTCTAAATCCTTCTATTTTGTGTTTTTATAAAAGAGACGTTCGAATGCATCAACAGCGCGGATATATAAATAATACTCCGGATTGCAGGGGCCAAGGGGCAATCACGCCTCCGTATCTGAAATCCTCTCCTTTAGTTCATAAGGGATCCTCTTGTTTGTACTGACTCTTTCCATTCTAAACCCCTAGGTTATTTGATAAGGGTTCAGGGCCCAGTGTTGGACTGGAGGGTCCTGGGTTCATCATGTGCGGAGCAGCCAGAAGCCTCTCACAAAATATTTGGGCTAAAAGAATTGTTCGGTGTAAAAATAAAAACTGGGTAAATAGAGAGGCTGTGCAAAATGAAAAATTTTTCTAATATAGTTAGTTAGCCAAAAATGTCATGTATAAAGGCTGGAGTGACTGGATGTGTAACATAATAGCCAGAACACTACTTCCTGCTTTTCAGTTCTCTTACTTTCCACCAGGCAGTAACCAATCAGAGACTTGGGGGGGGGGGGTTCACATGGGGCATAACTGTTGCTTCTGAATCTGAGCTGAATGCTGAGGATCAATTACAAACTCACTGAACAGTTATGTCCCATGTGGCCCCCCTTATAGTCACTAACTAACTCAGAGTTAGAGGTAGTGTTCTGGCTATTATGTTACACATCCAGTCACTCCAGCCTTTATACATTACATTTTTGGCTAACTAACTATATTAGAAACATGTTTTATTTTGCACAGCCTATCTATTTACCCAGTTTTCATTTTTACACTGAACTGTTCCTTTAAAGGAACAGTAACACCAAAACATGTAAGTGTTTTAAAGTAATGAAAATATCATGTACTGTTGCCCTGCATGGGTAAAACGGATGGGTTTGCATCAGAAACACTACTATAGTTCATATTAACAAGCTGCTGTGGAGCAATGGCGGAAATTGAAAAACTGCTATATGGCACAGGTTAACTAATGGATAACAGATAACACCATTAGACAGACAGAGCTTATCTGCTATCTGCTGTGTAACCTGAACCTTTTCTTCTTTGAATGGCTGCCCCCATTGCTACACAGCAGCTTATTTATATAAACAATAATAGTGTTTCTTTCGCAAACACATCACTTTTACCAGTGCAGGGCAACATTGCATTATATTTTCATTACTTTAAAACACTTTTATTTTGAGGTTACTGGTGAGCTCTTCCTGCTGCCCTTGTTGGCCTTCCCACATATCATCTAACTGTGCTCGACTTCCAGATCTGATGGCTTCGATTTATAGACGCAAGCAGGGGCGTAACTATAGAGGAAGCAGACCCTGCGGCTGCAGGGGGGCCCAGGAGGTATAGGGGCACCACGAGGCCCTAATTCATATACAGTTTCAATAAATATTGGTAAAACAAGTCAACTGCTAAAAATTTTGGGGGCCTGAAAAATAATTTGCTGTGGGGCCCAGTAATATCTAGTTACGCCACTGGACGCAAGCCTGCCCTGCCCCCTCTGTGATGTCATTGGGCGGGTATATAAATAAACGTGGACCTATAGGCCGGGTCGGTTGCGAGTTTTGAATGGCGGGTTAGAGACAGGGGCGGGTTGTAAATTTGTCAAATGAACATCGCTACCCACCAGGGCTGCGCCACAAGGATCCCTGCATCCCCCCCAGGCCCCCGCCTCATGAGGTCCTCCACAGACACAGCAACACCCCTTTCCTCCCTCACGCGTTTCAGACGGTGTGGGTCAGTGGGGCTCACCAGGTTTTCTCCCAGTCTGACCCTGATGGGGGAGATTTGTCCAATTTGGCCACCCACGTTAGGAGCCAAATGGGGCTGATCTAACAATCAGATTATACTTTAAACCTAGAGGGACCTGTCGGACGAGAGTCTCATCAGTAGCCCAATGCAGTCCTCCCTTGATGGCATTTAGAAACATCTTATTTTTTGGTAAGATGTCAGTTAGGCAGTCACTCTGCAGCCAGCTTTACATCCCATCCGGGTACCATACTTTGCCAACTGTATTCTGAGTTTCGAAAAAGTAAGCCCAGGTCTAGTAACCTATAGCAACCATTTGTGTAATTATGTGGCCAATGTGACCCAGTTAGGTCCCAGCGTGGGTATGGGTGTCCCCCCTTTAGTTATTCCACCTTAGTGCTACTAACAGGTGCAAGCGAATACTCCTAGGGCTCTGTTTCCTCCAGAGTCACATTTCTCACAGTCCCAGACTCACTTCTTCTAAACCTTCTCTCCAGAGGCAATTCTAATGTTTCTCATTTGCACATTCAGCAAACACAAAGTCCGGCATCCCAGGATCACAGAAAGGGCAAGTTCTTATCAGAGCCAAAATTATATTTCTTATTATATATCAGGATTTTCAGTATATGTAACTGAACATAAATAATCAGTGCCGGATTTACATAGTGGGTGTCCCTAGGCCCATTGCCGTTCGTCACATTAGTTCCATTTCACTCTAGAACAAAGAACTCCGAGGCGGTGGGATTTGTATGGAAGATGAGCAATAGCCCAGGCCACAACGTAAGTGATTTGCCACATTCAGGGATTTTCAAAATATTGTTCAGCCTTTGGTTCTCCTATAAATAAGTACAGAACATGTGCCATTGGTACATCCGGAAAATCCTGTCCTTCTTGTAATGGGAGGTTTAGAATCCTGGTGCAGACAAGGAAGGCTCCATTTGTGATTGACTGGAGGACGTGCCAGACTGCTTGACTTGTGTCAGACTTCCTTGGGTAAATAATAATCTGTGTAGGCTTTGAGGATCACTGTTGCTCAAAAGCATGTCAGGAACTGAATAAATGTCTGACATTTTAACTATTTCTGTGGCTTTAGAGAATTCCATACAAATGCCATAAAGCAGGACAGGACTGCTGCTTACAATGGGGATCAGATAGGATCTGTGCAGCCACTGGGACAGAATGTTCTGTTATACAGATAGCTAGAATCTCAGCTGCCATAAAGCAGGACAGGACTGCTGCTTACAATGGGGATCATATAGGATCTGTGCAGCCACTGGGATAGAATGTTCTGTTATACAGATAGCTAGAATCTCAGCTGCCATAAAGCAGGGCAGGACTGCTGCTTACAATGGGGATCAGATTGGATCTGTGCAGCCATGGGACAGAATGTTCTGTTATACAGATAGCTAGAATCTCAGCTGCCATAAAGCAGGGCAGGACTGCTGCTTACAATGGGGATCAGATAGGATCTGTGCAGCCACTGGGACAGAATGTTCTGTTATACAGATAGCTAGAATCTCAGCTGCCATAAAGCAGGACAGGACTGCTGCTTACAATGGGGATCAGATAGGATCTGTGCAGCCACTGGGACAGAATCTTCTGTTATACAGATAGCTAGAATCTCAGCTGCCATAAAGCAGGACAGGACTGCTGCTTACAATGGGGATCAGATAGGAATTTTTTTATTTTGTAAAAACTTATCAATTTACAATAATCATCAGCTCAGCTAAATCAAAACTGATTTTAAACTATTAACCACCAATAAGCAAATTATAGTCCATGAATCTTTGGCTTGGCTCAGCAGTATCTCCCACCACCAAACCCTCTTGGAGTCCTTCCTCTGTCCATAATTCCCAAAACAAACTTGGCAAAGTCTTTCCCTTTGTCCATGAAAAGGTTTTCCTCCCTCCCCAACCACCACCTTCACCACCACAAACCCGGCCACAAAGTCCAAAGTTTGTCTTTCTATTAGTGGGCCATCACACCACCCTTCCCACATACACCCCCCCAACTCAGGACATATATATTGCTGAGCCAAAGAGCTTGGAAAGAGAAACATGTCAGACATCACAGGCATTAGTATCATAAATACATCAGTAGACGTCACAGTTTCACACCTCTCCATTTGGATGCATTCAGACAGCTTTGCTTAACCTCTCTTTCCCTCAGGAAACCCAAATCAGCCACCACAGACTTCACTATTTGGTCTATAACAACATTCTCATGGCTAATGGACCTTCTGCAGCGGAACTGCCATAGGTGGTACCTCATCACCGATATTATTAGATACACTGTCCCTCTATCCAGGGGATGTGGGACAGACAGAACACCATAGGCCGTATCAGCATAGGACAGGTGTTTGATGTGGGGCACGTTGAGAGCCTCTGCCAGCCGATGTTTTAAAACTTTTGTCACAGGACAATCCACAAGAAAATGATCTAGGGTCTCATTAGTGGAACAGCCCCATGGGCACTCCCTCTCTGTGATGTTCAAAAAGCTCACATTTCCTCGGACAAAAAGTCTTCCCTGAAGAGCCAGCCAGTTCAGATCAAAAAACTTTGGGGGCACCCTTCTGTCATTGAGCCACCGGAGGCTCTGAGAAAGGACATCCCCCACACAGTCCTTCAAGGCCATGGGGACAACAAAGTAGCTCAATAGGATCCTCTGATAAATTTGTCTCCTTGTAACAGAACTCAGTTCCCCAATTCTAATGTCCCACTTTCTCAAAAGTTTTAGCCCGAGTCGAATATGCAGTGGGAGACAATTCCCGCGCACTCGGACCTGCTTCACACTATCGCCAAGCAGCCAATCTCCTACCAGAGGCAATGCCCAATTCTTGATGCAACATTCCCACAGGGAATCAGTTCTTTGGCCCAGGCTCCCAAAGTTAAACTTCAAGAAAATGGATCCAAAGAAAGCCACTGGACATAACATGCCCAACCCTCCCTCTTTCCTCTGCAGGTAAGTAATGCCCCTTTTTACAGGATTCAGCCTGTTCCCCCAGATTAACTGGAAGAACAGGCTTTGGATCCGAGCATAGAGAGCTTCTGGCAGCGGATACACGTAGGAAACAAACAAAAAGATAGGGACCAGGTAAGTCTTCACGAGCTTCACCCTTTCTCTGTAGGACAGCTTCCATCCCTTCCATCGCTGTACCTTTGCATTTCCGGCATCCAACTTTTCTTCCCAGTTTTGCCTACCATCATCTCCCTTCCCAAATTTGATTCCCAAAATTCTAATCTGAGTTTGGGCTGTTGAAAATTCCTGGAGTGGAAAAGCCGGCTCCTCGTCTAATGACCAAAAAGCTTGAGACTTATCCATGTTGACCAGAGACCCGGAGGCCTCTGAGTAACTTCTGATTTTCTCGGACAGCACTCTCGCATCTTCCGGACAAGAGACTGCTACCGTGACATCATCCGCATAGGCTACCGACCTGAGGGGCTGGCTACGGGGAACAGAGAGACCCTTAATTCCACTCACCTGCAAACGCCTTAGAAAAGGATCGATCGCAAAAACATACAGCAGAGGGCTTAAGGGACACCCCTGTCTTACCCCGGCCCCAACCTCAAAGTTTTCACCGCGCCACCCATTGATAAGTGGAAAGCTTACTGCCCCTTTGTACAAAGCTGAGAGCCATCTAATGAATGTTCCCGGGATGCCATACTTTGCCAAAACGGCCCACAGATACTCATGATCCACTCGATCAAAGGCCTTAGCCTGGTCCAGAGTTAGAAAGTAACACCCAGTATTTTGGACTTTGCATAGCTCCAAGGCTTCCCTAATAGTAAGGATCGCCCCAAAGATGCTCCGCCCTTTCACCGTGCAAAACTGGACAGGGGATAATAAAGTGCCTGAAAATGAACTCAATCTAGTAAAAAGTATCCGTGCGAGAAGCTTCCTATCAGTGTTGAGAAGGGCAATTGGCCTCCAATTCTCAACATGCTTTGGATCCTTACCTTTTGACAGCAAGATCAAGGAAGATTCTCTCATAGAGGGGGGTAAGATACCCCCTTCCAGGCAGTCTCTAAAAACCTCTACGAGAACCGGAGCCAGCTGATCTTTAAACTTCTTATAAAATTCGGCTGTAAGGCCGTCTGGTCCTGGAGCCTTCTTTTTGGCGAGGCAGTCGATGGCAGCTTTGACTTCATCCTCCGTGATCTCAGCTGTCAAAGGCTCAAAGTCCAAATTAGTTACATCAGGCCCTGGGGTTGCCTCCAGGAAGGATGAAGTCCTCCCCTTATCCAAAGCCTTAGCCCGGAACAGAGAACCGTAGAAGTCTTTCACAATCCCAAGGATGCCCTCCCTTGATGTTTGTAACTCACCCTTGGGATTGATCAGACTGGTGACAAGTTTTCGCCCAACATTCTCTTTGCAGTTTAAAAAGGGGTCCGGTGAGTGAAAACTCCCATAATCCCTTTCCTGCACAAGAGATTTGTACCGGCTGTACTGACATTCTCTGATCTGGGCCTTCAGCTGGGCAATTTTTGACCCCTCCACCCCATCCGAAATAGAGGACTCCAACTTCTTTAAAAGAGTCAGGTACTTCTTATACCTATTTCCCTCCCTACGTACAGATAGCTTACGGAAGAAGGTCCGGAATGAGAATTTGGCATCCTCCCACCATGATGACACAGAGTTGTAAAAATCGAGTCTATCGAGCTGGTGGCAAAGAAGAGCCTCAAAAGACTGTTGAACTGACTCACCCTCCAGGGAATCCACACTCAGCCGCCACAGACCCTTACCCTTCACTGGAATAGATGAGGATCCCACTGTGAAAGAGAGTGTCAAGTGATCAGAGTACTCGACCCCAACTTCCTTCACATTAGTGAACTCCTCACCAGCCCTGACAAAAGCCATATCTAGACGGCTGCTTCTTTCTGCACATCTATAGGTATGTGACGCCTTCCGGCCACCCCAGGTTGCAACATCAACCAGACCAGCCTGCTGAATAAGCATGTTTAAATAATAACTTTCTGATTTTCTCATTTTACCAGAACGATCTCCTGGTCCAAGGACCTGGTTGAAATCACCAGCCAGGATGACTGGAAGGGAAGTGTGCAGAAAAGGTCTCACTTCAACTAGCAGGGCCCTCCTGGCTGCCATAGACTGCGGCCCATAGATGTTTATAAGACGGAAACGACTTCCACTAATCGTGACATCCAGTAGCAAACAACGGCCCACCTGGATCTCAAGCAAACGGTGTACTGTAATATTGAGGCCACCCCGAAACAGTATTGCTACTCCCCCACATGGTTCCTCTGCTATAGACCAGAAGGAAGGCCCATGTCGCCAATCAGCTTTTGCCTTTCTAAGATCTGCCTGGGTAGTGAGTCGGGTTTCCTGAAGGAAAAAAACCTCAGCATCTGAGTTTGCTAAACTTTCGAATGCCATGAATCTTGTACGAGGCAATCTCACACTGCAAACATTAGAGGTCAAGAATCTTATTGTAGGCTGCCCCATCATGAATGCTTGTGAGGATGTTTTTTCTTACCCAAACCTACAGCCTCCTCCCCATATCGCTTGACTTGAGGACCACAGCGAGATCTCATTCCATCCTCAAGACAAACACTCTCTCCGTCCTGATCACTGGAATGTTTTGCACCTACACCTTTCTTCCTGACAGTCTGGTCACTCCCTTCCCTTCCTCTTTTTTTTAAAGGGAGTTGGATTTCCATTTCTTCTGTATTTCCCTGTTCTAGTTCGCTCTCTTCTTCTCTCTCTATTTTCTCTAGTTCCTCCTGCTCCTCTCTTTCAGTTCTGTCTCCCCAGGTCTCAGACTCCTTCTCCAAAACCACAAATTTGTTTTTGGTGGTAATAAGGAATGATGTAGCAGAACCTTCCCCTGGGTCTAACAAGTCAGCCTGCATTTTGGTTTTATTTTTTTGTGTTGACTGTCTGCCAGCCATTCTCATCCTTTTTACCTTCCTTGTTGGTATTGCTCCTCACTGCTTTCTCCCTTATCTCTCTGACTGGTTTTGGGTTCTCCTTTCTGTCTGGTTTTGGGTTCTCCTTTCTGTCTGGTTTTGGGTTCTCCTTTCTGCTTGTTCTTACTGCTTTCCCACTTATCTCTCTGACTGGTTTTGGGTTCTCCTTTCTGTCTGGTTTTGGGTTCTCCTTTCTGTTTGTTCTCACTGTTTTCTCCACAGGTTTCTTTGGAACAGTACTACTCTGTGAGTCCCTCACTTCTGTTTCACTTTCCTCACTGGTCTCTCTTTCTGGTGTTACAAAATCCTTCCTCATCTCCTTGTCAATCTCTGGGAAAAGGGTGACTATATTATGGTAGGCCTCAGGGCAACTCCTATGCACGTGTCCCATTCGATTACAGAGATTGCACCTGACATTTACACATGCATCTGCAACATGACCAATTGCATTACATAGGGCGCACCTCAGGACTGCACATGACCTGGCCAAATGGTTACTTGCTCCACATTTATAGCACCTACGGGGCTGCCCAGCATAAAAACAGGTACCTCGTTCTTTCCCAATGAAAAAAGAATTGGGCAGGTGCTGTGGGACGTTACCTGTGATGTTCAACTTAACCTGGGTTTTCCAGACTCCTGCCCAAACCCCATCCTCATCAAAAACCTTAACTAGAGGTGTAAGGACTGTGCATTGCCTGCGCAACCATATGAGAATGTCTTCCTGAGGAATGGCGTCATTCTTTGTTACAATTGTGATATTTTTTGTCTCAGGCTTTGTCATAGGGATTACCACAAATTGTTCCCAATTTTGGTTACCTGCCCTTTTTTGCATATTATAGATACGCCAAAAATTTTCAAGTGCTTCCTGAAGCTTAAAAGTTACATCAAAATCAGTTTCAGTTTGTGCTATAACAGCTGATAAATCCCCAGGCCTGAAACCCATACTATCCAGTATGACTGTTCTTACAAGAAACCTTCTAGATGGAACTTGTTCTTTCTCTCCATCCCATTTAATTTTTACCCAATGTTTCCTCTTAAAGGGTTGGTTATCATGGGACACGTCTGGGGTTGCAAAGAGCCTTCGCTTTCCCCAAAAACTGTTTGCAGTTTCATCCACCCCTCCTACCTGAATAGATTCTACCTCCACTCTCTGCTGTACCTGATCTGACTGACTCTCTATATGACCAACTTGCTCCACCTCTACCCCTGCCTCCTGATTCACAGACTCTTCCACTGCATTCTCTTGTTCAGGCTGCACAACCGCACTCTCTCTCACTTCTGTTTGCTCAGCCGCACTCTCTCTCACTTCTGCCTCTTCAGCTTGACTCTCTCTCACTTCCATCTGCTCACACTCATTCCCATCTGTGACAGGTGTCACACTCTCAGCCACACTCTCAGCCACACTCTCAGCCACACTCTCAGCCACTTCATTCTGAACACACAAAAGAGATTCTTGAGCCGCCACTTCCATTTTGTCTTCAGATTCTGGGCCACTCTCAGCTGCTTTATGGGAGACCTTCTTGCCCTCTGTTTGGTTCTGGCGCCGGACACTTGGATCTTCTGATGGTCTCACTGCTGCTTTAGGCAACTCTGGAAAGTCCTGATCAGATGAGATTTCATAGGCGGCTTGAGACGAATCCTCATACCGTAGCTTAGGTCTTGTGCTGGTTTGTGGCAGATTCACATTGAAGTTTTTCTGTTCTTTTTTCTTCTTTTCTTGCTCCTGAATCTCCTTCTCATCAAAAGTCATGTTCTGCCAATTGACTCTGTCACTGCGTCGTTGCTGCTGCCGCCGGGGAGGCAATGGTTTTGCAAACTCTGGTTCACTTTCAGAAGTGGCCGGACTGTTGGAGGTACTGGATCGGGTCTGGCGCCGCCCAGTAGCAGGATGTGGATACGCTGCTTTATAACCAGAACGCATTGACTCAAACCTTTGCTTGTTCTGATAGATTTCTTTCCACGGCCCGACTTTCCCATACAGTTGGTTTATTCGCTGGTCAATGCTGCTCATTTCATCAAACAAACTGTATTTCTTTCTCCTGTTAAGCTCAGTTTCCTTCCCATCAGAAAAGGATACGAGGTTATTCAGACACTTTATGGATATCTGCAGTTTTTTCTTTTCATTTTGTAATGTTTGCAGCTCCTTTAAGGCTTCTGCAACCTCCTCTGCAGTGATTGGCTCGTCTTTGCCTTTAATCTTGCCTTTGCATGGAATGGCTCCTTTGCTTGGCTTTGCCACTGTTGCTTTAAATGCTGGCTCCTCCCCCTTCTTCCTCACAAGCTGTTCCTCCTGCAGATTCTCTCCCCCTGGTGATTGAGCTGTAACATTGGCTGCACCTGCACAGGTGAGAGGCTCAGTTTGACTGACAGGAGCCTTTGTGATGTCATTGCCGACGCCCCCAACTCCTTGTGCAGTGTTTGCCGGCGCCATCTTGGATTCCCCATGCTGAGACTGCAGGTCTGCTGCAACTGTCAGTTCACTTGGCTTCCCAGACTCTCCCAGCTCCACAACACAGACACCTCCCTCCCCAGGGGCCACAGACTCCAACTCCATGTGCATCACAGGGTCTGACAGGGGGGGATCACTGTGTGTTTGGGGTGCAATAAACTTGTGCATTTTATCAGCAGGTTTGTCAGATGTTTCTTTCTTTTGCAGGGTTTTACTTTCAGTGTCAGTGCATTTACTTAACCCACTCACTGCTGTAACCTGCAGCTGCTGCTGTTTATTCTCTGCACACACAGGGTCACATTCAGGCTTTTGCTCTTTCTTCTTACCTTGTTTCCCTGGGGGTAATGCAGGATTCAGCTTGGATTCTTCCTGGGGGGGTTTCTCAGTGGGAGCCCCACGCCGGCTTCCAACTTCCTGGGCCCGAGCCACTTGTACATTTCTTTGCTTTTGTTTTCTGATCTCAGCCAGACTTTTCTCCATCTCCTCATCACTCTCACTGCTGTTTCTCCTCCTTGATCTGGGGGTTCCCAAAGAAGAGGAGCGTAGCTTTGGCCTTGTATGTTCAGCCGGAAGGCTAGGCCCCAAAGCCTGGGCCTCGCTTTGTCTGGTAGCCCGACCAGCCCTAGCAGGGCCTGGGCTTGTTCCGGACATTGCAGAGCTCTCTGACACACGACTGCTTGCAATGTGGATCAGATAGGATCTGTGCAGCCACTGGGACAGAATGCTCTGTTATACAGATAGCTAGAATCTCAGCTGCCATAAAGCAGGACAGGACTGCTGCTTACAATGGGGATCAGATAGGATCTGTGCAGCCACTGGGACAGAATGCTCTGTTATACAGATAGCTAGAATCTCAGCTGCCATAAAGCAAGACAGGACTGTTGTTTACAATGGGGATCAGATAGGATCTGTGCAGCCACTGGGACAGAATGCTCTGTTATACAGATAGCTAGAATCTCAGCTTCCATAAAGCAGGACAGGACTAATGCTGAGTGTCACCAGTCTCATCTCCCCTTCACACCTGCAGCCGTTCATCCAATCAGATAAACCTTCCCTGTGAGCAGCAGCAGCTTCAGCCTTCTGTCGATATTTCCATTGTACTTTAGAGAAAGTCATTTGCTGCCTTGGCAGATGCCGTATTTCTGTACAAGATGAATAAAGTCGTAATTCATTCCCATAAACTTCCCCTGTCAGACTGTGAAATAGAGGCACCAGGGATCCCTGGAGAGAGGAGCGCTTGCAATGTAATTTGCTTTAACCTTATTGAGTGAGATAAAGTAACTCAGCTGCTGCTTTCGCTGATACAGCAAGTTGCACCGGATCAGAAACCAACTCCAATATGCGCTGTGTAGCTGCTAGCTCTGTGCCCACTGCAGATTGCTGATATATTCAACTTTAACCCACCCCCTTGGTTCTACAGAACAACTGACAGTTGATGAGAAGATATTTAATCAGATTCTCCCTCCCAGAAAATCCCTCCCTGAGAAGTCGAAAGTTACGCGAGGAAGGAAATAAGCTCAGAACTGAGAACTGTTCTAATATTCTACATAGTGATCACATGGACCTCCATTCAGACTATATAAGCACTAAAGCTAAAGTCATGGGGGTATAGTTATCTAAGAGTCAAGTTAAAGATCCCCACAGTCTGCTAGAGCCACTCTCCATTCATTTATATTAGATTTTGAAAGGCATTTTTATCAAAGGATGAACTTCCACTTTCACCCATTGATAAATACTCTTTTGAAAATCATATAGTAATGGAGAGTGGCAGAATTTCACTCTTTGATAAATATACCCCATGAATTATTGTATGTCTATAACAATCATTTTAACACGGTTTAACCCGCTATACCCACTTCTACTATAGGCACCATCTCTCCCTACTATACCTGCTATCCCACTGTCACACTCCCTTCCCAGAGACTATTATCCCACTGTTACTATAGACACCATCTCAATCTACTATACCTGCTATCCCACAGTCACACTCCCTTCCCAGAGACTATTATCCACTGTTACTATAGACACCATCTCTCCCTACTATACCTGCTATCCCACAGTCACACTCCCTTCCCAGAGACTATTATCCACTGTTACTATAGGCACCATCTCTCCCTACTATATCTGCTATCCCACAGTCACACTCCCTTCCCAGAGACTATTATCCACTGTTACTATAGGCACCATCTCTCCCTACTATACCTGCTATCCCACAGTCACACTCCCTTCCCAGAGACTATTATCCACTGTTACTATAGACACCATCTCTCCCTACTATACCTGCTATCCCACAGTCACACTCCCTTCCCAGAGACTATTATCTACTGTTACTATAGACACCATCTCTCCCTACTATACCTGCTATCCCACAGTCACACTCCCTTCCCAGAGACTATTATCCCCACTTCTACTATAGGCACCATCTCTCCCTACTATACCTGCTATCCCACAGTCACACTCCCTTCCCAGAGACTATTATCCACTGTTACTATAGACACCATCTCTCCCTACTATACCTGCTATCCCACAGTCACACTCCCTTCCCAGAGACTATTATCCACTGTTACTATAGACACCATCTCTCCCTACTATACCTGCTATCCCACAGTCACACTCCCTTCCGAGAGACTATTATCCACTGTTACTATAGACACCATCTCTCCCTACTATACCTGCTATCCCACAGTCACACTCCCTTCCCAGAGACTATTATCCCCACTGTTACTATAGGCACCATCTCTCCCTACTATACCTGCTATCCCACAGTCACACTCCCTTCCCAGAGACTATTATCCACTGTTACTATAGACACCATCTCTCCCTACTATACCTGCTATCCTACAGTCACACTCCCTTCCCAGAGACTATTATCCACTGTTACTATAGACACCATCTCTCCCTACTATACCTGCTATCCCAGAGTCACAGTTCCTTCCCACAGACCATACCTCCCAACATTTTGGAAATAAAAAGAGGGACAAAAAAAAGCTGCCACGCATAGTGTGGCTATTTTTTGACCAAGCCCATTTTTATGGCCACACCCCCTAATTACCATGTTTGATTTACAAAATTTGGCAAGTTATGAAAGTTTGAACATATTTCTGTGTTTTTTTCAGTTATTACAATTTTGCTAATGAAGGTGAATATATAATTTCAGACTTACTGGGCTGCAGTTTCTTGTGAAACCATTTCTGAAAAGGAACTTTCCTGTAATTGTCAAAAATAACTGTGGTGTTTATACAAATGGCCTGCGGGTGTCACTGTGCATACACAGGACTTTCTGTACAGCTTGAAAGTGAAAGCTTACTGTTGTGTAATGGCTGCATGACTCTGCTAATAAAACACTGTTATACTCTCCTCATCCTCGGCTACCCAAAACATAACAAATGGCGACAAGGATGGATCTTCTACCTCTGCAGCAGCCTGCACATTTTCTTCCAAACCCTGGTGAGCCTACCATACCTTTTACTGCCTGATCTGTATGTTTGAAAATTACATTATTGCTGCTGACCAAGGGGAGATTTCTGCTGCTAGAAAGCTTTACTTATTCACTGCCTTGGAGCAGAGGGACAGCTTATATTCTATACATTACCATTACCTGATGAGACTTATGAAACTGCTCTTACTGCTATAAAGAACTTTTTTGTGCCAAGAGTAAATGTGGTTGCTGAAAGATATAAATTCCGCCAACGTGGACAACGTAATGATGAATCCACAGAACAATTTGTAGCAGCTTTGAGAGAGCTGGTTGTTACCTGTGAGTTTGGGAATCTAACAGATGAAATGCTAAGAGACCAAATAGTGGAAAAAACAAACTCACCTCACATTAGAGACACTGCTCCTAGAGCAGGATTTAACCCTTGCAAAGGCTATGACAGTTGCTAGCCAAATTGAAACATCAGTGGCAGAGGCTAAAACTCGCAGTCAGGGAACTGCTGGGAATGTACAGACTGTGAATTCAGCACTGTGGCCTAATAATGCACAGTCACAGGCAAAATACAGTGCTAAGGAAAGGGATTCATCTACACTGCAAAACCGTGCAGCAAATACAAATAGAAAATACTGCTTTCACTGTGGTTCAACACAACACACTGCAAATCATGTTACATGTCCTGCAAAAGCTAAACGGTGCCGCAAATGCACAAAAGTAGGACATTTTGCTAAGATCTGCCGTAGTTCTGCTAAAGATGTTCATAAATACACTACTACAAATGTCACAGTATTAAGTGTGGATAAAGCTGGTACATTTATTCCAGACAAGTTTATATGTCAGTGTCAGTACTGCTTCTACTGACAAGGGACACTCCATTAACCTGATTCTTGATACAGGTTCAGCTGTTTCTATACAACCAAAGGATATTTTCTTGAAATACTTTGCAAAAGATCCGCTTGTTGCACCTGCTCTGAAACTGGTCAGTTACTTAAAGGATCCAAATCCTGTGCTTGGTTGCTTGCTAGTGACTGTACAATTTGAATCAAATACTGCAAAATGTGACTTTTACATTGTAAATCAGGGAACTGCTATACTGGGAAGGGATCTTTGCTGCATTAAACCTACAATTAGTTGATGGTCTCATTACTACAGCACCAGTACCTGCCACACAACTAGTGTCTAAAATTTCACCACAAAGCAACACTTCACTGGACTGTGCAAAGAACTTTGTACACAAACTTAAGAGACCAGATGTAAAACCAGTACCATTCCCTGATTCAGCATGGGAAAAACTTGCTATTGATATTGTCGGTCCTTTTACAGATGCTCCTATAGACTGTAGATTTGCTATAACCTTGATAGACTATTACAGTAAATGGCCTGAAATTGCATTTGTTTCTTATATAACATCAGCTACAGTAATAACATTTCTGTCTACAGTCTTCAGCAGAGAAGGTAATCCAAAGGAGTTAATATCAGACAACGGACCACAGTTTGTCTCATATTTGTGCATAGGAAATCTTCAGTGTATTACCCACAAGCAAATGGATTCAACAGAAGTCTGAAGAAACACTACAGACAGCAAATCTTACTGGGAAATCTTGGAAAGTATTTACAACAGAGTTCCTACACAACAGAGCAACGTGCCATGCAACAACCCAATCATCTCCAGCTGAATTATTACATGGGAGACAGATGCGCACTAAGTTACATGTTGCAGACATCAAACTTCCACAAAATACTGTGCCTACAATCTCATCTACTGTTGACTTAGTGAAACGTCACCAAGCCAAATGTAAGGCTTATACTGACAGAAAATGTGGTGCAAGAGAAGTGCACTTTCAGCCTGGATCTTTAGTCAGAATTAAGAAACCAGGAATACTGAAACAAGGACAATCTAAATTTTCTACACCACTTGAAGTGAGACGCGAGCGAGGACCATACACATATGAACTGTCTGATGGACGCATATGCAATGCAAGTCGTCTTGCTCCTGTTAGATATGACTTTGCGGAAGCTCCATGCGATGAAGGAGACTTTTCTACTCCTGATGTCAACTGCAATAGGCCTGAAGAAAGTGAACCTATAAGGCATACTGAGAGAATCAGAAAACTACCTGCATGGACCCAGGACTATATGATGTGAATAATCTATATTATTGCTTTAAGATGCATTGTTGTTGTTTATTACATTTGCCCAAATGCTTTCCTACTATAGGGGGGGAATATGTGGTGTTTATACAAATGGCCTGCGGGTGTCACTGTGCACAGGACTTGTTCTGTGCATACATAGGACTTTCTGTACAGCTTGAAAGTGAAAATTACTGTTGTGTAATGGCTGCATGAACCTGCTAATAAAGCACTGTTTTACTCTACTCATCGTCGGCTACCCAAAACATAACAATAACTACTTTTAGAAGTGACTGGTTTTAAACATCATCCATCTTGTTTAAAATACTTCTTTTGAATCATATAAAGAATGTTTCACCCCAGGGGTGTAATGGTGCATCCCCAGGCCCCCCAGCAGCCCAGGATTCCTACTGGCCAATGGGGAATCATGAGACAAGTAAAACTTATTCCATAAAGTATGTCATTTTATGGCAAACTGGACATATTTTGAAATTTAGCGCCTGTTAAATGATATTGAAATATGTTTACACCAAACCCCAGGCATTGGCATCACTTGCACCTTTCAGAGAGAAAACATTTCACTCCCTGTGCCCCCCAATTCCATGAGACTCTCTGAGACAAACTTTAACAATAATAAACTTGCAGAGCGACAGCTCTTCTAATATAAAATCCCCATTCTATCAGCCAGGCCGCTCGGCTCTGCAGAGACAAAGAGGGCAAATAAAACCAGAGCCTCTTGTTTGGCGTCAGACGGGCAGATCAATACTGACAAATGTTATTGGATCTAATAAATACTTTGTGTCTATTGATCAGGAACTATATCACGAATTAATGGATCCTGGCTGAGGCTGCGACTGTTTGATCTCGGCCCAAAGAGGGAAGTTCTGCCAAGATACAAGACTATAATATAATACTTATAGAGAAAGCACTGGGAAGCTGGCGCTGTCGGGTCAGATCCACTCCCATTATCAGGCCTTTAGCCTTTAACTTTATTCTTCTTTCTTCTTCCTCCCCACAGCCCTCTCCTAACAATATATATATATATATATATATATATATATATATATATATATATATATATATATATATATATATATACTGTATGTGCTTAATTTCCAATCTATGTATATTTTAGTTTTATCTATGGGAGGGGGCTTCCGTATGTCTATGGCTAAGATAATGGATCTCACTTAGAGGGGTTGTTCATCTTTAAATTAACTTTTAGTATGAGAGTGATATTCTGAGACAATTTGCAATTGGTTTTCATTGTTTATTATTTGTGGTTTTTGACTTATTTAGCTTTTTATTCAGCAGCTCTCCAGTTTACAGTTTCAGCAGTCTGGTTGCTAGGGTGCAAATTACCTTAGCAACCTTGCATTGATCTGAATAAGAGACTGGAATATAAATAGGAGAGGCCTGAAAAGAAAGATGAGTAATTAAAAATAGCAATAACAATTAGGGATGCACCGAATCCACTATTTTGGATTTGGCCGAACCCCCAAATCCTTCGCAAAAGATTCGGCCAAATACCGAACCGGATCCTAATTTGCATATGCAAATTCGGGGTGGGAAGGGGAAAACATTTTTTACTTCCTTGTTTTGTGACAAAAAGTCATGCGATTTCCCTCACATCCCCTAATTTGCATATGCAAATTAGGATTCGGATTTGGTTCGGCTGGGTAGAAAGATTTGGCTGAATGCGAAACCTGCTGAAAAAGGCAGAATGCCGAACTGAATCCTGGATTCGGTGCATCCCTAATAACAATACATTTGTAGCCTTACAGAGGATTTGTTTATTAGATGGGGTCAGTGACCCCCATTTGAAAGCTGAAAAGAGTCAGAAGAAGACAGCAAATAATTCAATAACGATATAAAAAAATAATGAAGACCAATTGAAAAGTAGCTTAGAATTGGCCATTCTATAACATACTAAAAGTTAACTTAAAGGTGAACCACCCCTTTGACCAAGTGGAAATAATAGGTGCCATGTACATTTGAATAAATACAACGATCCAGGGCAGGACAGTGCACAGATTAAGCTGTTCCCTCATATACAAGTATGGGATCTATTATCCAGAAACCTGTTATCCAGAAAGCTCCGAATTACGGAAAGGCCATCTCCCACAGACTCCATTTCATCTAAATTTTTAAAAATGATTTTTTCTCTGTAATAATAAAACAGTAGCTTGTATTTGATCCCAACTAAGATATAATTAATCCTTATTGGAAGAAAAACCAGCCTATTGGGTTTATTTAATGTTTACATGGTTTTCTAGTAGATTTAAGGTATGAAGACCCAAATTACAGAAAGAGCTATTATCCAGAAAACCCCAGGTCCAGAGCATTCTGGATAACAGGTCCCATACATGTAAACTAGTAGAATCATAAAATGAAAAGCAGATAACCCTGATATCTATATCTATTTCATTTCTGGACATTCAATGAGGCCTAATCCCCCCTCTCACTATACAGACTGTGATCTTTATTTGGGAGACGGCCAAATCCATTTTAGGTTAATTTGCTAAAGTTTTAATGAAACAAAAACCTTCCTGCAAAGTAATATTATCTCCTGTCAGTATGAAACAAACATTTTAAGGCAAAATGAAAAGGATTTGTTTATTTGGGCTCAAAAACGGATCCCATTCTCCTCCATTCTGTGTATAAATCCTTATAATGAGACAATGGGCTGTTTATTTGCTTTCCTTTTGAAGTTTAGTGCCATGGCAGTACTACCTGTGAGCAAACCAAGAAAAAGTATTTTATACTAATTTTTTTGTCTTGGGGAAAGCTGTGTCTATAAAGATTACAACTATGATGGATTAATCCGTACGTTATTTAATGGTAAATTAAACCCAAGAGTAAAACGTTTTCAAATTACTTACCCTTTAGCCAGTTCCAGTTTGCTTCTATGATTTTTTTTTTACCCCAAAAATATATCATGTCAGGTCTTATCCCCCTTTAAATGTTCCAACATTGTTGGTGGGACATTCTCTCATTCAACCATAAAAGCATTAGTAATATTGGGGATCAGGCACTACTTACAGATCAACCCATAGGGGCTCAATTGAGTCAGACATAGGAGGATTTTACAGAAGTTTTGGGGAGGCTTTTCCAACAGAGACACAATAACTACAGGTGGATTCAATCACCTTCACATTATATGTTGTTTTTTTCCCCTAACATGTGAGCTGTTCCTACTTAAACCATGATTTAAGAGCTGCAGTACCAGAAGAAGTCAGTAGATGTATGTGGGCTGGCACTGTATTTATCCTGACGTGTGTTCTGGTGTATTATACATGGAATTGGCACTGTATTTATCCTGCTGTGTGTTCTGGGGTATTATACATAGAATTGGCACTGTATTTATCCTGCTGTGTGTTCTGGTGTATTATACATGGAATTGGCACTGTATTTATCTGCTGTGTGTTCTGGGGTATTATACATGGAATTGGCACTGTATTTATCCTGACGTGTGTTCTGGGGTATTATACATGGAATTGGCACTGTATTTATCTGCTGTGTGTTCTGGGGTATTATATATGGAATTGGCCCTGTATTTATCCTGCTGTGTGTTCTGGTGTATTATACATGGAATTGGCACTGTATTTATCCTGACGTGTGTTCTGGGGTATTATACATGGAATTGGCACTGTATTTATCTGCTGTGTGTTCTGGGGTATTATATATGGAATTGGCCCTGTATTTATCCTGCTGTGTGTTCTGGTGTATTATACATGGAATTGGCACTGTATTTATCCTGACGTGTGTTCTGGGGTATTATACATGGAATTGGCACTGTATTTATCTGCTGTGTGTTCTGGGGTATTATATATGGAATTGGCACTGTATTTATCTGCTGTGTGTTCTGGGGTATTATATATGGAATTGGCACTGTATTTATCTGCTGTGTGTTCTGGGGTATTATACATGGAATTGGCACTGTATTTATCTGCTGTGTGTTCTGGGGTATTATACATGGAATTGGCACTGTATTTATAGTGCTGTGTGTTCTGGGGTATTATACATAGAATTGGCACTGTATTTATCCTGAGGTGTGTTCTGGGGTATTATACATGGAATTGGCACTGTATTTATCCTGACGTGTGTTCTGGGGTATTATACATGGAATTGGCACTGCATTTACCCTGCTGTGTGTTCTGGTGTATTATACATGGAATTGGCACTGTATTTATCCTGACGTGTGTTCTGGGGTATTATACATGGAATTGGCCCTGTATTTATAGTGCTGTGTGTTCTGGGGTATTATACATAGAATTGGCCCTGTATTTATCCTGAGGTGTGTTCTGGGGTATTATACATGGAATTGGCACTGTATTTATCCTGACGTGTGTTCTGGGGTATTATACATGGAATTGGCACTGTATTTATCCTGCTGTGTGTTCTGGGGTATTATACATGGAATTGGCACTGTATTTATCCTGAGGTGTGTTCTGGGGTATTATACATGGAATTGACACTGCATTTACCCTGACGTGTTTTCTGGGGTATTATACATGGAATTGGCACTGTATTTATCCTGCTGTGTGTTCTGGGGTATTATACATGGAATTGGCACTGTATTTATCCTGATGTGTGTTCTGGGGTATTATACATGGAATTGGCACTGTATTTATCCTGATGTGTGTTCTGGGGTATTATACATGGAATTGGCACTGTATTTATCCTGATGTGTGTTCTGGGGTATTATACATGGAATTGGCACTGTATTTATCCTGATGTGTGTTCTGGGGTATTATACATGGAATTGGCACTGTATTTATCTGCTGTGTGTTCTGGAGTATTATACATGGAATTGGTACTGTATTTATCCTGCTGTGTGTTCTGGGGTATTATACATAGAATTGACACTGCATTTACCCTGACGTGTTTTCTGGGGTATTATACATGGAATTGGCCCTGTATTTATCCTGATGTGTGTTCTGGGGTATTATACATAGAACTGACACTGTATTTATGTGCTGTGTGTTCTGGGCTATTATACATGGAACTGCTATTATGTGTATCCTGGCATGTTTTCTGTTACTATTATAGATGGCATTGTCATTGTAATTATGTATACATGGAATACTTTAATTAGTCTCTGCAAACACCAAAATCTCACCCCCCCATGAGGTCAGAGCTCTGTGCAGTCTGGTTCTATCTTAACAAACCTATTCAGTACAGCTGTCACTTTGTGAAAGGGGGCAATATTGTGCTATAAATAGGGATGTAGCGAACGTCGGAAAAAAAGTTCGCGAACATATTCGCGAACTTGCGCAAAAACGCGAGCGGTTCGCGAACGGTTCGCGAACCCCATAGACTTCAATGGGAAGGCGAACTTTAACATCTAGAAAAGACATTTCTGGCCAGAAAAATGATTTTAAAGTTGTTTAAAGGGTGCAACGACCTGGACAGTGGCATGCCAGAGGGGGATCAAGGGCAAAAATGTATCTGAAAAATCTGCCTGTGTGTGCTTGGAAGAGATAGTGTAGGGGGAGAGCTGTTAGTGATTTCAGGGACAGTAAGTTTGCTGGCTAGTAATCTGCTTGATACTGCTCTGTATTGGAGGGACAGAAGTCTGCAGGGATTTGAGGGACATTTTAGCTTAGGTAGCTTTGCTGGCTAGTAATCTACTGTTCTCTTTAAACAACTGCCATACGTTGACCTTGTAGGCATTGTTTGCCCAGTTTTTTTGGACGCAGCCACTGAAGCACAGTTGCCAGAAAAAATATGCCATATAAATGCTGAAAATAGTAATTTTTCGCCATACGTTGACCTTGTAGACATTGTTTGCCCAGTTTTTTTGGTTGCAGCCACTGAAGCACAGTTGCCAGAAAAAATATGCCACATAAATGCTGAAAATAGTCATTTTTTGCCATATACGTTGAGTCAACGTATGGCAAAAAATGACTATTTTCAGCATTTATATGGCATATTTTTTCTGGCCTCTGTGCTTCAGTGGCTGTGGCCAAAAAAACTGGGCAAACAATGCCTACAAGGCCAACGTATACACTACTACAGCGGTGGATACGGATTACGTAAAATATATGAATGCTGCTTGAAAAAAGTGACTCCGGTGTTTTTTCTGGAGACGGTAATATTATGGATATTTAGACAGAATGGGAACAAGGTCACACAGCTCGATGGCGGGTTGAAGAAAACAGTGTGCAAATAATGCCTACAAGGCCAACGTATACACTACTACAGCGGTGGATACGGATTACGTAAAATATATGAATGCTGCTTGAAAAAGTGACTCCGGTGTTTTTTCTGGAGACGGTAATATTATGGATATTTAGACAGAATGGGAACAAGGTCACACAGCTCGATGGCGGGTTGAAGAAAACAGTGTGCAAATAATGCCTACAAGGCCAACGTATACACTACTACAGCGGTGGATACGGATTACGTAAAATATATTATGGCTGCTTGAAAAAAGTGACTCCGGTGTTTTTTCTGGAGACGGTAATATTATGGATATTTAGACAGAATGTGAACAAGGTCACACAGCTCGATGGCGGGTTGAAGAAAACAGTGTGCAAATAATGCCTACAGGGCAAATAATGCCTAAAAGGTCAACTTATACACTACTACAGCGGTAGTAAAATAAAAAAAAGTAAAATAAAAAAAAAATGAATATTAAAAAAAAAAATTAAAGTTGGTGCTGCTGAACTACTAGGAGCAGCAGATTAGCACACCAGTCCCACTCCCCAACACTGCTAGACTAATAGCACTGGGCTCTTATAGTAGTAGTAGTAGTAGTAGTAGTAAAACAACAAAAAAATAAATAAAAGCAGTCCTTACAAGGACTACTGTTATTGCAGCAGTCAGCAGATGAGATCAGAAGCAGGACAGCTGCCCACTGCAGCTACATACAGAGCACTGCAGTAGAAGGTAGATTACTAGCCAGCAAAGCTACCTAAGCTTAAATGTCCCTCAAACCCCTGCAGACTTCTGTCCCTCCAATAACAGAGCAGTATCAAAACGATTACTAGCCAGCAAACTTTCAACTGTCCCTGAAATCACTAACAGGCAGCAGCTCTCTCCCTACACTATCTCTTCAGCACACACAGGCAGAGTGAAAAAACGCTGCAGGGCTTCGGTTTTTATAGGGAAGGGGAGTGGTCCAGGGGAGAGCTTCCTGATTGGCTGCCATGTACCTGCTGGTCTGGGGTGAGAGGGCAAAAAAAAGCGCCAACAATGGCGAACCCAAAATGGCGAACGTCGCGCGACGTTCGCGAACTTCCGGCGAGCGCGAACACCCGATGTTCGCGCGAACAAGTTCGCCAGCGAACAGTTCGCGACATCTCTAGCTATAAACCAATATGGTAGCTTCCGCACAAGTGTATAAATACAACTATAGGGATATTCTGGGCACACAATAAACTGCTTTCACATAGTAATGTGTATTTTTGGGGAAATAATTGGAAGCTCAATTGTATTTTCAAGCAATATATAAATAATGGACGGCCCCTGCACTTTGTGTCGGACAGATGAAAGCCATACAGGGGGGCAGCGCTGGAGAAGGACATGGTGTCCAGAAGGAGAGAGTTTTCCCGGAGACAGGTCCAGGCATATGGAAGAAAGCGGATTCCTGGCATTGCCATAATGCAGAACTATGTGACTGGAGTGTTCAGGGTCCAAGGGTGCCAAGCTTTGCATCATAAAAACCCTTTGGCCCGAACAGAACGTGTCAAAATAGACAATGTCTCCAGCAATAGGAGGCGCCCTGTGTGGAAGAGGAATTTCCTACAGTCCATGGAGCGGAAGCCTTGCCAAGCTGAGCTCAGTCGTTTGCAGGCGGCACAGGGAGACGAGGGCTGGATCCAGGCAACGGTGCCGGTTACAAAGCAACATTGAGAGCAACATTGTGAATGAGAAGAACCTGGTATTTTTAACCTCTTTTCTTGTTCCAAGAATTTAGCTATTACAGAGGCCATTCCATCTCCAGTTACCCCATGGCTCCCTAAGGAGCCCACAATATGTAACCAAACTGTTAAAGGGGAAATTAACTTATGCCAAGCAGCTTCTCAGTGCCCTGCCGATGATAATACTGTCTGGTTGTGAGAGTCACTGACCCCAGCCTACAGCTTGACTGTAAGGCTTTAATTTTATTGTTAATTTTATTGTGTGGCCCAGTAATTGCCTGTACAACCGGAGAGCTTTGAACAGCTACTACTGAACCACTCCCTCTGTGGGGCCTCTATAGCCACTCCCCTCCTTTAATAAAGTGATCCTTTAGCCCTTCCTCCTTGGATAAAGTTGCTCTTTGGCCACTCCTCTCCTAAAGAAGTGGTCCTTTAGTCTCCTTTAGTGATGGTATTTTTAGTAGTACCATTTTGACCTCGTGTAAGACAAAACTTAGTAAAGGAAAACCTTTAGTAATAGTCATGCAATTTATTCATACATAATACAACATAACAGTTGTGTCTGGGTAAGCTGTTGGAGTAACACACAGAATGTCACCCAAGGACTTAACAAAGACCCATCTCTTGGTCCAAGCGTTATATAGCTTTCAGAGGCATTTACAGTAATTGTGACAAGGGGTACATGGAAATACCATACATGGTCTGGCGAGGAGACTTACTGGCATATATATTTATACATTCCTGTAAGATGTGCAGTTTTGCAACATAAGAGTTTTCTGGTTCCAACTGTACACAGCCTCGTAAACATCTGTTGGCTAAACATGGCCATTGTGGTACAGACGGCTATTGAGCAACACTTCTGCAAAAGAGCATAAGAGACATGCTGACACTATGCTGACACTCTTCTAAGTAACAGAGTGGAGATAATTTATTTGTATGGCCTAGTATAAGTTATATGAGTGACCATTGTCCACAGTTGACCATTAGCCTTTATAGTCCATCCTGCCTTGGGCCCTATAGCGTTATGGCGTCATAGGTGCCTTAAGTGACCCTTTAGCCACTCCTTCTTTAAGTGATCATTTAGCCACTCCTCCTTTAAATGACCCTTTAGTCACTCCTCCTTTGATTAAGTGACCCATTAGCCTCTCCTCCTTTAAATGACCCTTTAGCCACTCCTCCTTTAATTAAGTGACCCTTTAGCCACTCCTCCTTTAAGTGACCCTTCAGCCACTCCTTTTCTGATGAAGCAACCGTTTAACCACTTCTCAACTGATAAATGTAAATCATTGAATATGACCAATAGCAACATTGCTTAAATGGTCGAGTCATTTGGGACTGATTTGAGCCTTAGTGATTAATAAACATGGTTTATTCTTCTGCAAAATGATGGGCCCCCTGGGTGCCCCTAACTGGGGGATTTTGAAGAATGTCAATGGCAAGGAATTGCCAAAAACAGAAAAAAAATGAGTAAACGGTGTCTGGTTTTTATCCAATTCTGACACTTTCTTTTTTTTTCATCTGTTTCCAATCGCATTCGCTTTCAGTCGCTGTGTGTAGGTGAGGTGCGTTCCGTTGGTCTCGGTCTATCCAAAATCCCTGGCTATTAAAGGCACAGACACTCACTCTATTTATGGGGGCTCTGGTGAAAATTCTCTATTTGGGGAATAATTGTCCAGCGTCTGAACTGAAGGGCTACAGATTGCGCGACACTCCTATAAGTTGCTCCCAAGTAGTCCCGGCACCTGCATGTCCCACTCTTCTTTCTGTGGGTCAGTAGGGGTCAAGCAGCACTTGCAGAGCCCAGTGCAGGACTGGATATTCTTTCATTAAAGAGAGAACAACGTGACTAGGATTTGTGCCCATGGTTGTGCCGTCACCTTGACCCCCAGCAGGGCCACATACTCATAGCCACCCATTTATTACCATCCAGACTGAGTTTCACTGTGAGTAGAGAATGTGTCCCATGCAGGAACCCCAGTGCTGGCATCATTCTCGTCCTTGGAAAGAGCCACAGCAGCTTCGCTCAGATTTTCCTTTGTCAGTGGGTGGGCGCCCAGCGCTGGGTAATATCCTAATGAAATCAGCTCTGGAATGGGACAAATACCAAAGAAATGAATGTGGGCGCCACTGTGCTAACAAAGGGGACAGATTGTACTGAGTCAGGCCTGACGCTATGACAGCCAGCGATGTCACCATGTTTTGTAATGGAATTTCATCCATCTCTCTAATGGGGGGAAAAAATCGACAAAAATAACTGACTTTTAAGCTTTTCAGTGGGTAAAGAGAATATATTGGCCCCGGTGTGACCAGTTTGTGAGCAATTTGACCAATATCTGCCTGTGTTTGTGCCTAGGCATAAGCCACATTCTAGTGGAATCTGATGGGAATTGAGAAAATGTCGCTTCCAAGTCATACTGGTGCCTATATATATATATACAGTATGTATATATATATATATATATATATATATATATATATATATATATAGGAGCATGAAGGACATGGAGCACCAATGGGACTTAATTTATGTGCACAAATGTAATGGTGTAAGTCTACAGCACCTGGGGTGAGTGCACTGCCCTTAAGACTCTCTCTCTCTCTCTCTCTCTCTATATACAGTATATGTGTTTGATTGGGTAGGGCAGAAGGGGCTACAGGTGTGGATAAAATAACAAGGGACATACCAGTGTTCAGTAGCTAATGCCATGGGTGCAAGAAGTTCCCTAAAACCCTCTATCATCCTGCTCCTAATGCCCCTCCCAAGCTGGTATGTCTAAATCACAGGCAAGCTAGGACACCTCCAAGTTCCCCCCTACAGGGTGCAAAGTGCTAAAAGCAGAGCATCAATTGTTTGCACCTTGCAGCCTGCACCACCATAAGTGAATGAGGCTCATGTATGACCATTTTAATACATACTGTGCATCAATGTTATTCAGCCTGTGGTCCTCTGTGTGTTGTTGAACTACAATTCTGTATGTGCTGGTGCATTTATTGTGGCCAAGAGCTGGAGCAACACATTCTAGGGGTTCTTAGACTCCATTGTGAGTTTTTAAAAAAAAGATATGAAAATCTGCAAGGAGTTCAGGGTTGGACTGGATTTACTAGGGCCCAGTGGATCGAGACTCTATTAATAAGAACATAGGGACAGTGCCAAATGTTATATGTGTAATATACACCCATAGTGGAAATAAGAAAAGGCTGATCATTTCCCACCCATCACTGTAAACCACATTTCCCAGCATCCTTAGCAAGGCTAGGGGTAATATAGAAATCACTAATGCTGTTGCATAAGGCAGGCTGAGAAGGGAAAGTTTCCATAGAGTTCCCAGAAGAGATCACTTTCAGTTCTGTCTGGAAATCTGGGACTTTTATTAACAGGTGATGTGGTTTTGGGGGGAGTCGGATGCAGTAGCTAGGCACCCCAGTAAACAAACATTCCCTGACATTAGGGGAAACAGCTCCTTTCTCTAATGCCTTCTCTCTGCGCTCATTCTTCCTTCTGATGTGGAAATTCATTCCAAAGTGAGTAATCACAGCAATCCCCAGAAATCCCCCGTGCAAAAGAGAATTCATCCGCTGAGCAACTGCCATCAATACAAGCACAGGTATATGGGGGGCTGGGGGTTCTGAGGTCACAGATCCTTTCTCTAGAATATATAGGGGTTATAAGAAATAGCATATGCCCAGGGTGGCCAAGCTTGGTCTCTATCAACTGGCCAGAACTTAAAGGTGAACAGCCTGACCAATCAACATCTGGACAGATATCTAAGGCGGTGTTTTCCTGAAGTCTGATCCAAACATTTACTGGGGACCATATGATTGGCCCAGCCCATTTTGGCCCAGTATGTGGGTGGTCACACCAGGCAAGTTTATCCAACAAGAAGATCTTCGTGTCTATGCCCAGTTTTACAATTTAATTGCTACCTCTGCCCATTGCCCCGTATCTTTGCTTTTCTGTGCACTTCCCTGAGAACTTCTGTATTTGACCAACACATTACTTCCATCTCACCTGTTCCTTTGGTCTCTGTTGATTTTGGCTCCAAGGCCTGAACGGTTGTTAAATTTTAAGCTGAGCAAAAATATTGAAAATCATAGTCTTCCTCGTCCATGCGCATTTCTTTGCATAGGAAAACACTAGTGGAACCTTGGTGTCTTTCACAATAACAGACCAGGATTGGCAGGACTTGGGGGGAACTTTCCTGGTTCCCATGTTAACAACTGGGTCTTGCACCTCAACAACAATAACCAAAGCGCTACAGGGTGAGTAAAATTAAAATAAAGTGTTATCATCACTAAATATGTTGCCCTACTGTCACCATCTTGCCCTGCTATCTCCATTTAGTTCTAGATTTGCCATCTTGCCCTATTTCCTCCATCTTGTCCTAATACTGACCTATTACCCTACTGTATCTATCTTAACCCCATTAGAACCATCATACCCTGCTGAGTGTATCTTGCTCTCCTGCCCCCAACTTTTCTACTTTCTTCATCTTATCCTTACTGTTACCATCTTCCCAGCTATTGGCATCTTGACCTAATGTTTCCATCTTGCTCTACATGCTAGCTCCATCTAGCCAAACATTTGCCATTTTGACTTACTTCTTCCATTTTATCATGTCTCTATCTTGTCCTCCTGTCTCCATATTATCAACTGTTTTAATCTTATTTTATTGTTGTCATGTGTCCAACTCATAACATCTTGGCCTAAGGTTTTCTTCCTGCCCTACTGTTTCCATCTTTTAATCTTTAATTTAATACTGTTGCCATATTGCTCTACTGTCTTGATCATTCTTCTGTCTGCATCTTCCTATACTTTCAGCATCTTTATCTAAGGTTTCCATCTTTTCCTACTGTTTTCATGTTGCTATATTTCCCTATTGACTCCATCTTCTCAACTATCTCCATGTTGCTCTGTCTCCATCATATCTTAGAGTCACCAACTACCCTGTGTCATCATGACCTAAACTTGCCATCTTGCCCTACTGTCTCCATCTTGCTCTACAATGGCCACCCAGCCCTACTTCTCCATATTGTTCTACAACCTCCCTCTTTTCTACTGTCTCTGTCTTTCCCTACTGTTCCATCTGACATAAATCACCTTCTACCACCTACTTCTAGCTCTCCATTATGTGTGGGGCTTAAAGAGAGAGCTGAAAACTGTAGAACTACCTGCAGTGTGTGTGTAAGACTCCCAGAGAGATTGATGCATGTTGTGCCGTTACAACTGATATATAGAATGTACTGAGCAGTATTTGCTGCTGCCGCCCATTAATAAATCATGGCTTTATTTGGTGGAAGAACCACTGGCGCCCGTCATTGATTCAAGCACTGTGTGTGTTAAGAGTTTGGCCTCTTCTTGCCCCCATAGTGAGGCCCAAGATCAGCTGAATTTAGGCAAGAAAGTGTTCTGGTAGTTACCTGTATTGGTCCCTGTATGGAGTATAGTAACTATTAGTGGCACAAAGAGACTCTGTGTCTATGTTTTTATTTCTTTGTTCTTTATTTTGAAACACTGAATGAGTCGTCTAACATCAAACTTGTGTAAGAACCATAAAAACGATTTGTTTAATGAGCACCAACCCTGTGCTGGGGCCACAATGGCAATTGTTTTCTTTCCCTGGCCTACACAAATCTGTTTTCTATACATTTGTAGGACTGATTAGATCCACTGAGGTTGGGTGTGGGTCCCTGCATCTGACCCCTAGTCAAGGTTATCAGTACCAGTCGAGAATATCCTGCAGTTTATCAGGGCTTATCCCTGCAGAGTGTGAACTAACAGTTTTTTATCTTCCTTTAGTATGTGCCGTTGCTAAGATATCCCCCAAATCTGTCCCGAGGGTGATGGGGAAAGGGAAAGTTCTTTATACAGGGCACAAATGTTTGTGGGACAAGGGATAGAATAAACATGATGTAGGATGTCTATCATCTTGGTTCTTGTAATGCAAATGCAGTAGGGTCATATGGAAACCGCACAGCCCACTTCCTTGGATAAGTGCCATTTTCAGATGTTTTTCCTACAGAAAAGTAGGCTAAGCTAATAAGGATATATATGCAGGATACAGTTGGCACTTGCAGGGTTAAGTATGTCAAGTACAAGGTATTTTTGTACATCCCTATACAGAAAGTACATGTGGGTTGTAAATTATTTGTCATTGCGGCATGAGGCTGTGATAATATACCATGATAGAGATAGAAGGGTAAGAAGGCTAAGCAGGACAAGATGGAGACAACAGTGTAAGATGGAGAACGTAGGACAATATGGCAACAGTAGAGCAGTGTAGGAACAGTAGGGCAAGATGGAGACAAAAGCTCAAAGTAGTGACAATAGAACATGACTGTGACAATATACCATGTAAGTGACACAGGGAAAGATGGTGATAGTAGACAAAAAAGAGACAATAGTGGGGGTGACACTGAGAAGAGTAATGAGAACAAGATGGAGACAGTAGAACAAGATGGAGACAGTAGGCAAGATGGGGAAAGTAGGGCAAGATGGAGACAGTAGTGCAAGATGGAGACAGTAGGACAAGATGGAGAAAGTAGGGCAAGATGGAGACAGTAGGACAAGATGGAGATAGTAGGGCAAGATGGAGACAGTAGGACAAGATGGAGATAGTAGGGCAAGATGGCAACAGTAGGGCAAGATGGATACAGTAGGACAAGATGGAGATAGTAGGGCAAGATGGAGATAGTAGGGCAAGATGGAGACAGTAGGGCAAGTTGGAGACAGTAGGACAAGATGGATAATGCAGGGCAAGATGGAGGCATTAGGACAAGATGGAGAAAGTAGGGCAAGATGGAGACAGTAGGGCAAGATGGAGAAATTAGATCAGGATGGAGACAGTAGAGCAAGATGGAGACAGTAGGACAAGATGGAGAAATTAGAGTAAGTTGGAGACAGTAGGGCAAGATGGAGACAGTAGGGCAAGATGGAGACAGTAGGGTAAGATGGAGAAAGTAGGGCAAGATGGAGAAAGTAGGGCAAGATGGAGACAGTAGCTCAAAGTGGTGATAATATACAATGATAGTGATGCAGGGAAAGATGGTGATAGTAACACAAGGATATGGAGACAGTAGAACAAGATGAAGACATTAGGCAAGATGTAGACAGTGGGGAAAGATGGAACTAAAATAACAAAACTGTGGCAGAGTACAATGACCGTTATAGTAGGGCAAGGTGTTACAAAATGATGGCAGTAACACTTTGATTATTATATCTGAAAATAATGATCATTTCTAACTTCTCGCTTTCCATATCAATTTCATGGTGCATAACGATTGGTTGGGGTGTTAGAGTTCACACCGGCCACTGAGCTCTAACACCACATAGCACAGAATGGAGAGTGACTGCTCTAACTGCTCAGATTACCTGCCTTTTTAATTTATTACAGACTCATAATCCCAGATTATTAACTAGGGATCCGGTCACATTCCTGCAGCTCTTGGGGCTGTCTCTGGGTAGACATGTTTGTTGTGTCTTACTGTGATTTCTCTGCCTGTGAGAGTCCTGAGCCCGGGAATAACATGTCTGTACATATAATTTAATGTAATTATAATCCCGCAGTGTCATCTCTTACTGGCACAGGCTCCTGGGAAATTCTAATAGACTTATATTGTGTGGCCCTGGGGCGGGTAAGTCCTGATTAGTATCTGAAATCATTCTGTTTGTATTGGGGAGGAGAGTCGGCTCTGCCATCACCGTAAAGGAAAAGGAATAATATTTTGTCTGGACACTTTCCAGGGTAATGCTTTTGGCTGATAGGCCGCCGTTCAACTGTAAGTAATAAATTAAGCGAACGAGGCCGGGTTCTTTGATGTAGAGATACAACATTGTGTTTCCTCATATCAATGATCAATTCAGATGCTCAATGAGACATTCACATCCGGAGAGATGTACAAGGGGCACCGTTTATTGTTATTCTTTCTAAGGCTAATGCTGTCCTGCTGGGCATGGAGCAATCATCACTGGCACAGACTCAGGTTGGTCATCACCAGAATTGCACTGGTAACCATTCTGTTTGTTTAGGATAGCAGCTGCCATATTAGCTTGGTGTGACATCACTTCTTGCCTGAGTCTCTCCCTGCTCACTTATAGCTCTGGGCTCAGGTTACAGAAGGGAGAGGGAGGAGGGAGGGGGAGAGGAGCAAACTGAGCATGCTCAAGCCCTAGCCCTGGAGGTTTTAGCTGAAAACAGGAAGTCTGATACAGAAGCCCATGAGTACACAATAGAAGGAAAGAAATGTGGTGTTTCTTTTGACAGAGGACTCAGAGCAGCATTACTTTGAGGCTTTAGTGGTGTATTTTTATAGACCTTTCTGATAAAGCTTACTTACTTTTACCCTTTCCTTCTCCTTTAACATGGACTTGAATATAATAGGGGTGCTCTTACATTTCTAACCCTATAAATGACTATGCAATACAGGTATGGGACCTGTTATCCAGAATGCTCTGGACCTGATCTTTCAGTAATTTGGATCTTCATACCTTAAGTCTACTAGAAAATCCTGTAAACATTAAATAAACCCAATAGGCTGGTTTTGCCTCCAATAAGGATTAATTATATCTTAGTTGGGATCAAGTACAAGCTACTGTTTTAATATTACACAGAAAAAAGGAAATCATTTTTTAAAAATTTAATTATTTGCTTATAATGGAGTCTATGGAAGATGACCCTGTAATTCAGAACTTTCTGGATAATGGGTTTCTGGATAACAGGCTAAGGCTAAGTATACACATGACAGATCCTCTGCCGACAAAGAAACACCAATGTCCCCCCCAATACTGCCTCCTGCCATTTGTTTTACTTAATCCACTTATTTAAATTTCCCCTCAGCCTCAAGATATCCTCCTAAATTTGCCCCACACCTCAATCCCTCTGGATTAAAGTGCAAGGTCACTGCCCCTAGAGCTCACAATCTAAGTTTGATTTAGGGTTGCCACCTTCTGTAATCAGAAAATTCAGGCGGGTGGGCGGAGCATTGATATCAGGGGCGGAGTGTGTGACATCAGGGGGGCTATCCGGAATTCCAGACAGGTAGTTTTGAGCTGGGCAGCTGGTAACCTTAGATTGGCTCCTAATGCCAATGGAATTTGAAAGGGAAACTCACATTGCAATAAAAATCCCCATCAGATTGGAGTGAATATTTCCTGTCTGAGTTACTTTCGCTTTTAACCCAAAATCCCACATTTCCCAGAAGAGAAATTGTCCCTTCTGTGCACAAACCTGGGGGACCCTGCAAATGTCTCTGGGCCTGAGTAGCTGCTACTGGTCTCCCCCATCCCAGAGACTGAATCAAACGCTCCAATGGACAAACCTTCCCTGACTCAAAGGCATCACTAATGCAAGTTTTCTACCCACAATGCATTAGTTTTTTTTCCTTCTGTGATAACAGCATTATTGTGGGTCCCCACTAAGTTTCTGCGGACCCCCATGATGGTTATGGAGTTTGATGCAAATTGTGTGTCCGAGTTGTGTTGGGCCTCCTTGTGGTGTGGATTGTGTCATTCCCATTGTGTTGTGTTATTAATGACATCCAGTTCGTTAGGGGTAAGTCAGTTGTATCAATGGACACTTCCCAATGGGGAGAATTACCAGTAGCAGCAAATATGGCAGTAGCAACTGGCAGCACTAAATGGGCACAACACAATGGTGCCAGGAGCAGGTATGGGCACAAGTACTTGTGTAAGTAGAGTCAATGCATCTCAATGCACAACCTGGTGCTTGGCCCCAAATTCCCAATCTGAAACCAAATCCATTCCTTGTTCCCTCCTGTAACTGCAGGAAAATGCAATTCTGCTCCCAAACCACTTGGATTTCCCCCCAAATCCCCCCATTCCAGGAGAGAGAGGGAGGTTATATTTATAGCAATGGCGTGCCAGTCTCCGATGCGTCTAAACATTCCACATTCTCATTTCGCCCTACGAGAGGAATGAATCGCAGAGGCGGATTCCAGGAAATATATTGTTTCATTGCTGTTTCCTTGTTAATTATAGTCTATAAAGTAGAATACGGGCTCTGGGAGTGACACATTCAGCGCTCAGAGACGCAGGGTCGGTGTCATTTACTGTCTGGCTGCCCAATAATAATAACAACCTTTAAACAGTGATATAAGCCACTGGGAGCTGCCATATGGATGTGCAGGCATCTAGTTATTATTATTATTATCCTTTATATAAATATAGAGAGGCAACATGCTGCTTTGAACAATTTCTTTATCATTCACATCTGTCCCTGCCCCAGTGGAACTTACAGTCTAAAGGTTTAATACAATATTTAAAAGCTACCGTTTGCTAGTGGTCTAGTAACCCATAGCAACCTATAACTAGCTGATATTTACCCAACCTGTGGCCCTTGTTGAGCTCACAGGACATGGTTTCTGGGGGGCCATAGGATGGACAGGTCAGTTGTGGCCCCTCTAACTCTAAAGATGGTCCTGTGTCAGACTGGGGGGTCCAGGGCTTCTAATTCAGGGGCCCTCACATCCCCCTGTCCCCCAGCTGCACCTTTCCCCCTCGTACTTCTTCTCGTCTTGTGGAACAAACAGGCTCTGGGGTCAGAGGTCAGAGAGCAACACTCAGTGTCACTGCCAGGGGTCTCCATGAGGGCCGGGACCTACTTGCTTTTTTACCAGTGTCTCACCGGCCCAGTCCAACCCAGTGGCCCTGCTTTTACTTCCAGCACCAGATGAAGCCAATTAACCTGTGACACACCAGGCTGGGGGATTCTGGGAATAGTGTCTCACTGGCAGTGTTGGTGGCACATAATGAAGGAGACCAGTAAATAGGTCCAATGCCACCGCTCAGCCTATCAATCATCAAAGCAATTCTGTTATTAACCTGCACACGCGCAGGGGGGGGCTCGGATTCCTGGCACGCAAGGTCTCCACTCAATTCCCTTTTAATAAATGAAGAATTTATAAGTGGGAAGTACATTGTAATAGTGAGGTGAATCTCAGACTCCTCCCGGCATGAATACTCCCATTGTTCTGCTGCAGATTCCAGAATGCGGAGAAAATTGCAATTAAATTTAATTTAATTAAAATGGTTCCCAGTAAGCAGCAGAAATACACATTGATCAAAGACTCATTTGTACGCAAGTACTCACACTCACACTCACATACACACATGCACGTACTCACACTCACGTACACAAACTCACATGCAATTTCCCAAATGCAACAAAGCACCCCATATGCCTGGCACACAAGGACACCAGTCTGGATCTGATTGGCACCAACCCTAGGTGTGTTTTATAGGGGCACCGGTCTGTCGCTAGATCTGATTGACACCTACCCTAGCTGAGTTTTAGGGCAACTAATCTCTCCCTGGGCAACTAATCTCTCCCAGTAGCCATGTCTGCCACTACCCTTAAAGCAGGGACACATGCTCAGATTCGGGGTGATTTAGTCGCCCGGCGATTAATCGCCTCTTCTTTGGGGCAACTGAACTCCCAGAACTGCTTACCACCAGCTAGAATCTAAATCAACCCCGGGATGGCACTCGGAGCTCTTCGTTTTCCGAAGTCATCCAAAGTTTCCTCGTTAGGCAACTTCGGGCGACTTCGGAAAACAAAGCACACCAATTGCAGTTGAGGGAGATTAGTCGCAACGAAGAAGAGGAGATTTGTCGATGGGCCGAATCTGAGCGTTTGTCTCTGCCCTAAAAGTGAATTGTTCAGAAGAACCAGACAGTGATGACAATGAGAGGCAGAATAATGAGGTGCCGGAATAAGGACAAGGCAAGGTGGGAAGGGGAGCGCTCGGGAAACTTGCCATAGCATGTGAAATCCACAATGACTTTGTTATCAACTTGTATCTCTTTCATGTCAGCAAATAGTGAGGCACAAACACATTCGCACAATCCTGAGCTTCAGGACATTCCCAGACAGAGTCAGGCTTACACAAGCACAACAAGGGACAGCCATGGGTTTTGTTCTCTGTGAGTAAGTACACACCTTCAGTGCATTGCTCTGACCTTGCGTGTGAAACGGAATAAAGCTCTGCGATAATCCCCATATGAACCTGTGCCACTTACATAACTATTAGAACACATACCCTGCTCATAGAAGCAGCCTACAGCCACAATAATGTCATTTATTCTCTGATTTCCAAAAATTCATAAAAATTCTGAAAATTAGCAACTCCTCCTCTCTCAACCGAAAAAATTCAAGGGTGCCATTAGCATCAAAGATCCTATGAGTGTCAATGTATTAAACCGAAGTAGATCCCAAACTGGAGGTTAGGCTGAAGGTCAGTAGGGGTGAGAACTAGGGAAATAAACTGGGAAGACCATCTTGGATGGTGAAATTTGGGGTGAAAATATATCTGTTCCTAAACATATTTTTTACAACTATGGCTGCAAAGACTGTGCACATGCTCAGTGTGGTCTGGGCTGTTTAGGGATCACCATAAATGATCAAAACAGCACAAGTCAAATAATATCTGCCAGAAGCCGATACAGCAAGACTGATTAATAATCAGAATATACAGACTGCACTGGGTCCTGTGATGTCATGTAATCTAATGTGGATTTTATAGTTTTTGTATTGTTTAATACAAACTTTCTCCAACTCTGCAGAACCAGTGGCTGCAGCAAAATAATCCTCCAAATAGAATCCCAGTTTATCTGTTTAAATCTGGCTCCATGATCTTTGTCCCTGCAGCTGGAGTTGGAAACAGTAAAGGGGATGTAAAGGCAAAAATAAAATCCAATACAAATCTCTACACAGTCGCCAACTGCTCTACAGGGAAACAAACAAAGCTGCTTGAGTTCTGCATGGCTGGGAAGTAAGGCGGGGGCTCCCCCTGCTGTTCATAAGTCTGATTGTTTCCCTGTAGAGCAGTTAGGGGCCGTCTGACAATTCCTATCCACAGCAGTAAATGAAGGGAGAATTTCACTGCATACAGTCAGGTTTCTTATAAAAACGGTACACATTTTTTAATTAAAGTATATTGGAGAAAGGTTTCTTTTTCATTTAAGAAAGTAAAAATAGGATTTTATTGTTTTGCCTTTCCATGTCCTTTAAAAAGAAACTGGTCTCTCCAGGCCTCATTTAGTTCATCATTTCTCTTCTGACAGCTACTGTAGCTATCAATACTCAATGGAGGCCCACCAATACTTTTCAGTTTGCACAAGAATTCCAGATTGTAAGTGAATGACTCAAATTGATCCAATTTAACAGCCAGACATTTGAATCTTTTGGCAACAGAACCCAGGACAACAGTTATGAAGGCCATTTGTATTAGTACCTAAGAAACTGATCTATAAGGGTTGGCACAGCTTCCTGGGCATGAAATGTAGTGGCTGCTATGGGCTATGGATGGCTTGCTAAAGGCAATGAGCAATCAAAAGTCAACAAAGAGGTTAAACTGTGGTTTTGGCTATGGCTATGTCTCCTTGCATGGCCGCTCTATGTCAGGCAAGACAAGGGTGTTCATTGTAAGTGACAACACGGGGTTATTTTGGTGATATAATGGGCTCTTAAATACACCTGCCCAAGCCAAGTCCTATAAATAGTTGATATTTACTCACTTTGAGAACAAATTTATTTCATTCCGCCATTCATACAATTGAGATCTGCACGTAATCCATGCGCTCTTCCCAAACAGAAAAGCACTTTCATTAAATCTCCTCTGTTTGGGGTTTGTAAAATCTTAGGAATAGACAGAGCTGTATGTAGGGAGCAGAGAGGAGCAGCTGTAGGAATAACATATATAGTAGGACAAGCTGGTGATACAAGGGCAGAATTGTGACAGTAGAGCAAGAAGGCAATATAAGAGCAAAGATGGGAACACCATGGGGCAAGAAGGAGACAGGGGGGGTAAGAAGGATACAATAAACAAGATGGAGACAGGAGGGTTAGATGGCAGTAATGCAAGAAGGAGACAGTTGGGCAAGATGGAGATGGTGGAACAAGATGGAGACTGCAGGAGAAGGTGGAGACAAAAGAAGAAGATGGAGACAGTACAACAAGATGGATACAGGAGGGTTAGATGGCAGTAATGCAAGAAGGAGACAGTTGGGCAAGATGGAGATGGTGGAACAAGATGGAGACTGCAGGAGAAGGTGGAGACTGCAGAAGAAAATTGAGACAGCACAACAAGATGGAGACTGCAGGAGAATGTGGAGACAAAAGAAGAAGATGGAGACAGTACAACAAGATGGAGACAGTACAACAAGATGGAGACTGTAGGAGAAGGTAGGGACTGCAGGAGAAGATATAGGCTCTATACAGAAGGATTGTATTGACCATATTTGTAAGTGGCATCACTTTCCAGACCCTTATAGGCTAATTCCTATTTAAAGAAACCCCAAGTTCATTTCTTCCCGGCCAGATCATTAATTTCTCTTCTCACGCTGACTCTTTTCATCTCTCTTCCCCCCTCGTTTCACTCTTTCTTTTTTTGCCCAGAATGATTACACACAGAGAGATTGGGAATATCTAATCGCTGCAGGGATGTTCCAGAATGGTTCTTATTAAGACCAGTCCATTAACAGCTTTTACTTTAAAACCATACTTGTGGGAGCTGATAATTCTTAAGAGTCTCTCCAGTGCTGGGACGTGGCTGATAAAACATGTCTCTCACAGTCGGCCCCATCCTTAGAGCTTATCAGTGGCGTCTGTAAGGAGCCCTTAATGCAACTGCCAGCCGCTCTTACAGGCCGACAGCAAGAGGCTGCCAGTTTTACAATGGGATTAAAGATAGTTTGTTCCTAATCCAGGGTCTAATTAGACCACGTTCTCTACTCCTCAAATGTTCAGTTGAGTAAGTAAAGATGAGCAAAAATGAGTTAAGGCCCCCATACATGGGCCAATAAAAGCTGCAGATGGACCGAGTCGGCAGCTTATTGGCCTGTGCGTGGGGCCATCCGACGAGTTTGCTCGACCGATATCTGCCTGAAAGTCGTCCAGATGTCGATTGGGCAGGTTAAAAAATCCCGTTGGACCGTGGCCACATCTGTGCGTCTATGCGGTCCCGCGATCAGACTGCCCGTATCAGATCCATTATGATCCAAACATTGGGCCATAGGGTCCAGGATCGGATCAGCCCGATATCGGCCACTTCAATGTGGGCATATCGGGGGGAGAGATCTGCTCGTTTGGCAACATCGCCAATGTCTATGGCCACCTTTAGACATAACTAGAGGGATACCACAAAAGACTGATTAATTCCCTATAAATCGCCAAAAAACTATTTAAGACTCTTCTACTAGAAACCACAACCCCAGCACATATGGCAGTTATCCTTCCCCCAGTCCCAGGTCTGCTCCCCCTATTGTTACATCACTAGGAGTCATCTCAAGGCTCTCTGGGAATTACAATATATAGTAGCACAGACCCTTTGCCCCATTCCAATAACTCATAGCCACGTGACAAATGAGCAGTGAGTATTTACCAAATGCAGTTAAACGGTACAAAAAAAGATAAAATAGTTTATTTTTGGTTACTTCAATGTAACATGCTGCATATGCCCATCTACTGTCCCCTTAGCCACTACCTATTAAATAATTAAAAAAAAAAAAATAATGAAGACCAACTGAAAAGTTGCCTAGAATTGGCCATTCTATAACATATCAAAAGTTAAAGGTGAACCACCCCTTATGAGAGATGTAATGTGCAGCCTACGTGTAGCTTGGAGCATTTCCAGCAGTTAGTAAATATACTACTGATCTTGTATTGCAGTTTATGTAGCTGCGTATTTTATGAAGCTCACGAGTAACAGTATGTAATAGCTGAACTACTGAACATGTAACACATATAGTTGAACTACACTTATACATCCCACAATTCCGTAACCAAGTGCTACTTTCCACCTCCTCCATAAAGGAGCTGGGAGCCAAAATCAAACGCAAAGTAGGAGCTTTCTTTGCCTCTACCCAAAACCCACAATCAAGAACCTTCTTTAAATTCATTATCTACATATAAGACTGGGAGGTATTTATTAATAATGCTGCTGATTTCATCAAATCATAATGTGCCTCGTGCTAAATATTACTGATCCAAACGCACCCGAATCCCTAAACTTGTCAGGTCAACCCCTAGACATTTTGGGCCCCTTAAAAATAATTTGCTGTGGGGCCCAGTCATATCTAGTTACACCACTGATCAGAAGCAGGTTTGCTCTACACAGACTTTACTAACTCCCTATTTTTCTCAGCAATTGTGGTACTGGAGGCCCAGATAAAGAGTTTGGAGCATTATTTGCCGTTTGGCTGCACAGAAGTCCTGTGTTATTATTACAGACAATTATTGGGAGAAGGGAGTCTATAGGCAGAGTTAATGTCGGCAGAGTATTGATTGGCTAATGCGCTGGAGTAAAGGTTACACATTCTCCCTACTACAAATGGAGCCGGGGAGATTCGCTTAAGAATCACAAAGATTTAACTTGATTTATATTTTCCTGGAGAAGCTTTTTTATCTCCCAAAGTGCTGAGGATAAAGGTCGGATTCATGGGGACTTAAAGTGAAATCCCATTTCACACAGATCATTGATTTTCTTTATGGAACGTGGAATAAAACAAGTCCAGCTGTTCTAGAAGAGTTAGCCAAGCGGAATGCTGGGAATTGTAGTTCTGCACATGTGAAATGTAAATATACATAAAGTCTCTGCAGTGTAGATCAGGGCTGCAGACTGTGGAAAAAGCTGTGAAATACTTTATAGTGGAGCAATAGAGGCCAGAAGCTGGAGGAGGCTACAAGACATAGAGGTGGAGGGGAGAGGAGGCACAGGTGGGACATTGTGCAATTCAGCACATTTACTAACGTAGGTGCTGAATTGCACATGTGCAGTTGCCAATAGCAACCAATCAGAATAGTCATCTACAAGGTAGAAAATTAAAATTCAAAGATCTGTTTAGTTGCTATGGGTAACTGCACTGGTGTAATATAGCACCTGCCTTTGTAAATCAGCCCTGGCAAAGGAGAAGGGAAAAGTGCACAAAGATTTGGGAATGAGCAGAGAGGAGAGGACATGGGGATGAGCAGTGGGGTGGGAAAGAGGCAGAGAAGACACAGAGGGCTCAGGGAAGGAGTAAGAATGAATAATAAAGGGCACAGAGACTGGGGAGGAGTAAGAATTAATAGTAAAGGGCACAGAGACTGGGGAGGAGTAAGAATTAATAGTAAAGGGCACAGAGACTGGGGAGGAGTAAGAATTAATAGTAAAGGGCACAGAGACTGGGGAGGAGTAAGAATTAATAGTAAAGGGCACAGAGACTGGGGAGGAGTAAGAATTAATAGTAAAGGGCACAGAGACTGGGGAGGAGTAAGAATTAATAGTAAAGGGCACAGAGACTGGGGAGGAGTAAGAATTAATAGTAAAGGGCACAGAGACTGGGGAGGAGTAAGAATTAATAGTAAAGGGCACAGAGACTGGGGAGGAGTAAGAATTAATAGTAAAGGGCACAGAGACAGGGGAGGAGTAAGAATTAATAGTAAAGGGCACAGAGACAGGGAAGGAATAAGAATAAATAGTAAAGGGCACAGAGACAGGGGAGGAGTAAGAATTAATAGTAAAGGGCACAGAAAGATCGGGAAAGGGAGATCAGTGACGGATCAGGGAGAAGGTAGAGAAGACAAAAAACTAGGGATGACCAGGGAAGGGGGGGGTAAGAAGGGACAGACATTATTATACAAGGAGGAATAAAGGAAAGAAGTGAGATCTAAAGAAGAGCAGAGAAGACAAGGAGATCAGGTAAGGAGCTGAGAGGAGTGAAAGAGTCTTGTAGACTGAAGAAGGAGCTGGGAGAAGTGGAAGGTGGCACAAAGATGAGGGAGGAGCTGGGAGGAGTAGAGGGAGGAGTAGAGGGAGGAGTAGAGGGAGGAAGAAGTAGTAGGGAGTGAAGAAGGCATATGGCCACTTTGCAGGTTATGGCAGATCTCAATTGTTTGGTTTCAGGTGTGAAATGTGTATATGAGAAACCAGTGTCTACTTGATGGCTTTGTCATAGTATTGTGATATAATATCTTCACAAACAGGCACCTTAATAGCGGAAGATGAGGCCCAAGAAAGAGGGTTTTGCTTGAGGGGGGGCACAAATAATTATTGTCACTGGGGTGGGACAGGGCAACGTTGGCAAAGTATTTCATCTTAAACCACAAGATAAACCTGTAGAAGTGTGGACATTCCTTATGTTTAGGTTGGGTTTATGTTTACAGTGAAAATGGAAGATGTTGAATTCGTTGCCTCAAGCAGTTGTCTTGACAGATAAAACTGACAGCCTGAAAAATGCCATCTTGGCTAATGAGAAAATACAAGGCTACGTGTGTTAAAGGAACACTTTTGAATAAGTTAATATTTCCCCCTGTGCCCTTCTGGTTTGGATATAAGCTTTTATCTGGTTACTGCAAACACCAAAGGTGCCCAGGGTAACAATTACAGCCTGTGCCACAACAGCTGACATTCTTTTCCTTCCAGGGGCGCCAAGGAAATACCCGTTTTATTCAGTGTCTGGATGAGAAGCAATGGAGCCTTCGGAACGAGACGCAGAGCAATTGCATGTGAGTGAGACACTTTGTGCAGGAAGTGGAAATGCTAAATGTTTTTGCAAACAATACATTTACTGTATATATATATATATATGTAGGTAAAATATACACAGGGTTCAGGTTATCCAAGTTCAGCCATGAATCGCCTTCCTCCAAATGTTAAGAGGCTTCCTATTTGGCTGACACCCAGGATTCTGTTATTCATCATTTATAATTAACCTATTTACATTCTAGCTGGAAATATTTGTGAGCCAATACTTTTTGTTGCTCCTTCCTGTAAAATACTTATAGGGACGAGTAAACTGGTAGTAAGTACATTGATGCTTTCCCCATGAAATAAGCAAACTGTTCAATGAATCTTTTATATGGACAGAGTCAGGCTGGAATCCCAGAGGATCTCCCAGTGAGCCCCATTCCAATAACCCATCCGTATTCCCACTGTGTTACCTACAGGCAAAGCATTTGGTACTAGTGATATCTAGGAGGGCCCAGGGTGTCAGGTTGGCTCCAGCAGACTCATTCCAACACTGAATCTATGGAAAAATATATCTTTTCAGATGTCTTCCACCATTGTTTTTTGGATTGTCCATTCCCTTAGCTCAGTGCTGTCCAACTGAGAGCCCACAAGCCCCCTTTGTGTCGTCCCCCCACATGAAAGTCTGACAGTTGTGACTGCTGCTTACTGATTAACTGGCCCTACATTGTTTACCTCTCAAATTCAGACTGTACTCCCCCTGCATTATTCACACCTGTAACATCTCTATTGTTCACACCCTACAGCCCTGTACTGTTCATACCTGAGACCCAGACTGAAACTGCCACATTGTTCATTTGTTCACACTTTATACAAACTGCTGAAGGGACACCAGCACTGTGTCAATGTATGTAGTACATCCTGATAGGTTTCCCTGTCTCCTGCTGTATTCTGCCTGCCTATGCTCCCTGTGTGTGCCATACTCTGCCTTCCCTATGTTCCCTGTATGTGCCATACTCTGCCTTCCCTATGCTCCCTGTGTATGCCATCCTCTGCCTGCCTATGCTCCCTGTGTGTGCCATACTCTTCCTGCCCTATGCTCCCTGTGTGTGCCATACTCTGCCTGCCTATGCTCCCTGTGTGTGCCATACTCTGCCTGTCCTATGCTCCCTGTGCGTGCCATACTCTGCCTGCCCTATGCTCCCTGTGTGTGCCATACTCTGCCTGCCCTATTCTCCCTGTGTGTGTCATACTCTGCCTGCCCTATGCTGCCTGTGTGTGTCATACTCTGCCTGCCCTATGCTCCCTGTGTGTGTCATACTCTGCCTGTCCTATGCTGCCTGTGTGTGTCATACTCTGCCTGCCCTATGCTGCCTGTGTGTGTCATACTCTGCCTGCCCTATGCTCCATGTGTGTGTCATACTCTGCCTGCCCTATTCTCCCTGTGTGTGCCATACTCTTCCTGCCCTATGCTCCCTGTGTGTGCCATACTCTGCCTGTCCTATGTTCCCTGTGTGTGCCATACTCTGCCTGTCCTATGCTCCCTGTGAATCATTCCCCCCATTGTTTATCAGGAAAGAGCTCAGTTAACTTCCAGGAGCCTAGTAGAATAACTTTATGTTTGTCCTGTATAAATATAAATATCTCTATATTGCACAGAGACGAGCAATCAACGTGTGGCTTCTAGCAGGGTTAACAAGGAAGAAGTGCCAGACTCTATATCATAGTGAAAGTGAAAACACTTTGCAAATGAAGAAACTGTCTCTGATGTTTCCTGTTTGTCTTTTGATTGGGATAAGGCTAAGGCCACACGTGAAGATTCGCCTCGTCTTTTGCGCGACGATCTCCCCGAACTGCCTCCGCGTTTTTCCTCATAGGCTACAATGCAAAGTCGCCTGCGTAATGCACACGCAGTTCTTTATGGGAAGTGCAATTGGCCTGTGTTTTTCTTGTATTGTAGCAAAGAGGAAATATTTATTTTGGGACAGCTTTGTGATGCATCCAGTGATCCCCTCCAGGTTTGAGTGAAGTCACCGGGGGGCACAGGTTGGTGCCTCATTTCTCAGTAAGACGCAGTAAATATCAGTGAATCAGTTTGCAGTTGGGCGACGCTGCCTTGTTATTAACAATTTGAATAAAGACATTTTTTTTCTTGTTTCTGCCCTTAAAGAAAACCAGATTTTAATGGGATCTATAAATGAGATGATATATCTCTGCTTACACATGTTCGACATCATTTACTACACTGTTGCAAAGCAACAAATCAGGTCTGCACAAATCACCATATTTTTTACCCACAATGCAGCTTTTTCATAAATCCATGATTCCTAAGGACTATGGGAATGTTCCAATTCTCTGTCTCCCCATTGTCACTCCCTTATCTGTAGATCTGAATTCCCAGTCGTAACCCCGTGCGTCGGGCTCCATTCTGTGCCAGTGACCGGGGTTGGCGCCTGGAGGCATCGGGTCGCTACACAAAGACGATGTTGTTGCCCCCAGTGTGTCCCAATGTTTCTTTGTCCATTGACAGAGCTGCACAACAAGCAGAGTATTCTTCCTCTGTTTACTTATTCCACGGCCACTTCTATTTCGGATATTTGTCTTGTGATCGCTCCGTTAGACCGGCTGCTGCGTGGCGACAATATTCTGCACATCACAAGGAAACTGGGACGTGGGCACAGATTGGACGAGGCACAGAGCCACGGATTATTGCCAGAAAGTGGGGGGCCCCTCTATTAGTCAGAGATATTCTGGTCCTGGCCAATAGGCTGTAGGTGGGGGTCCTTTATATCAAATAGTATCTAAGGCTAGGGTATAGCTTATTATGTGCCCAGAACATTCCTTCTCTGTATATTTGTATTTATACATATGGGAGGAGGAGGTGCCATATTGATTCCCTTAGACAGTACAGTATGAGGGTATAGCTCATTATGTGCCCAGAACATTCCTTCTCTGTATATTTGTATTTATACATATGGGAGGAGGGAGGTGCCATATTGATTCCCTTAGACAGTACAGTATGAGTGTATAGCTTATTGTGTGCCCAGAACATTCCTTCTCTGTATATTTGTATTTATACATATGGGAGGAGGAGGTGCCATATTGATTCCCTTAGACAGTATAGTATGAGGGTATAGCTTATTGTGTGCCCAGAACATTCCTTCTCTGTATATTTGTATTTATACATATGGGAGGAGGAGGTGCCATATTGATTCCCTTAGACAGTACAGTATGAGGGTATAGCTTATTGTGTGCCCAGAACATTCCTTCTCTGTATATTTGTATTTATACATATGGGAGGAGGAGGTGCCATATTGATTCCCTTAGACAGTACAGTATGAGGGTATAGCTTATTGTGTGCCCAGAACATTCCTTCTCTGTATATTTGTATTTATACATATGGGAGGAGGGAGGTGCCATATTGATTCCCTTAGACAGTACAGTATGAGGGTATAGCTTATTGTGTGCCCAGAACATTCCTTCTCTGTATATTTATATTTATACATATGGGTGGGAGCTGCCACGCAGAGTCCCATCACCGAATCTATCTTATTAACTCAGGGCAGACAGAAAACAGACGCACTAAGCAATGGGAAGACTTGGCTTTAATGCGGCTCCTTCTTCTTTCTCACTAATGCCCCGTGGGCTCCCGAAGCTTCTTATTAGTGATCTCTCAGAAAGCCTGTCAAGATAAAGGGGAAATGTGGAGAGAAGACAGAAAGGCCCAGTAATAACCCCCAGAAAGTGGTATTTCAGTAGGAATTCATTATGCGTGACGTGTCAGCACTCCCTGTAGGCTGCGGCACTCACACAATCAAAGAAAATAAGGAAAATCATTAAAAGATGCCTGAGGCCTCAGTGAGGGAGTGAGATAGAGAAGCTGCCAGAGTGCAGAGGAGAGAGGGATAGGGGAGGTAAGTGAAGCCAAGGGGTGCGCTAGTTCTTAACCAGCACATGTACCGCTCCATCTGTCCCTATGAACTAGAACATGTCCTGCTCCATCTTTCCCTGTGTTAGAGTCCTGCAGTGGGTCAGGTACCCGTGGGTTACCCACAAAAACCTACGGTAAAGATGAGGGTCGGCGGTTCTGCGGGTCGGGCCGTGGGTCTTCGCAATAGCTTCCTGATTCTTGATGGTCAGCGGGTCGTGGGTCCGGGTTGCAGATAAGGTACTTGCGGGTAGGGTCAGGTAGCAGTTCCAAGCGGGTAAGAAGGAGAGTGGTGGGCTCTAGGAAGGAGAGTGGTGGGCTCTAGGAAGGAGAGTGGTGGGCTTTAGGAAGGAGAGTGGTGGGCTCTAGGAAGGAGGGCAGTGAGCACTAGGAAGGAGAGTGGTGGGCTTTAGGAAGGAGAGTGGTGGGCTCTAGGAAGGTGGGTGGTGAACTCTAGGAAGGAGAATGGTGAGCTCTAGGAAGGAGAGTGGTGGACTGTAGGAAGGAGAGTGGTGGTCTCTAGAAGAAAGACTGAGGGCACGGTTCATTCACGTTCTGCTGGCAAGTCCAGTACAAAGCTAGTGCTCGAAATTGGGGCTTTCAGTTTCCGTAAGGAAGTTGACAAGCAACATGTCCTACTCTTCTCACTAGAGTAAATACTTTCTCTTGGTAATTTAGATCTGGAATACAATGGTACTTATGGAGCAACATGGGAAACATATTCCCTAGACCTCTAACTACCAATCAGATGCTTGCTTTTAGTATTTTAAGAGCTTTAGACCAGTAAAGTCTAACATTTCAACTCTCACATCACTGCCTCCAGCATTCATACACAAACATCTACCTGGTGGCTTTCTTTCCTCGGTGGGTCCCCCTTGTTCTCTCCACCAGTACCAAGACTTGGGGTCCATTCATCTTTCAGTGCTTTAAGGGTGCTACTATCCTCTCACCCCTTTGTTTCAGCATGTAGGTTCTCCTTTTGGGAGTATCAGCTGGACATGTCTTCTGCTAGTGGAACACATGGCACCACCCAAGCAAAGCAAGTGAAAGGAGGAGTATAAACGGTATTGCTGTAAGGGAAGGGTACAGGAGCACGGTCAAACTGGAGCAATGGGGGCCCACTGGGACTGCAACACAAAGGGCCCTCCTCGCAGTCACTACGGGCCCCTTACCAACTAAAGCGCCGCAACCAATCGCTAAGATCGCAGCACTGTGCGCATGCGCTACTGTTGCGGAACAAGATTCCTAGGTGGCCGGGGGAGCAGGTGAGGGCCCTTGAGGCCCAGTCCGACCCTGTACAGGAGCTTAGCTAGAATTAGGGGACACAACGTACAATCAGCGGAAGGAAAAAGTAAAAGATAAGAAACGAGGTGACTGGAGACGATGAGATGAACCCAAGACACATTTGCATTGTGTGAGTAACACCAGCGAGGGGACAGTCAGTACTGTGGGATTTATAGGAATAAAGAGTAGGGATGCACTGAATCCAGGATTCGGTTCGGGATTGGGCCAGGATTCAGCCTTTTCAGCAGGATTCTTCTGCCCAGCCGAACCAAATCCTAATCCGCATATGCAAATTAGGGGCAGGGAGGGAAATCGTGAGACTTTTTGTCACCAAACAAGGAAGTAAAAAATGTTTTCCCCTTTGCATATGCAAATTAGGATTTGGATTGAATTCGGATTCGGGGGTTTGGTCAAATCCATAATAGTGGATTCGGCGCATCCCTAATACTGAGGGATGTCATTTAAGGGGTTGCTCGTGTTTAAATGAACTTTTAGTATGATGCAGAGAGGGGCATCCTGAGACAATTTGCAATTAGTTTTCATTTTTTTATTATTCATGGTTTTTGAGTTATTTAGCTTTTTATTCAGCAGCTCTCCAGTTTGTAATTTCTGGTTGCTAGGGTCCAAATTATCCTAGCAACCATGCATTGATTTGAATAAGAGACTGGAATATAAATAAGAGAGGCCTGAGTAGAAAGATGAGTAATAAAACAAAGCAATAAAAATAAATGTGTAGCCTTACAGAGCATTTGTTTTTAGATGGGGTCAGTGACCCCCCCATTTGAACGATGGAAAAAGTCAAAAGAAGGCAAATAATTCAAAAACAATAAAAAAATAAATTGTAGACCAATGCGTAGAAATAACCATTCTATAACAGTAGATAACAGATGAATCAGCGCACAGCCTGTAGCCACTTGTGATGATGCTTCGAACCCGCCATCTGATTCGTTTTCCAGGCGACTAATCTCCCTGAATCTGCCTGTGTGCCCTGACCCTTAAAGTCAATGGGCGGTTTTTCTCAGTGCATTTTCACCACAGTTTCACGAAGAAATACGCACATGGCGATATTCGGAATTTTGCTGCGTATCCACGGCTGGCGAATAAATTCGCTCTGACCAAGCCCGGTGGCACGGAAACTTTTTGTCACCCAATTACTTCCTACAGTCACAACAATGGGGTTTATTTATTTATTTATTTTTATTTGGCAGAGCAGAATATTGACTTGTTATAACCGACTCAGCACCACAAATACTAACAATACTGGGAAGCCATTTCTTGTTCTGTGGGGTCTAATTAAAAAAAGAGCCAGTAATTAACAACACGGGGGAATTGAAGAAGGTCAGAAATTTCATTACAACGTTGTGACAATGGGAACAAAGGATTCGTCCCCCTTTTTATGTTTTCGTGGGGCCGAGCGCTGGTTTAATAACTGGTAATTTGATCAAGATGAAAAACAGATTTTTTTTTCTTCTAATTTTTAACGTTTCCCAAATGTTGTGTTTTTAGAAGGAAAAAACAAACAAAAACTTCCAGGCATTTCATCGATGCCCCGAACCATCTGTGTCTTGTTCATTATCATGGGAATTATGGGGAATTATGGGGAAAGTGGGAACTAAAGGCGCCTGCAAATGAATCTGGTTTCTCCCCATAAGAAAAAGAGAACAAGGGGGGGGGATTACAACCAATCAGGTGTCTGCAGCCAATAAAGGGCAAATGTATCAAGGGTCGAATTGAAAATTTGAATTTGAGTATTTTTTTATAGTCAAAACTGTCAAATTTGACTTGGGAGCTATTCAAATTCGATTCAAGTTATTTAAACAATTCTAATTCGAAAAGCTCCCATGAATTCGAAACTCGACCTTTGATAAATGTCCGTCTAGTTGGTAAGAATTATTCCTGAAACCATAAATAAGGGAGAAAGATATTAAGGCTTGTGTTTCCGGTCACCCAGAGCAATAAGGGGCCCCAGTGTCGGAGCTTTGTTGGGTCTTGTCTGGGGAGGGGCTTGGGTTTCCACCTTTTCCAAAAGTTTTTACCAGCTTGTGGGGGGGGGGCACGGGAACAAATGGGGGTGGTCCATGATACAAAAAGGGGCGGATCCAAGCAACGCGTCACAAAAGGAGGCGGGCCACATCAAGCGATGGCCGAAAAAAAGGTAAGTTCTAAGAGAATTGAGGGCGGGCCAAGGGCTTTTTTAAAGGGTATTACAAATTTACTACATTGCCGGTAAATTTGTAATACCGGCTCCGGCCTTGGCATGGTAAACCTAGGAGCGGCAGGGACTCCTGTTTCTGCACACAGGAATTTGTCTGAATATAGTTGCCACTTTTTAATCTGATGAAGTCCAGGCAAGGTGGAGGACTGTGACATCACATGGTCATGGGCAGTGATGTCATGGGGTGGAGTGGGTAACAAGGAGAGGTGGGGCCATGATGTCAGTGGTGGGGTTATGATGTGGCAATAGGCCAATAGCCCTGTCAATCTGAGAGAGTCCTGTCCTGATTTCCATATTTGGAAAACGGGGCAGGAAGTTTTGACTTGGACAGCCCTTCCAAAAAATAAACTGTCAGGGTAGAGGACAGGTAGGGGGACACTTAGGGCAGGACTTCGCGGCCGATTTCGCAGCGATCCGACGCACTGTGCAAAATTGCAGGCGTCACGTTGGATGCGACGGAAACAAGGTAAGTAATTCAATTGTCGCATCGTGTCGCATTGTTGATGCAACGCGACACGACTGTCAGATGCATCCGACAGTCGCGTCGCATCAACAATGCGACACGATCCGACACTGCCATTACTTACCTTGTTTCCGTCGCATCTGACGTGACGCCTGCGTCGGATCGCATGAGAAATCGGCCGTGAAGTCCTGCCCTTATGAGTCTCTGCTCCGCATGAATACAGCACTGAGTTCATAAAGCTGAAGACAGCGGCTAAATAAATAGCAATGGGCCAGTATATTTGCTGTCAGCCCAAGGGCCAAAAATATGGAGTGTAAAAAAAATGGACTAAAAACATCAGTGGGAATCGCTGCCCGATACAATGACACAACTTTTCTTCCAATGGAAATCCATGAATCCTTTACAGCAAGAGAAGACCCTGCCCAGTCACGTTTAGAAATCTTGTTGGAGCGATGGCCGTATCAGGTTGTTGATTGGATCCTCACCCTGACAGACTGTATCCCCATCATTGGGATCTGATTGTTTGGCCCTAGGGCCACCCCAACGAATCAGCCTCTAGCTGCAGGTACAGTCTGTGTTGGGAATTATATTTATGTTTAAAGGGGGTTTGTTATCCAGAAAACCATTATCCAGAAAGCTCCAAATAACGAAAAAAGCTTGTCCCCAATTTTATCCAAATAATAGATTTTTTTTTTTTAATATTTCCCTTTTCTCTGTAATAATAAAACAGTACCTTGTACTTGATCCCAACTAAGATATAATTAATCCTTATTGGAAGCAAAACCAGCCTATTGGGTTTATTATGTTTATATGATTTTCTAGTGGATTTAAGGTAAGATGATCCAAATTACGGAAAGATCTGTTATCCGGAAAACCCCAGGTCCCGAGCATTCTGGATAACAGGTCCCATAGCACTGATGGGGACATTGATACGAAAAGTAATCATCTTGGTGTCTTTTTTTTCCCTCTTCAGCCTGATTTAATATTAGAGAGAGATTTTATTTCCTTACTACAAGGTATGTGATCCGTGATCTGGAAACCCCTTATCCAGAAAGCTGGATGGCCATACATAGACTCCTTTTTAACCAAATAATTTTCCTTTTTCTGTGTAATAATAAAACAGTAGCTTGTACTTGATCCCAACTAAGATATAATTATTCCTTATTGGAGGCAGAACCAGCCTATTGGCTTTATTTTTTTTTTTAGCAGGCTTAAGGTATGGAGATCCAAATCACGGAAGGATCCCTTATTTGGAAAACCCCAGGTCCCGAGCATTCTGGATAACAGGTCCTATTAGTTTTTATTGCTTTTAAATTGTATTTAAATTCTATGTATAATTGTGCTCAGTTCTGCCAATGATTTGCAGAAGAAACAAGCTCACACTGTATCGCTTTAACCAATGAGAAGCAGCTTGTGCAGGGGGTGGCAGTAGAGTGTTGCTACGTGTGTTGCTATGCAGCAAGCAGAGGGCTTATTTCCTCCTAAGCAACACAGAGAAGGCAGACAAACAGGGGATTCTAATGTAACAATGGCCCATGGTGATTCAATGGGTGTCATTTATCAAGGCAGTAACTATGACTGCAAAGTGAGCTCGAAACATGTTGTGGCACAATTTTCCCCAATAAAATCACTTTTCAGTCATAGTTACTGCCTTGGAATTTTTCCTGCTTCCTACTATAATATATGACCGTGTCTTTTTGGGGTGTGGACACAGGACACCCCTGCAGGAGATTCTACCGACATTCGTGAATGGTGAGCTATAGTATACTTCCAATTTGTGTCATTTATCAACACTGGGCAAATTTGCCCATGGGCTGTAACCCATGGCAACCAATGTTGCTGCATTCATTGTTCTACTTGCAGCCGGCTTCAAAAGGCTAATCACTGATTGGTTGCTATGGGTAACTGCCCATGGGCAAATATGCCCTGTGTTGATAAATGACACAAATTGGAAGTATACTATAGCTCACCATTCACGAATGTCACATGATTGTTCCCCAGAGAGGGTCCCCACAACCCCCAGCAGTGCTACAGTGAGTCTCTAACACCCCGACAAGTTAACTCACTCATTGCTGGTGCAACAGTTTAAGTTCACTTTTAATCTGGGAAATATACTGCATCCGATCCGCCATACAGTTCTGCATCAACCAAAGAAACCATAGTCACTCCAATCTGTATAACTTTATATCATATATGTATAACACACGGGCACATGTACACCTTCTCCTAATCATCTTCCGGTCTGACAATTGACCACTGCCTGGTTGCTAGGGTACAAGGCGGCCTTAGCAACAAGACAGCCGTTCAAATTCCAAATCAAAATAATTTGGAATTTGTATTTGTAACATTAAATTTAATGTATATCAATAAATAAATAGAAACTAAAAGCAAAGAATCCGCCGCTGCCATCGTAACCCAAAATAACTTTGTTGTTGGTAAATGAGATCTGTTATACAACAGAATCCAAGGAGTTTATATGCACTTGCAAAAGTATTCTCTGGTTTCATTGGATGACCGGTTCTCTGGTTTCATTGGATGACCGGATCTTTGGTTTCATTTGATGACCGGTTCTCTGGTTTCATTGGATGACTGGTTCTCTCCTTTTTATTGGATGACCAGTTTTCTCCTTTTTATTGGATGACAGGTTCTCTGGTTTCATTGGATGACCGGTTCTCTGGTTTCATTGGATGACCAGTTCTCTCCTTTTTATTGGATGACAGGTTCTCTGGTTTCATTGGATGACCGGTTCTCTGGTTTCATTGGATGACTGGTTCTCTCCTTTTTATTGGATGACAGGTTCTCTGGTTGCATTGGATGACCGGATCTCTGGTTTCATTGGATGACTGGTTCTCTCCTTTTTATTGGATGACAGGTTCTCTGGTTGCATTGGATGACCGGTTCGTCTTTGTTTTCTATAGATATTACTCAGGATACAACAAGGTCCCGTTACCGAAAAACCATAATTTTGAGTTCTCTTGGAGGATTTAGTATTCAGAGAATTGCTCAGGGGTGTGAATACTTTTGCATGTTAGGAACATGAGCTTGCAATCGGATAACTTCACAGCTTTATTGAATCAAGTGAACCCAAATATCAGAAATACCATCATCCTTTATCATGTGAAACATTACTCGCCACCTCTCTAACAAATTAAAATAAAAAAACATTGCCTTAATATTATAGGGCAGGATTTAGACTGGGACCCTCCAGCAGTTATGGGGCTGCAACTCCCTGCATCCTCTGGCTGTCAGCTGGATACTGGGAGTTGTACTCCAAGAGACCGCAGGATCCTCCTCAATGTCCCTGTTTCAGTGAGAGACCCAAAAGCTGGAGGCATTTACCTGAAGGAAGGTGAGTGGCAAATACTAAAAATATCTAGCAATTATTATCCAGTTTAATAAAAATAGAACACATGAATAATATGCAATTTATACTTTGTATGAGGGACATTCCCTTTCCTAGAAGTTCCCATTGAGCCGGGGGAAGCAAAATAATAACAACAACAAGAGAAAAACGCCTGTGACGGAGGGCAGGATAGGCGCAGGGGCTTCTGGGATATCCAGAGTCAGGTTCTCTGGTGGGAGGTAACAGTGCCGAGGAATATGTCACTCCATGCGCTCAAGCAGACAGAGTGGAATTTCGCTTGACCCGAATTACTTGTCAACCGGAATCCATGGTGAAGAGCTGGACGTCCTGAGGATTCCAGTAGAGCCCAACTCCCGAGTGATACACCAAGGACCAAACATAGGGGATAAAGAATTCCTCTGGCTGCTCTTCTTCCACGTACTTGAACTTCAGCTCCGGGAATTTCTTACAAAGGAGAAATAAAAAAAGACACGTCAGATACAGTCGGTTCCCAATTATTTATATATACAATAATCTTTATACAAAAATCACTACGAATGATCAAAATCATTACAAATAAAAATCATTTGACTGGTTTATTATACATAGGTAGGGCAGCGGAAATGGGAATGTTTCGGACCCCTCTAATGTTCCACCTCTAAGTGTAATATTGCCCGTGGCAGTCTGTCCTGTGTTTGTCTATTGACCGGCAGCTTCTCCCCGTCCTGGTGGCCATGTCTCTAGCCCAGATAATCAGGAGAAGATTAGAGAAGAGAAAATTGCTGTTGGACCCAGGGACAAAATTACAGACCTGTATTCAGAAGCCGGCACTTTTTGAATAATTGGAAAGAAATTCATCCAACGGCAAATTGGCCAATATGTTATTATTTCTCTAAGGAGTGCTTGGGAGCCAATTGTCCCACCAGACCATATAACATAATGGCAAATGGAAAGATGGAAGGTGAGGGGGGTCTCGTTTCCGCCAACAGCACAATTTCTGGAAGATGGACATGTCCATTTATATGGACTTGGAGATTACACAGCAAATAACAAGGTGCAGAGCTGATTGCGCAGCAAGCGTAACCATTGCAGAAAATATCCTAAATTATTGTGGATTACTCACAGGTCCAATATACGGAGAACTATCTGTCCCTGGACTCATTTAATGAATACAAATTAGAGACGGACTGTCAGGCAATCTCTGGAAAGTGACCAGGAGGAAATCATTCTGATTGGTATATCCAGAGAATCAAATCCAGGGTCGTAAGAGTAGAAGGACATAAACATGACAGCATTTCCCTCCCTATGAATTGCACCATCACCAAGCTCACCACTAGTATGGGGTCACTGCAATTAATAGATACTGATCATCCCCTTCCATCGATGAGAAATACCAGAATCTGCCCCAAAGCAGCAATTAGAAGGCAATAACCACACAGAAAGGTAATCCGTGGCACTTGCCAGTGACTGCCAGCAGCTAGGGGCAACCTGATTGTCCTAAAAGCAGCAGAACCAAAGCAGCTTGTGTGCCAACTCTATGGTCAATGGAAGGGCTAGACTGTGTGACCCCTGGTTATGAAGGTCAACAACACCATGATGCATATATGGAAAGCATCTAACATTTATTATATAGTTATACCTCTGAGAGGTGTGGAGGGCCCAGGGTTAAACCTTTCTCTACTCTAAACACAGACCTAAGACATGGCACATGGTGTAGTTTACTGGAGTTTCATTGGTAACAGATGCATTTGGAAGGTGGGGTCACTATCATTAATAAGACACAAATATGGATTAAGGATGGGGCTACACATATGAGCATTCTCCCATGGCTACATGTGCACAGAGAGCTCAGCACTATATACTTTATTCTATTTGTGTCCAGAGCAGAGGCCTCAGCAGAAGAGGAATAAAAGACAGTTATGTGCACCATCTCGGAGGCCATTTCTGAAGGTCTCATTACAGGTGGCAGTCGTGTCTAACACTTGAGCTCTGCTGACAGTTGCCAGTGATCCCCTCACAGCAAGACACCATCTTCCCATGCGCCGTGCCTCTGGAATGCATCCTCGCTGCACATTCGCCAATCTCCTATTACCCCATTTCTGCTGAAATATTCTCTGTTCAGCCGCTCACTGGCGCTACAATTCACAGCAATCAATCCCTATCTGGAAGTTTGGGAATGTCCACTCATCAGTCGTTGTATGGGTGGGAGCTGTCAGCACTGCTAATGATATTATAATCTTCTGTATCCATGCACGGCTCCATGTGTTCTCTGTATCTGTGATTCCTGGGTGCCCAAAAGCCCAATCCATAACTATGATGTGTCTGACCAAATGCCTAAAGGCTATGGCACAGAGGGACATTTGCCCACCGCTGGAGTCAGGCTGAAAGCTGTGCCACTCAATACACCCCTCTGCCTGTCATGAAAGAGTATATTACTGAATATAATAAAGGTGGCCATATACAGGCCAATAAAAGTTGCAGCTTATTGGCCCATGCATGGGACTCTCTTGATGGTCTGCCCAATGGGCACATGAATGGAAATCAGGCTGATATCTATCCAGCAGGTTGGAAAATCCCATCAGTTGAGATCCAATTTGGAGCTTGATGTGGTCTTCCAGTGGGTCTCCGTAGGCCGGCAGTATGATCACTGACCGTGGAGCTAAACAATTGGATCAACCTAATTTGCCCAGTGCATGGGGGGCGGAGCATATCAGAGAAGATCCACTTATTTTGTGTCCTCACCAAACAAGCAACAACAATAAGTGTATGGCCAGCTGAAGTTCTGTTTGGCACAGAGCATATTTCTTGAAAATTGTCCATTCTGGAGAGAGTGGCACACAACTAACCAAGGGATTTGTTGCCCGGTCTCTGGTCTTTGCTCAGAAAGTTTCGATTTTTGGGCAATCACAAAACCATTGAAGGTCTGCCCGTGCAGTTGGGCATGCATCAGAGTATCTGTGTTTGACAGACACAACCTCTATCTATTACCAGTAAACAAAATGTCCCAATACACAGGGTGTTATAAATGTAACCCTACGTTGGCTGCGGCAGCACCCACATTTATAGCACCCTGTAACTGAACCTCTTAGCTCTCCAACAGCCACATCAAACTGGGTGCTGCAAATATGTCAGAAAGCAACATTTCCCCTGCCTGCAAATCCACCTGGACCATCATCACTTAAATATAATATTAATATCCAGTAGCGGTACTAAGAGACCTGAGAGATACGCTACTGATATGGCAGAAATCTACATGGGCCACAGTAAAATGTATGGGATTTCATTGCAGGCAGGTTGGAAGTGGCAGTTGCAGATTGAAAGGCTCTTTAACATGAGTTCAGCTGCCATGATGGGACGTAGGGCAATTAGCTGGCAGCTCTGCACATCCAGATACAGGAAGATAAATAATATGAGCTGAAAGTTTATCCTTTTCAGATATATAACAGGACAGTTCTTAAAGGAGAACTAAATTCTAAAAATGAATATGGGTAAAATGCCATATTTTATATAGTGAACTTATTGCACGAGGCTAAAGTCTCAGCTTGTCAATAGCAGCAATGATCCAGGACTTCAAACTTGTCACAGGGGGTCACCATCTTGGAAAGTGTCTGTGACACTCACATGCTCAGTGGGCTCTGATTGGCTGTTGAGAAGCTAAGCTTAGGGCTCGTCACTAATTATCCGGCAGAAAATGAGCTTCCTGGCTGTAATATAAGCTGATGCTACAGGTTTGCTGATTATTAAATTCTGATGCTAATTGCACTGGTTTCTGTGCTGCCATGTAGTAATTATCTGTATTAATTACTAATCAGCCTTATATTGTGACATTTCTATTCTATGTGTACTGTATATTGTGAGTGGGTCCCTAAGCTCAGTAAGTGACAGCAGCACAGAGCATGTGCAGTGAATCAGCAGAAAAGAAGATGGGGAGCTACTGGGGCATCTTTGGAGACACAGATCTTTACTGCTAAAGGGCTGTGGTTGCCTTGGGCTGGTACAGAAGCACAAAACATACAGTACAACATTTCTAGCTACTTCTTTAGTTAGGCTTTAGTTCTCCTTTAAGGGGATGGCTCCTAAATCCCATGGGGTGGTGGGCTTGGCGTAACCCCTTTGTGACATCACATACCATCATATGATACAGGTGTCGTTCATGCGATGCTCCTCTTAGTCACAGAATACGGGTGTCGGCTCGTTGGGATACAAAGGCGCACTGCTGTAACCACACGGGCAAGAGAATACACAGACCATTCTATTATTTATGTGGCTCGGACTAATAATAAACTGGCACGCTCTGCAACGTGATTACACCGAGGAGGACAATGTTTGCAAAGCTCCCGGTGCCATTAATAATGGAGGGGAACCTTATCTTGTCACTGCTTGGCCAGCTGTCTGCCTGACGTCTTCCTTTTTCCACTTGTTATCAGACACTTCTATTTGTTTCTTCTCTGTGCAAAGAGTGGGGACATCTTGTTAAATACATTGGTTCTGGCACTGCTCCCCCAAACTGCTGTCCATTCCCAATTAAGAGAGAATGTGGGTCACGTTTCCATCTATCTTTTATACAGGGGTCCTCAGCCTAAGGGTACATTGCTTCACAGGTCAGAACCAGGAGTGCAGAGAATACAGGGAGCCAGACAGACACTGCTTTTATTTGCTTTTTAAAGCTTTATCAGAAAGGTCTATATAAATACACCAGTAAACCCTCGAAGTAATGTTGCTCTGAGTCCTCTGTCCAAATAAACACCACATTTCTTTCCTTCTATTGTGTACTCATGGGCTTCTGTATCAGACTTCCTGTTTTCAGCTTAATCCTCCAGGGCAGGGCTTGAGCATGCTCAGTTTGTTCCTCTCCCCCTCCCTCCTCCCTCTCCCTGCTGTAATCTGAGCCTCAAGCTATACCTGAGCAGGGAGAGACTGAGGCAGGAAGTGATGTCACACCAAGCTAATATGGCAGCTGCTATCCGAAACAAATAGAGAGGACTTTTAGAGCTGTTTACTTAAAAGCATTCTGCAGAATAAATATAGTCTTATAGCTTGCACTATTGTGGTTAATCTATTGGCAATAAACTGCTTCGGTAGCTTTCCTTCTCCTTTAAACTTCAAACCCAGTGACTGTGTGTGGTTAATGGGAAGTTGCTAGAGTTTTTGGGTGGAGTTCCCCTTTAATCAATCAGTATAACGCCTCCTGATTAATAAGTAGCGTCTGACCCGGGAACGCAATGGGATTTATATTATACAACAAAGTGAGTCACATTATATTGTGCAAGAATAATCCCACAAGCAGAGTCTAATCCCTGACATTACAGACTGAACATTCCATTGGCCTCATGCACCAGTCGCCCTCCTCGCTGGGGGTTTAATGGGCAGGAAACCACATGGGGGTCGGGAAGCTGTTTTCCCCCTAAAATCTCAGCCCAAACTTCCAGTTACCCTTGTTCAGAGGAGGAGTGGGGGGGTTGGAATCCCAACATGAATGGCTTCTTTAGTTACTGATCAGAATTCTGCAATCTGAAGCAGAGAGACCAAATAAACGCCCCCCTCGTCTCGCAGCCGGAGCAGAACATTGCGTGAGCAAAAAGCAGAAGTAGATTCTAGCGGTTTAGGGAGAGGCACAGAAACGAGACAGTCCAAATGCTTCTTAGACTGTCTGCTCCCCAATCACGTCTTTATCTCAAAGCCACAGGAAACCATTGGAACAAACACACAGCGAGACAGAGCGAGAGTCAAAGAATAGAAAGCGGCCGACCCAGTCCCCTAATTCACTGTCCTGCCCCTCTGAACCAGGGACCCCCCTCCACTTCTACAGGACACGGCCACATTGATAAGGGCTCAAGTCTGTCTCATCCAATCACATCTACAGTTTCATCCTTTAAACGGGTCGTTCACCTTCCAAACAGATTTTCCAGTTTAGTTGTTTTTAGATTGTTCCCCAGAAATAAAGATTTTTTTTCAATTACATTCCATGTTTATTGTTTTCCAGAATTTTAGTGTGAAGCTGAATGTTGGTGTCTCTGATGTTTGAGTGTAAGCTCAGTGACCCAGGTGCAGATTCTGTTACAATTTGCTCCATTAGTTGATACATTTCTCAGTAGGATCTTTGGACAATATTAGCAACTATTGTATCAATTCTAAGGGGACAGACACACTCTTAGATTCGGGAAGATTAGTCGCCCGGCGACAAATCTCCTCTTTTTCAGGGCAACTAATCTCCCCAAACTGCCTTCCTGCCGGCTAGAATGTAAATCGCTTCCCTTCGTTTTCCAAAGTCGCCCGAAGTTTTCTCATGTGGCAATTTGGAAAACGAATCGATCCGAGTGCCATCCTGCCGGCCATTTACATTCTAGCTGGTGGGAGGCAGTTTGGAGAGATTAGTCGCAGAAGAAGAGGAGAATTATCGCTGGGTGACTAATCTCCCCAAATCTGAGCGTGTGTCTCTGCCCTAACAGCCGCCTTTAATAAAACTCAGGGATTCTGCTCAGCAGGGACAAAGATATGAAATTGATCAACTAATGGATCAGTTTAGAACAGTTTACAGGGTCGGTGCCCCCCCCCCCGCCTGAGCTGCTTCAGAAAGACATAAGAAGATGAAAAATGAAAACTAGAAAGTAATTGGAAAAAGTCTTTATTTCTGGTGAACTACCTGAAAACAAATGAACTGATAAAAGTGTTAAAGCAGAAAACTGCAGCCTGCCACCCACTAGGTGCTGTTCAACCCACAGCACACCCTGATGTCCTTCTGTGTATATTCTGCACCTACCCCAGCTGTGTTTTATAGGGGCACCGGCCTGTAGCTGGATCTGATTGGCACCTACCCCAGCTGTGTTTTATAGGGGCACCGGCCTGTAGCTGGATCTGATTAGCACCTACCCCAGCTGTGTTTTATAGGGGCACCGGTCTGTAGCTGGATCTGATTGGCACCTACCCCAGCTGTGTTTTATAGGGGCACCGGTCTGTAGTTGGATCTGATTGGCACCTACACCAGCTGTGTTTTATAGGGGCACCGGTCTGTAGTTGGATCTGATTGGCACCTACCCTAACTGTGTTTTATAGGGGCACTGGCCTGTAGTTGGATCTGATTGGCACCTACACCAGCTGTGTTTTATAGGGGCACCGGTCTGTAGTTGGATCTGATTGGCACCTACCCTAGCTGTGTTTTATTGGGGCACCGGTCTGTAGCTGGATCAGATTGGCACCTACCCTAACTGTGTTTAATAGGGGAACCGGTCTGTAGCTGGATCAGATTGGCACCTACCCTAACTGTATTTTATAGGGGCACCGGTTTGAAGCTGGATCTGATTGGCGCCTACCCTAACTGTGTTTTATAGGGGGCACCGGTCTGTAGCTGGATCTGATTGGCACCTACCCTAACTGTATTTTATAGGGGCACCGGTTTGTAGCTGGATCTGATTGGCGCCTACCCTAACTGTGTTTTATAGGGGGCACCAGTCTGTAGCTGGATCTGATTGGCACCTACCCTAACTGTGTTTAATAGGGGCACCGGTCTGTAGCTGGATCAGATTGGCACCTATATACAGACTAATCTGTAAGCTCTGTGATGCCCTTCCCAGTGGGTAAATGAACAGAGGGAACCCGAAGCCCAGGAAGACACCCTGCAAAGGGTAAGTCAAACCAGAGGTAACTGGTGAATAGAGAAAAGGATGTGGGAAGCAGCAAAGGTGAATTAAATGCAACCAAATAAACACAATACCTATCCAGCACTTTACTTGCCCTTTAGGCTAGGGCCAGATGGGGTAGAAATCAGCCTGCTAAATTCCGCAGGCCCCTAACCACTAGCCGAATCTCCTTGTCTGCTGCATCTGGAAGCCTTCTTTTGTTTCTGTCGAGAACAGACTTGGCAAATTTCGGCAAAGAAACACAAGATTTTGCACCAAGAATAACTGACAATCAGAGCGGGCAGTTAATACAGGGGATGGGACACTTAGAGGCAGATTTATTAAGGTTCAAGTTCCATGAAAAATTCGAGTTTTGGAGGTCATTTTTAAGTCAAAAACTGATTTTTTTTTTTGAGTTAAAAAAAACCTCAAAAATACCCCCAAACCCTAGAAATAGCTGAAATCTGGAAATCATCTAAAACCTGTTGAGGTCATGTAGGAGTCAATGACAGAGGTCCCTTGAACCATATGAAGATGTAAATAGCCTTCATGATGTTCCGGGTTTTTTTCAGAGGGTTTTGCCCGAAAACTTGATCCATTCGAGCAATGTGAGTTTTATTTCGCCGAATACTCAATAGATTCGGGTTTTTGGGTTTAATGGTGAAACCATTCGGTGAAGCCTATGCCTGTTCCCATTAGCCAGTAACAAGCAGGGGCCTTGGACAAGTACATTTAATAAGGGAGAATGCAAATAGACTGCTGGGAAACATACTGTGCACAATGCTTTCCTTATTTACACACCACCAGTAGCTGCACCCCCCCCCCCACCTCTTAGACTGAACAGGCACCAAATCCCTTATACACCACCCGTCCACTACTTTAATTTGCTTTGCACAAGTCCCACCTCTGACATGAACATCTGCAATGCTGGCAGGCGGCACAGGAGATGCACCACAACTGCAAAGAGACACATTCTGACTGCAGGGTGTAATGGGCTGAGCTACATGGGACTCTCCTATAGGCCAATAAGAAAAATCTCTCTCTATACACTCAATAATATACCCTCATACCATAATGTCTAAGGAAAACAATATGGCAACTCCTACCCATATGTATAAATACAAATATACAGAGAAGGAATGTTCTGGGCACACAATAAGCTATACCCTCATACTGTACTGTCTAAGGGAATCAATATGGCACCTCCTCCCATATGTATAAATACAAATATACAGAGAAGGAATGTTCTGGGCACACAATAAGCTATACCCTCATACTGTACTGTCTAAGGGAATCAATATGGCACCTCCCTCTCATATGTATAAATACAAATATACAGAGAAGGAATGTTCTGGGCACACAATAAGCTATACCCTCATACTGTACTGTCTAAGGGAATAAATATGGCACCTCCCTCCTCCCATATGTATAAATACAAATATAGAGAGAAGGAATGTTCTGGGCACACAATAAGCTATACCCTCATACTGTACTGTATAAGGGAATCAATATGGCACCTCCCATATGTATAAATACAAATATACAGAGAAGGAATGTTCTGGGCACACAATAAGCTATACCCTCATACTGTACTGTCTAAGGGAATAAATATGGCACCTCCCTCCTCCCATATGTATAAATACAAATATAGAGAGAAGGAATGTTCTGGGCACACAATAAGCTATACCCTCATACTGTAATGTCTAAGGGAATCAATATGGCACCTCCCTCTCATATGTATAAATACAAATATACAGAGAAGGAATGTTCTGGGCACACAATAAGCTATACCCTCATACTGTACTGTCTAAGGGAATAAATATGGCACCTCCCTCCTCCCATATGTATAAATACAAATATAGAGAGAAGGAATGTTCTGGGCACACAATAAGCTATACCCTCATACTGTACTGTATAAGGGAATCAATATGGCACCTCCCATATGTATAAATACAAATATACAGAGAAGGAATGTTCTGGGCACACAATAAGCTATACCCTCATACTGTACTGTCTAAGGGAATAAATATGGCACCTCCCTCCTCCCATATGTATAAATACAAATATAGAGAGAAGGAATGTTCTGGGCACACAATAAGCTATACCCTCATACTGTAATGTCTAAGGGAATCAATATGGCACCTCCCTCTCATATGTATAAATACAAATATACAGAGAAGGAATGTTCTGGGCACACAATAAGCTATACCCTCATACTGTACTGTCTAAGGGAATCAATATGGCACCTCCCTCCTCCCATATGTATAAATACAAATATAGAGAGAAGGAATGTTCTGGGCACACAATAAGCTATACCCTCATACTGTAATGTCTAAGGGAATCAATATGGCACCTCCCTCTCATATGTATAAATACAAATATACAGAGAAGGAATGTTCTGGGCACACAATAAGCTATACCCTCATACTGTACTGTCTAAGGGAATCAATATGGCACCTCCCTCCTCCCATATGTATAAATACAAATATAGAGAGAAGGAATGTTCTGGGCACACAATAAGCTATACGCTCATACTGTACTGTCTAAGGGAATCAATATGGCACCTCCCTCCTCCCATATGTATAAATACAAATATAGAGAGAAGGAATGTTCTGGGCACACAATAAGCTATACCCTCATACTGTACTGTCTAAGAGAAACAAAAAGTGAGTATGTATAACTGCATATAGAAAGGGAATGTTTGGGGTGGAGATTGCCTTCTACTTCACTCTTATTATAAAGGAGCTGTAGCTGTTTGGCAGGTTGAAGATGAGGAGGGTAATAGCTGAAGGTACAAACATTTATATGATAACAGTGCTCTGGGTAGAAGTGCCATTTAGGTGGCTGGTATATTCCCATGCTTAGCTGCATTTCTGACTGCTGCATGTCCCCGCATTATTTCTACATGACTTCCCTGGGCCTAGGGTTGCCACCTAGGGTTTACTGGCCTGGTCATTAAAAATGATGGCTGATTCCAATGTTATTAATAGGGAAAAAAGATAAAATATATAAGAAGGCCGGTATTTTTTAGCCAGAAAAAAAGATAAAATATATAAGAAGGTCGGTATTTTTTTAGCAGAAACAAAGATAAATATAATATAGGAAGGCCGGAATGTTTTTCCAGAAAAGGTGACAACCCTACCTGGGCCACAGACAGAGCAAGAGGAACGTTATGCAAACAATGCAAATAAGCCTTCCCCATAAAGTAACCAAAGTAGAGTTAATCTAACAGAGCAACTGACTCCAGGTCACTAGGTTAGTTGGGTTTGCTCAGAGACGCTGCCATATGTCTACATTCCTGGAATTGTCTCTTTAAGAGTTGACTGTCACTAGTGGAGCCATCAAGTCTTCATGCTGCTTGGGTCCGTCACTGAGATCATCTGATTCCCCCATCATATACTAGTGGTGTCTCCCGGAGCAACTCACCCAATGACACGGATTGTCTGGGGCATCATTTATACAGAAAGGATTATTGAACTGCTACATTTCCCTGCAGGGGAAACCCTATACAATATATAGTTGCGCACACAAAGAGTATATACAGAAATGTAGGTGCTAAACTCATGGGGGGGGGGCAAACAAATAATTGCATGGGGCCCTTTCTTGCATTCTTATAATGACCTAAAATACATATAGACTGGGACATACTAAACTCCTCCCCTACCCCCTCTGTCTCATTTAGATTTTGATGAACTGCAATTCCCAGCATCCAATAACTTAAACAAGTTGTAGTTCAAAAACAAATTAAAAGCAGCAATTTGCCCTAAACAGCTACGGGTGTAGCATTGTACGGTACTACAGGGATTTTAATGACATCAGTACTAAACATGTAATTGTATTTATCCTGCCGTGTGTTCTGGGGTATTATACATGGAATTGGCACTGTATTTATCCTGACGTGTGTTCTGGGGTATTATACATGGAATTAGCTCTGTATTTATCTGCTGTGTGTTCTGGGTATTATACATGGAATTGGCCCTGTATTTATCTGCTGTGTGTTCTGGGGTATTATACATGGAATTGGCACTGTATTTATCCTGCTGTGTGTTCTGGGGTATTATACATGGAATTGGCACTGTATTTATCCTGCTGTGTGTTCTGGGGTATTATACATGGAATTGGCCCTGTATTTATCTGCTGTGTGTTCTGGGGTATTATACATGGAATTGGCACTGTATTTATCCTGCTGTGTGTTCTGGGGTATTATATATAGAATTGGCACTGTATTTATCTGCTGTTTGTTCTGGGTATTATACATGGAATTGGCCCTGTATTTATCTGCTGTGTGTTCTGGGGTATTATACATGGAATTGGCACTGTATTTATCCTGCTGTGTGTTCTGGGGTATTATATATAGAATTGGCACTGTATTTATCCTGCTGTGTGTTCTGGGGTATTATACATGGAATTGGCACTGTATTTATCCTGCTGTGTGTTCTGGGGTATTATATATAGAACTGGCACTGTATTTATCCTGCTGTGTGTTCTGGGGTATTATACATTGAACTGGCACTATATTTATCCTGACATGTTCTGGAGGATTATACATGGAATTGGCACTGTATTTATCCTGACGTGTGTTCTGGGGTATTATACATGGAATTGGCACTGTATTTATCCTGCTGTGTGTTCTGGGGTATTATACATGGAATTGGCACTGTATTTATCCTGCTGTGTGTTCTGGGGTATTATACATGGAATTGGCACTGTATTTATCCTGACGTTCTGGGGTATTATTAGGGTTGCCACCTTTCGCAAAAGTGGGGGGCGGGTACAAAATGGGGCGGAATATGATGGCAAAGGGGGCGGGCCATGATGTAGAAGGAGGCGGGGCCACAGCGCATCGATTTCCAAACAGGACAAAAGATAAGCTAAAGTTTACAGGGGATTGGGGGCGGCCGAGGGGTCTTTTTAAGGGCATTACAAATTTATCGGCAGCTACATTGCCGGTAAATTTGTAATACCGGCCCCAGCAGGTGTTTTAGTGGCTAGACCGGTAAAATACCGGCCAGATGGCAACCCTAGGTTTTATACATTGAACTGGCACTATATTTATCCTGACATGTTCTGGAGGATTATACATGGAATTGGCACTGTATTTATCCTGACGTGTGTTCTGGGGTATTATACATGGAATTGGCACTGTATTTATCCTGCTGTGTGTTCTGGGGTATTATACATGGAATTGGCACTGTATTTATCCTGATGTGTGTTCTGGGGTATTATACATGGAATTGGCACTGTATTTATCCTGACGTGTGTTCTGGGGTATTATACATGGAATTGGCACTGTATTTATCTGCTGTGTGTTCTGGGGTATTATACATGGAATTGGCACTGTATTTATCCTGATGTGTGTTCTGGGGTATTATACATGGAATTGGCACTGTATTTATCCTGACGTGTGTTCTGGGGTATTATACATGGAATTGGCTCTGTATTTATCCTGACGTGTGTTCTGGGGTATTACACATGGAATTATCCTGCTGCGTGTTCTGGGGTAATACATGATATTGGCTCTGGGAAACTTTAAAAAAAATGTGAAGAAAATGTCTTTATCACATCACAGAAATCTCCGACTGCCTATGTGGGTGTGGGCCCGGCATGCCCTGTACTCTCCACATGTACATTAAGGCCCGGTCTGTATTAAACCCACGCAGCACCACAATAGGAACTCTGCGGCGTTTGATCCGATGGATGCCTCGTGGAATACGAAAGAGGAAAGTTACATTTGCATACACACAATGTGCTGGAAACGGAGAGGATTTAGCATTCCATGTATTTATGTTGGGTTCATATCAAATCTTTGCCAGACTTGTAAATATAGAAAAAACAGAAAACAACAATTGCATAAAAGCAGAGACAGACTTTGTGTCACCAAATGTTAACTGTGTGATCAGAGCAGCCTAGGAAGCGGACCCTTATCTGTCTGAGTTCAGGACATGCTGACTAATACCCCCTATTCAGGCTCCAGACCTCTGGCTCCAGGATCTTTAAGCCCTGGGAAGTGTGCGTGATAAGCTCCAAGCTCCCATTCACTGCTAGCGCCAGCACACATAGCACTTCTGCTTGTTACCACTGATACCCTGATAACCCTCATTCAGCTCCCCCACACTGTCAGCACTCGCTAAACTTGCATCTGGCAAGAAAAGCAGAGCAGGGCCATTCCCAGGCCATTGGTCTCAATTACAGACCTGTCCAGCAACCAAGGGGTTAATGCTATAGCGATCAGTAAAGGAATGAGTTGAACAGACTCCATCTTGCATTTATAGTCTGTGTATCAGCAGCACATCCATGCTATATACACTATAACCTTGTTTGATGATGTGTGCTATATGTAACAATCCCCACCTACATCTACTTATATACCTATACCCTGGAAACTGCCTGTTCACTGGACACACTTGAAAATTGTAAAATGTTAGCAGCATTCCTGTCCTGCTTTATGGCAGCTGAGATTCTAGCTATCTGTATAACAGAACATTTTGTCCCAGTGGCTGCACAGATCCTATCTGATCCCCATTGTAAGCAGCAGTCCTGTCCTGCTTTATGGCTGAGATTCTAGCTATCTGTATAACAGAGCATTCTGTCCCAGTGGCTGCACAGATCTTATCTGATCCCCATTGTAAGCAGCAGTCCTGTCCTGCTTTATGGCAGCTGAGATTCTAGCTATCTGTATAACAGAGCATTCTGTCCCAGTGGCTGCACAGATCCTATCTGATCCCCATTGTAAGCAGCAGTCCTGTCCTGCTTTATGGCAGCTGAGATTCTAGCTATCTGTATAACAGAGCATTCTGTCCCAGTGGCTGCACAGATCCTATCTGATCCCCATTGTAAGCAGCAGTCCTGTCCTGCTTTATGGCAGCTGAGATTCTAGCTATCTGAATAACAGAGCATTCTGTCCCAGTGGCTGCACAGATCCTATCTGATCCCCATTGTAAGCAGCAGTCCTGTCCTGCTTTATGGCAGCTGAGATTCTAGCTATCTGTATAACAGAGCATTCTGTCCCAGTGGCTGCACAGATCCTATCTGATCCCCATTGTAAGCAGCAGTCCTGTCCTGCTTTATGGCAGCTGAGATTCTAGCTATCTGTATAACAGAGCATTCTGTCCCAGTGGCTGCACAGATCCTATCTGATCCCCATTGTAAGCAGCAGTCCTGTCCTGCTTTATGGCAGCTGAGATTCTAGCTATCTGTATAACAGAACATTCTGTCCCAGTGGCTGCACAGATCCTATCTGATCCCATTGTAAGCAGCAGTCCTGTCCTGCTTTATTGCAGCTGAGATTCTAGCTATCTGTATAACAGAACATTCTGTCCCAGTGGCTGCACAGATCCTATCTGATCCCCATTGTAAGCAGCAGTCCTGTCCTGCTTTATGGCAGCTGAGATTCTAGCTATCTGTATAACAGAGCATTCTGTCCCAGTGGCTGCACAGATCCTATCTGATCCCCATTGTAAGCTGCAGTCCTGTCCTGCTTTATGGCAGCTGAGTTGTATAACAGTATTTTGTCACATTCTGTCATGCTTTATGGCTGATGTCCTGGCTTTCATTATAAAACAATGTTTCAGATATTACAGATTTGCTAAATGAAAGAAGTGCAGAAAATCTGATGCTGAAGAAGAATAAATGGAATGAGAGAGGTCAATAAAGAAGACAGAACACACAGACGTGTATAGCTGAACAGACAAAGGCAGACTCAGAAGGGAAAATGATGGCAGGATAATATCCATTTAAGAAATGGCTGGTGCATTCTGGGAGTTGTAGGGCGAGAACTTTTATAGTAAATATTATATTCTGCGCATGACTTACTGGCAATCATTTCACTCGAAAAGGACCTGAGTAACCTTTACGGCTGCAGAACTGACAATAAGTTGTTATGTCTCCCGGCTCCCAGAGGCAATGGCAGCTGATGTTGGAGACAGACATTGTGTCTTGTGAAGGGCCGCGAGTTATTCTGCCTGTGTATTGGCTCCAACTCCTCCTGTCTTACAGCCCTAAGTACAGACCCATTACTGGCTGCTGATAAGCACTGAATGCTGGGGGATAACTTGCCAAAGAGGGGATAACACTTACAAATGACATTTTTCACAGGACAGTCCCGATTTTGACAGCTCAGCCCGCAGTCCTGTATTATTACTGAAATGTACCGACTTTCTCTTTGATCTCCTGCACTGAACAGCCAGAAAAAGATACAAAGTTTATAAAACTTAATTGGATTTTGGCAGAGAGAGAGAGAGAGAATACGTGGCAGGTGCACTTAGATTCTTTTGTAACAATTTAAATAAACAATTGTAAAAGTTTAAAGGGATCCTGTCATCGGAAAAAATGTTTTTTTTTCAAAATGAATCAGTTAATAGTGCTGCTCCAGCAGAATTCTGCACTGAAATCCATTTCTCAAAAGAGCAAACGGATTTTTTTATATTCAATTTTGAAATCTGACATGGGGCTAGACATTTTGTCAATTTCCCAGCTGTCCCTGGTCATGTGACTTGTGCCTGCATTTTAGGAGAGAAATGCTTTCTGGCAGGCTGCTGTTTTTCCTTCTCAATGTAACTGAATGTGTCTCAGTGGGACCTGGATTTTACTATTGAGTGTTGTTCTTAGATTTACCAGGCAGCTGTTATCTTGTGTTAGGGAGCTGTTATCTGGTTACCTTCCCATTGTTCTTTTGTTTTGCTGCTGGGGGGGGGGGGAAAGGGAGGGGGTGATATCACTCCAACTTGCAGTACAGCAGTAAAGAGTGATTGAAGTTTATCAGAGCACAAGTCACATGACTTGGGGCAGCTGGGAAATTGACAATATGTCTAGCCCCATGTCAGATTTCAAAATTGAATATAAAAAAAATCTGTTTGCTCTTTTGAGAAATGGATTTTAGTGCAGAATTCTGCTGGAGCAGCACTATTAACTGATTCATTTTGGAAAAATTTAAAAAGATTTACGCAATTTTTAAATTTAAAGATACGCAAATAAACAATTGTAACAGTTTAAGATAAGCAGGTATCTTGGGGAAACAATTTTTTTTTTTTTGGGACAAATTTTTTTAAAGCTATTTTATATACAGTATGCATGCATGTATATATATAATATATATCTAAGTTGCCATTCTAGGCATGAGCCTACAGCTATGGAATCTATTATCTGGAAACCCGTTATCCAGAAAGTTCTGAATTACAGGAAGGCCGTCTTCCATAGGCTCCATTTTAACCAAATAAAGGAAACTTTTAAAAAATGGTTTGTCTGTGTAATAATAAAACAGTAGCTTGTACTTGATCCCAACTAAGATATAATTAATCCTTATTGGAGGCAAAATAATTATATTGGGTTAAATAATGCTTAAATGATTTTTTTAAGGCACGGAGATCTTAATTTACAGAAAAACCCCAGGTCTCGAGCATTCTGGATAAAAGGCCCCATACCTTTATAATTATAGCCCTGTTCAGCCTCTGTACAGTGATTAGAAATGACATTGCCCCTTACAACTTCATCAGCGCCACTACCACAAGGAGTGTTGGGTTCTTAGCCCATTGCCTGAACGGTCCCATGGGGGCTGCTGGGCACTGAATAAGTTATGTCTGGCCTTGCCCAATTACATCTACATTACACTCATACACTGCCGCCATACTCTTCCTTACCCTCTAACTGCACACCTGCACCCACCATGGCCGCCCAGAGCCGTTATTTTACTAGCCCCCACCCCCATGGCCGTCCAGAGCCGTTATTTTACTAGAACCCCACCCCCATGGCCACCCGGAGCCATTATTTTACTAGCCCCCCCCCCTACTAGGGTTGCCACCTGTTCGGTATTTTACTGGTCTGGCTGTTAAAAATGATGGTTGATCCCAATGTTATTAAAGGACCAGTAACATCAAAAAATTTAATTGTTTTAAAGTAATACAAATATAATGCAGTGTTGCCCTGCACTAGTAAAACTGCTGTGTTTGCTTCAGAAACACTACTATTGATTATAATAATAAGCTGCTGTGTAGCAATGGGGGCAGCTATTCAAAGGAGAGAAAGCTCAAGTTACACAGCAGATAGCAGATAAGCTCAGTAGAACATAATGGTGTTATCTGTTATCCATTAGTTAACCTGTGCCATATAGCCGTTTTTCAATTTCCGCCATTGCTACTCAGCAGCTTGTTTATATGAACTATAGTAGTGTTTCTGAAGCAAACAGATTCGTTTTACCAGTGCAGGGCAACACTACATGATATTTTCATACTTTAAAACACTTTCAGTTTTTGGTGTTACTGTTCCTTTAATAAGGAAAAAAGATAAATATATAGGAAGGCCGGTATTTTTTTCCAGAAAAGGTGATAACTCTAATAGCCGCCCAGAGCCGTTATTTTACTAGCCCCTAGTGTTGCCACCTTTCTTTTAAAAAAATACCGGCCTTCCTATATATTTTGATTTTTTTATTAATGACATTGGGACCAATCATCATTTTTATGGTAAAATAGTGGCCAGGTGGCAACCCTACTAGCCCCACCCCCGTGGCCGCCCAGAGTCGTTATTTACAAGGTTACTGTACCCAGCAATGAATGTAACATTTTATTGTTATGTTTCATCGCGTATCATTCATTGTAGGCTGTGAGCAAGTTTGCGGGTGCATATTGTGTATGTTGTTCTGTATTGGGGTTCCCTCCCCCAGGTCACACACTTGTATATATATAAACATATGGGAGAAGTCATTAAGTGTAACACACACATTCCCTATTTATAAAGGAAGGAGAAACCTTCATACAAACAGCGGCTACTGCAGAAATCAATCAGGGCTATTTGTTACTGTGTTTGGTTTTGTTGTCTGTGTGAGGAAATGATTGTGGATTGTTTATGTTATAAGCGGAGCTGCTTCCTGTGCGGCATCAATGAGCAAAGCAAAGCTGTCTGTGTACAATTGGTACGGAGTCGCGATGCAGTGCAGCAGTGCAAGTATGAATGGAGAGGCCTGTGAATAGACTCATTCACTTTATGGCAAATACTTTAGGGCTGTGTCACATGGGAACGCAATGTGATGTTATCAGTTGACATTAAGGGAGAAGCTACTGCTGATATTTTCCATGCTGCCGCCGTTGTGGGTGGAGTCGAGTCAGACAGGGGGCGGGCCTATGGAAACGACTCAACTCTTGACTGCTGACACCATGACCAGCTGCAACAGCGACCCCAACCTCTTGGTCAGCAATAGGAAAACATATTGTGATGTATACAGGTCAAGATCTAATGTTGCAAATGAACTGCAGTTCCCAGTATCCCTAATTAAAGGAACAGTAACACCATAAAATTAAAGTTTTAATGGAATGAAAATATAATGTAGTATTGCTCTGCCCCGATAAAACTGGTGTGTTTGCTTCAGAAACTCTACTATAGTTTATATAAACAAGCTGCTGTGTAGCCATGGGGGCAGCCATTCAAGCACAGGATACACAGTAGATAGCAGATAAGTACTACTATAGTTTATATAAACAAGCTGCTGTGTAGCCATGGGGGCAGCCATTCAAGCACAGGATACACAGTAGATAACAGATAAGTACTACTATAGTTTATATAAACAAGCTGCTGTGTAGCCATGGGGGCAGCCATTCAAGCACAGGATACACAGTAGATAACAGATAAGTACTACTATAGTTTATATAAACAAGCTGCTGTGTAGCCATGGGGGCAGCCATCCAAGCACAGGATACACAGTAGATAACAGATAAGTACTACTATAGTTTATATAAACAAGCTGCTGTGTAGCCATGGGGGAAGCCATTCAAGCACAGGATACACAGTAGATAGCAGATAAGTACTACTATAGTTTATATAAACAAGCTCTTGTATTTGATCCCAACTAAGATATAATTAATCCTTATTGGAAGCAAAAGTTTATTTAATGTTTACATGGTTTTCTAGTAGACTTAAGGTATGAAGATCCAAATTATGGAAAGATCCATTTACCTGGAAAGACCAAGGTCCAGAGCATTCTGGATAACAGGTCCTATACCTGTAACTACTAGAATATCATTTATGGGATGCCAAGTGGAGCATTAATTGAGTTGCCGCTGGTATTATAAATGGGGAAAGAACAAGGAGTTTGAGTAAATCTGCACAGAAATGATGGATATTTAGCACCGCAGACCATTTACTCTATAAACAACAATTGAGCGGAATGACAAAAGCAGACAGTACTGAGAGAGGAAACACAAATGAAGGAGTAGAAGTGGATTATTCATATTTCAATGTAAGAACTTCACGTAGAAATCTGGCTGAACTACTGTGCAACAAACTCACATCCGAAAGCTGCAATGATCCTGCACACAATAACATTTACTGGGAACTATTGGGAACGCTGTCCGACCGTTTCTGCCAAAACCTCCCTGAATTTGAAAAACAAAACAAAAAAAAAAATATGTAAATTTGGCCGAGCAGAAAACTCCTGTCTTCACATTTTTCCCAGGTTTTCCCATGTAGTGAGTTCAAACAGTAACGGGCCGGTGCCAGGAGGCAGACAGTGAGTCCAACTTTTCTTCTGTTACCAACAAAGCCTGAAATATAATAAGTGGCCATGTCGCTGTGTATACCCCTGACCTGAATGATTTTCCTTGTGCAAGAAGCTCCAGTCCTTGTTATATCTGCCGTATTATCAGGAAGAGGCGCAGCTGAGAATGCTGGGAATTGTGGAAAACGAGACTGAATATACCTGACATGAAAATATTGATTCGAGGGAGAAAATGATCCAGTTTGCAGTTATGGGTTGGAATGTGGGAAGACTCTAGACACATAGAATTTTCAAGCTTTTTTTATGGCCAAAACTCTCAAATTTGATTAGAGTTTTTTTAAAAATTCAAAATTGATTTCCAAGATTTATCATACTCACTTTAAGAACTCGAATTCGACTATTCGCCACCTAAAACCAGCCAAATTGCTGTTTTAGTCAATAGGAGACGTCCCGGGATCAATTTGGAGTTGTTTGCATCCTTCCTGACATTCGAGTTTTTTTAGGTAAAAAAACACTCGAATCGAGTTTTTAAAACTCAAATCAAATTAGATTCGAGTTTTTGGGTCGATCCTGTTCACCCGAGTTTAGAAAATTAGATTTTCTAAAATAAATTTCGATTGGTCGAATTTCGAGTTCATGTGAGTTTATTGGAGTTTTAAAAAGATGAAATTTCGAAAAAATGTAGTTCGAAAAAAATAAATTCGACCCTTGATAAATCTGCCCTCTTAAGGTGTTGTTCACAACAATTTGCAATTGGTTATTTAGCTTTTTATTCAGCAGTAGTGATGGGGGAATTTCTGCCATTTTGCTTCGCCGGAAAATTCATGAATTTACAGCGAAATTCGCGAAACAATGAAAAATCAAAAATGAAACTCAAAAATTGATGCCCGCGTAAATTTTGACGCTCGCATCAATTTTGACAACGCCGTTTAAGTCAATGGGCACACAATAGTGTTGACGTGCAGCGAAATTTTGCATAAATTTGTGCCAGGCAAATTTATTCGCCCATCACTATTCAGCAGCTCTCCAGTTTGCGGTTTCAGCCATCTGGTTGCTAGGGTCCTAATTCCCCTAGCAACCATGCATTGATTTGAAGAAGAGATTGAATATGAATAGAAGAGGCCTGAATAGAAAGATGAGGAATACGGCAGAGATTGACACCGGGATAACCTTGATTTCAGCTCTGACTACATCGGGGGGCCTGATATTTTAGAGGAGCAATAATCAAGAAGTGGAATGATGAAGGTCAGAACTAGGGATTCGGTCGAACCTCCGATTCCTTTGTGAAAGATTCGGCTGAATACCGAACCAAATTCGATTCCTAATTTGCATATACAAATTCGGGGTGGGAAGGGAAAAACATTTTTTACTTCCTTGTTTTGTGACAAAAAGTCATGCGATTTCCTTCCCTGCCCCTAATTTGCATATGAAATTAGGATTCGGATATGGTTCGGCCGGGCCGAATTCGAATCCTGCTGAAAAAGGCCAAATCCCGAACCGAATCCTGGATTCGGTGCATCCATAGTCAGAACATGGACGGATGGAAAGATTTAATATGGTGGACGGCATGTAATTGGGGACCAATGCCTAGGGTTGCCACCTTTTCCGAAAAAAAATACCGGCCTTCCTATATATTTATATTTTTTTCCTATTAATAACATTGGGATCAACCATCATTTTTACCGGCCAGGTGGCAACCCTATTCAGAGCCCCCTGGGTAAAATGTGCGACGGATGGGACCGCTAACATGATACTGATAGCAAAGACGGAACAAGAACTCTGTGTATATCTTACGGGTTTTTAGCAGGAACCCTATATGTTGTTTGGCGCTAAACGAAGTTCTGAAAGCAGGAACAATTCCAATTTCGTCAGTGAGGTTTGGCAATGTGAGAAACCCTGTAACCAATTTCATTTCCTGATAAATGAACAGTCCACAGGGGAAAGTCAGCCAGAGGGTTTCGGAACTGCCGAGTGCTCAGACACTGCTGAGAGACTCCTCGAAGGAGCCAGGCTGTCTATTGCTTATCAGAGCCGAGCCAAATAGCACCAGGCAAACACTGGGAAGTGCCAGCTCCTATTTGCAGCTCTCGCTGAGCCTCCGTGTGATAGCACTTTATAAACAGGCCCGATCCCTTCAACCCCTTCACTACAGGAAGACCTTACATTGTTCTGCACTTTAGCGCAGGAAGGGTTACGAGATTAATGCCGCAATCAGAATGCCAATGAGAATGACATAAATAAACACACTTGGGGGGATTTTTCTAGGGGAAAAGGACTTGGCAGGTTAAACAAAAGCAAAGTACAACAAACAATAAAACTAAAAAATAAATGGCTAAGGGAAGAGCGAGCCCTCGAAATGGAGATTTTCCTGTTCCATTCCAGCACATTTCATCATTACTCTTATGTATCGGGAGGCTGCTTCTGGTAAAGAGGTCAGAGCAAAAGGGAAAGTTCATTCTCACATATACAGGCATGCGGGACCTGTTATCCAGAATGCTCGGGGCCTGGGGGTTTCCGGATAACAGATCTTTCCAGAATTTGGATCTTTATTCCTTAAGTCTACTAGAAAATCATGTAAACATTAAATAAACCCAATAAGCTGGTTTTGCGTCCAATAAGGATTAATTCTATCTTAGTTGGGATCAAGTACAAGCTACTGTTTTATTATTACACAGAAAAAGGAAATAATTCTTTAAAAATAAGAATTATTTGATTAAAATGAAGTCTATGGGAAACAGCCTTTCCATATTTCAGATTATATATATATATATATATATATATATATATATATATATATAACTTCCTGTATGTGTGTGTATATAGAGAGATACAGAAAAGTCATATAGAATATCATGTAAAACAAGGCACTCACAGGTCTTAAAATATGGTGAAAAAGAGATGAAGTTCATTTGTTATTCCAACATTTCGGTCTTCCTTGACAAATAAACTTTATCTCTTTTTCACCATATTTTAAGACCTGTGAGTGCCTTGTTTTACATGATATTCTATATGATTTTTCTGCATCTATCTATATACAAACACATACAGGAACTCCACTAGTCTTTTAATGTAATAACAGTGAATGTATCATGATTTTGCCTCTAGTTGCTATAAAGCTATTACTGACTTGCAGCTTCAGTCTTGCCTATATTTCTATTGTCCTCTGTGTGAAGAGCAACCTGGATAGTCAAACAGAACTGATTCTTAAACAGATGCCATGATCTACTGCCTTGCCCCAAATAAGTGCTACCGGATTCAGCCTCCAGCTCAGTGTTTTCCCAGGTCTGACTGAATTGTTTCTGGGGGTAGGCGAGCACCTAGGGTACAGGTGGAGGGGCGCAGGCCCAAGTGAAGCAGGAGGGGCACCATGCTAAGTAGTTCTACCTTGAGTGCTACTTGGCCTGCTCTTACTGTTTCCACCAATGGAATTATATTAGCAAAAGGCTGTGTTGGCAAAGCCAGTTAAAATCTCATAGTAACATAGTAAGTTAGGTCCATCAAGTTCAAACTTTTAACCTGCCTAACTGCCAGTTGATCCAGAGGAAGGCAAAAAAACCATCTGAAGTCTCTTCAATTTGCCTCAGAGGGGGAAAATTCCTTCCTGACTCCAAAATGGCAATGGGACCAGTCCCTGGATCAACTTGTACTATGAGCATGGCACAGCTAAACAGTACGAGTCTAGATGCCACACTGGATATGAGTTTTATTTGTATTATATGTTTGTGGATTAACCCTGGGTCCTATGTGCTTCCTATGAGTGGGCCTGGCCATGGACTATTCCTGAGTGGGTTATCTGGGCACCAGCTTAATTAACCTCACACCACTGCAATGGACCACAGGTTTGTTATAACAGATACAACAGATAAGCACCACTGTGAGTATAATTTACAAAGACTGAACCAGAGCCAATGGGGTGGCACAGCATTGCACCTGTAAGAAAATAGCAGTTGAAGAGACGATGTAAGAGCTAAAATAATAAAAGAGAAAATGAGCTTTGCAGGTACAACCTCTGTGTAAATAGAAAATATGTGTTTATAGGATGACACTCAGGAGCTTCAGCACTTCATGTTCTGGAAAAGAAATTAGCAAACGGACACTGTACTTCTACTGATGCAACAGAACAATAAACCCCATTTATGTACCAGGAGAGGCTTGGCTCATGGGCTGGAAGACTCCACACTGTGCTGATGTCCCTGTAGCCCTGTATCTTATAGCCCTGTATCTTATAGCCCTGCAGAGAGATCCATAGCCACATGACATGAAGTGCTTCCATAGTAGGTTAGGTTTCATCAGTACGTAGGGAAAGGGGTGATATTACAGAAATATTACAGAATTACATGGAGATGGAGAGATAGCTTTGTAGGAGAGAAATAGGCCTCAAGAGCATAAAGGACATGGCTTGTTAAAAGGACAGTATACACTGAGAATATGGCTTTTACTTTTTACTTTTTGCTATTTTACTTTTTACTATTCTTTTCATTAATATAAATTGATTCAATAAACAATCACACAAAAACCACATTTTTGTGGGTTTTTTTTTTTTTAGCCCGGGGCCCACCGGGGCTGCTGCCTCAGGGACTATGATCGCAGGAAAGATCGTAATTGTTATACGTATGGTCACCTTAAGGGCAGTGTCAGACTCAGCGTATTTTCCGCTGGTGTAAATACAGAAGGTCAATCCACTGTCAATCCGGTGAGTTCTGAGTTTGCACTAAAAGGCACGCAATAGGCCTGTCAGTGCTCACATGGAGTCGATTTCAGCACAGTAATATAAATGCACACATTTGCTGAGACACCCCAGCAGAGAAAACCATTTTTTGCCTAATTTGATGACCCACGTACTGGATCAGTTCAGGCTGATCAGATCCTAATATGGGCATATGTAGAGCTTTCAGGAGAAGACCATATCAAGAGCTGATGCCTGACAGAATTTTCTAATTTTCTAATTCTGATATGTATCTGTCCAACTTTCATCAAGATATTAGTCAGCCATGGAAAAAACGTCCATACGTGAATGAATCAGCGAGGACTTTGTCCGAAGAGGATGAGTTGGCATCTTCCATTGGTCCATGCAGCTTACGGTTTGTTTATACAGAGCTCCTTATCTCTCTTTTAACAAACTACCCTGTGTAGATAAGGGGGAGAGTGGGACCATGTCCTGCTCATTTAGTACTGGAGAGAAAAAAATGATTGGTTACTTATTGGATAATAGAGATTCTGTAGCACAGTGATCCCCAACCAGTAGCTCGTGAGTAACATGTTGCTCTCCAACCCCTTGGATGTTGCTCTCAGGGTCCTCAAAGCAGGTGCTTATTTTTGAATTCCAGGCTTGGAGGCAAGTTTTGGCTTCATAAAAACCAGGTGTACTGCAAAACAGAACCTCAATGTAGGTTGACAATCCACATAGGGGCTACTAAAAGACCAATCACAGCCCTTTTTTGGCACCCAGGAACATTTTTCATGCTAGTGTTGCTCCCCAATTCCTTTTACTTCTGAATGTTGCTCATGGGTTCTAAAGGTTGGGGATCCCTGCTGTAGCACATAGAGTGGATTTCAAGGAAAAAAATGTGCATTTACTGGACAATATCTGCTCCCTGTGCTGCTCAGTAACGGAGGGATTAAAGTCTTGTCAATGCTCACACATATGGTGCCGGGGGGATTGGAGTTTTTTCCGGTGGTATAAAACACAATGTGTACCAAAAGCATGCTGAGGCCAGAAAACACAACATAAAGTCAGTAGACCACCCTCTCAAACAATATAACCATGATTTAGAGGCGTCACCATACTATACTGACCGCAAGAAGCCGCCACTACAAAATACCAATTTCTGGGGTACGATGTTACATATTGAAGCCCCCACATTTGTTGTATTCAATGCACAACCCCTTTCTGCATCAATAAGTGTTTATTGTAATATATATATTAATGTTCTTGTTTGTCTCTCCAGAGTCCTGGTGTCTGTCTCTATTGTAGAGTTGGAGAACCCAAGGAGTAAGTCCATAAGACAGCAAGGAGTTCCTAAGAAATGATGCTGACACGCAGTTTTCCCTCGTGACCTGGAACGCGGATTCTTATTTTACGATGTGTCATTTCCATGTGAAGGCCTGATTATTACTTTGTTTTGGAAGGGCGGCTGGCGGCTTTACAGATGGAACCTGATATTACATGGGAGAAGGGTTTGAAAAGCAGAAAATCAAGGCATTGCTCATGTGGACTTTCCGATGTTGATTCTGTCGCTGGTTGAACTCATTCCAGTCGTTGGTGTCAGAAAGACATTCGCATGTTTCGCCCTGTGCCAAAAGGGCACGTCAAGCAAAACTGCCATCTAAGGGGTTTGGAAAGTACCAGCAAATTTCCATAGGACAGGAAAGTAGGTTTAAAAAAAATGGGCATATAATAGGCTGAATTAGCATATAGTGTATATTGTGACCATTACAGATGCAGTTGCAATGGGAGTCTATGAATAATCAATATCTTGGGGCAGAGAGCATAGCATATCTATACATTGGGTTCACTTGCAGACACAAAGTCAAACTTCTACCATTCGACTTAACCCCCATTCCCTTTGGGGCTCATGCATCAGGACCTCCCAGGATTAGTAGCAATAGGTAGAAGGTCTGCAACAGTCATTTCTATGTACATAGCTGGTATAGAGCTGGATCACCAAACCAATGTTTGGGTCCCATGAAAGGGCAAGAAACAACGTAGTATATCTCACTGTTCTATTTCCCTTTGTTCTGTGATTTAAGGGGAAATGAGATGCTGCTGGGAAGCTGCTCTGGGATAGGGAAGTTTTGAAAGCGATGCTGATGACTCTAGCAGCTAAAGCTGGTTTCTCTATTCAGTAAGATATTAATAGAATATAAGGGCTCTTGTTTTCTGCCAAGGACACCATTCTGACGGCTGGGGGGTATCTGCACTTCTGAGTAAACAGAGATTTTAAGGGCAGTGGCAGACGGGAAGATTTGTCGCCCACGTTTTTTTATGTATGGCTGTGGGCGACAAACCTCCCGAAAATGCCTCTCGATTGGCACTAATTGAAATTGCTGGCGGTATGCCCAACTTATTGCTAAATCGGCCTCCGGAGGAAACGTTGGGCGATTTAGCAATATGTATGGATCAGTGTACCCATACGTATAACCCTTCCCACTCATTCACTTGCACATTTGTTACTCTGCTAATAACACTTTGGTGATGTCGCACACATTCACTTTTTCACTGCTCGAACTAACAGTTGCATATAATGATAGGGCCACTCAGTCAGCCAATCAAAGACCAGATCTCAACAGACCTATGTCTGTGGTTTTGTAAGGACAATCTCTGCTTGAGTTGGTTACCTAACAAAGGAATAACATCTATCCCATCAATAAGAATTCGTATGCAGGGCTAATAAAGAACATGTTATCAAAGAGCCTATGACATTGGCATTATCCTGCAGAAGCACAGCTACCAATTCTCTATTAAAGCTCTAATAATTCTTTTACTTTGATGTTAGAACGTAACCAATAAATGTAAAAGCCTTTTGTCTTTTATAGAATTGAAATCCTCTGTTCCATCTGTCTATCTGCTCTCATCTCCCAATACACACTGACTGACAATAGTCTATTATCAAGGCTTCTTATTATCCTTCAAGTGCAATACATATCCCACGGTTCCTGTGATGTCTCCTCTCCGTCAAGGACTGCAAGCTCTTCAGAGCAGGTGCGCTACTGTTGCCATACAAACAGCATACAATGCAAGATCATTTTTGCATTATATCAGAGGAGAAGGTTGCAGCAAACACAGGTAAGTCTCTTGTGACATGACTACAGGTGCAAGATAGCCTAATTATTAGCCAATAAAGGGACAACGAGCTCCAACCCGGAGTCATGTTGATTGCTCTGGGGTTTTGGTGCAAACAGAAAGCTAAGCCCATTCACGTACAAAGAAAGAAGAGGTTGCACTAATATGTTTACTCATATCCACATCAATAGCAAGGTGTTAATTCTGGAAATATGCCAAATATCTAATGCCAGTCTGGTGTATAACACAAAGTGCCCAGCTTTTGGTCTGCGATGAATTGGCGTCTCAGAAATTAAAGCGAAGTCGCGGTGTTATATTTAGGATCTTTTACCAGTTTTACAGCCTGACGGTCAGTGAGATGGAACAGCAGTTGCCTTACAAACCTACTGACACCCCGGGGACTGGACATCACAAGAAACAAAACAGAAATCCTGGGAACAATGAGATACTGGAACGATGTAGAACCTGCTCATTCACTGATTACTCATCACGGTGACAGTGTCAATGGATTTCCCAAGCATCACTCTCTGAAATTCCCCACGGTCTCCAGCAAATATTTACAATGTCTCCTTATAGGAAGAGCAAGTAGTATTTACTGTATTTATAAAGTGAAAGCAGCCGCTACACTGGGGAAAAAACTCAGGGCCATAGTTAGAAACAAGAGGAGCCCCAGGCAATGAAAGAGATATAGAGATATAGATATAGTCAGGGATATCTGGCATGCAGCTTCTCTTCTATTCCTAAACTACAACTCTCTGCAGATCTTGACAGCCAAAGGCAGTTACAGCAGAATGATGCTGAAGGCTCGACATTACTGATGTCACTACTAAAAGGGACAATAAACCACAAATGATTCCTGTTGAACTGAGTAATACCAACCCATTATGGTAGTGACCAAACTTAAAGCATTATGGTTCAGGTAGGGTTGCCACCTTTTCTGGAAAGAAATACTGGCCTTCCTATATATTTCTCTTTTTTCCCTATTAATAACATTGGGATCAGCCATCATTTTTACAGGCCAGGCCGGTAAAATACTGGCCAGGTGGCAACCCTAGGTTCAGGGTCAAACTTGCCCACCAGGGAGAAATCCAAGTACTGGTGGACCCCAATGCCTAGTGATGCGTCAACAAAAATGTTGGCCCACACCCAACATCATTACTTAAATACCAAAGACTCTCCCTTGGCTCAGGATCTCCAGAGGGCACCAGGTACCCCATTATGGAACTGCTGTGATCAGCCGATGGTGTACGAGGTGAGGGGGGGATTGGCATTGGATGGAGGGTGGTGGACCCTTGGGTCATGTTCCTCAGTTGGCCCTAGGTACTCTGGTCTGACTCAGCTGTGGCTGATACATAGGAATCCCCTCCTGAAGTGCTCCTTAGGGATTTAGGCTGGGAATTTGTGACTGCATTCTGACTGCTGTAGTTCTGGAAACTGGTGATTTCAGTAGAATCTCCTACGATACAGGTACTGTGGATGGCATGATCTGTACACTCTACGAATCTAGATGCCCACACATAGTAACATAGTAAGTAAGGTGGAAAAAAGACACGTCTAGTGGGCAGATCATCATCATCATTATTATTATTATACAGGAACTGACTGATGTCACGGCGCTTGGCTGTTTTTTTTGTCTTTCAGATGATTAACTCACATTAAAGTTCATTCAATCGAGGACCCGATGATCTGCTAATTCAACTGGAAATGCTGACTCAGACTGCCGGGTTGGTTGAAACCGGTCTAGTTGTAGGGAGTGATAATGGTCAGTCTATGTTACATTTGCACTGCTATATAGGGTGCGAGACAATAAACATATCAGATGTGGGATTGCGCTAAACCAGTTCTTGGCCTCATATCAGACTCCAGGCGTGGGGGGAGCAAATTATGAGTGTAAAACAACCAGGAAAAATTATCATTATAAAAACCCACGAATGAAGAAAAAAAGATATAGTAAAAAGGCACGTCAAATGTGTTTATACAGAACTAAAAATATCAGATTTCAGCTAATAAACTTGTCCTGAGCAATGGCAGTATGCGTTCCCACTCGCTGCGGAGAAGGCCTTTATCTCTTGGCTACACGACTCCTCCAAATCTCTAGACAGTTTTTAGGCTCCAGATGTGGTCTCTCATGCTCCCTTTCCTCCCAGTGAAAGATAACTTACTAGTACAGAGCCAAAGGCAGAAAAACTGCTTAAATCAGGGATGGCCAACTGGTGACCCTCCAGTTTGGAATGAGTTTTTATTTTAGCATCCCACTGACGGCCTTCAGGGGCCCTGGGCACACTGGAGTGATGGGCTGACTTAGTGTAAGCTTGAAGAACTCCATAGTAAGGAGACACCTGGACCACTCATTCACACTCTTAATTCACATACTGATCCATATCTCTCTGACTTGTAAGGAGTGGACCTGATATGCAGTTAGACACATATCAATTATATGTAGAACCCACTGGACTTTATGCTTTTAGATTAAAGATTAAACCAGGAGGCAGCAAATGGCAATGTTGTGTGTTACAACCTCAGGCATTCTATAAAATCAGGTCTTATGTGTGATGCCTGCCCAACAAAGGAACCAACTCTTAGCAAACATCACTCTCGGCCAAGAGAGAAGTCAACTTTTTAGAAGTCTATTCGCCATCTAAACGGATGTCGGTGAGCAATGAATATTGACATACCTGCACCATTGCCCTCTGTAAATTAAGATTATATCTATCTTTATGCATACAAGTCTCATGAGATAAATGCTCTGGTTGAATCTAGCAAATTCAATATATCATATATCATGTTCTGCAGTGTACAGATTACATACAAATAAGGACCATGTTTATTAAAGATTATATTATAAAAAACTAGAGAAAACGCCTAACATCTAAATGCATTGTACTGGAACGAGTTAAGGCCAATGAAGGCACATGGCTATTTAATGAGCCTGAAAGCTGAGAAAGAGAGGTCTTTCTGTCAACACTTACTCTCAGTCTGTCTTTAGGCAATGCCACGGCTCCTTGCTTGATCACTTCCAGAACTCTCTCCACTGACAGATCGGCTCCAGCCTGCTCCAAACGTAAGCTGAAGAAGCTAATCACCTGTAGGAGAAAGGGAGATTGATAGCCGTCAGTGAGAGCAATACAAAGGACCAATTTCACTTTGCTGGAAGCAGCAATGATGCAGAGCTCCAAACAACATTAAAGCTTTGGGATAAGTGTCCCTTGGATGAAAGCAATAGAAGATAAATGGATACAGCAAGCATTGTTCTTCCAGTTATCAACTTCTTACATGGGCCACATACATACATATATACATACATACATACATACATACATACATACATACAACTGGACCTTCTCTGGACCTTTCTGTACTTTGGGAGGTCTTGTTTGTGGCCCTAAACTGAAGCAAACCAGCAAAGTGTTTGACTTTAGTATTGTCTCCTTGCTATCCATGAAGGAGCCTTGTTGTATTTTCAGCCATTCCTAGGCAAGATACTTGTTCTGACTGGGTGGCTTGCAACAGGCTGGCACAGCACTATGAATGCCCTGTATTATAGAGGGACACTATAAAAATCCACATATGAGAAGTACAAAGTTTTACATTATTGTTTACCCAGAAACCAAGCTGTTATCCCAGAACAGAATAGAAAACCTTCCCACTTGCTAAAGAAAAAGCTATCTCTTGGCTAAACGGCTCTTCCAAATCTCCAGATATTTCTAGACTCCAGACACATCTCTGGAGCCCCTTCTTTTCTAGCAGGAGATAATTCACAAGAGGACAGTCCCCGCCCCCAGAATACCGGCCTATATTTCACTGCCGCCAAGCCTGACAAACAGGAATGAGAAATGGATTCATTACTATGAATTGTTATTTTCCCTAAAATAATCTAAAAATTTGTAATTTCCATTTTTCCCATGTAGGCTTCGGTTTGGTTTGCCTCCGGAAATGTGATGCACTAAGGATGGTTGCTATTTTTGGCGTTTTTCTTATAAAATGTCAGTCTGGTTTTCAACACAAGTAAGAATGCACTAAATCCCCAGGGCATAAATAAGGCAATTGAGAGCCAGTCAATATACAGACCACTGATGGTGGGTAGGGTTGTCTCCTTTTCTGTAAAAAAATACCGGCCTTACTATATATTTATCTTTTTTCCCTATTAATAACATTGGGATCAACCATAATTTTTACCGACCAGGCCAGTGAAATACCACCCAGGTGGCAACCCTAAGTGGGGCCATTAATCTCGGAATCAATTTACTTATGACATTTTCTTTATTTACCATGTAACTATGCAAGGCATTTGTATCATAGTGACTGGCACAGGGTCACGTTCACTTTCTATTTATCTGAACTTTCAGTTTATATATCCACAGCTTATCTTCTCAGCTGACATGGTTTTTCCAAGCCAAGAACACATCAATAGGCATGTGTAGTTCCTCTGATAAGCCTTGAAACCACTGGTTTTCTCTATTTTCTGATCAAGGTTTGGGCGTGCAGAGCACAAACAGGAAAAAAAACTGCTGTTCACCCTCAAGTCTCCACATCACTGAGCCATTGGCACCAGAGATAAGTCACATAAGAAACTTGCCTATGGCCAATCCAGCTATGAGATCCATAGCAAGTCAAATCCATCATTTCATTGTTGGAGAACCTGGTTCTTTAAGTAGATCTGGAAAATTGTTTCAAGAAATCACACTCCAAGGCCAGACATACCTCCTGGGAATGTTTATATCCTCAGGGCTTCATGGTGGCACCAAGGTTCTGAGTTAAATCCAAAAAGAGCACTCCTGGCAGGTTGAATGATGTAAGGGCCACAGGTATTGATGTCAACCATGAAACATGCTCCTTAAAACTCTGCATAATACGTTATATTTTGGTGATATAGATTTTACCATCAAGGAGGCCAGGACAAATGCAGTCTCTGCACTACCCTAAAGTCAGTCCTTGGGTTGGTGCAATACATAAATAATGTCTATTAATGAGGGAGAGAGGGGTTTGATGCGTACAAAGCAGAAGTGTACTCCCTGCACCCAAGCTCACCCACACATCCTGCCTAAACTGCAGAGTCAACAGCCCCTGTGCGTTTGGGCAATGGGCAGAGTGTAACATTTCAAAGGAGAAGAGATCCAGACAGGCAGAGCTTCCTGTGCCAGGGGGATGAAAAGCCAACGGAGCAGACAAACGACGCTTTAGAACCATCTTTCCTCTCCGTCTCCTGCTCCCGAAACTTGAAAGATCACTGAAACATTTCCGAGATCCATGCTCCTGCTGTGGTTTTGGGATATTTGTTTTTAGGTCTAAAACGATTGGTGCCTGGAGCCTACGGCGCGCTTCTATTAAACGTCTATATTTGCACAGAAATTGAATTTTTCATCATAAAAATAAAGAAGTAAAAAGAAACCCCAGGAAATGTAGCTTTGCCATAGCCCTTGGTGGGATGCAGATGGGGGTAAGGGTGGTTTTGAGTTATCGGATGCTAAGAGCAACGTGTGGCTTAAATCTTGGCACAGCTTGCAGCTCTGGTTAAATATTTATTCCAGGGTACGGCTGGAATAAAGTACCGGCCACTTGTCGTCAAAATGAGAATGTGCACCAAGTGTCTGAGGTAACACTTTCTTAAAGGGACATTTCATTCTTACTCTGTTGGGTGTCACCTTGCTTAAGATCAAAAGAAACACTATAAATAATGCAGATTTGATATTGGGGGAATAATGTGTTGCCTTTGTGTTTGTATTCAGAAAAAGAGTCATTTGTGCAAGATGAGCCTTTAGGAAATCAGTTGATCATTTCTGACCACACAGGGAACAAAGGAACGTATATAGGTGTCCTCTGCTGTTGGAGGATGATGGGTTTGTATGGTTACTTCAATGGGTCTTTAGGCTCATTTTTGTTGAGGTCTTGCAACTCCAACATTACAGATACAACGGATTACTGTGGTTATAATACTATCAGATTTCTAGACCAAGCAGATACCCTAGAATGTAATCTTAAGACCTTAGAATGCACTCTAAGACCCTAGCACAAACCTTAAGACCCTAGAACGTACCCCAAGACCCTAGCATGTACCCTAAAACCCTAGCATGCACCCTGAGACCCTATCACATACCCTTAGACCCTAGCGCATACCCAAAGACCCAACACATACCCAAAGACTCTAGCATGTAACCTAAGACTCTAGCATATACCCCAAAACCCTAGCATGTACCCTAGCATGTTCCCCTAGACCCTAGCACGTACACTAGACCCTAGCATGCACTTTTAAGACCTTAGTATGCACCTTAAGACCCTAGCACATACCATAAGACCCTAGCATGTACCATACGACCCTGGCAAGTACCCTAAGACCCTAGCATGTAACCTAAGACTCTAGCACATACCCCAAAACCCTAGCATGCTAGCATGTTCATTAAGACCCTAGCACATATTCTAGACCCTAGAATGTACACTAGACCCTAGCATGTACCCTAAAAGCATATTTTCAGTACCTATTTACAATGCAAAGCCTGTGAGGTTCCTAATTGTTATATCAATAACCTGTTACAGAGTCGTGCAAGCATTATTTCTGCCTGTATAGTAGCCATAAATCCAGATGTAATGTCAACATAGACAAGAAGTGACATCATCATAAAACCAGAAGTGACATCATCATCAGAGGGGAGGGGAACAAGTGAGGCAGGGAAGCCTACCTGGATCATGACTGGCACTCATCAGGGCCACCAGTATGGTAAAAGCTACCTATGTAGAAAAACCTATGCCAATATATTCTGGTGGTATATGAATAAAATAATAAGTGAATGCAGATGCTACATGGTTTATTCTCCTTTTAATCAATTATATTTAAAAAGAAAACAAATGAGGCACAAAATGCCATAACTAGTCTTTAAATGGGCAGCAAATGGAGGGAACAGAATGTTCAAAATTCTGCAGTTCTTGAATGTTAAAGATAACAGCAAACTGAATAAATATATTCTTGACAGTGTCTCCCTCCATAATAAATACATCCTATTACAGAACATGCCAAGTCCAGTCTGAGATTAGGAAACATCTGCACAAGCCCCAGGGTTGATAAGTTAAGCAGTTCCATTGGCCAGTGATTGTCCTACAAGCCTTTCCCTTGAGCACTCCAAGCCTGGCTCCTACATTACATACAAGTAACACCCAAGTATTTACAGACTTTTCCTCAGCTCACAATGTTATTGTATGGTGCACTGAGTGAAAGAGGGAAATGGATTAACTGAAGGTTCCTCTAGAGCTCCATAAAGGTCATGAACCCCAATTATTTTAATCCTGTTCGCCGAGTGTGAGCGTCTGATAGCTCAATGGGTGCACATGTAAGGCCAAAGTTGGGTCCTGGAAGCCAGACAATGATAAGGAATGATAATCTATTCCTCTTGTGAGAATAAATTCATAAAATCATTTCTTGATAAAGCATAATGAACATATTATTAATTATCTCCTGTATATCTAACATTTCTGCCAAACAGCAACTCACAGCCGTAATTAATTTGTCAATAAGGAAGTAGAGACAATAACTTGTGTACCACACTGTCATGGGAGCCTCAGCATTAGACAGATTCAAATATGAATAGTTTTTTGTTTGCACTGGGGGGGGGCACTCAATGACACAATCATGAATACAACTATAGCAAGGCGACTGTTACCCCAATGTTTCTATATATCTGTAACCTTGTTATGAGCTAAGGGGGCCCAGACTGAAGGTCAGTTAGGGGGGAGATTTGGGGTGAGAGCTTATTTGTACCCTGGGTACCCCTGGAACTATAGCAGGGTAACTGTTACCCCAATGTTTCTATATATCTGTAACCTTGTTATGAGCTAAGGAGGCCCAGTCTGAAGGCCAGTTAGGGGGGAGATTTGGGGTGAGTGCTTATTTGTACCCTGGGTACCCCTGGAACTATAGCAGGGTGACTGTTACCCCAATGTTTCTATATATCTGTAACATTGTTATGAGCTAAGGGGGCCCAGCCTGAAGGTCAGTTAGGGGGAGATTTGGGGTGAGTGCTTATTTGTACCCTGGGTACCCCTGGAACTATAGCAGGGTGACTGTTACCCCAATGTTTCTATATATCTGTAACCTTGTTATGAGCTAAGGGGACCCAGTCTGAAGGCCAGTTAGGGGGAGATTTGGGGTGAGTGCTTATTTGTGCCCTGGGTACCCCTGGAACTATAGCAGGGTGACTGTTACCCCAATGTTTCTATATATCTGTAACCTTGTTATGAGCTAAGGGGGCCCAGTCTGAAGGTCAGTTAGGGGGAGATTTGGGGTGAGTGCTTATTTGTACCCTGGGTACCCCTGGAACTATAGCAGGGTGACTGTTACCCCAATGTTTCTGTATATCTGTAACCTTGTTATGAACTAAGGGGGCCCACCCAGAACAACCGAAAGGGTGAAATCTGGGTTGAACACTTGCTGCATAGGTGCTAGATTCTCAACAATGTGATTTAGTTATACCATATGGCAGTTTGCTGGTCACTTACTGAATAATGATGTTGGTAAAGGGGAACCTTGACCAGATGTTAAACCTCAAATGAGGTTCTGAATAAAAGGAAAAAGAACATTGACTCAGAGATTGTATCATATATAGTCCCCTGATCAAAGCAGCTTTGGGAAATAGAAGAACTACAGGTCCCAGAAGCCCCCAGTACTGGAACCGACTGGCCCCAGCACATATACAGTAGAAGAACAGCTCACCATGTCAATATTCTGCATGATGTCCTGGAAGGAAGGATGACTCCGAAATTGCTCAAAGAGCTCACGTTTGTATAGCAAGGCGTATACCATGTTAGGGTTATGGTGGAGCGAATTGGTTAGGCAGGAGTTGATTATCTCCAACATCATCCGGATCACTTCTTCAATGACATTCAGATCTTGGGCCTAGAAAAGAGAAAGAAATGGGATTCCACTCATTAAATGGTATTCTCATGCCTTTATATGAAATTGCTGCTGTATGTGCTCAGAAGGATGGTCTGCAAACAGGTCACAGTGCAACATTACCCATTCCTTATATAAAGGGTGGGGATTGGAGAAGGGGCCAACCTATTGTCCTGCAGATATTTTGCTAAACTTCAGTGTCCAGCAACACCCCAAATTCTTTCAGCTACAAATGGGAGATGCAGTTCAGGAATCACAGGAGGGTTGAAGGTTGCATATTCCTGACTGTAAAATTCATTACTGGGTAAAATGAGGGAATTGATCAATGATCTGCATATTTTGAAATAAAGTAAATAAGCAGCACAAAGAGAATTTTGACTTGTTCCATGCAGGACCCCAGCAAGACTTTACCTGGGTGGTAACTATAATCCCTTGTAAAGTAATACATATTTGATTCTGATTTCTATAAATAAGAAGAAGATAGTAAATTTGCTCCAGGTATAGGAACCAATAGGAACCAATCAGATGTCATCTGTTTTTTTTTACATTACCTGCTGCCTGATATTCAAATGAAATGAAGGATAAGTGGGTGGGCTGAGGCAGTTCCATTATATTTGTACAGTCTTTAGACTTTTATGGTCTCCTTATTTTGAGGCCTGTGATTCTAATACCATAGGTCAAATTTCTAGGTTCCTTCAAATCTAAATTGAGTGACTATTGGGTAACCCGATTTTTGAGACATCTGGTGGTTCTTTCCTTTGGTGAACCCCACCTGAAAAGTTTATTGATGACCCAGTCTTGTTCTAACCCTGATGACACTAGGGAACAAAGACAAAAGGCCCAGTGGAAATCACAGCAAAGAGGGGAAATAGGGCCACACTTGCAGCTAATGGCAGGTTATACATGGAGGAAAATTGAAATTGCTTGGGGAAAGCCGAAAAGCAAACACCACGCTGGGTTCTATGCGTGGCACCAACCAACCTCAGCGCTGGTCTGGCAGGAGGAGCAGGGCTTGTGTGAATGAAAGAGTGTCTCTCCCATGGAATTCCTGTAATTCTTATGGGTTTGTGTGTTTGTGTAAGAAAGGCCTGTGTACATTATAGATGAAGGCTGGCATGCAGTGGCTTTTTCTGTCACCAATTACTCATTTACCAGCATTTATTGGAAACACGGATTTAAATAAAGATTCCTGTGCTTCATACGCTGTCAGGATCCATAGCTGGGGGCACATACAAACATACAGAGATGGGACTATAAAATTACATATACTGATCCGTTTGTTTCCAGGGCTGGAGGATCTAGCACTACAGTGTGCCCTGAACATACCCACATATTAACCTATAGCAAATAACTCAAATAAGGGCACGGTGGCCATTGAGATCCCCTATAATTTGAAGACCAGGGACAAAAACACAAAATTAAAACTTAATCTAAAAATAGATCGATAGAAGGTTGCGGTGAGACAAATGACTAAGTGGGGCTCGTTTGTTGTTTATGTTTTCAGCCACTTATTGCACTAGGCCTAAGCTGGGTAGATCAGCCACAGAGCTGGTTTAGTATGGGAAGTCTCTGGCCAATAAATTATATAAATGATAATGAAGTCGATGAAATACTATTAGATAATGCACAGATGCCCAATTTCCTTTTAAGGCGGTATCACACTGGATAAGGCACAAGTTTACCTTCAGTAAAGGGAGAGGTGTTGCCCCAAGGTTTGGTAAGTGTGGGTAAGTATGTGAGCCTTTTTGTCATTATTTGCTTTGTGGAAAGCTGTGTATTTAGTTATTTGGTGGTATCAAAGATCACAAAGCACTTGTCGCACAATGGATCTTACCGGTGACACCACACAATATCCAGCTTCGCCCCACAATGAAGTTGGGTAGGTATCTGTAAGGTAACAATGAATGGGTAGGTATCAGCAGGGGCGCTCCACCAATGAGGCGAGTTGAGCCACTCACCTCAGGCGGCAGCGCCCCCCTTTGTTGCCAGGGGAGGCAAAAAGGCTGCTCCTGGTAACTAAGAGCAGAAATTCTGGTTTTCAACCCGGAAATTCGGCTCTTCTAGTGCAGAGAGCGCAATTTCGCTCTCTGCATTAGCGACGTGCACCGCCCCCGATCCCCTCCGGCACTGAAAAGGTGAGCGCCTCAGGTGGCGAAAAGGCAAGGATTGCAGCTTGGTTTCAGTAGAGTAACACTGAATGGGTAGGTATCAGTAGGGTAACACTGAATGGGTAGGTATCAGTAGGGTAACACTGAATGGGTAGGTATCAGTAGAGTAAGGCTGATATGGATTTCTGTTGGAGTAGAAAGAGCTAAAGGTGCCTTTTTGGGCTAATTGTCCTTCCTGCCTGCACAGTGATGATGATGATGATGATGTGCTACAGTTTGGCACAATACCCGCATGCCAAATGACTCATTATATAAGGTATGCAGATACATTGCAGTAATGCAGTAATACCCCAGAGCGTTCCTTAAATGCAGCGCTATCAGTTGGAATGCATGCGCCCATCCCAATTAGTCAGAAACGAGGCAGCAGCGAGCCAGCAATGCAAGTTGCCATACAGTCTAGCCCCGGCAAGCACAGACACCTTGTTAGCACTGGCTCCCATGCCCACATGATGTAACCTCTTCATTTACAAGGAATTTACTGTAAAGCCACTTGCAGGTAATTAACTGTTGATCTTGTTTTTATTAATGATGGGGAGTTTCCATAACAGCTTGGTGCTGGCTGCATCATTTCACTTGGAAGGAAACAAAAAAACCCTCGGCTGTATCTTCAGCGCCTGCTGGAAACAAAACACCCAATATGGGAAAACATGGGATTTGTCATTTATAGTAGAAATGAGGTGCCCTTAGCTGCCCCTTCCCTATTCTGCAGGACAGGACGTTGCAGAAAAACTCCTCAAACACTAGTTAACCTCAAACCATTTGGGGGGTACAGCTGCTGCAGTCAGGGGCCCCAAGACTGAGGATGGACCTAAGATAGAATATGTTATTTAAAGATCACAAAAGGGATGGAATTTTTGCAGGAGACGGTGAGGTTTGGGTGAATTCTGGGCAGAGTTTTGGCTAAATTGGGCAATGGCTGGAGAAGTTTAGGGGTATTGTTTTACTTGTTGTCCCAGTTGGGTGTAAATTGGTGTAAATTGCTGAATAATTCCCATTCCTATTTATTGCCAGAAATATCTTTTTATTAGAGGTATAGGAGTATTCACAAAATTTTGTTATTCATATATTTTACCCCCTGTGATTCTCACTCCTCCAATGAGGTTGAGCAGCCTATTAAATATGGAGTATATTCCCATATACAGGCATGGGATCCGTTGTCCAGACAGCTCTGAATTATGGGAATTCTGTCTCCTATCAAGTCCATTTTAATCAAATAATTTATATTTTTATATTTCCTTTCTCTGTCATAATAAAACAGTCGCTTCTTCTTGATCGAAAGATATAATCAATCCTTATTCTTATTGGTTTTAAGTAAAGGGGTTGTTCACCTTTAAATTAACTTTTAGTATGTAGGGAGTCAAATTTGCAATTGGTTTTCATTATTTGTGGTTTTTGAGTTATTTAACTTTTTATTTGGCAGCTCTCCAATTTGCAGTTTCGGCAATCTGATTGCTAGGCTCCAAATCACCCTAGCAACCATGAATTGATCTGAATAATAGACTGGAATATGAATAAGATTAATAAAAATTAGCAATAACAATATGTGGCAGATTTATCAAGGGTTGAATTGAAAATTCAAATTTTAAATTCAAATTTTAGAGTTCTTTTATGGCCAAAACTGTCAAATTCGACTAGGGAATTGTTCAAATTTGAATTGAGTTTTTTTTTTAAAATTCCAATTCGATTTTCGAAATTGATCATACTCTGGCCCTTTAAGAACTCAAATTTGACTATTCACCACCTAAAACCTGCTGAATTGCTATTTTAGTCAATGGGAGTCTTGGGATCAATTTGGAGTTGTTTGCAGCCTTCCTGACATTCTAATTTTTTGAGGAGTAAAAACTCGAATCGAGTTTTTAAAACTCAAATCGAATTCAATTCGAGTTTTCAGGTTGATCCTATTCACCTTTTAACAAATTAGATTTTTTTTTTATAAATTTTGAACCAGTCCAAAGAAGAAGGCAAATAATTAAAAAAATAAAAATAATGAAATAAATAATATAATAATAATAATACCGGTAATAATAATATTGAAAGGTTGCTTAGAATCGGCCATTCTATACTTAAAGGTGAACTACCCCTTTAATGTTTCAATAATAGGTTTAAGGTATGGAGATCCAAATTATAGAAAGACCTCTTATCTGTAAAATCCCACATCCCCAGCATTCTGGGTAACAAGCCCCATCCCTGTACTATAAATAGTTCCTAATACACAGTAACAGTCCATAAAAGCCAAGGGATTGTCATTACAGAACAATGAGGGTCCTGTTCATGTCTCAGTCTAAGGAATTTGCTTTCATCTGTGTCTCTTCCCAAATGTGCGGCAGAATAATCAATATCCTATAAGAGAGGGGCTGCTTTCCATTCAGTAGTAGGTTGGGGGGACTATACATATGCATGGCCATGTCCCATTGTTTCATTCATTCATACTGACAGCCTGAATAATAGGATCTGTCTGTGCCCCAACCAACATGGCGCATGGGCAGATGGCATTTACACACTGGACAGACTGTCAGGCCTATTGAGACCAACCCGCCCCCCGACGTACATGGTTGAGCAATATGGAGCAACATTGTACACATGTATAGCTGCTGGCTTGAGAGTCCTCTAAAAAACTGGAGATACTTAGCTGTCCAAAACACAGATAGGCACCCTGACCCGCACTCGGATAAGAACTTCCTCTGCAAAAAAATCTTTGGAGAGCCTTGCTCACTGCACTTCCCAAGCCCCGCCCCAAACCCGCCCACTCCTGCCTCAAGCCTGCCTACTCCTGCCCCCTCCCCTGCCAGCACTAGAGCAGCCTGCATCCCTCCCATTATTTTGGAAATAAAAAGAGGGACAATTTTTTTGACAACGCCCATTTTGTGGCCACACCCCCTAATTACCATGTTCATTTTACAAAATTTGGCAGGTTATGAAAGTTTGAACATATTTCTGTGTTTTTTTTCAGTTATTACAGTTTTGCTAATGAAGGTGAATTGCCCTTTAAGCTGTGAGTCTATTAGCGGTTATCTTATATTGTTACAATTACTTATTTGCTTATCTCAAAATTGTTACAAAAGTATCTTATTTGCTGCTGTGGCTGTTCTGAGCTCTCTGCCAAAAGCCAATTAATTTAGAAACTTTGTTTCTTTTTCTGGCTGTTCATCACAGTTGCCTGTACCAACTTCTCCACAGCTTACAGACAGCATGCAGGAACTACATAACCCACAATGCATTGCACTGGGATGTTCTGTTCCTTATTGAAATCACGTGTGCAGGGAATTGTGGGGTTTGGAGGATGCAGGCTGAGGACAGATGGCTGTTGATACAAAGTAACAGTAGTCAGACAGCTCAGCAAAGTAGTCAGACAGATCAGCAGGAGAGCAGGGGGCTGGGCTTAGGGAACTGTTCCAAACTATTAAAAATCATGAAAAGTCTGCATATTTTTCAATTGATGTATATTGCAAAGTTGCTTCAAATTATGTTTACTTTTCAAAAAGCTCAAGTTATGTTTGTGTGGAGTTCCCCTTTAAGGAAGGAAGCAGACCCCACAGTCCAGCCCCCTGCAATCTGGGAGTCTGCTTCCAAATTCCACTGAACAGAACTATGTGCAATTCTTCTTTTGGGCTGCTGGATCTTGCATATGGGCCAGACCCAAAGTTCTCAAGATATACAAATTAAACAGGTTATTCTCCTTAAAGTTCACTTTTAGTATGATGTAGACTGATATTCCGACTTGGTCTTTTTTTTATGATAAGTTGTTTTTTTGAATTATTTATCTTTTTGTACAGCAGCTCTCCAGTTTGGAATTACAGCACATATCTGGTTGCTAGGCTCTAAATTAGCCTAGCAACTCATTTTTGGCTGCTGGGGTCAGTGACTTTTGAAAGCTGGAGTGAGTCGGAAGAAGAAGTCAAATAAATTAAGACCAATTTAAAAACTGCTAAGAACTGGCCATTCTATAACATACTAGAAGTTAACTAGAAGGTGAACTCTTGTTTTAATTTTAGGCCCCCTCCCCTCCAAACCTCCACAAGTTGACCTAGTATAGGGATCTGTTATAAGTAAACCCGTTATCCAGAAAGATCCAAATTATGGGAAGGCAACCTCCCATGGACTCCATTTTAATCTAATAATTCACATTTTTAAAAATGATTTCCTTTTTCTGTGTAATAATAAAACAGTCGCTTGTACTTGATCCCAACTAAGATATAATTAATCCTTATTGGAGGCAAAACCAGCCTATTGGGTTTATTTAGTGTTTACATGATTTTTAAGCAGACAAAGGGGAACCATCACGAAAATGAAAATTTAATATAAGCTTCATCATACTGAAATAAGAAACTTTCTAAATACAAATAATTAAAAATTTGGTTCCGTTTCTGAAATAATCAATTTTATCTTCACCATTCCTCTCTCAGCATCGGTTTCTCTTCATTTTCTCTTCATGCAGCAGTTGGGTGTCTGATATTCATTGACAGTTAGATCCAATATATCTTATAGGGGGCTCCTTTTGCCTAGAAGATGTATTAGAGCTCACTCTATTAAACTCACCAGACATCATGTCTCTCTACATGCAGGACTTGTGCAAAATGCAGTTATTTTGTTCGATTCTGTTTGGACTGGAATCAGTTATTTGAGTGAGCTCTAATACATCTGCTAGGAAAGGAGCCCCCCCTATAAGATATATTGGATCTAACTGTCAATTAATATCTGACACCCAACTGCTGCATGAAGAGAGAATGAAGAGAAACAGATGCTGAGAGAGGAATAGTGAAGATAAACTTGATTATTTCAGAAACAGTACAGAATATTTAATTGATTGTATTTAGAAAGTTTCTTATTTCAGTATGAGGAAGCTTATATAAAATTTTCATTTTCGCAATAGTTCCCCTTTAAGGGATGAAGATTCAAATGATGGAAAGATCCGTTATCAGGAAAACCCTAGGTCCCAATATTCCATACCTGTATTTATATTGAAAATGCTTGGGCTACAATGGATAAAGCTAGAAACAATATGGCAGCCCGTACCCAGTTCTTTTAATAGAGACGGAATTTTCAGTGCACACAATAAATTATGGGAAGGTCTATATGAGAAAAAGTGGAATAAATCTCAATGCCATTAGTAAGTAGGATAACTTTCCTCTATATAACAGGCATGTAGGAGGCAGTTGGGCGGCAGTTGCAGTGACTTTCCTCACCAAACCCTCAACCTCATCACATTACAAGTCATTTGGGGACAGTAAAGTCAGTTAAATTCGTTTTCTTTTCTCCTCGGCTGTTTAGCGCCAGGAGCTATGAAATCTATATGAGCATATGACCCAAACCAGACACATTCTGATACGGGTATAGGATCCGTTATCCAGAAACCCATTATACAGAAAGCTCTGAATTATGGCAAGGCCGTCTCCCATAGACTCAATTTTATCCAAATAATCCAATTTTTTAAAAAGTATTTCCTTTTTCTCTGTAATAATAAAACAGTCGCTTGTACTTGATCCCAACTAAGATATAATTAATCCTTATTGGAGGCAAAACCAGCCTATTGGGTTTATTTCATGTTGACATGACTTTCTAGTAGACTTAAACAGGTGATTCACCTATAAGTTAACTTTTTGTATGTCATAGACTGGCCTATGCTAAGCAACTTTTTAATCGGCCTTCATTATTTATTGTTTATAGATTTTGAATTATTTGCTTTCTTCTTCTGAATCTTTCCAGCTTTCAAAATGGGGGTCACTGACCCCATCTGTTACTGTTACTTTTCATTATTCATCATCCTATTCAGACCTCTCCTATTCATATTCCAGTCTCTTATTCAAATCAATGCATGGTTGCTAGGGGAATTTGGACCTTAGTTAACATATTGCTAAAATTACAAACTGGAGAGCTGCTGAATAAAAAGCTCAAAAATAACTCACAAACCACAAATAATAAAAAATGAAAACCAATTGCAAATTGCCTCAGAATATCCCTCTCTACATCATACTAACAGTTAATGTAAAGGTGAACAACCTCATTAAGGTATGGAGATTAGGGATGCACCGAATCCACTATTTTGGATTCAGCCGAACCCCCGAATCCTTCGTGAAAGATTTGGTTGAATACCGAACCGAATCCTAATTTGCATATGCAAATTAGGGGTGGGAAAACAATTTGTTCTTCCTTGTTTTCTGACAAAAAATCACGAGATTACCCCACCCCTAATTTGCATATGCAAATTAGGATTCGGATTCGGTTCGGCTAGGCAGAAGGATTCGGCCGAATCCGAATCCTGATGAAAAAGGCTGAATCCCAAACCGAATCCTGGATTCGGTGCATCCCTAATGGAGATCCAAATTATAAAAAGACCCGTTATCCGAAAAACCCCAAGTCCCGAGCATTCTGGATAGCAGATCCCATATCTGTGTTACAGATAAAGGGGCACATTGTCCTGCAGTTTGTGTCAGACACTGCGCAGTGGTTCCGTCCATACTGTAACTGGCCCCTGCTCTGTATTACACATATAGATATGAAATAAAATGAGGGGCCCCTGATGAGAACTTAAAACTCTGCTGTGTTGGTTGAACTGGAACAAATGGCATCTTGGGCTTCGGGAACCATTGGTGTTTGTTAGCTTTAGAATATTTGAGGTCAGTACAATGGGCCATTCCGGGACAGGTTTAATTGAGTTAGTGAGCGCAGATAGAATCTAATATCACATTCCCAAACTGGGGTGCAGCACATGAAATAACTGCAATCCTTATTTGCCCACTCACAGAGAAAGCTCAGGAGACTAAAGGCTTGCCCTCAATCTCACACGCACTTTATATTATTTCCATTAAAGGGGTACTTCACCCTAAACTTAGCTTGTAGTAGGATGTAGGCAGTTTAGTCTATGATGATACATATGTTATGTTGGTAGCTGTCTGGTTGCTAAGGTTAACGTACCCTTGCAACCAGACAGCAGTTAGTGAACAGTACTATAAGCAATACAAATAAAGAATAACTGTTAAAGAGGTTGTTCACCTTTAAATTTACTTTTAGTACAATGTAGAGAGTGATACACTGAGACAATTTGCAATTGGTTTTCATTTTTTATTATTTTTAGTTTGTGAGTTATTTAGCTTTTTATTCAGCAGCTCTCCAGTATTGAATTAAGTGACCCCATTTGAAGCTGGAAAGAGTCAGAAGAAAAAAGGCAAATCATTAAAAAAATATATAAAAATTAAAAAATGAAGACCAATTGATAACATACTAAAGGTTAACTTAAAGGTGACCTACCCCTTTAAACTGAAGTCTCACAGTCTGCCAGTGAGCCCCAACCTCAGTTGCAGGCCAGAAATGGGCAGAACTGCAAGGCAATAATTCAAATAATAATGAAGACCAATTGAAATGTTGAAACAGTAATGCCAAAAAGCAAAATTGTCTTAAATTAATAAATATATAATGCAGTGTTGCCCTCAACTGGTAAAACTGGTGTGTTTGCTTCAGAAACTCTACTATTGTTTATATAAACAACTGCTGTGTAGCAATGGGGGCAGCCATTCAAGCACAGGATATACAGTAGATAACAGATAAGTACTACTATAGTTTATATAAACAAGCTGCTGTGTAGCCATGGGGGCAGCCATTCAAGCACAGGATACACAGTAGATAACAGATAAGTACTACTATAGTTTATATAAACAAGCTGCTGTGTAGCCATGGGGGCAGCCATTCAAGCACAGGATACACAGTAGATAACAGATAAGTACTACTATAGTTTATATAAACATCTGCCGTGTAGCCACGGGGGCAGCCATTCAAGCACAGGATACACAGTAGATAACAGATAAGTACTACTATAGTTTATATAAACAAGCTGCTGTGTAGCCATGGGGGCAGCCATTCAGGCACAGGATACACAGTAGATAACAGATAAGTACTACTATAGTTTATATAAACAAGCTGCTGTGTAGCAATGGTGGAAATTAAAAAAAAGACTATATGGCACAGGTTAAATAGTGGATAACAGATAACATAATGCACTTCAGAGCGCATCTGCTATGTAAACTGAGCATTTTCTCCTTTGAATGGCTGCCCCCATGGCTACACAGCAGCTTCTTTATATAAACTATAGTAGTACTTATCTGTTATCTACTGTGTATCCTGTGCTTGAATGGCTGCCCCCATGGCTACACAGCAGCTTGTTTATATAAACTATAGTAGTACTTATCTGTTATCTACTGTGTATCCTGTGCTTAAATGGCTGCCCCCATGGCTACACAGCAGATGTTTATACACTATATAGTAGTGTTTCTGAAGCAAACACATCAGTTTTGCCAGTGCAGGGCAACAATACATTATATTTTCTTTACTTTAAGGCACTTTCATTCTTTGGTGCTACTGTTCCTTTAATGGGGTAGAATTTAGCCATGATGGAAATAACCAGTGTAGAGGTTGGTGAGTTTATTTTCAGGTATTTGAGAAATCCAATTAGGTACAAGTGGGTCAGGCAATGAATGGCTTGTGCGGGGCTCACTCAAGTGGCCACATTCCTCAGCCATAACCTTTTTACCTTTGAGCTCAGGGCGGGATCCACCGCAGCCCGTACTGCTGTCTAATCTGTCATGCTCCAGGTCTAACTGAGACAGTCTCTTCAGAGAACAGTGAGAGCACAAACAGGAAAGAAAGCAGAGACAGACCCTTGAGAGCTGATAGTGTTTAAACTGATAAACGTGCAAATGTTTCATACATTCCAGCCTCTATCTCCAGCGAGTTCCCCCCACACTAGAGACTGGGCCATTGTGTGTGTGTTACGTGGAATAAAGAAACATATGACTGTAACATTTCCTGAGAACACAAATCAGACGCTGCTGAAAGATGGATGAGTCCTGGCTCTCTGGGTTCCTCTGGCAAGGAATATAATATGATTAAAATCCCATTATACGTGTCTCTGTCTCTTCTATCATTTCATTGCTAATAAGCAAAAATGCAATTACTTTTCCCCCCAGTGTCCAGCGATTGCCAGTCCCCTGCACCCCTACGGGCGAAACACTTGGAATTGCCCTGGGTGCCATTGCCCTAACACTCAGCACAAAACACCATATGATTGGTCAGCACTGATCCTAACGGCCAATCATTCTGAAATGTTGGTGCCCTATAAATACATGTTAATAATATGTGTTGTGACCTTATGTACCTACAGACAGGGAAAAAAAGTGTGAATTTTTGGCCTTGCCCATTTTATGGCCACACCCCCTAATTACCATGTCCATTTTACAAAATTTGGAAGGTTAAGGTACACATTTCTGGGAGTTTTAAACTTAATTAAAACACTTTTGCTAGTGAATTGTCCTTTAAGCTGCTAGTATCAGAGTTCCAAGAGACCTGCTTATCTTAAATAGTTACAATTGTTTCTTTGCTTATCTTAAATTGTTACAAAAGTATCTAAGTGCAGCTGCTGAGTGTTCTGGGCTAGAGTCCTGCAGAGGATCGGGTACCCGCGGGTTACCCGAAAAAAACCGGGGGTACCGTGCGGGTTGCGTGTAGGAGTTCCGGGTGCGGGTATAGACACGGGTCAGTGGCTCTGCAGATTTGCGGGTTGCAGGTAGGGTTTCGGGTCTTCTCAATAGCGATTTTTACTCCTCTTTTCTGATCATGTCTACTTCCGATAATGTCACATCCGGTTTACAATGACAGCACTTCCTGATTCTTGATGGTCAACGGGTTGCGGGTCCCGGTTGTGGATAAGGTACTTGCGGGTCAGGTAGCGGGTAAGAATGAGGGTTGCGGGTCCAGGTTGCGGATTGCAGGTACGGATCGGGTACGGATTCCAAAAAATGGACCCACGCAGGACTCTATTCTGGGCTCTATGCCAAAAAGCCTTTTGTTTTAATTACGTTTCAAAAACTTTGTAGGACATTTAGGAGGTATGATGTAATATGCACTTTATATAAAGATATATGCATATACAGGTATGGTACCTGTTATCCAGAATGCGCAGGACCTAGGGTTTTCCAGATAAAGGATCTTTCCGTAATTTGGATTGATTTGTTTAAAGGAGAAGGAAAGATTAAAACGAAGTAAGCTTTATCAGAAAGGTTTATATAAATACACCAGTAAACCCCACTGGGCACTGCAAATAAGTTCAATGCAAAGGTTTGGCCATTATTATATCAACTGGAAGAATACTTTGTTCATTTATTTCTGCATAACAAAAAACATAAATGAAAAAAGAATTGATTTACTGGATTTCTAAGTATTTTAGGAACCTCCAAGTTACTGCAAATGTAATTTTAGATTTCTTTGAATCATCTGCTTTGACGTTGTACATAAATATAGCAAGTGTTAAAATAAGCAGTTTCACACTGAGTGTAACATGCTCGCACTTGTGAATAGAGTTCAGCCCATAGGAACAAGTCCTTAGCGTGACTGGAGAGAGCTCTTCTGCCCCCTGGTGGAAGGCAGTATTACAGTCATGATATTACAGTCGTGATATTACAGTCGTGATATTACAGTCGTGATATTACAGTCGTGATATTACAGTCATGATATAACAGTCGTGATATTACAGTCGTGATATTACAGTCGTGATATTACAGTCGTGATATTACAGTCGTGATATTACAGTCGTGATATAACAGTCGTGATATTACAGTCGTGATATTACAGTCGTGATATTACAGTCGTGATATTACAGTCGTGATATTACAGTCGTGATATTACAGTCATGATATTACAGACATGATATTACAGTCATGATATTATGACATGACATGAACCATGGCTGCGTAAAAACCTTTTTAGGGCAGAGACACAAGGAAACTTCGGGCGACTTCAGAAAAAGAAGGGCTCAGAGTGCCATCCCGCCGGCGACTTAAGATTCTAGCCAACGGGAAGGCAGTTCAGGGAGATTAGTTGCCCGAAGAAGAGGCAATTTGACACCGGGAGACTAAATCTTCCCGAATCTCCACGTGTGTCTCTGCCCTTAGCCCAAAATATCCCAAGGTGATCCAACCTGGAGTATCTCAGGGGGAAGCCAGGGATCCTCATTGATTTCACTGCTTCCTAGACAGGAGGCTGCTCTCTGCAATGTAGCACAAATACATGCACACAAGTCTGGAACGTCTGATCCTTATTAGTATGTCTGATTGTAGCTAACAGTCTGAGCTGCACATTTACATAATACCCTGCTTCAGTGACTGGCAGACCCACTAAGGTCGAATATATATTGGCGATGCACTGGATTAAAGGGGTTGTCCTCCTTTAAATTATATATTAGTATGATGTAGAGAGTGATATTCTGTGACAATATGCAATTGGTTTTCATATTTTATTATTTGTGTTTTTTGAGTTATTTAGCTTTTTATTCAGAAGCTCTGCAGTTTGCAGTTTCAGTTGCTAGAGTCCAAATTACCCTAGCAACCATACACTGATTTAAATAAGAGACTGGAATATGAATAGGAGAGGCCTGCATAGAAAGAAGAGTAATAAAAAGTAGCAATAACAATAAATGTGTAGCCTTACAGAGTTTTTTTTAGATGGGGTCAGTGACCCCATTTGAAAGCTGGAAAGAGTCAGAAGAAGAAAGTAAATGATTCAACAACTATAAAAAAGAAAAAATGAAGGCCAAATGAAAAGTTGCTTGGAATTAGCCATTCTATAACATACTAAAATTGAACTTAACGGTAAACCACCCCTTTAAAGCAGGGAATGTGTGGGGGACTGAAAAATAATTTGCTGTGGGGCCCAGTAATATTTAGTTACACCACTGGTAGTTGTATATTTTGTAGTAACGATATAAAAAGCAGAGAAATTATCTTTTCTAGCTGGAAAAAAAGAAAACGAGGAAAAAAGGTAAATAATTCATGTTTTTTTCCTGCTGCCATCAGGATCCAGGAGCCTTGCTTCCACTGGCTACAAGGAAAGAAGAATGTGAAGCGTATGAGTGAGTGCAGAGAGAGTGCAGAGAGAGAGAGAGTGCAGAAAGTGTGCAGAGAGAGTGCAGAGAAAATGCAGAGAGAAAGCAGAGAGAAAATGCAGAGAGAGAGTGCAGAGAGAATGCAGAGAAAATGCAGAGAGAGTGCAGGGAGAATGAATAGGAAGTGCAGAGAGAGTGCAGGGAGAATGCAGAGACAGTGCAGAGGAAGTGCAGAGAGAGTGCAGAGGGAGAGTGCAGAGGAAGTGCAGAGAAAGTGCAGAGGAAGTGCAGAGAGAGTGCTGAGGAAGTGTAGAGAGAGTGCTGAGGAAGTGTAGAGAGAGTGCAGAGAGAGTGCAGGGAGAGTGCAGAGAGAATGCAGAGAGTGCAGAGAAAGTGCAGAGAGAGTGCAGAGTAAGTGCAGAGAGAGTGCAGAGTAAGTGCAGAGAGAGTGCACAGAGAATGCAGAGAGAGTGCAGAAGAAGAATGCAAAGAGAAAAAGGAAGGAGACAGGAGGGAGGCTGGTTAGGGAAGTTATTTAGCAATGGAGGGCAGACATATTCCCAAGGTGCTGAAACCTGAGATCCCATAATTATTCCGTTTGATGCACAGAGAGGAGACAAAACAGTGTGGGAAAGGGACATGAAGGAACGGGATGATGTTTCCTTTCAGGTCAGGGAGCTGCACTAACATTTCAGGCTTGGAAGGAGGAAAACTAAATTTTCTTTGTCTTTCTCCCTAAATGGTCAAAGTGTTTGTGTTGGTTTTTGTGAAAGGGAGAGTCTGATTTAGTAATGAGCTTAACTAATGGCCCTGATGTGTTTAGCTAGTCATGAGAGCCCGGCCGGCACAAGCCAAGGGGTGAGGAATGTTCTCTTGCACTGCACCTCCTTCTATTCCAGTCTGGGACAAGGGAAGGGGGGAGAGGGGTATGAAAGCTATAGGGCGGCACTTTGTTTCATTACAAGGAATTACTGGGTGCCACAAATACAGAAAAAACACCTTCATTAGCCCCTAAACTGAACCCTGATAAACTGCGCCCACTAACTCCCAACTGTCCCGTTTTTTGCGGGACAGTCACTATTTTGACAGCTCAACCCGCAGTCCCACATTGTTACTGAAATGTCCAGACTTTCTCTTTGATCTCCTGCACTGAACAGCCAGAAAAAGATACAAAGTTTCTTAAAGAGATACTAACACCAGAAATTATGCCTTTTTTTACATCTATCATAATATTGGCTTTGCATACTACTTTTTCCATAAAATATTTGCCCAATGCTTTTACATTACCTGTCTGATGCCCCATGTTCCAGTATGAGGGGGCTGCCATATTTGTGCAGCAGGAGTCCGTTTGCATTAGAAACTCTAACTAACAGGCTGAGATGGGACAGTCAGATTGGCAAAAACAGTCAGGTATAGGGACTTCAAATAACAATTACTTACAAAAACAAACCCCTCAGCAAAAAACAATCAGCATGACCTATAGGTCACTTTTAATGCTCATTCATATTGCAAAAAGTAGTTTTTTAGCATCAATATCACGTTAAACTTAACTTGCTTTTGGCAGAGAGCACAGAACACTCAGCAGGTGCACTTAGATACTTTTGTAACAATATAAGATAAGCAAAGAAACATTTGTAACTATTTAAGATAAGCAGGTCTCTTGGGGATACTGTGAAGTTCACCTTCATTAGCAAAGCTGTAATAACACATAAAAAACATAAATGTGTTCAAACTTCCATAACCTGCCAAATTTTGTAAAATGAACATGGTAATTAGGTGGTGTGGCCACAAAATGGGCGTGGACAGAAAAAAAAATTGCCATACTCCACGCCCCAAATCTTTTTGTCCCTCTTTCTATTTCCAGGAGGTATGTAAACCATAATGTATAATGTCTTAAGTTGGCAAATACATGAGCTGATCACATTTACCAACAGGTCCCCTCCAGACCCAGCAAACAGCTTATTGGCCCCTGTTTGGGGTCATTCTGATAACCTTGCTGATCATTATCTGCCTTTAAATCTACTTATCTATTTGACAGGTTACAATGTCCCATTTAATGAGGACTGCATTGGTGCTTAAGGGGTTGTTCATCTTTAAATTAACTGTTAGTATGATGTAGAGAGTGATATTCTAATTGGTTTTCATTTGTTATTATTTGTGGTTTTTGACTTATTTAGCTTTTTATTCAGCAGCTCTCCAGTTTGCAATTTCAGCCATCTGGTTGCTAGGGTCCAATTTACCCTAGCAACCATGCATTGATTTGAATAAGAGACTGGAATATGAATAGGAGAGACCGGAATAGAAAGATGAGTAATAAAAAGTAACAATAACAATACATTTGTAGCCTTACAAAGCATTTGTTTTTAGATGGGGTCAGTGACCCCCATTTGAAAGCTGGAAAGAGTCAGAAGAAGGCAAATAATTTAAAACTATTAAAAAGAAAAATGAGGGCCAATTGAAAAGTTGCTTAGAATTAGCCATTCTATAACATAGTAAGAGTTAACTTAAAGTGAAACACCCCTTTAAAGTCAACCTCTCCAATAGAGCAAATATTCCTGTGTATGTCACTCCCTTTAGCAACATTCATTGTCTTATCCAGGTATGAAACCTGTTATCCAGAATGCTCGGGACATGGGGTCCAGATGATGGGTCTTTCCATAATTTGTATCTTGATATAAAAAGTCTACTAGAAAATCATGTAAACATTAAATAAACTCAATAGGCTGGTTTTGCTTCCAATAAGGATTAATTATATCTTAGTTGGGATCAAGTACAAGCGACTGTTTTATTATTACACAGAAAAAGGAAATATGTTTTAACAGTTTGGACTATTTGATTATAATGGAGTCTATAGGAGACGGCCTTCCGGTAATTTGGAGCTTTCTGGATAACGGGTTTCCAGATAACTGATCCCATATCTGTATAGTGCTTTGTCTGTATAAAGAATGATGTTTTCTATATACTGTTATTATTAACACATAAAAAGCACACACATATTCCACAGCGCTGTACAAGAGCTAACTCTCAGAGATTCTGTTAAAGCCACAAACATTTATTATGTATCTGCAGTCTGATATGTTTATGAACTACAAGTCCCAGCACTGACAAGACAAGTACTAGGGATGAGGGGAGGCTGATGAGCACAATGCTCTGTGGTTTGTGTCAGAGGTTGGGAGGAGGAAGGCTGCTGCTCACATGGGGAAACATTTCCCCGGACTCTTTAAAGGAAACTATTTATTAAATGATGATTTGTAGGAGTGAAGGGGGGCGAGGGGTGTCGTGTCTCTCAGTGGGGGCTGCTGGGATATTTACATAACAATGTCTTTCTTGGAATCCTGAATTCATCACTTTTATGCAGGAATCTGAGAAACTCTAAATCCACTTTAATGAATTATTTTTGAGCTTTTGCCAGTTTAAAGGGTAACTGCAACTTCATTATATATTATGTGCGGTGGGAAAGAGTCCTTTAAATATGAGGAAAGGTAGGGCTTTATACCCTTGAAATCATAAGCAGAAACGTAACTAGAGGGGGGCGGGCCCTGGCGCAGGACGCGCAGCCGGGCCCCCCGCCCCCTCCGTACACCCGGAACTGGCCGGGAATATGCGGCGCAAAGTGGCGCGCAGACTGCCGGGGGGCCCTGAGGGGGTGCAGGCACCATCTCTCCCTACTATACCTGCTATCCCACAGTCACACTCCCTTCCCAGAGACTATTATCCCACTGTTACTATAGGCACCATCTCTCCCTACTATACCTGCTATCCCACAGTCACACTCCCTTCCCAGAGACTATTATCCACTGTTACTATAGGCACCATCTCTCCCTACTATACCTGCTATCCCTCAGTCACACTCCCTTCCCAGAGACTATTATCCACTGTTACTATAGGCACCATCTCTCCCTACTATACCTGCTATCCCTCAGTCACACTCCCTTCCCAGAGACTATTATCCACTGTTACTATAGGCACCATCTCTCCCTACTATACCTGCTATCCCACAGTCACACTCCCTTCCCAGAGACTATTATCCCACTGTTACTATAGACACCATCTGTCCCTACTATACCTGCTATCCCACAGTCACATTCCATTCCCAGAGACTATTATCCACTGTTACTATAGACACCATCTCTCCCTACTATACCTGCTATCCCACAGTCACACTCCCTTCCCAGAGACTATTATCCCACTGTTACTATAGGCACCATCTCTCCCTACTATACCTGCTATCCCTCAGTCACACTCCCTTCCCAGAGACTATTATCCACTGTTACTATAGACACCATCTCTCCCTACTATACCTGCTATCCCACAGTCACACTCCCTTCCCAGAGACTATTATCCACTGTTACTATAGACACCATCTCTCCCTACTATACCTGCTATCCCACAGTCACACTCCCTTCCCAGAGACTATTATCCCACTGTTACTATAGACACCATCTCTCCCTACTATACCTGCTATCCCACAGTCACACTCCCTTCCCAGAGACTATTATCCCACTTTTACTATAGACACCATCTCTCCCTACTATACCTGTTATCCCACAGTCATACTCCCTTCCCAGAGACTATTATCCACTGTTACTATAGACACCATCTCTCCCTACTATACCTGCTATCCCACAGTCACACTCCCTTCCCAGAGACTATTATCCACTGTTACTATAGACACCATCTCTCCCTACTATACCTGCTATCCCACAGTCACACTCCCTTCCCAGAGACTATTATCCACTGTTACTATAGACACCATCTCTCACTACTATACCTGCTATCCCAAAGTCACACTCACTTCCCAGTGCTACTACAGCATTACTATTGCATTTTCGCACACTATTCCTCCCAGTATGTTTGGAGTTCAGCCCTTTGGTCCTTACATGCAAAATGTGAAGGTGATCAAATCACACTACAAGAAGGTTAGTTAGTGAGTATTATGCTTTATAGAAGGAATTCCATAACTTGAAGCCCTTACTGCTACTTTTCAGACTTGTTGACACAGACAGGAAGTAGTTTGGCAGAACCAAAGAAATGTGCAGGCTTGCAATCTATTACTGTAAGTTTCCATTAACATAATAATGCCTTAATAATTTAATTTAGGTTGATTGGCCATTTTCTGTAAGAATATCTCCGTGGTGCATAAAGAGAGGATTTATTTCCCTGTTTCAGTGCTGGCGGGAGCACATTTTCCGAGTCTAATGCTGGAAAGCTGTGTGTGGATATTTTCTATCTATTTCTCTCATCAGCTGTAATGTGATACAAAGGAAGGGGAGGATGGAAAAAAAAAAGAGAAGCCTTTGTAAATACCGCTTTTGTAATACTGCTTTTTAATAACCTTCCTAATAGCCGAATTAAAGGCCCTTGAATAAAATCATTTCATCCCACATAAAACAAACATAGGCCTTTTTCTTTTTAACTTGCTTTTATAAGGTTCTATCAGTTCCAGATGCTGCAAAGGGGGCCACAGGGTTTTCTCTGATGAATTACTTGCAGAGCGGGACAGCTGCTTTTTATTTAACAGCTAAATTAAGGAGAGAAATCAAAGGAGGACCTTAAAAGTGGCCCTCATTTAGCCCATTAAGCAAGTACCAGGCAGAAAGGAAAGGAAATGGGGAGATAGCAACACAACTCAGCTCCAGTTTATAGCCGGCGCTCGTAGGTTTCTCCTGCAGGTAAAAGAGCTGTCTCTGTGCTGAGATGACTGTTACTGTCAAATTGTTTTCTTTCTACAGGGATGGGATACATTATCTGGAAACCATAAAGCTCCAAATTACAGAAAGAGCATCTCCCATAGACTCCATTTTGATCAAATCATCCACATTTTTAGAAATGTACTGTTAATATGAATTAATCTTGCTACAACAGCTCCATCTGCTGGTCAGTTTCCCACCAGTCTGACCACCAAGTAGTCAAGGAAGTTGTCAGGAGAAAGAAAGAGGCTGCTCTGATGTTCTTCTGCTTAGGAATAAAATTAGAAACCTTTCTCACACCTTTCCTAAGCAGAAGAACATCAGAGCAGCCTCTTTCTTTCTCCTGACAACTTCCTTGACTACTTGGTGGTCAGACTGGTGGGAAACTGACCAGCAGGTGGCGCTGTTGTAACAAAATTCATTCATATTAACAGTACATGTATTTCTTAATATCTTGGAATAAAAACAAAATAAATAATGAATGTACATTGCAAAAATTCCCAGAATAGCGCCCTTGTCGATTTTACATTCACTTGTTTTCAAGGTTTACTTATACTTTAAGTACACCAGGTTGTTTATTCTATCAGATAGGAGACAAATCAGCAATATGCCTATAAGAAGGTGCTGGTGGTTTGACATAAATTCTGCCGTTAAAAGGGACTCAAAGGTGTTCTGCTCACACCACCCCATGCAAGTTCTGCTGTTATTGACTAGGAGACTCATATCTCATGGGCTTGTGATCTGGGCTTGGATTTCATCACATGATTATATTCCCTTGTCATTGAACCGCATGTGAGACATTTAGTCATTAGCAGATTTTCTGAGGTTGGATTTTGGTCTCTGTTTGACAGACTGTGGCAGCCGAGGGTTTCCATGTCTAGAACATTCCCCTGTTTGTTTGCAGAAATGTTCTCACACAAAAGCCAGAGTGTGATACTCACGTAGTCAGGAAGCGGCGACTCGTCGGAGCCAAGGGATCCTCGCAGAGACTGGGTGGCTTGCTCCAGAACTTTGTTGTGTTTTTTAGACAGCAAGGAAAACAAACTGTAGAGGAGGGAGGGAAAGGATGCAGTTAATAGAGATAATGTCAAGCACAGACATTCGCACAATAACATGCATGCATGCACAATATACATGATAAGATGGCAGTCTCCAGCACAGAAAAACAGCTGACAATAAGAATAATTCCGATCTTGGGTTGCACAAACATGATAAACCAACGTGCCTTGCCTCGTCACTCACACAGCCGGCTGAAATGTCTTGTAACAAACTGTATGACTCCTACAGACCAATGTCTCGGAGATGGATTGAGATGGGGCCCTAAACACATGGCAGTTAGTGTGGATCAGCAGGTAATGCAGGGCAAGATGCTGACAGTGGGGCAAGATGGAAACAGAAGAGAAAGATGATGACAGTTATCTATTGTGGCCCTTCAGTTGTAGTTCACTGGAGGACAGAGGGTTTTAGGTTGGAATCTGTCTCCGGCAACACTAAAGGTGGCCATGGAGAATTATGATCTCTCCAGGAAAGATTGTTCATTTCAATACACATGTAGAGCAGAATTGTCAGATATACATATAGAAACAATAGAAGTAAAAAATTTCCGCCTGGGCCGATCGACGAGCCGACAGATATTCAAGCCTTCTGCCGATATCTCTCACCATACACGCACCAAATATCATAAGAAAATTCATTTAGTACGATATTATCGGTGCGTCTATGGCCATAGACGTAGAGGTAGACGTAAAGGTGGCCATAGACGTAGAGATCTGCTAGTTTGGCGATGTCGCCAAACGAGCGGATCTCTCCCTGATATGGGCAAACTGAAGTGTGGGATACTGGACTGATGTAATCGTGGGCCCTAGGGTCCAACAATCGGATCATAATGCATCTGAAATGGGCGGTTGGATCGCACAGATGTGGCCACAATCCAATGGGATTTTTTAACCTGATCGAGATCGATCGGGGGAAGCTGTGAGATGGCCCCACACACGGGCCAATAAGCTGCCGACTCAGTCTGTCTGCAGCTTTTATCGGCCAGTGTATGGGGTCTTAAGACTGGACCTATTCTTGTGCTTTAGTGACAGCATCTCCAAGGCTTGGTGGGCACCTGTAGAACTGACTGGGCAGCAACCTAGCGAGCCTTGTGTATAATACATAGCAAATACCTGTTCCTCTGACAGCATGCTTTTCACTAAAATGGGTCAATCCAAAGACAGGGGGTGTCATCACTTGCCCATAGTAATTAATACTTTGCTTGAATGACTGCTCATAATCCTTTTATGAGTGAGTGCCAAGCTAATTAAGCCCCAATACCAATGTAGCAACATCAAGATTTCCCCTCCTTGAATGATTAACCATAGTGTAAGTAACAACAGAGAAGGTGCCACAAGTAACCAGTATGAATAACTCACAAGACCCTCAGTTGTGGGACCGGAAAAACTGTCAGCATTACAAATGGGGGGGATCTCCAGGCACTCTAGGAAATCCACAGGGCCACAAATATAAAGTTAAAAACTATTAATTGAACTTGAATTAAAAAGTAAGCATCTCTTACGTGTTTTGTTGCCTGTGAAAAAGCACAAACAGGGCACAAAACGCGTAGGGCGATTGAAAAATGTTTACTTTTTAATTTAATCTCAACAAATATTTTTTTTACTGCATATTTGAGGTCCTGTGATTTCCTAGAGTGCCTGGGGCCTCCTCCATTTGCACTGCTGGTTAAAGTGACTAGCTTGAACAGTATTGGAGCTACTTGTAAGGTTACCAATGTTTTCTTTGCGTTGCATAAGGTGCTGCAATCACAGGTTGGTCCTCACCAGGGGTGTAACTACAGAAGATGCAGGGGGACCCAGGAGCTATAGGGCCCAATTCATATGCAATTTCAATAAAAACTGGTAAAAAAGGTCAACTTCTAGAGTCTAGACATTTTGGGGGCCTGAAAAATAATTTGCTGTGGGGCCCAGTAATATCTAGTTACACCACTGGTCCTCACAGCATGTTGTACTGTTCTGCATCTGATAAGAATAGTCACCCAAAGTCCATCAATTGCTTGTGGTACAATGAGTGACTGCAGCCACGCACAGCCTACTTAGCACCCATGTCAATTCCAGATTAACTAGAAACATTAAAAATATAGAAGACAGTCTGTCATTACTAGAAAGTGAGCTTGGGACACTTTAAAATTGGTGCTTAACAATTCTGGAGCCATTCTGAACACTTTTCAATTATGTTGGCAGGATTATAGAGTTCCCTTCAATGGGCCCATCACTCATTACTCCTATTGTTCACTTTTGCCTTCTTTCTTATCTTAGGGTGCTTCAAAGGAAGCCATTTGTAAGGCAAAACATACCTTCATTCAAAGCAAAGAATTCAATAGCATCATAAAACAGAGAAGAGAGTGGCGACTGTCAATGTGCCATTTGTTTCTGGTACGTATTTTATACATATTTTTAACAACATACAGGGTTTCTATAGATCTGCAGACAGAGTGGAGGGTTCCTTACTGTAATTCAGCCCCAAGAGAAAGATTAAAAGAATGCCCAGCAGTGTCTCTTTGTGGCTGAGCCAGACAAGCGGCTATCAGCTGAGACCCTCACTCATAAATGCTGAAATGCACACTGCTTGTCACTGGGTCATCTAACAGCAGCTCATATTTTGGTCTTTCTTAGTATGGGTGGCAATGCACTGGATGTTCCTTGAAGGTATCCAAATGATTGGTGGATAGGCTACAGGCCACTATACCCGAGCCGATTAAAGCTGGCGACAGACCGATTCGACAGCTTATTGGCCCGTGTGTGGCGCCATCCGATGTGCGTCCCTGATCAATATCTGGCTGAAAGTCCGGCAGATGTAGATCAGGCAGGGTAAAAATTCCCGTCGGGGATGATGCGGTCCCACAATCTGATTGCCCATATTGCCTCCATTCTGATCCGATAAATTGAGCCGAAAATCGGATCAGCCCAATATTGCCCACCTCAATGTGGACATATCAGGGAGAGATCCACTCATTTGGCAACATCGCCAAGCGAGCAGATCTCCATTAAAGGTGCCAAGAGACGTTACAATTACGATCTTTCCAGGAAAGATTATTCGTTTCAATATACACGTGTAGAGCTGAATCATCAGATATACAAATAGAAAGTATGGAATTACCTGTATCTGACAATTCAGCACTAACAATGACCGATGTTCGGGGGCCTTCAAAGGTGCCCGATCAAGATTTTCCGGCCAGACCGATCAACAAGCTGACAGATATACAAGTCTTCTGCCAATATCGGTTGGCTCGTCTCTAGCCGTACACGCACCGAATATATTATAAGAAAATTTGTTTTGGTGCGAGTATGGCTACATTAAAAAGACTCTGTCATGATTTTTATGGCGTTGTTTTTATTTCTAAATTACACTGTTTACACTGCAAATAATTCACTCTACAATATAAAATGGGATTCTTTTGTGATGTGATTTTTCTAGTTGTAATATTGGTGTGTAGGTGCATCTCAGGTCATTTTGCCTGGTCATGTGATTTCAGAAAGAGCCAGCACTTTAGGATGGAACTGCTTTCTGGCAGGCTGTTGTTTCTCCTACTCAATGTAACTGAATGTGTCTCAGTGGGACCTGGATTTTACTATTGAGTGCTGTTCTTAGATCTACCAGGCAGCTGTTATCTTGTGTTAGGGAGCTGTTATCTGGTTACCTTCCCATTGTTCTGTTGTTTGGCTGCTGGGGGGAAAGGGAGGGGGTGATATCACTCCAACTTGCAGTACAGCAGTAAAGAGTGATTGAAGTTTATCAGAGCACAAGTCACATGACTGGGGGCAGCTGAGAAACTGACAATATGTCTAGCCCCATGTCAGATTTCAAAATTAAATATAAAAAAATCTGTTTGCTCTTTTGAGAAATGGATTTCAGTGCAGAATTCTGCTGGAGCAGCACTATTAACTGATGCATCTTGAAAAATATTTTTTTTTTTCCCATAACAGTATCCCTTTAAGCAGATACCGGTACAAGGAGCTATACACAGTATGGCCACGTTTCTCTAGTTCTGTCCATTTAAACCAACAGCAGGCCCCTCTCCTCTATTCTGAAGATGGACCATCAAGGTCATTTCAGAAAGATTTTACAGCAGACATCTCCTTTCAAAACTTGGCTTTTATCGGGCAAATGATTCCTTAAAAGTTTGTCTTTCCCTTATGTTCTCATGCAGAGAAAGCCGACAGCGATGTGTGGTTTGGACGGCCTCTAGATAACATCAGAGGGAAAGAGAACTTCAATTAAAAACGGATATTTCAAAAAGAACAAGCATACAGGGACAGAACTTGTTTTTTTTCCCAAACATAAGATTGGTTTATTTCTGCCTGCGTGCGCTATATGAGATTTATTGTGTGGCTGATTAACAAAGAGTGGTGTTGGCAGTCGTTCAGAAAAGGTATATTTACTTTGTCTGCTTTCACACAGACGACTATCTGCTTCTTGTGAATTAGACTTGAGTCCCATGTCTTCATACCAGGGATTCTAATATTATATATAGGAATGATTCAAAGCACTGATCCTGTCTCTATAGAGTTTCTATTGTTTACACCACTGCTGTATAAAGCAGCTCACAGGCTCTGAGCCTTAAAGGACAAGGAAAGTTAAAGAAGTAGGTAGAAATGTTGTACATGATGTTTTGGGCTTCTGTACCAGCCCAAGGAAAGATCTGTGTCTCCAAAGATGCCCCAGTAGCTCCCTATCTTCTTTTCTGCTGATTCACTACACATGCTCTGTGCTGCTGTCACTTACTGAGCTTAGGGAGCCACTCCCCCATATTCTCCGATGGGGGAGGGAAGGTACGTACAGAACGGAAGATAGTGTTGGAGAGGAGATATGTTCCCCGATTTTGGACTTACTTATTTTTAGGGTTGCCACCTTTGCTGATGGCTAAACTGAACCCGGGGGCGGGGCAGATAACATTGGGGGCGGGGCAGTGATGTAGGAACAGGCATGATGACACCAGGGCAAGGTTATTGCATCACTTACAAGCAACTGGCTGGATTTCTATCCCGGTTCGGGATTCAGCCTTTTTCAGCAGGATTTGGCCAATCCTTGTACCTGGCTGAACTGAATACTAATTTGCATATGTAAATTAGGGTCAGGAAGGGAAATCACTTGACTTTTCTTCACAAAACAATGAAGTAAAAAAATGTTTTTCCACTTTTTCCTTTCCTACCTTTCCTAATTTGCATATGCAAATCCAGGATTCAGTTCTGGATTCGGCCTTTTTAAGCAGGATTCCGATTCGGCCAATTCTTGTGCCTGGACGAACCGAATCCTAATTTACATATGTAAATTAGGGTAGGGAAGGGAAATCACATTACTTTTCGTCACAAAACTAGGAAGTTAAAAAAATGTTTTCTTTTCACGTTTCTCTTTCCTGTCCCTAATTTGCATATTCAAATTAGGATTCAGAATCGGTTCTCGGCCGAATCTTTCACAAAGGATTTGGGGATTCGGCCGAATCCCAAATAGTGCATTCGGTGCATCCCTAATTTTTTTAAAGCAATATGTATCCAAACTAGGGGGGTGGTTGGCTTCCTAGGACATCCAACAAGTTGTTATGCTTGAGTTGAACCCTTTTTTTACACACGAAGGAACTGGCGAAAAAATGGGGGCGAAAATAATGGTATGGATGAGTCATCTCCCCATAATTACTATACCCACACCTCCCATCTGTCTCGTTCTCAGCGGGATAGTCCCGCTTTTGACAGCAGTCCCGTGTTTGTACTGAAAACTCCAGACTTTCTCTGCATTCAACCCCTCATTTGTACTGGAAAGTCCCGACTTTCTCTGCACTGAACAGCCAGAAAAAGAAACAAAGTTTCTAACTTAATTGTTTTTTGGCAGAGAGCCCAGAAAAGCCACCAGGTGCAACTAAGATACTTTGTAACAATTTTGAGAAAAGAAAATACGTAATTGTAACAATTTAGATAAGGAAATGTTAGACTCGCAGCTTAAAGGGCAATTCACCTTCATCAGCAAAACTGTAATAACTGAAAAGAAACCCAGAAATATGTTCAAACTTTCATAACCTGCCAAATTTTGTAAAATTAACATGGTAATTAGGGGGTGTGGCCACAAAAATAGGCGTCGAAAAAAAAAATCGCCAACGTTTTTTGTCCCTCTTTTTATTTCTTAAGTGTTGGGAGGTATGCTATACCTGCTTATTTTAAGCAGCCTGGGGTAGAAGCCTAGACAGTATCGGATGTAGAAGCTTTTATGACGTTACTCCTATAGGATAAATAATGTAGAATTTCCCACAGCGATTCCATGTAATATGCCGTGATGCATTCGTTAGCGACATGTTATCACAATGATATTTCCACTTGTTGACAGCCTAATGACTGTTTAAACTACAGAAGAAAAATCCCAGAGGGCTGAATAATTTAAAGTGATGTGACTGCGTTGCTCTGTATCTTTATACTAATAAAACGGATGGTTTCTCAGTTTGTATCTGCAGGTGAGCACAGGTCCTTTCATCTGATTATAGATTAATGGCTGAATTGAATTAGACTCTTATAATGCATTACTCTTACACTGCACCATCCTCTATTCATTATCTAAAAGCTGCTAAACGTCACCCTTAACTTCCAGTGTCCTTGAACACAGCACAGGGTTAAATAAATAATCACCGTTACCCAGAAGTCTCTGCTCCTGCTCAAATAAAATAATTGGACTAATAAAATGATTGGATTTGTTTATATAGAGTAATCCTCACAAGTGCCTTTTCTCCAGAGAAAACAACCCCAGCCATGACAGTTTAGTCTAATACAGTAGTTTCAATCCTAAATCACTTTTAGCAGTCTTGCTGCACGTCTCTGCACTCTCTCCAGCTCATTTTTATCCCTCTTAAGGAGTAGAGCCTTAAACTGCACCGCATACTCCAGGTGAGACTTTTACCAAGGACCTATAAAGAGGCAAAATTATTTTTCATTCCTCGAATTATATTATTTAGTAGCCTATGAATGCAACTGCCTAGAGTTACACAACTTGTTATCCACAAAAATCCCCACGACTGTCTCAATTAAGGAAACCCCCAAAAAAACCTTGCATTTATCCACACTGAACCTCATTAGTCAGTTTGCTGTCCAGTTCTCCAGTTTAGTCAAATCATTCTGGCAACACCCTCTATGGAACTTGCACAATTTAGTATCATCAGCAAAAATAGAGACAGTACATTCAGTGCTCACCTCAAGGTCATCAATAAACAAGTTAAAATGCAAAGGGCCAAGGAGAGAATCTACCCTTCAGCCAGTTTTCTATCCAAGTACAAATATCATATTATTTATCCGACCAATGTTCCTTCATTTACTTAGTAACCTTCTGTGTGGATCTGTATCAAATGTGTTAGCAAAGTTTAAGTAGATCACATCCACTGCCACCCCAGGGTTTATGCTTCTTCCACCTCCCCATAAAGGCAATTCAATGAGTCTATATCAATATCTATTTCTTATAAAACCATGCTGACACAAACTTACAGTATAGTATAGTGATTTGCAAGGTATTCAAAAATCTTATCCCATATTATCCCCTCCAAAAGCTTTCCTATCACTAATGTCAGACAGGACTATAGTTTTCAGACTGAGAACTGGTTTTCTCTTTTCAATAGGTTTGGTAAATTCAGAGCTAAATTTTTAGTACACTGGGATGAATACAATCCAGTCCTAGACGTTTGTTTACCTTCACATGTTCTAGTCTCTTATCTTCTCCAGAGTCACCCATGCATCAATAGTTATATTACAGGAATGGGGTCTATTAAAAAGGAAACATGCCTAAGCTGGTTCTAATCAAACTATAAGGCTAAGGCCACACTAGGCGATAGCGCGGCGATTTGACTCGCGGCGACTTTTCGCCGCGACTTTTAAACGGCAATCGCTGGCGAAACTTTGGCGCTGGCGTCTATGGGGAATCGCTGCGTAAAAACACACGCGGCGATCTTTTTTCTATTGTCGCTCGAAATCGCCTCGCTAGGCGATTTCAAGCGACAATAGAAAAAAGATCGCCGCGTGTGTTTTTACGCTGGCGATTTTGCGCGATTCCCCATAGACGCCAGCGCCAAAGTTTCGCCAGCGATTGCGGATTAAAAGTCGCGGCGAAAAGTCGCGGCGAGTCAAATCGCCGCGCTATCGCTTAGTGTGGCCTTACCCTAAGGGTTCTGCTTTGCAATGCCCTTCCTTCCTTACAAGGGAAGTATTAGGACAAGTATATTTATTAAGCATCATTTTAAAGAAATGTTATTTTCTCTTTGTGTTTAACCCTGTGAAACGTCTTTCCAAACAATCATAATTCCCTTAATACTAAACTACACGGATGCTAGCGATGAATTTGATATTATTAGTTATTACCAAAAGTACTACTTGAGAAAAAAAGTTGTCATTAAGTCATTAAGTCCAACTGAAATCAATACCCATATGGTAAGGGATAATGTACCCCCCATTGTAAATGATAAGGATATTAGAAGTCACTGAGGGGTTGTTCTGTGACCATATAAAGGCACAAGGCTGCAGGCTGAGTTATACAGGGAACTCGGAGTATCACTCATGTATTATAAGGGATAATGTACCCCCTACTGTAAATGATAAGGATATTAGAAGTCACTGAGGGGTTGTTCTGTGACCATATAAAGACACAAGGCTGCAGGCTGAGTTATACAGGGAACTCTGAGTATCACTCATGTATTATAAGGGATAATGTACCCCCTACTGTAAATGATAAGGATATTAGAAGTCACTGAGGGGTTGTTCTGTGACCATATAAAGGCACAAGGCTGCAGGCTAAGTTATACAGGGAACTCTGAGTATCACTCGTGTATTATAAGGGATAATGTACCCCCTACTGTAAATGATAAGGATATTAGAAGTCACTGAGGGGTTGTTCTGTGACCATATAAAGACACAAGGCTGCAGGCTGAGTTATACAGGGAACGCTGAGTATCACTCATGTATTATAAGGGATAATGTACCCCCTACTGTAAATGATAAGGATATTAGAAGTCACTGAGGGGTTGTCCTGTGACCATATAAAGGCACAAGGCTGCAGGCTGAGTTATACAGGGAACTCTGAGTATCACTCATGTATTATAAGGGATAATGTACCCCCTACTGTAAATGATAAGGATATTAGAAGTCATTAAGTAGTTCAATTGAAGTATAAAGATTATTTTTATTTCAATATTTAAGAAAACATATAAAAACTCTTACGTTCAAATTAAGGGTTGCAATAAAAACAATTTGTAATGAATTTTGTTTTAGGGGCAAAAAATGGACGAAGAGATTGCTATGTGCACATGGACACAAAACGAGGCACAGGACACAATGGGCCAAACAGCATTTTCCCCTAACACTTTACATAAAAATGATTACGCAGTAAAATATGAGCAGGATGTCGATTGATCTGTATGTAATTAGTCTGCCGATAATCTGTTTATATCAGAAAGCAAGATATGGTCCTGTATACAAAAATCTATGAAAAAATAATTAACCCGACTGCCTCAATAGGAAGTTTCTGTGTTATTAAGTATTCGGCAGAGCAATGCATGTGACTAATTACATTTTAAACAGTATAATAATATATGTGGCAGCAAATGTAATGTGCCAGTAGGCTTGGGGGTTTAATCCTATCTGGTTGCAGCACTCGGCATACTGACAGCTGAACACTGAGAATGTAAATAATTCAAAAAACACAAAAACAAATAAAAAATGAAGACCAGTTGCAATTTGTCTTAGAATGTCATTGTCTGTAAGGTGAATTCGAAAGCAGTGAAGCACTGAAAGTCAGGCAGGGGACTATAGGAGATGTCACTGAGAAGCACATAAACACTTTTAATCAGGGTTTGTTCACCTTTAAATTAACTGTTAGTATGAGAGTGATATTCTGCAATTGGTTTTCATTTTTTATTAGTTGTTGTTTTTGAGGTATTTAGCTTTTTATTCAGCAGCTCTCCAGTCTGTAATTTCAGCAATCTGGTTGCTAGGGTCCAAATTCCCCTAGCAACCATACATTGATATGAATAAGAGACTGGGATATGAATAGGAGAGGCCTGAATAAAAATATGAGTAATATAAAGTAGCAATAATTATACATGTGTAGCCTTACAGAGCATTTGTTTTTAGATGGGGTCATAGACCCCCATTTGAAAGCTGGAATGAGTCAGAAGAAGAAGGCAAATAATTCAAAGACTATAAATGATTGGGGGTAATATGGTTATGCTGTCACCTAAACAAGCAGGCAAATATTTAAAGTAAGCTTTTAGTATGTTATAGAATGGCTAATTCTAAGCAACTTTTCATTGTTCATAGTTTTTAGTTATCTGCCTTTTTCTTCTGACTTTTTCCAGCTTTCAAATGGGGGGTCACTGACCCATCTAAAAACAAATACAAGGCTACAAATGTTTTGCTATTGCTACTTTTTATTACTCATCTTACTATTCAGGCCTCTCCTGTTCATATTCCAGTCTCTTATTCAAATCAATGCATGGTTGCTAGGGTAAATTGGACCCTAGCAACCAGATGGCTGAAATTACAAACTGGAGAGGTGCTGAATAAAACGCTAAATAACTAAAAAACCACAAATACTAAAAACAAATTGCAAATTGTTTTCAAATGATCACGCTCTACATCATACTAACAGTTAACTAAAAGGTGAACAACCCCTTTATTGTGCTTGATACAGCATAACAAACTGTATGCTGGCCCTTTAAGCAGAAGAAGAATGTGAGCATTTTGACCCTGGGTTAGTGGGATATACCATGTTACTTGCAGGTAACATCTCAGACTCCATTAAAATCCCAGTAAACAGGCTGAATGTATGAATGTATCATCCCTACGTGTTTATACTTCCCATAACTCAGAGGAAGGCTATATCCAAACAAATTGGGTGTAATGTACCTTCTCGGAATATTAACATTAGAAATCGCATGACTCGGCTCACCCTGTGTTTGTGTTTCTGCTCCGTCTGGAGAAACATCTTTTTATCTTTGTTATGACATGCAGATCATAGCACCATTAGCTCTAAAAAATGATTAGCGACGCAGGGGGATATAATGAGGGTGGGCACAGACGCAACACAAATTAAAGCAATTATGTGGGGAGCAGAAATGCAAAGTAGAACTGTAGCAATCAGCCCCTGCATGTATCAACTCAGTACTGAGGAATTCACAATTAGCTGTCTGTATCTCTCCTAATATGCTGCCATTTATTTAAGCTGGCCATAGACTCAAAGATTCACTCGTTTGGCAACATCGCCAAACGAGCGGATCTTTCCCCGATATGCCACTAACAGCATGGCTATATCGGGGGTAATTCGAACATTCGGGCAAACGATCGAATTACGGTATGCCAAGGGGCTCCGACGGGTCGGTCAGTTAAAAATCAAACCTTCCCAATCGATATCGTGGCCAGATATCGATCGGGAAGACCTGTCGGAAGCCCCCATACACGGGCAGTTAAGCTGTCAAATCGGTCCAAACGACCGATATCGGCAGCTTTATCTCCCGTGTATGGCCACCTTTACTCTCTGAAACAAGCTGAAATAGAGGGTTTCTGTTTTCTGCAACAATACAGGTTAACATTTTCTATATTGATATGAGTTAAAGGTATATCACTCCATATTATAAAATAAAAACCTAAGTGACTTGTAATATCCTTATCATTTACAGTAGGGGGGTACATTATCCCTTATAATACATGAGTGATACTCAGAGTTCCCTGTATAACTCAGCCTGCAGCCTTGTGCCTTTATATGGTCACAGAACAACCCCTCAGTGACTTCTAATATCCTTATCATTTACAGTAGGGGGTACATTATCCCTTATAATACACGAGTGATACTCAGAGTTCCCTGTATAACTCAGCCTGCAGCCTTGTGCCTTTATATGGTCACAGAACAACCCCTCAGTGACTTCTAATATCCTTATCATTTACAGTAGGGGGTACATTATCCCTTATAATACATGAGTGATACTCAGAGTTCCCTGTATAACTCAGCCTGCAGCCTTGTGCCTTTATATGGTCACAGAACAACCCCTCAGTGACTTCTAATATCCTAATCATTTACAGTAGGGGGTACAGTATCCCTTATAATACATGAGTGATACTCAGAGTTCCCTGTATAACTCAGCCTGCAGCCTTGTGTCTTTATATGGTCACAGAACAACCCCTCAGTGACTTCTAATATCCTTATAATTTACAGTAGGGGGTACATTATCCCTTATAATACATGAGTGATACTCAGAGTTCCCTGTATAACTCAGCCTGCAGCCTTGTGCCTTTATATGGTCACAGAACCCCTCAGTGACTTCTAATATCCTTATCATTTATAGTAGGGGGTACATTATCCTTATAATACATGAGTGATACTCAGAGTTCCCTGTATAACTCAGCCTGCAGCCTTGTGCCTTTATATGGTCACGGAACAACCCCTCAGTGACTTCTAATATCCTTATCATTTACAGTAGGGGGTACATTATCCCTTATAATACATGAGTGATACTCAGAGTTCCCTGTATAACTCAGCCTGCAGCCTTGTGCCTTTATATGGTCACGGAACAACCCCTCAGTGACTTCTAATATCCTTATCATTTACAGTAGGGGGTACATTATCCCTTATAATACACGAGTGATACTCAGAGTTCCCTGTATAACTCAGCCTGCAGCCTTGTGCCTTTATATGGTCACAGAACAACCCCTCAGTGACTTCTAATATCCTTATCATTTACAGTAGGGGGTACATAATCCCTTATAATACACGAGTGATACTCAGAGTTCCCTGTATAACTGTATACATATATGAATACTGTTACAGAAGAGCCTGAACAATCTTTATGACTGGAGCATGAGCAAGGGGTGGATTCCAAACCCAAGCTGAAAATGTTATTACAAATGTTTCTGCTTTTGTGAAGGATGAATTGTGTCATCCAGCAATAAGTCTTATTTATCCAGCAGATTTGTGCAAAACCTTAATCCAGTTACGCGGTGGTTATGGCACAGGGTGTTTCTCAGTGACCTTTCGTTAAATCGCTTGTGATGGTTAGGGAAAAGAATTTGTTACATTCTCAGTGTTACGAATACAGTGGAAGAAAACATCGGAAAAAATGGCAATTTAGGAAATGGCAGGGGAAAAAAACGGAATAAATGATTTGCGGTGCTTAATGCCACACTATAATAACAGAGCTCTGCAATATTAATTTTGCAAGTCCAATTATAACAGAACATGGGGTTGAAGTTAAAAGAGATGTTCTTTTAGTGGAACAATGTCACAAAACAATCACCACAGTTGGAAACCAACATAGTGACCTGATCTATATCACTCATCCCAGGGCAGCAGAAGTAGTTGGGTTATGGGGAGTAGCTCTGTGCTATAGTACTCATGATATTCTCCCTTATTTCTTTCTTGCTTGAGCAACTCTAACCCTAAGGGCTGATTTATTAAGCCGCAACTTTTTCGCATCAAGCCAAAATTTCGAAAAAGTCACTTGGGAAAAAAAGTGCAACTATTTCGGGATTACGAGACAAAAGTGCGACAATTCCGAATCCGAACATACTCCAGCTAAATCTTGTCAAAAACATGTGGAAGTCAATGGCAGATGTCCCTTTTGCAACTGGAAGATCTTTCTTTGAGAAGTAGTTTTTGAGCTTTTTGTCGCTGACTTTTGTGCGACAACATGAAAAAGTCGTGGTTTTTGCTAGGGATGCACCGAATCCAGTTTTTTGAATTCGGCCAAACCCCTGAATCCTTCACGAAAGATTTGGCCAAATACTAAGGATGCACCAAATCCAAGATTCGGTTCGGGATTCGGCCTTTTTCAGCAGGATTCGGATTCGGCCGAATCCTTCTGCCTGGCTGAACCGAATCCGAACCTTAATTTGCATATGCAAATTAGGGGCGGGAGGGAAATCAGGTGATCGGATTCAGTTAGGTATTCGGCCGAATCTTTCACAAAGGATTTGGGGGTTTCAGCTAAATCCAAAATAGTGGATTCGGTGCATCCCTACCAAATACTGAACGGAATCCTAATTTGCAACTTAGGGTGGGGAAACATTTTTTTTTTACGTCCTTGTTTTGTGGCAAAAAGTCACGAGATTTCCCTCCCTCTCCCTAATTTGCAAATTAAGATTCGGTTCAGCCGGGCAGAAGGATTCGGCGGAATCCTGCTGAAAAAGGCCGAATCCTGAACCGAATCCTGGATTCAGTGCATCCCTAGTTTTTGTGACTTTTCCGGTTCGTGCTTTTTCAGTTCTGATTTTATAAATAAATTTGATGACATTTGCGGTTTTAGAGAAAGTGAGATTAGTCGTGGTTTCAAAAACCTCTAAAACCGCGAAAATTAAACTGTTGGCAAATAGGCCTCCAAATATACAGGTATGGGATCCATTATCTGGGAACCCATTATCCAGAAAGTTCCAAATTATGGAAAGGCCGTCTCCCATATGACAGAATAGGCTTGGTTACTGCTTACAGATTTAGCAGTCCAATGCACTAATACAAGCGCTGACTCACTTGTGTGTACAGAGTATGAAGAAGAATCTCTAGGCTCGTAGTATTTATATGAAACAAAGAATATTTATTGCTGTGTCAAATAAACAAGTTACAGCTGTGGTAGAATGATCAAAATGTGCCATAAGGTAAATGTTGCCTTTAATTTCTCAACAGGACTTGTAGATATTACTTAACAGGGAATTGTTTCTCTGCCTAAAGGATTTTGCTGTCTGGGCCTTGGAAGCTGTAAGTGTTCTGGAAGCTATAGTGTTCTGGAAGCTATAAGTGTTCTGGAAGCTATAGTGTTCTGGAAGCTATAGTGTTCTGGAAGCTATAGTGTTCTGGAAGCTATAGTGTTCTGGAAGCTATAGTGTTCTGGAAGCTATAAGTGTTCTGGAAGCTATAGTGTTCTGGAAGCTATAAGTGTTCTGGAAGCTAAAGTGTTCTGGAAGCTATAGTGTTCTGGAAGCTATAGTGTTCTGGAAGCTATAGTGTTCTGGAAGCTATAAGTGTTCTGGAAGCTATAAGTGTTCTGGAAGCTATAAGTGTTCTGGAAGCTATAGTGTTCTGGAAGCTATAAGTGTTCTGGAAGCTATAGTGTTCTGGAAGCTATAGTGTTCTGGAAGCTATAGTGTTCTGGAAGCTATAGTGTTCTGGAAGCTATAGTGTTCTGGAAGCTATAAGTGTTCTGGACTTATACTATAAGTGTTCGGCACTTGTATTAGTAGTGTATTGGACTGGTAAATCTGCAAGCAGTAACCAAGTCTATTCTGACACCATAGACTAATTTATCCAAATAATCCAGATTTTTATAAACTATTACCTTTTTCTCTGAAATAAAACTGTACCTTGTACTTGATCCCAACTAAGATATAACTCTAGTAGACTTATGGTATAAATATCCAAATTCAGGAGAGATCCATTATCTGGAAAACCACAGGTCCAGAGTATTCTGGATAACAGTTCCTATACCTGTACAGTCAATATTACAGCAAAGGTCTCACAAGACACACAGTGGATCAGTGGTACTTAATACAAATGGTTCATTTACAGCTCTTCTACCTTGTTGATACTTTGGTGAAGAAGAGAAAGAAGAGAGGGAAAAAGAACAAGACTATAATTTACTATAACTCACAAATTAAAGAAATGTATTGAGTCAGGTACACACAAAGAAGTTTGGATTCCTTGCAGGGGAGGTTGGGTAAAAAGAAAAAAAGCTGGACTAATGCACCCCACTTTAGCACGGTCACTTTTGGTTGTTAGGGCGGCTTAGGCAGGAGGAACTTGGAGAAGTGGAGCAGATCGGGTCCAGTTACCGGGACTGCAGGACACAAATATAAGAAATCTAAAGCTCTCAATACATCTATAGTTGAATATAAAGAAGATCTGAAGAACCTCATAAAGAAATCTAAAGGAAAGAGCAAATGGGACTATAAAGAAGTGAAAGGTTATGAAAACAGAAGAGTTGAAGGGGAACACAAAGAAGCAATAGACAGCTTTTGAAGAAAGGAACTGGGTTTCTAGAAAAAATAAAGCAGGACAACTCTTTGGAGATCCAGGATGAAAGTACGAATGCTCTGATGTGTCTATAAAAAACAAAGATGAGAATTGTCCAGGCTATGGTATATTCAGAAGTTAAAGCTGGACGACGAAGAAACAGAACAGGAATAGAAGTGATACGTTAGAACTCTAGACTTTGAGAGTGGGCAAAGGCAATGAACAAAGGATCCTTGACCAAAACAAGTCTGATCTTCCACTTGAAGGGCTGATGATTCTTATTTTATTTTAAACTCACTAGGCGAAGACTCAATTCACTGGAAAATACATTTATTCTTGAATGACTTTAAAGGAAAAGTGGAAGAGGGGGACCACAATTAACAACTGGATTGATTCAACCACAAAAGTTGGGAAACCTGAAGACCGGACATCCTAGATATACTATGCAAAAGTCAAATTTAGCTAAAAATATAATGATAGCTTGTATGGAGACAATCGTTATATGATGAAAACATAACAAACTCTTGTGTTTCAAATGAAAACTCTGGTAAGGCTTGTCTGTCCCCTCTACCACTGCCAGAAGGAGCCCAAAACCTCTTGGTTTATCATTTCTTTAGACCAGTGGTCCCCAACCAGTAGCTCGTGAGCAACATGTTGCTCTCCAACCCCTTGGATGTTGCTCCCAGTGGCCTCAAAGAAGGTGCTTATTTTTGAATTCCAGGCTTGGAGGAAACTTTTGGTTGCATAAAAACTAGGTTCACTGCCATACAGAGTCTCAATGTTGGTTGACAATCCACATAGGGGCTACTAAATGGCCAATCACAGCACTTATTTGGCACCCCAAGAACATTTTTCATGGTAGTGTTGCTCCCCAACTCCTTTTACTTCTGGATGTTGCTCACGGGTTCAAAAGGTTGGGGATCCCTGCTTTAGACCATTGTTTCCCAACCAGAGGCTCTTGAGCAACACGTTCCTCACCAACCCCTTGGATGTTGCTCCCAGTGGCCTCAAAGCAGGTGTTTATTTGTGAATTCCAGGCTTGGAGACAACTTTTGGTTGTATAAAAATCAGATGTACTGCCAAACAGAGTCTCCTGTAGTCTGTCAGTCCACATAGGGGCTACCAAATAGCCAATCACAGCCCTTATTTAGCACCCGCTGGAAGTATTTTCATGCTTCTATTGCTCCCCAAGTCTTTTAACAATTGAATGCGGCTCATGGGTAAAAACTCCCACTCTGGACCATAGCTGCTTCCTTATTACTTCTTGCTCTGTGACATGAGTAATGATGATATAGTGAGTATTTAGGAGCTTAGATTTTAAAAGAGCTTGGATTAAAAGAGGCCAGTTGTACTGGATTCAGTTCCAGCCAAAACTAGGCAGACAGGAGCACAGTCCCACCTCAAAGAACTTGCAAAATGTGCAAAGGCAAAGGTAAAGATAGAAAAGATGTAAAAGAATATTAAAGTAGGGTTGAACCTAAATTAAAGGGGAAGTCAGTCTTCAAATTGACATTTAGTATTATGCAGTGTTCTGCAAGAAAATAAACTGCTAATTGGTTGCTTGGCTGGCAATCAGGAAGAAATCTGAATAAATGATGCATGAGAGGATACTTAATCCTTTTTGTCCACATACAGGTTTTATTATCCATCCTTTGAGATATAAATGGTATATTAATGTGCTCAACCTAACATGCTTTTCCTAGTGCAAACAACCCAACCATCATGTGTAGTGCACAGCAAATTTATGGCTCAGGTTGGAATCAGACAATTATAACAGGGGAAATCTGTCATTGACTCACAGCATGAGTGTTCAGTCTGCAGGCCGATTATGTTAGGTTGAGAAACACGCAAATTACATTTAACTAGGGATGCACCGAATCCAGGATTCAGTTTGGGATTCAGTCTTTTTCAGCAGGCTTAGGATTCAGCCGAATCAAATCGGAATCCTAATTTGCATATACAAATTAGGGGTGGGAAGTTAAATCATGTAACTTTTTGTCGCACAACATGGAAGTAAGAATGTTTTTCCTGTCCCTAATTTGCATATGCAGTTTAGGATTCGGATTTGGTATTCTGCCGAATATTTCATGAAGGATTCAGGGATTCAGCTGAATTCCAAATACTGGATTCGGTATATTTCCCACAATAAACTACTTATAAATAATAATATAAATACTAATTGTAGAACAGCTACTACAGTCGTAGCAATGGTTTTGATTTAACCCTTAAACTGCATCATGAAGGTGAATTGCCCTTTCAGCTGTGAGTCACAGTTTCCCCAAGAGACCTGCTTATCTTAAATAGTTACAATTGTTTATGTGCTTATCTTAAATTGTTACAAAAGTATTGAGGGCTCTCTGCCAAAAGCCAATTAAGTTACAAACTTTATATCTTTTTCTGATTAAAGAGAAAGGTGGGACATTTCAGTAACAATCCGGAACTGTGGGCTGAGCTGTCAAAATGGCGACTGTCCCGCAAAAACTGCACAATTGGGAGGTATGGGTTACAGATAAACATGAAAATCAAATAGCAACTGTAAGGTTGCCTTCTTTCTGCTGTGTAAATGGAATTTTCCCTTTCCAGCAGCAAGTGCCACATTGTGAGTGGAGAGGATGAAAGGGGAAATAAACCCAGGGATGATTTAAGTTTATAAGCACCAAAGCAGCTATCACTTCTGTATGTGACTTTCATGGACAAGCCAAGCTCCGATTTGCTCCAGTCACGAAATAGGAAACCAAAACGTGAAACTGTAGCTTTTCTCTCCAACAGACACAAGCAGTTTGCAATTATTTTTCACTTTATGCTGGGTTTTATTTTGTTCTTGCGCAGCCTGCGGATCCCTTTATTGGGCTTCCACTGAAATAAGATGCAGATGGGGCCGGTCGTTTGAGACCACACAAGTCCTTTTCATCTGTGCTGTCAAGAGGACGAACCCAACGATGCCTTTAATAAAACATCTTTGTGAAATGTGCAGTGACTTAATAAGAATCCTGTGATGGGGTCGAGGCAGCCAATGTTCTCTCACTTGACATTACTCGGATGCTTAAGTTGTGCATCTAATCTCTTCTGGAGTCATAGTGACATCCATTTGATGGCCTGACACTTGCTTCTGTGAAAATGACAGATTTAGTGCAGGAGATGTTTTGCCACATCAGATGCTGATGCGGTCTGTTTATTCCTATTTATAGTTGTTTACAAGCCTGTTGACAATAAACATGGCAGCTCGGCCATACCAGTAATATTCAGATGAAGCATTGAAGATATCATTGCAGCAGGTATGTTGACTTTGCAACGTCTATCTCGTGCCATGAAAACCTGAACTACAGGTACATTGGCTGCATACAGGCGGGTCTCAATGTAGTGTAGATAAATGCGTCTTGGCCTCTTCCAGACATGTCAAGAACTTCTCCCAGTCACAAAGGGTGGTCATTAGATGAATGTTTTTTATTCTTTAAGGAGAAGGAAAGTTACCAAAGCAGTTTATTGCCAATAGATTAGCCACAATAGTGCAAGCTATAAGACTATATTTATTCTGCAGAATGCTTTACCGTACCTGAGTAAACAGCTCTAGAAGCTCTCTCTGTTGTTTAGGATAGCAGCTGCCACATTAGCTTTGTGTGACATCACTTCCTGCAGGAGTCTCTCCCTGCTCACTCATAGCTCTGGGCTCAGCTTACAGCAGGGAAGGGGGAAGGGGAAGGTAGAGAGAGGAGCAAACTGAGCATGCTCAAGCCCTAGCCCTGGAGGTTTAAGCTGAAAACAGGAAGTCTGATACAGAAGCCCATGAGTACACAATAGAAGGAAAGAAATGTGGTGTTTCTTTTGACAGAGGACTCAGAGAAGCATTACTTTGAGGGTTTATTGGTATATTTAGGTGGACTTTTCTGATAAGGCTTACTTAATTATAGCCTATTCTTCTACTGGCAAACTTTCATCCAATTAGATCACAAGATTACCCAACAAATTATTCCGCAAAGTAGAATACAAGGAAGTAAGGGTTGGGTAAGTTAATAATAATAATGTCACTGCCTGATCAATGGTGGCATAGGTTCAACTCCCAAATATGCATGCCAGGAAACAGTACCAGTCAATACCTGACTACATTGCATTTACATTCACCGATCAATTTCAGAAGGTTCATAAGGCTCTAAAGGTCTCCAGCTTGGAACAACAATACGATCAGCTTGCAATGGAGGTAAATGGCTGGTGTAATAATGGAATTTCGGAAGTTGCTGGTTCATTTGCATTTGCAAGCATAGAAAATTCAGGCCTCGGGAGTGTACATTAAAAAGTTAAAAGAAACCCTATTCCCTACCATGTGTTATATACAGTCAAGCCAACAGGCCCAACATATTCCTCAACCCTGGGTCCATTAATCCTGCTAAAGAGGAAGATCTGCAGCTGAAGAGATGAAGGAAGGAAGATGCAATGCAGACACAGGGTGGATACTATTGCCCCACAAATACGGTTTCCACGTGTTTTCTTTGAGGAAAACGAGTAGGAGGCGGGTCGGTGACGTTGGGGGTGGGCTGGATGACATCAGAGGTGGGACGGATGTAGTTGGGGGGCTGACTGGATGACGTTGGGGCGGGAGAGATGATGTGGGGGCGGGATTGGTGACATGGCCATCAGCGATTGACTGATTGCCATGTCATTCAATTCAAGGTCCTAATTTGGAAAACCGGACAGGTACTTTTCACCCGGGCAGCACCTTCCAAATTCCGGACAGGTGACAACCCTACCCACTAATGAATCACTTTCTTCACAACATCTTTTCCTTGATTCCACAAGGGCATGTTGGACTAATGGTAGCTTTGAAATACTTTCTACTGACCCGAGGAATTCTGTTTGGAAATAAAGGACCTTGAATAATCAGCGACAGGCGTCAAACAAGTGGTGGATGTGTGACAATGTTGTGATGCTGCACTGCTAATAGTAACGTCTATAAATGGCTCCAGATGTGTTCTCTCTTCGCTGGCATTACACTGCATTAACAAGACAGCGGAATGGCATCTTTTCCTCATCTGGTTTAATGCGAGACATGGAGTTTATGGAGTTGTTTGATTTCCCAAGCTATTAATACAGTTGTGAGTAAATATGCAGAGCATGTGAGAAACCCTAATCAGTTCATGCACAGAGATAAATATGGAGGAGTAGAACTTGGATGGAGTCCCACATAGGCAGAGATCTACCCCTCCCCAGAGTAAATGGAGGATTAATGAGATTTGCATAATGTTTTATCCCTCACTATCGGGGGGAGCTGCTATAGTACTGGAATGTCCAAGTGGCGGCCCTCCAAGGCATTTTTGTGGTCCTCAATCTTCCCATAGATTTCTTTTTAGGACATCAACATTCGATTAATTGGCTATTTTATAGCCCCTACATGGACTGGCAGCCTACAGGAGACTCTGTTTGGCAGTACAACTGGTTTTTATACAACCAAAACTTGTCTCCAAGTCTGGAATTCAAAAATAATCACCTGCTTTGTTACTGGGAGTAACATCCAAGGGGTTGGTGAGTAACTTGTTACCCATGAGCCACTGGTTGGGGATCACTGAGCTATAGTATAGGCACAATGCTATGGTAGATAGATACTGGTGCACAGCTACTGTCTGGTATATATAGTTTATGTGAGCGTATACATAGGTTCTATACTCCATTAAGAGGAATTATCAAGGAAAGAGCAGACAGTTAAAAAAAAACCCCAAAAAAACCAAAGGTCCTGATATAAGTCAGGAGTAACTATACTAACAGACTGTATCGGGTGCTTGGCATGTAGAATCAGGAGTAGCAATTCTAAGAGAGCAAGCACTTGGCACATAGCTAAGAGTAAGTATTCTACCATACTGTCTTGGCAAAAGTAATCATACTATGAGCCTGTATCAGGCACTTAGTACATAGAATCAGAAGTAATTATACTATCAGACTGCATTGGGCAATTGGCACAGAATCAGGAGTAACTATACTATGAGACTGTATCAGGCACTTAGCACATAGAATCAGAAGTAACTATACTATCAGACTCAAAAACGATTAGGACCGCTTCAACTCACGACCACTTAGCTGCTCCTCTGTAGTGCCGGGTGCTCAGTCCGCAGTGTCCCCACTGCCAACAGTAAATATACGAACAGGAGGACGGCACTCCGGTAAAAAACAGGTTTTTATTGTAGAGTACTGCAAAGGTACATAGGCCTTACGTGTTTCGGGAATACCTTCCCTTAATCATAGGCATCATACTATCAGACTGTATTGGATGCTTAGCACATAGAATCAGAAGTAATTATACTATCCGACTGCATTGGGCAATTGGCACAGAATCAGAAGTAACTTTACTATCAGACTGTATCAGGCACAAGGCACATAGAATCAGGAGTAACATACTATCAGAACGCATTGAGCACTTGGCACAGAATTAGGAGTAACTATACTATCAGACAGTATCAGGCACTTGGCACATAGAATCAGAAGTAACTATACTATCAGACTGTATCAGGCACTAGGCACATAGAATCAGGAGTAACTATACTATCAGACTGTATCAGGCACTAGGCACATAGAATCAGGAGTAACTATACTATCAGACTGCATTGAGCACTTGGCACAGAATTAGGAGTAACTATACTATCAGACGGTATTAGGCACTTGGCACATAGAATCAGGAGTAACTATACTATCAGACTGCATTGGGCAATTGGCACAGAATCAGGAGTAACTATACTATCAGACTGTATCAGGCACTTGGCACATTGAATCAGAAGTAACTATACTATTAGACTGTATTGGGAGCTTGGCACATAGAATCAGGAGTAACTATACTATCAGACTGTATTAGGCACTTGGGACATAGAACCAGGAGTAACTATACTGTCAGACTATATCAGGCACTTGGCACATAGAATCAGGAGTAACAATACTATCAGACTATATCAGGCACTAGGCACATAGAATCAAGAGTAACTATACTATCAGACTGCATTGAGCACTTGGCACAGAATTAGGAGTAACTATACTATCAGACTGTATCAGGCACTAGGCACATAGAATCAGGAGTAACTATACTATCAGACTGCATTGAGCACTTGGCACAGAATTAGGAGTAACTATACTATCAGACGGTATTAGGCACTTGGCACATAGAATCAGGAGTAACTATACTATCAGACTGCATTGGGCAATTGGCACAGAATCAGGAGTAACTATACTATCAGACTGTATCAGGCACTTGGCACATTGAATCAGAAGTAACTATACTATTAGACTGTATTGGGAGCTTGGCACATAGAATCAGGAGTAACTATACTATCAGACTGTATTAGGCACTTGGGACATAGAACCAGGAGTAACTATACTGTCAGACTATATCAGGCACTTGGCACATAGAATCAGGAGTAACAATACTATCAGACTGTATCAGGCACTAGGCACATAGAATCAAGAGTAACTATACTATCAGACTGCATTGAGCACTTGGCACAGAATTAGGAGTAACTATACTATCAGACGGTATTAGGCACTTGGCACATAGAATCAGGAGTAACTATACTATCAGACTGCATTGGGCAATTGGCACAGAATCAGGAGTAACTATACTATCAGACTGTATCAGGCACTTGGCACATTGAATCAGAAGTAACTATACTATTAGACTGTATTGGGAGCTTGGCACATAGAATCAGGAGTAACTATACTATCAGACTGTAATAGGCACTTGGGACATAGAACCAGGAGTAACTATACTGTCAGACTATATCAGGCACTTGGCACATAGAATCAGGAGTAACAATACTATCAGACTGTATTGGGAGCTTGGCACATAGAATCAGGAGTAACAATACTATCAGACTGTATTGGGAGCTTGGCACATAGAATCAGGAGTAACTATACTATCAGATTGCATCGGGCATTAGGCACGTAACAAATCCGGAGTAATGATACTATCAGAATGTGTCGCGCAGTTGGCACATATAACTTTTGGCTTGTGAGATGTTTAGGATGTAATAGAAATAATATTGTTTGTGCAGAAATAAAATGTACTTTTTTTGGCAGGGACTCCTGTAACCAAAAGCCATATTTTAACGAACCATCAAGAAACAGAACATTTGGAGATATAGGAGGGGAACCTGACGTGGCCTCAAAATCACAGCACATTAAAAGTGATGACAGGGGTGCAGTTACAAGAAGGTTTGAAGGGATTTATTATTACTTACAATTCTGCTTGATACTACAGTGCTTTATGCAGTAAATACATTTTCGGGATTTCCTGTTATATGGATAATTACATACGACCTTCCACAATGAATGTACATTTCCTAGCAGTTCACAGGGCCTTGTGAGGAGAAATATTGAATTCCAGGAAATCTCATCAGTGTGTTGGAGTACTCAGAGCAGGAATGGGATTCACACAGAGCATATAGCAATATGCACAAATAGCAACATGCTGAAGTTATAGGGCAGGTGAAAATAAATATATATTAAAATATAAACTTTGTTTTGCTTCTGGTCTTTATAAACTTTAAGGGGATCTAAATCCTAAAAATAAATATGACTAGAAATGCTGAATTTTACATACTAAACTTACTGCGTCAGTCTAGAGATTCCACTGCCCTATAACAGTAATGATTCAGGCTTCAAGGTTGTGCACAGGAGCTCACCATCTTGGATCCTGTTAGGCAGGATTCTATGGAGAGATAATGCAGATGGGCTAAACCAGTGATCCCCAACCAGTAGCTCCTGAGCAACATTTTAATAAGCAGGGCTTAATTTTTAATACCAGACTTGGAGGCAAGTTTTGGTTGTATAAAAACCAGATTTACTGCCAAACAGAAGCTCCTGTAGGCTGCCAGTCCACATAGGGGCTATAAAATAGCCAATCACAGCCCTTATTTGGCACCCCAGGGACTTTTTCATGCTTGTGTTGCTCCTCAACTAGTTTTATATTTGATTGTGGCTCACGGTTAATAAAGGTTGGGCTAAACAATGTACAGAACGTGGCTATGAATATTTAGCTCTCCAGTCTGGAATGAAAGTATTTTCTGGTTGGGCAGGCAGCGTGTTCTGCACCCACTAACAGCGTACTCTGCACAACAAACTGGATCCTTTTTCTGGAGCGAGGTGCAGGGAGCACCCATATTCCTGACCAGAAGTGCTCCGTGCATAAGCACTAAGGGATGCCCTCTTGCACTATTGCCTCAAACTGTGTTTGTGTTTGGTGTTAAAAAAAAAAACTCAAATCTTTCAAGATTTCTTCTATCCCTACCCTGAAAATAGCTCAAATCCAAAAATACATCATCAAAAACCTGTCAAGGTCATGTAGGAGTCAACAGTAGAGGTCCCTTGAACCATCTGAAGATATTAAAGGGATACCGTCATGATTTTTATGGTGCAGTTTTTATTTTTTAAATCACACTGCAAATAATTCACTCTAATATATAAAATTTCATTCCTGAACCAGCAAGTGTATTTAGTTGTAATATTGGTGTGTAGGTGCATCTCAGGTGATTTTGCCTGATCATGTGCTTTCAGAAAAAGCCAGCACTTTAGGATGGAACTGCTTTCTGGGAGGCTGTTGTTTCTCCTACTCAATGTAACTGAATGTGTCTCATTGGGACCTGGATTTTACTATTGAGTGCTGTTCTTATATCTGCCAGGCAGCTGTTATCTTGTGTTAGGGAGCTGTTATCTGGTTACCTTCCCATTGTTCTGTTGTTAGGCTGCTGGGGGGGGGGGGGAGGAGGGTGATATCACTCCAACTTGCAGAACAGCATTTAAGAGTGAGTGAAGTTTATCAGAGCACAAGTCACATGACTGGGGGGAGCTGGGAAACTGACAATATGTCTAGCCCCATGTCAGATTTCAAAACTAAAATATAAAAAAAATCTGTTTGCTCTTTTGAGAAACGGATTTCCGTGCAGAATTCTGCTGGAGCAGCACTATTAACTGATGTGTTTGAAAAAAAAAAAACATGTTTTCCCATGACAGTATCCCTTTAACAGCCTTCATGATGTCCCAGTTTTTTTTTCAGAGGGTTTTGCCTGAAAACTTGATCAATTAGAGTGATTTGAGTTTTTTCCTGCTGATAACTCGATTAAGTTTAGTTTTCGGGTTGTTGACCCCGAACTCGCTGATTCAAGTTTTTTTCCATTCGAGTTTTTTCTTAAATTAGAAACCATTCCAGTTGTCTGAGGTATAAAAAAACTCTAAAAAAACAACCTCTGATAAATAACCCCCCACAGAGTTAGTGGAATGGGAGTGTGTGTGAGTTTGCCAGTTGTGGTAGAGGAAAAGCCAATTGGACCCCCCTGTGCCAATAACTGCCAGCCCTGCTCTATACCGACTGCATTTGAACTTTTCTTTTCCTGCAGAGAAATCCAAGTTGCTACAAAGTAGGTGGCTTTTCACACTCTCTGTCTTTATGGGCAGAACAATGTCCTGGGGGGATTTGACTCATCTATAATTGTCTGGGTGGATTTGGTCTCAGCACCTTCCAAAATGCTTCATTATTTGCGCTGCCTTTTTGGTCCCACTAACAAACACTTTAGCAAGAGAAATTCAAATCATATTGTGTGTCTTGCTCTTGTGGGATTTCCTCGTGCTCCGTTCCAGCGCGGTTGCCTTTGGTTTTTCTTGGAAGAATCGCGCATTAAAATCCTCTCTCAAAAGATCCCTCTTCTTTTCATCCAGTTTCCTGTGAATTTTGAATCCCACCTAGTGCTGATCCTTTGGGGGACATCATCATGAGCTCCATATAATAAAGCCTTTCACACAAATTAAACATGAGGATAATTGCATGGTTTCTCCCCTCTTCAGACGATGAAGATGGTTTCACTTACATTCGCTGTGTGGTCCGTTCCTGCCGCATCCCCTGCTAAGCACCAATTCCACTATTTTCAGCTTGGACTCTTTCCATTGTTTCTGTCATGCGATTTTTCCCTTTCTTTTCCCAGTTTAACTGGCATTACACAGATTAACCCGTTCCCTAGCAAGGATCTGCTGAAGAGACGGACAAGGAGATATTTCCAGAACCAAAAACGAGGCCAAATGATCAAAGGTCCTTGGTTAATAACAACCTATGAAACATGGAAAAGTTGAAGCAACCAAACAAATGGAGGGAATGGAAAGTTTGAAGCTTTTGTTTATGTCAGAAAAGAGGTGTAGAAACTCGTATAAACACAAGGAATAATATAAATAAGGAACTACAAACATTATTTCTCTGGGACAGAGCCAGGGAGAACAGGACATCTGATATATCGGAGTAAAGGTTTCTATGGAGGCAAACGGGGGAATGGACAAGTTCTGTAATTCATACTCAGCCGGGGTAGAAGTTGGGTGATTCAGAAATTGGGGTTTTGATCAGTAGGCGCAGTCCCGGACTGGCAATCTGTGGGTTCTGGCAAATGCCAGAGGGGCTGCTATAAGGTGCCATAGAAAGTCAGTATTTAGTGGGCTGGTGGGGGCTGATTGGGCCTCTGTGTACCTGAAATGCCAGGGCCTATTTTAGTTCTCAGTCCGGACCTGGTAGGCGGGTTACTTTTTAGCAAGACATGTCGTATAAAATTTTATTATGTAACAAGACAGGGGGGCTCTCGGTTTGCTTCTTTCCTCCGAAACAACAAAAAATAACCCTCATGTTTAGGGTGCGGAGGTCCAAAAGGAGCCAAAAATCAATGCAAGAAAAGGCCATCTTAGAATTTCCGTGCTTCTTGCTACGCACACAGAACTGACGGAAAACCTTAACCCTCACTTAAATTATTATGAATATTGTTCACATAAGCCCCAACAATCTACCCACAAATACTTCACAAAAATCTCACTTCCAAATCTTAAAAATATTGTAGCTTGCTTAAGGTGGCCATAGACGCAAAGATCCGACATCTTTGCCGACATTTTGCCGACATTTTTCGTCCGGCGGAGAACGTTCGTTCAGTCGATCGGACAGGTTTGATTTTGACCCGACCAATCCTGCCCGAGCCCATTGCGCATTGTAATCTGATTGTTCGGCCATATGGCCAAACGTTCAGATTACCCCCTGATATAGCCATGCGCGTTAATGGAATATCGGGGAAAGATCCGCTCATTTGGCGATGTCGCCAAACGAGCGGATCTTGGCGTCTATGGCCACCTTAGCACTGTAATCTTTGATAACATTGATTGTATTTTTCAAACTCTTCGGGGGGAATTCACAAAAGTGTCGGTAAAATAAGTAACCCAGAAGTGGCAGTCGACAAATTTGTAAAATGTCGTACGAATGGCAAATTCCCAAAGGCAGATGTTACCGTCTCTGAATGTCTGGAAAGTCCAACAATTTTCTAAAATGTCGTATAGCTTTTACCGAGCATTTTCAAAAGACAATTTGTATCCATTTAGAACAGTTTAGAGTGTCGGCGACCCCCCCTCCCAGAGCGGCTTCAGACGGTGAAAAATTACACTTTACACTTCAATATTAGAAAAACAGAAAGTCATTGGAAAAAGTCTTTATTTCTGGTGATCTATCTGAAAATTACTAGTTGTTTGAAGGTGAACTACCCCTTTAAGTTAACTTTTAGTGTGTTATAGAATGGCCAATTCTAAGCAACTTTTCAACTGGCCTTCTTTTTTTATTTTTTATCGTTTTTTTTTAATTATTTGCCTTTTTCTGACTCTTTCCAGCTTTTCAAATTCACTGACCCCATCTAAAAACACAAATGCTCTGTAAGGCTACACATGTATAATTATGCTATTTTGAATACCATCTTTCTATTCAGGCCTCTCCTATTCGTATTCCTGTCTCTTATTCAACTCAATGTATGGTTGCTAGGGGAATTTGGATCCTAGCAACCAGATTGCTGAAATTGCAAACTGGAGAGCTGCTGATTAAAAAGCGAAATAACTCAAAAACCACATGTAATAAAAAATGAAAACCAATTGCAAATTGTCTCAGAATATCCCTCTCTACATCATACTAACAGTTAACTCAAAGGTGAACAACCCCTTTAATGCTGCCTCCCCAGATCATTTATCAGCTCTGATGGATTTCAGTTGAATCACTCAGGCAATACTAAAACTAAACAATTGGGATCTTAAATCTATGTATAACTAGATGCAGGGCCGGATTTACATAGCGGGTGCCCCTAGGCCCACTGCCATTCGTTGCCCCTATCCCCTCCCCTTTATTTATGCAAATTTTCATCTTCTGGACTGGAGCAATGGGGATTGGTGCATGCGAAATGTAAAAAATGATTGTATCTCCAGCGCATTCCCAGTGTTTTTGAACCAATGTGGGAGTGGTTGGGCAGCATTCCGGGCCCCTAAATTCCTGCCAACCTAGGCCCGGGCCTATGTGTCCTTTCCACAAATCTGGGCCTGACTAAATCTAATCTTTACATGACACCCTACAGGTGGCCATATACAGCCAGATCTACCAGTTTAGGGAGTGAGGACCCACACACCAGGCCAAACTGATCAGATCCAATCATAGGGCCAAACACTGAATCACCCATTGGGGCCAACAGAGAGCCGCTGGACAAGATTGCATCAACGTGCCAAAATGGGGTTTTCTAAACCAAACTACTGAGCTGCAAAGCTATGGTAAAAAACATGTAATGAACAATCATGCATATGGACAAAAATGCAATAACATACCTCCCAACATTTTGGAAGTAAAAAGAGGGACAAAAATGTTTTCTGCATGTAGTGCGGCAATTTTTTGACCACACCCATTTTAGTGGCCACACCCCGTAATTACCATGTTCATTATAAAAATTTGAAAATATTTCTCCTTATCTAAACTGTTAAAATTACTTATTTTCTTATCTCAAAATTGTTACAAAGTATCTTAGTTGCACCTGTTAGCTGTACTGACCTCTCTGCCAAAAGCCAATTAAGTTAGAAACTTAGTTTCTTTTTCTGGCTGTTCAGTGCAGAGAAAAGAGGGAATTTCCAGTACAAATGAGGGACTGCGGGTTGAGCTGTCAAAAGAGGGACTGTCCCTCTGAAAAAGGGACAGTTGGGAGGTATGCAATAAAACCACAGAAATTGTGGAAATCAATGAAAAAAACCCAGCAGCATGTTTAGTGGTCAAACAATAGTTTATGGATAAGTAAACCTTAAAAATAAGTGAATGTAAAATTAATGAGGGTGCTATTCTAAGCACGTTTGCAATGTACAGTCATTATTTTTTTTAATTCCAGATATTAAGGGATACATATACTGTTAATATGAATGAATTTTGTTACAACAGCGCCACCTGCTGGTCAGTTTCCCACCAGTCTGACCACCAAGTAGTCAAGGAAGTTGTCAGGAGAAAGAAAGAGGCTGCTCTGATGTTCTTCTGCTTAGGAAAGATGTGAGAAAGATTTCTAATTTTATTCCTAAGCAGAAGAACATCAGAGTAGGAAGGGTAACTAATTCCTAACTAGATCATCAAGCAGCAGAAAGCTCAGCATAATTATCTGCAATGTAATTATCCTTATTAATTACTGTATATAGAGAGTTTATGAGGCCAAGCTTGTAGATAGGGTTCAATTCATTTATTCTGCATCAGTTGTTAACACAATTAATACACAATCATTTACTATTTGAAACCAAAAATTTAATTCATGCCAATGAAAGTAATTCATAAATGACCCGTTTTTAATTGGAGAACAGGAGATTTAAGGCTGATTTACATGAAGAACTAAAAAAAAAAAAGCCGCAGCTATATACACATATTATACAGTGCAACAAGGGAGGGGTTCTAGGTGTTCTTCCTTATATAGATGATACAAAGGGGGTATAGGAAGGCAAGCCGAGGTCCGAGAAAGTCAAGGCTATAATATAACTACATAGTAAGACAAGATGGTGTCACAAGAAAGGCCAAATGCTTGTTGTACAAGTGCAGTTAATACCATGTTTGGGGCCTTTTCATTCAGTTTGTAACCCAAGCAACTGAATACTTGAAGGGCGTAAAATCCACTGGATTATAGGGGTCTACCCACTTGGCTGAATCTCAGCAACTTTAGCAGAATATTGAGTGCTCAGCAAAACTCAATCAAAACACTGGTATCCATATAATCCAAAAATGATGGATTTAGTGCATCCATAATGGGTTGTAGTCATGGCATTTGTTTCATTCTGATAACAGATAACATTCATGTAATACTTGTACAATATAGGTTCAGAAATAGTCATCATGATATTTGTATCACATGATGCACTGTATATAAGAAATTCTGTACCCATCATTTTAAATTATAAGGGTATATGAAGTCCTGCAGCCTTGTGCCTTTATATGGTCACAGAACAACCCCTCAGTGACTTCTAATATCCTTATCATTTACAGTAGGGGGTACATTATCCCTTATAATACATGAGTGATACTCAGAGTTCCCTGTATAACTCAGCCTGTAGCCTTGTGCCTTTATATGGTCACAGAACAACCCCTTAGTGACTTCTAATATCCTTATCATTTACAGTAGGGGGTACACTATCCCTTATAATACATGAGTGATACTTAGAGTTCCCTGTATAACTCAGCCTGCAGCCTTGTGTCTTTATATGGTCACAGAACAACCTCTCAGTGACTTCTAATATCCTTATCATTTACAGTAGGGGGTACATTATCCCTTATAATACATGAGTGATACTCAGAGTTCCCTGTATAACTCAGCCTGTAGCCTTGTGCCTTTATATGGTCACAGAACAACCCCTTAGTGACTTCTAATATCCTTATTATTTACAGAAGGGGGTACATTATCCCTTATAATACATGAGTGATCCTAAGAGTCCCCTGTATAACTCAGCCTGTAGCCTTGTGCCTTTATATGGTCACAGGACCCCTCAGTGACTTCTAATATCCTTATCATTTACAGTAGGGGGTACATTATCATTTATAATACATAGGTGATACTCAGAGTTCCCTGTATAACTCAGCCTGCAGCCTTGTGCCTTTATATGGTCACAGAACAACCCCTCAGTGACTTCTAATATCCTAATCATTTACAGTAGGAGGTACATTGTCCATAATACATGAGTGATGCTCAAAGCTCCCGGACCTGTATTACTGCAGCTTTGTGTCTATAACAAAGGTGTTTAGATTTATTTCCCTTTAAGTTCCCTTTTGGATCCAACATTTGGTAAGGGGTCAGGGCCCTATGACTATGACACTGTTATATCAGTAATTCAATAAACATTGCCTCTAGCTGAAGGTCTGGGGTCTAAAGCTTCTCTAACTGACAGTAGGTGGATAAATGACTTGCTATATAATAGGGATAGATCATGTATATATAAATATAATATATAATATATATATAAGTAGCTCATGGTGCCTGTATCCACAGGGCGGGCTGAGTCATGGAGTTTGAGAGAGGTTACACATAGCCCATATCATGCAGCATGCAAACAAGACGTAAGAGCAAGCAGAGGTTAATAACCTGGAAGCATAGGATCTGAGTATATGGGAGCAAGTGAGAGACAAGAGTTCCTCCCCATTGTCACTGAGAGCCGAGAAGCAATGGTGCAGCGTAGAGCAGTGCGAGTGAGGGAAATAGAGTTTGTCCAGGACATATAAATATCTCCGCAAGTGGCGGCAGGCATAACTGAAAGACAAGGGGAAGGAAAGAAAGGGAGAGAGAGACAGGAAAAGAAGGGAAATTTTCCTTTGAGAAATCTCATCATGTCATTTTCAGCATTGAAAGAGGTGCTTGTGTGTCCAACCTTTAGATGAGATTGGCCAACCCCTTCATTATAAGCAATAGAGAGACAAGCTATTCTTCACTTGAGAATTAACATGCAGCGCCGGGCAATTACACTAAGGGGCAGGTTTATTAAAGGAAAACTTTACCCCCAAAATGAATACTTCATCAACAGATAGTTTATATCAAATTAAGTGGCATATTAAAGAATCTTACCAAACTGGAATATATAATTAAGTAAATATTGCCCTTTTACATCTCTTGCCTTGAACCACCATTTCGTGATGGTCTGTGTGTTGCCTCAGAGATCATCTGACCAGAAATACTGCAGCTGTAACTGTAACAGGAAGAGATCACCTGACCATAAATACTGCAGCTCTAACTGTAACAGGAAGAGATCACCTGACCATAAATACTGCAGCTCTATCTGTAACAGGAAGAAATCACCTGACCAGAAATACTACAGCTCTAACTGTAACAGGAAGAGATCACCTGACCAGAAATACTGCAGCTCTAACTGTAACAGGAAGAGATCACCTGACCAGAAATACTGCAGCTCTAACTGTAACAGGAAGAGATCACCTGACCAGAAATACTGCAGCTCTAACTGTAACAGGAAGAGATCATCTGACCAGATATACTGCAGCTCTAACTGTAACAGGAAGACGTGTGGAAGCAAAAGACACAACTCTGTCTGTTAATTGGCTCATGTGACCTAACATGTATGGTTTGCTGGTATGTTTGTGTGCACCGTGAATCATACGATCCCAGGGGGCGGCCATTATTTTTTAAAATGGCAGTTTTCTATTTATGATTACCCAATGGCACATACTACTAGAAAAGTATATTATTATGAAAATGGTTTATTTACATGAAGCAGGGTTTTACATATGAGCTGTTTTATGCAATATATTTTTATAGAGACCTACATTGTTTGAAGGGTATTGTTTTTGTTTGAAGAGGCTGCTCTGATGTTCTTCTGCTTAGGAAAGATGTGAGAAAGGTTTCTAATTTTATTCCTAAGCAGAAGAACATCAGAGCAGCTTCTTTCTCCTGACAACTTCCCTGACTACTTGGTGGTCAGACTGGTGGGAAAATGACCATCAGGTGGCGCTGTTGTAACAATTCATTCATATTAACAGTACATGTATCCCTTAATATCTTGGAATTAAAAATAAAGAAATAATGAATGTACATTGCATTATTTTTACATTTACTCATTTTTGCGGTTTACTTATCCTTTAAGCAAATGCTGCTTTCAGTGGCAATTGTTTTTACAAATAACTTTAAAAGCACTGGAAATGTAGGCATATTATATTAGGTATATTGGAAAGTTGCTCAGAAACATGTTTTCTTTTATCAGGCACATATTATTTTATTTCTTTCTTTTATTAGGCAAATTTTGAGGTTGCCCAAAGGTCAGTTCCAGCTTTTTACAAAATCTACAAGTAACATTGCACCAAGACTGCTGTACAATTTGCCACAAACAACAGCCCATACAATAAGCTGGGTACCCAAATCTCCCTGTTAACCCTCCAAATTCCTTCCTGCCTCACTTCTGCTGTAGGGCAGTGTCTGGTGAGTGTCCCGTGTAAGGGGCAAGTAACAGAAATTAAAAGGGCCCCAGTGGGCTAATTTAGTTGTAAGAAGACCAGCAGCACCATGAAATATCAGGAAAGTCTTCTGGGTCTTTAGTTTTATTCTTAGCGGGAGAACTGCCCTTGTCAACAAAAGATTTTGAATTAAAACTGATGTTTCTATACAATGGCAGAGCACTGCTGGGCTAGACTCGCAGCATCATGTCCCTTTAAGGTGGAGGCAACTCTTTCAGGGTTTCAGCTTAAAATGAAACGTGTTTTTATTTTTTGCTGGTGGGACGGATGCTGATAAAGAAAGGAATTTGGGCAGGATGAAACAGGGCTGGCTAATTGTACAAGCATCATGGTACTGTGCACTGCATTATCCCCCCCCCAGAACAAAACCTAACTTGCTTCTAATTAAAGGCCCTTGCGAGGTCCAGCCCTTGTTCTCTATGGTTTCCTGCAACTAAATGAGCATGGAAATGAGTCAGCCCTTGTTCTGAGTGTGGGAAAATATGAATCATATGAAGCCACTTATTGCAGACAGAATGACATTGTTTGTCCCAGATTAAGGCCGGGGTGATATAGCCCAGAATATCAGAGATCCCACAGGTCCCAGCAGGCCTCCTGCATCGTATCACTGCATGCGCCGCTGTAATGCGTGTGTGCGAGGAGACACTGCGGCACCAACACTGCCCTTTATCACTTTACATCAGGGGCCCCCCTTTTCTCTAACTGTATGCAGGGGCGATCCTGGCCCCTCCGCCGCCTGAGTCAGCAGCAGTTGCTGCTGCCCCCTCCCCCCGGAAATTCGCTCTTAAAGTACCAGGAGCAGCATTTTTGCTGCCCCTGGTACCTAGTGGGGTGCTGCTGCCTGAGGCGACAGCCTCAACTCGCCTCATTGGTGAAGCACCCCTGACTGTATGAAACAACATGAAGAAATGATTATTGGCTCAGCAGAAAAGAAAACTCCATATAATGTAACCAGTTAGTGCTCAGAGCAGACTTTAATAAGGGAATCAAAGTGGAATGTCCTCTGCAGACAACACTGCATTGCTCCCTGCGCTTCATGCGAGTTTATTTTGAGGCCCATTTATCAAAGGTTGAATTTCAAATTCATGTGAATTCTTTTTTACTCTAATAAATTCGAATACACTAGAGGTTATTAAAAGGGGTGGTTCACCTTCACTGTAACTTTTAGGGGGTCATTTACTAAACTCTGGATACCAAAAACCCAAAAAATTTGATTAATATACCGAATTTTTAGTGGAAAAAAACCCCCACAAATTTTTCGTGATTTATTATACCCCAAGGATGGAAAAAGTTCAAATTCGAAAATCTGGCATCTCAGACCTGCCGAGGTTGCATATAAGTCAATGGGGCAAATTCACTAACATTCGTAGTTTCGCCAGGCGCAACTTCGCCACGCTTCGCCGCACTTCACCAGGCGTAGTTTCGCCAGCGCTCCGCAAATTCACTAAAATCCGAAGTTGCGCTCAGGGGTAGCGTAAGGTTGCGAAGTTGCGCTAGCGTTGATTCGATATGTAAAGCGAAGTTACGCTAGCGAAGGCTAATTTGCATACGGCGCCAAATTCAAATTTCAATGGAGGAATACGTATCTGCACTACAAATGCCTAGAAAACCTTCAAATCATCAAATAAAATTTTTATTTTACCCTACACATGTGCCCACTGTATAGTTAAGTTGCCATGAGTCAAGAAATGTAGGGGGGAAGGAGGGGAGCCCCAAAAAAATTTTCGATCTTTTTCAGCCTATCACCCATAATGTAGAAAACACGCCAGCGTTTTTTGGGACTTAGAAAAAATGTTGACTTTTTTTGAAACAATCCCTATATACTCTATTGCGCTTCGCCTGGTCTGAGGTGGCGAAGGAAGTCTAGCGTAAAAGGTAGCGTTCAGTACACTGCACACGTTAGTGAATTTGCGTAGTTACATCGCTAGCGACAATTCGCCAGGCGTAAGGGTGCGAAGTAACACTAGCGAAACTACGCCAGCGTTCGTTAGTGAATTTGCGCAGTAACGAAAATGCCAAACGCTAGCGAATTAACGCTAGCGTTCGCGCGTCGGCGCTTAGTGAATTTGCCCAAATGGGAGAGGTCCAAAAGATTTTTTGATCTGCGCTGGGTTTTTCAGTGTTTTCGGGTGGAAAAATTCAAAGAATTTGTAATTTTCGCCATTTTTTCAGGTTTTTTCCCTCAAACAAAACTTTCGGGAAAGTATATTTATAAATAAGCTGAAAAAACCCGTGCAGATTTATAGAAAATATTGAGATAAATTCGGACTTTCATAAATAACCCCCTTAGTATGTTATAGAGTTGCTAATTCTAAATAACTTTTCAATTGGTCTTCATTATTTATTTATTTTTATAGTTTTTGAATTATTTGTTTCTTCTGACTCTTTCCAGGTTTCAAACGGGGGTCACCATTTTTGTGTTATTTTAGTATAAAATCCAAATTTTTAGCAGGAAAAAAACAACAATTTTTCGGGATTTATTATACCCCAAGTATGGAAAAAGCTCAGAATCCAAAAATCCGGCATCTCAGACCTGCCGAGGTTGCATATAAGTCAATGGGAGAAGTCTTAAAGATTTTTTTGATCTGCGTTGGGTTTCGTGCAATAGGGTTTTCGGCAAAAATCAGAGGGTGGAAAATCTGAAGAATTCATAATTTTCTAATTTTCTTTCGCGCAAACAAAATTTTCAGGAAAGTATATTATTAAATAAGATGAAAACCCGTGCAGATTTGGTCAGAGTTTTTTCAGAAAATATTGAAATTAATTCAGACTTTGATAACCCGCTTAGTATGTTATAGAGTTGCTAATTCTAAATAACTTTTCAATTGGTCTTGATTATTTACACGGGCGATTCTAGCCATTATGCTATCTAAGGCGGCCTTCTTTTGCCACCCCTCCCCACGGCACTCACCTTTAGAGCACTGGAGAGTGCAGGGGCGGTCCATGTCGCTTAGTGAAGAGAGCGCAATTGCGCTCTCTGCACTAGAAGAGCATAATTTCCGGGTTGAAAACCGGAAATTCGGCTCTTAGTTACCAGGAGCGGCATTTTTGCCGCCCCTGGCAACCAGGGGGGCGCTGCCGCCTGAGGCGAGTAGCCCAACTCGCCTTATTGGTGGAGCGTCCCTGATTATTTATAGTTTTGGAATTATTTGCTTCTTCTGACTCTTTCCATATTTCAAACAGGAGTCACTGACCCCATCTAAAAAACAAATGCTCTGTAAGGCTACAAATGTATTGTTATTGCTACTTTTTATTACTCATCTTTCTATTCAGGCTTCTCCTATTCATATTCCAGTCTCTTATTCAAATCAATGCATGGTTGCTAGGGTAATTTGGGCCCTAGCAACCAGATGGCTGAAATTGCAAACTGGAGAGCTGCTGAATAAAAAGTTAAATAACTCAAAAACCACAAATAATAAAAAATTAAAAGCAGTTGCAAATTATCTCAAAATTTCACTCTTTACATCATACTAACAGTTAATTTAAAGGTAAACAACCCCTTTAAGAAAAAATTTCAATGTCTAACATTTGATCAAATAGTTCCTACCCGAAATTCGATTCCTATTTGAATGATATTTGAATCGTACAAATTGAGTTTTTCTCAAAAAAAAAAAAACCTTGTCAGGAAGGCTATTAACATCTTCAAATGGTTCAACGGACCTCTGCCATTGACTTGTACATGAACTCGGCAGGTTTTAGGTGGCGAATATTCGAATTAGGACTCTTTCCATGGTCAAGTTGTGATACATCTCACATTCAAATTTTAAAATTCGAATGTGTGAATTTTGATACAATTTTTAAAAAAAAAAAAAAAAATTCTAATTTACTATTCAACCCTTAAAGGAGAACTAAATCCCCCTGCACAGGTGTTCACACAAGTAAATGCCCCTAAGATGGTAATTACCCCTCATTGCAGTCAGTGCAGCAGAGCTCATAGGGGCCATATATTCAGATATATTCCAATATTCCGGCGCGAATACGCGAAAAGCCGCGAAAATTACTGAAGGGACCTGAAGATTCCCAAAATGCCGCAACTTTTAATCCGTGAGACAGGTCTCACTTTGAGAAAGGCTCTGGAAGAGCCGAAACGTTAGTCTTATCTATCTATTGATCGCGCACCCAGGCATATTTACTTATTTTTTCGTAAGTGCTGGCATCCCTCGGAATATATATATATATATATATATATATAGTTTTTGAATAATTTCCCATCTTCTGATTCCTTCCAGGTTTTAAATGGGGGAAGTAGAACACCAGACCCCATCTAAAAGCAAATGCTCTGTAAGGCTGCACATCTACTGTTATTGCTACTTTTATTACTCATCTTTCTATTCAGGTTCTTTCCTATTCATATACCAGTCTCTTATTTAAATCAATGCATGGTTGCTAAGGTCACTTGGACCCTAGAAACCAGATTGCTGGAATGAAACCCGGAGAGCTGCTGAATAATAAGCTAAATAACATAAAAAATAATTAAAATAAAATGAGAACTAATTGCAAATTGTCTCAGAATATCAATTTAAAGGGGAACAACCCCTCCATGAAGTAGAAATGAAGCCCTGTATGCTTCATGTGTGTGCAAGGTGCATGTTTGGGAGAAAATGATGTTGGGGGGTGTAGGAGAATAAAGGTGAAGGAGTAAGATTTTCAGTTCTTCTTTATCATGTTGCAGATTCCATAGCCCCAGAGGAGGTTGTTAAGGGGACACAATGGGCTTCTCATAATAGTAAAAACGAGCTAGTTGAACTATAAGGTAGACTGAATACAATATACAAATACTTCTGCACATGAAGCCTCTTATTATTGTTTGTTCAGCTTGGTTTGGACCTGTAACTGCCCGTTGTTTTGTTTAGTGAGTCGAAGCCATCGGCATCCTGAGGTTCGCTGTTCGGTCGTGATGGCCTAAACGTTTTTTCATGGCGGATTTGGCAGGGACAAGGGCTGAAGCTCAAGAGAGAGGATGAGTGTGGTTTGGATGATTCCCACATAAAACAACAGTTCATGAAATTAGTCACATTTCTCATGAAAGGCAAGAGCAACCTGGTAACCCCGAACTGATCCGAAATCTCGTTCTCAGAGGTCACATCCCCTAATTAATTCAATATAAACAAGTAGTACTTAGTGGAAGCCTTCGGTTGTGTTTCTTCAATGTTTGGCTCCACTTAGAAGTGGAAAGAGTGGGGAAGTAATGCCATTCAACTGGAAGGGGGGACAGAATAAAGTACAAAGAAATCAGGGCCACCACAATACACAACTGATCCTGCCAACAAGCCCTAGAAGGGGAGAGGGGTCTGGTGTGACTCAAGAGGTGCAACATAAAGAAAAAATACATTTTGTTTCCCCATTAAGGGGCAATTAAGTCATGAAACAAGGGCAAAACAGAAGTCTGCCTGCAATACTAGCTTTTTGTTTACATGGATATCTTTGTAATCATGAGAATCAATACAGGGGCAATGGAAGAGTTTGGAGGGTCTTCTTGGAATCCTGAGCCTGTGATTGGCTCTCTTCAGCATTCACCTTTTTTGAATTACTGTTGTGGCTATGAGCTACCCATAAAGTCATGACTGCCCTTTTTAGAAGGTTACAATGATCATTTATTCACTCCCTTTTTTCAATACCATTTAAAGGAGAAGGAAAGCTCCAAGACAGTTAATTGTCAACAGATTAGCCACAATAGTGCAAGCTAGAACGCTATATTTATTCTGCAGAATGCTTTACCATACCTGAGTTACCAGCTCTAGACACTGTCTCTGTTTGTTTAGGATAGAAGCTGCTATATTAGCTTGGTGTGAGATCACTTCCTGCCTGAGTCTCTCCCTGCTCACTTACAGCTCTGAGCTCAGATTACAGCAGGGAGGGGAGGAGGGAGGGAGAGAGAGAGGAGCAAACTGAGCATGCTCAAGCCCTAGCCCTGGAGGTTTAAGCTGAAAACAGGAAGTCTGATACAGAAGCCCATGAGTACACAATAGAAGGAAAGAAATGTGGTGTTTCTTTTGACAGAGGACTCAGAGCAGCATTACTTTGAGGGTTTACTGGTATATTTATATAGACCTTTCTGATAAAGCTTACTTAATTTTAAACTTTACTTCTCCTTTAATGCCTCTTTACCACTAAACCCCGATACAAAGATGTAGGTTCAGCTGTATGTGGGAGTTACAGTTAGCTGGAAGGCTGCCCAATATAATATCCTATCTGGACATTTATAAATATCCTGCTCAGCACTAATCACATCATGGCAGCCCTGGGGAATTGTCCTTTATAGAATGGACCGAGATCACTGGTACTGACTGCACTAGAACACCGGCTGCCATATTTCCCCATTGTGTGCGAATGTTACATTAGACAAACAAACGATGATTTTTAGAATTGTTTGGGAAAAAAATGTATAAACTTTGCATTTAGCCAGACCACAGGAATCCCTACACTGAAAACAGTTTATAGCTCACCCGCTGCAAACATGGCCACCAACAATGCAGCGACTGGCCGCAGGAACGGCGCTCCTAAAATAACGGTCACGTTAAACAGGTGCAGTAATAAGGCACCGCATTCCAACCCCCATGAAATACGCCAGAAAGCAGATATTTGTTAATACAATTATTCTGATTTTAGCCCAATACAGCTGCCTTCTCCCATGCAGAGATGGTCAGTGCCGCACTGGTGGCAGTTATGGGGTGGCAGTTATGGGGTGGCAGTTATGGGGTGGCAGTTTGAAGCAGAAAAATAGCTCTGTGTGAAAAGAAAAAAGGAATATAAAGTAACTAAGACCATGATTTACACATGTCCACCAAATGCTTTGGGTGCTGAGAGGGGACATCACTTTGAAGTGTGTGTATTGGCAGACAGCCTACCTCCCAACTGTCCCATTCTTCGCAGGACAGTCCCGATTTTGACAGTTCAACCCACAGTCCCATATTGTTACTGAAATGTCCCGACTTTCTCTTTGAGAACAGCCAGAAACAAATACAACGTTTCTAAAACTTCATTCGATTTTGGCAGAGAGCCCAGAATACGAGGCAGGTGCACTCAGATACATTTGTAAACATTTAAGATAAGCAAAGAAACAATTGTAACAATTTAAGATAAGCAAAGTCTCTTGGGAGAATTTACACTCACAGCTTAAAGGGCAATTCACCTTCATTAGCAAAACTGGAATAACATAAAAACTGCAGAAATGTGTTCAAACCTTCATAACCTGCCAAATGTTGTAAAATGGACATGGTAATTAGGGGGTGTGGTAACAAAAATGGGCGTGGTCAAAATATTGTCCCTCTTTCTATTTCTAAAATGTCAGGAGGACAGGACAGCAGCGAGTGGGACAAAAAGTGTATTGCTTTTTGTAGTCATCGAATGGCTAATTCTAAGCAACTTTTCAATTGGCCTTCAATTTTTCTTTTTTATAGTTTTTGAATTGTGTGCCCTTTTCTTCTGACTCTTTCCATCTTTCAAATAGGGGTCACTGACCCATCCAAAGGACAAATGGTCTTATTTATTCTTTATTCTTATTGCTACTTTTTATAATTCATCTTTCTATTCAGGCCTCTCCTATTCATATCCCAGTCTCTTATTGGAATCAGTGCATGGTTGCTAGGGGAATTTGGACCCTAGCAACCAGATGGCTGAAATTGCAAACCGGAGAGCTGCTGAATAAAAAGCTAAATAACCCAAAAACTACAAATAATAAAAAATGAAAACCAATTGCAAATTGTCTCAGAATATCACTCTCTTTAACCCCTTTAAGGTCTCGCCTACATGTGCATAGTCCTTCGCTGTCTCGCTACATCGGGAACATAATGACTAGAAATGACAGATCAAAGGGCAAGTAAGACTGTACAGTAGAATGTGAGATAATAAAACAGAAAGGGAAGCAAATGACTAGGGCTAGAGATGAAAAAAAGAAAGCAGACAAAGAGCCCGCAGACAGCATGTGACTCCACTGGGAAATGTCTCACAAATGTGTCTCACCACTGAGTAACCTCGTATTATAGATGTGCAGACAAGTGGGCACAATGGCTGTGCCTGTACACTCACCACTCATTCCATTTCATCAGCGCATGGGTCCCAGCAGCCTCACTTAACCAGCACACAGCCGGAGGGAATGGAAGCTCTCTGGTAAACTGCAACTCTCAACATCCCCCCAACAGCTGAAAGAGTTCTGCTTCAACCTGGGCCATTGGTCAGAACTCATTTTATTGTCACCAAAGTCAGACCTGGTTGGACCCACCAATGTGGAATTTCGGTCTCCTCAGAGACCTTTGTCAAAGTTCAACCTCAGAGGGGGGGTGAATGTTAGTTCACAAATAAATGGTTCACAAATATATGGTTCACAATGTGAGTGTAGCTAAGCTTCCCAACAGCAGCCCAGGGCACACTGAGCATGTGCAGTGCCACTGACACTCAAAGCTCCTCCATGACCTAACAAGATCCAAGATGGGGGACCTCCAGCAGATTTGAATCCCCAGTAGCATCAGCTTTTACGACAGACAAATCTCATTTTTCCTTATGATTTCCAACAACTCCAAAGCTGCCCAGAGCCCACTGAGCATGTGAGTGTCACAGACACTTTCCAAGATGGTGACCCCCTGTGACAAGTTTGAAGTCCTGGATCATTGCTGCTATTGACAAGCTCAAACTTTAGCCTCGTGCAATAAGTTCACTATATAAAATATGCCATTTTTTGCCACATTCATTCTTAGGGTTTAGTTCTCCTTTAAGATGTGCTTGTATGATGACATGGATGAAATTCCTGCACAATAAAGACGTGTCCTACCCCCAAGAGGATTCAATAAATATCGCAGTGTATGAGGCTACGTACATTAGCAACTCACGAGCTCTGACATTGGCTCATTAAACAGTATGACAGTTTTTGCCACCAGTATAAGTGATTTGGTGCCTTTATTTCCATTTGTGCATCAGCCATTCCTTATGAACGTAACAACAAATGATTCACTTGACTAAACCTTCACAACTGTGACTGACACCAGACAGTCTGGACCCACAGCCAGTCACAAGGTCCATGTTACAAATAGGGATTATTATTAAGCCTTGACTGACGCCACACATATAAACATCATTACACTGAATACAATCTACTTGGCAATCTGGCAATACGTTTATTTACGAAAGACTGAGGGATTCTTTCTCAACTTTAATCTGCTCGTGACCAATACATGACTCCCTTCCATTTTAGAGACAGGACCTTCAGCCCAGTCAACCGATATGGCAGCACCGCAGGCCTCACTCACACAGTAAACTACTTGGAGTAGTTCTGCACAAGTAATCTTCCATGTAGTAACACATTAAAGAGGTGGTTGACATTTAGGTTAACTTTATAGAATGGCTAAGCAACTTTTTAAATGGCCTTCATTATTATTATTTTTTTTATAGTTTTTGAATTATTTGCCTTCTAACTCTTTCCAGTTTTTAAATGGGGGTCACTGACCCCAGCTAAAAAAAACCAAATGGTCTGTAGGGCTACAAATGTATTGTTACTTTTTATTAATCATCTTTCTATTTCAGGCCTCTCCTATTCATATTCCAGTCTCTTATTCAAATCAATGCATGGTTGCTATGGTAATCCAGACCCTAGCAACCAAATGGCTGAAATTGCAAACTGGAGAGCTGCTGAATAAAAGATACTCAAAAACTACAAATAATAATAAATTACATCATACTAAAAGTTAATTTAAAGATGAAAAACCCCCATAATGTGATCACACTGCACAAAATACTATATTTAAAAGAATTGTTCAGTATAAAAATAAAAACTGGGTAAATAAATAGGCTGTGCAAAATAAAACATGTTTCTAATATAGTTAGTTAGCCAAAAATGTAATGTATAAAGGCTGGAGTGACTGGATGTGTAACATAATAGCCAGAACACTACTTCCTGCTTTTCAGCTCTCTTGCTTTCCACTGATTGGTTACCAGGCAGTAATCAGAGACTTGAAAGGGGGCCGAATGGGTCATATCTGTTGCTTTTGAATCTGAGCTGAATGCTGAGGATCAATTGCAAACTCACTGAACAGAAATGTACCATGTGGCCCCCCTTATAGTCACTGACTAACTCAGAGTTAGAGAGCTGAAAAGCAGGAAGTAGTGTTCTGGCTATTATGTTACACATCCAGTCACTCCAGCCTTTATATATTACATTTTTGCCTAACTAACTATATTAGATACATTTTTTATTTTGCACAGCCTATCTATTTACCCAGTTTTTATTTTTACACTGAACTGTTCATTTAACATAATGAAAGTGCAGATTTTCATACCTCCCAAATGTCCCGTTTCTCGCGGGACAGTCCCGATTTTGAAAGCTCAACCCACAGTGCTGGGTTTGTTTCTAAAATGTCTTGACTTTCTCTTTGATGTAGACAAATACAAGAGTCCTCTGCACTCAACCCAATATCAATATATTTAAGACATTGAGACATTTTGTGCCTTAAGCTACTAAAATGCCTTACCCTTTAAACAAAACAGGGATTGTTTGTCCATATATTGCAATAAATTTAAGCTGGTCCCATATTTAAACTTAGTCCCTTTGTAAAATGTATAATGAAGCAATAGAATTCTTAATGAATCAGATGAAAATTGAGCGTAGGACTGGCCAGATATGGGATGACTGTGACGTAGTTGACCATCTTAAATATATTGCAATATATGGACAAACAATCCCTGTTTTGTTTAAAGGGTAAGACATTTTTTAGTAGCAGTAGCACAAAATGTCTCTGTCTTAAATATATTGATAATGGGTTGAGTGCAGAGGACTCTTGTATTTGTCTATATGTATTTTGTGGTCACAGTCTCATTGCACAACTTTCCCTTGTTTCTCTTTGATTTCCTGCACTGAACAGCCAAAAAAAGATACAAAGTTTCTAAAACTTAATTGGCTTTTTGGCAGAGAGCCCAAAATATGTGGCAGGTGCATTTAGATACTTTTGTAACAATTTAAAATAAGCAAAGAAACAATTAATTATTTAAGATAAGCAGGTCTCTTGGGGAAACAGTTTAAAGGGCAATTCACATTCATTAGCAAAACTGTAATAACACATAAAAAACACAAAATGTGGCCACAAAATGGTCAAACATCGTTTTGTCCCTCTTTCTATTTCCAAAATGTTAGGAGGTATGGATTTCCGTATGAGAGCTGTAAAGAAGCGTTTGTATATTTGGATAAAAGGGGTAATTTACAGGTGAAAGAGAATACAGAGGGAAAATAAGTGTAACTGCAGTAGACAGGTGATGTGAGTGTGCAGCAAAGAGGTGGTTGTGCTGGATCATCAGTCCCTGGCACAGTGACAGTCGGGCAGCAGACAGTGACAGCTTACAGGAGAGAGCGCGGATGAGATTATAAGATTTCACAGAGAATAACTGGGTCACCAGGCACCGGCGCTTGCTCTAATGCTGCCAACAGACGTCTGTCTCTGGGAAAACATCATGGGATCTGTTTAAAGGAGAACTAAAGCTTAAGTAGGTAGAAATGTTGTACGTTATGTTTTGGCTTCTGTACCAGCCCAAGGCAACCACAGCCCTTTAGTAGTAAAGATCTATATCTCCAAAGATGCCCCAGTAGCTCCCCATCTTCTTTTCTGCTGATTCACTGCACATGCTCTGTGCTGCTGTCACTTACTGAGCTTAGGGACCCACTCACAATATACAGTACACATAGAATAGAAATGTCACAATATAAGGCTGATAAGTCATTAATACAGATAATTACTACATGACTATTCTGAGACAATTTGCTATCGGTTTTCACTTTTTATTATTTGTGGTTGTTGAGTTATTTCACTTTTTATTCAGCGGCTCTTCAGTTTGCAATGTCAGCAATCTGGTTGTTAGGATCCACCCTAGCAACCATACTCTTATTTGAATAAGAGACTGGGATGTGAATAGGAGAGGCCTGAATAGAAAGATGAGTAATAAAAAGAACCAATAACAATACATTTGTAGCCTTAAGGTGGCCATAGACACAAAGATCCGCTCGTTTGGTGACATCGCCAAACGAGCGGATCTTTCCCCGATATGCCTTTAACGAGCATGGCTATATCGGGGGTAATCTGATTGTTCAGCCGTATGGCACGATGTGCAATGGGCTCCGGCGGGACCGGTCGGGTCCAATCAACCAAACGACGATCTCCTCTGGACAAAAGATATCGGCACACGCCACACACGATTACGAAAATCGTACGAATCCTCGATTCGTACGAAAGGATCTGTGTGTCTATGGCCACCATTAAAGAGTATTTGTTTATTAGATGGGGTCAGTGACCCCCATTTGAAAGCTGGAAAGAGTCAGAAGAAGAAGGGAAATAATTCAAAAACTATAAAACAGAAAAAATGAAGACCAACTGAAAAGTTGTTTAGAATTGGCCATTCTATAACATACTAAAAGTTAAATTAAAGGTGAACCAGACGGGCTACACATACACATGAAGCATAAACAAACTGCATGATCCCGATGGAGACCAAAGGCACGATGCTGAAGAGGATTAATATAAATCCAATATTCTGGCTAATAAATACAAGTGTAGGTATGGGATGTGTTATCCGGAAACCTTTTATCCTGAAAGCTCCAAATTACAGAAAGGCCTCCCATACACTCCATTTTATCCAAATAATCCACATTTTTAGAAATGATTTCCTTTTTTTCTGTAATAATAAAACAGTATCTTATACTTGATCCCAACTAAGATATAATTAATCCTTATTGGAAGCAAAACCAGTCTATTGGGTTTATTTAATGTTTAATCTTTAAATCTGTATCCGGAAAGCTCAGAATTACGTGAAGCCCATCTCCCATAGATTCCATTTTGATCAAATAATTCAAAATTTTAAACATTATTTCCTTTTTCTTTGTAATAATAAAACAGTAGCTTGTATTTAATCCCAACTAATACTAATTCATCTTTTTAGAAGGCAAAACAATCCTATTTGGTTGAAATGTTTTTTTTGTTTTTTTTAGTAGACGAGGTATGGAGATCCAATTTACAGAAAGCTCCGTTATCCAGAAAACTCCAGGTCCTGAGCATTCTGGATAACAGGTCCCTTACTTGTTATTACCCATAGTCATATGTTCTAACTACGCCATGTTGAGTCACATGATGTGAACACCAGCCCATGTTATATGGAGGCAGAAAGCTATAGCTGCTCCTCAGGTGTTCTGCTCCAGGAGAAGGCTATACCAACATGCAAGGATGTGTCTGTGATCCATAGTATAAGCAGCCAATCAGATGTTAGCTCTCATTCTTCCATCTCTATTAGATTAGTAGAAGCTGACTACTGACTGGTTACTGGGGTTCCCAAACCAAGACACTTCTCTGTTGGGTTATAGGATCAGGAACATATTTGCCCCAAAATGTATTTATTTTTGTATTCTCTAGGAGAAGTTCAGCAACGTTGAAAGGTTAACTATCCCTTCCCTGATAATAACATCCAATATACCCAATACCCCACACAGTACAGACAAATGGGAGAGGCTGCTATTCTAAACTCTCCATATGAGAGAACAATTTATTTCAAATAAAGACGCCCCGTTGAATTACACTAAGCCATCAATATAATGATATACTGGTAGGGGACCTGTTATTCAGAATGCTTGGGACCTGGGGTTTTCTGGATAATGGATCTTTCCATAATTTGGATCTTCATACCTTAAGGGGCAGATTTATCAAGGGTCGAATTTTGAAGTGAAAAAACTTCGAAATTCAACCATTGAATAGGTGCAGTACGATAGTCAAAGTCTAAGGTTTTTTCCGCTAAATTAAAATTGTTAGATTGCGCGATGAAATCCTTCGCTTCGTTCTATTCCTACGATAGTACGATTTTACAAAAAAACCTTCGACTTCTCAAAACTTAGCCAACGGCTCATATGGGTTGTAGGAGGTTCCACCATAGGCTAAACAGCAATTTGGCAGGTTTAAGGTGGCGAAGTGTCAACGTTTTTTAAAGAGACAATGCTTCGATTTTTGAACGGTAGAATTTGTGAAGTATTTTCAATTTGATTTCGATTTTTGGCCTATTCGATGGTCGAAGTACCCAAAAATTACTTCGAAATACGACCCTTAGTAAATGGGCCCCTAAGTCTACTAGAAAATCATGTAAACATTAAATAAACCCAATAGGCTGGTTTCGCTTCCAATAAGGATTAATTATATCTTAGTTGGGATCAAGTACAAGTTACTGTTTTATTATTACACAGAAAAAGGGAATCATTTTTACAAATTTAAATTATTTGGCTAAAATGGAGTCTATGGGAGACAAACTTTATGTGATTCGGAGCTTTCTGGATAATGGGTTTCCGGATAACAGATCCCATACCTGTACTGAGAAGGGATATCCTGGGAATGCAGTAGTAGTAATGGATACCCTCACATTGTACTGTACTAATGCAAACATGGTATAATGGCAAAGCCCATAGAATAATGTCATTCTAGGAAGAGGCCAATATACAGGCTCAGGGCTGGGAGGAGCATATAGTCACAAGCCATTTCCCATGGGGCTTTTTCTCTTTAATAAAACAAACTCTTATCTGGTCGCCATTATCTGCATTTCCTAGAAAACATGTCTAGTATGCAGACAGGCCACATCCACAGATAACACGCAGTTTGGCTTCATTCATTAGCCAGTCAGACACTTGTCTCATGGGAAATGATCTGCTGAGAGTCAGCTCAGGCATCACAACCTTAACCCATAACACTCCTTTTATTGGCACATAACTGCTATACACATGGCAGTTCAAGTTCAGATCTTTTCAGCATACCTCCCAACATTTTGGAAGTAAAAGCACGTAGCGCAGCAATTTTTTGACCACACCCCTTTCTGTGGCCACACCCCCTAATTACCATGTTTGTTTTACAAAATTTGGCAGGTTATGAAAGTTTGAAAATATTTCTCCTTATCTAAACTGTGTTTTTGTGTCTCAAAATTGTTACAAAGTATCTTATTTGCTCCTGTTAGCTGTTCTGGGCTCTCTGCTAAAAGCCAATTAAGTGAGAAACTTGTTTCTTTTTCTGGCTGTTCAGTGCAGAGAAAAGAGGGACTTTCCAGTACAAATGAGGGACTGCGGGTTGAGCTGTCAAAAGAGCGACTGTCCCTCCGAAAAAGGGACAGTTGGGAGGTATGTTTTCAGATGTGGGTTAACAGTAGTTTCTATGCAGGAGACTGGGCTATTGCAGCAGGTGACCAGAGGCCAAAATGAGGTGGCTCTGTAAGGGGCTCTACTGTAGTTTATATAGTGAATAAAGTACCCCCTCTTGTAAAATATAAGGATATTATAAGTTACCAAGGAGTTTCATGACCATATATACAGGTAATGGAACTCCGAGGTAACTTCTAATATCCTCATATTTTGCATCTGGGGTACTTTATTATAATACACAAATTTTAGTGAGTCATATGACAGAAATGACATCAGAACTCACCGTTTATAACAGATGACATCAGAACTCCCCATTTATAAGGATATAATTTACAAGATATTCATGGCTTTTGTGTATTATATAGTGAATAAAGTACCCCCTCTTATAAAATATAAGGATATTATAAGTTACCGAGGAGTTTCGTGACCATATAAAAGCACGAGGCCGAAGGACGAGTGTTTTTATACAGGTCATGCAACTCCGAGGTAACTTCTAATATCCTCATATTTTACAACTGGGGGTACTTTATTTATTATAATACACAAATTTCAGTGAGTCATGTGACAGAAATGACATCAGAACTCACCGTTTATAACTGATGACATCAGAACTCCTTGTTTATAAGGAAATCATTTACAAGATATTCATAGCTTTTGTGTGTTATAAGTATATACTTATTATCCAGTATGGCGGCAGAGTGGTTAGCAGTGCTGGTTTGGTAACCCTAAAGCAATAGTGCTAAACACAGCTCTGCATTAGTTACCGAAGCAGTTTATTGCCAGCAGGTTAGCCACAATAGTGCAAGATATAACACTATATTTATTCTGCAGAATGCTTTACCAAACCTGAGTAAACTGCTCTAGAAGCTCTCTCTGTTTGTTTAGGATAGCAGCTGCCATATTAGCTTGGTGTGACATCACTTCTGGCCTGAGCCTCTCCCTGCTCACTTACAGCTCTGAGCTCAGATTACAGCAGGGATGAGAGGAGGGAGAGAGCAGCAAACTGAGCATGCTCAAGCCCTAGCCCTGGAGGTTTAAGCTGAAAACAGGAAGTCTGATACAGAAGCCCATGAGTACACAATAGAAGGAAAGAAATGTGATGTTTTGACAGAGGACTCAGAGCAGCATTACTTTGAGGGATTACTGGTATATTTATATAGATCTTTCTGATAAAGCTGTCATCTCCCATGGGATGATAAGAAACAAGCTGTGCAGACAATGCAGCAGGCACAGTCATGGCTAATTGAAACCAGGTTACATAAATATATTTCTCATTTACCAGATCCCACTCATGGACACTCCCTAGTGCTGTATGGAAAATATACGGCATCACACTGTTACACAAGGGAGAGGATGTGGCTTCTGCCTTCTTATCACAATGAGAAAATAATAATTAAGCCACAGTGGGACGTATGATTAACCAAATGGAAATCTCACATCCCCTCACTATTTTATCCACTCTAAGGGCAAGTCCACACTGGGTGATTTGGGGAGATTTGAAATGAAGGTGACTGAAGTTGCCTCACGAGGAAACTTCGGGCGTCTTCGGAAAAGGAATAGCCTTGTGTAATTAGCGCCGGCGTTTTTTCATTTTAAGCCGGTGCAGAGTCAGGGAACGTGTTTGGGGAGATTGGTCGCCCGCAAAAACGAGGCGATTAGTCGCAAGGCGACCAAATCTCCCCAAAACGCCCAGTGTGGCCTGACCCTAAATTCGTTTGCTCAGGTATTCTCTTGTGATTTCCAGTTGCCATACAATTGTAAAACGGTCATGGTTTGGTTTTCTTTTCATTTGCTTACTTTTCTTATGTTAAAGGGGGTGCTCACCATTTGCAAAATCCTACCACAGTGCTAGGACTTTGCAAAAGAAGAATGTTCTGTTACACAGATAGCTAGAATCTCAGCCGCCATAAAGCAGGACAGGACTGCTGCTTACAATGGGGATCAGATAGGATCTGTGCAGCCACTGGGACAGAATGCTCTGTTATACAGATAGCTAGAATCTCAGCTGCCATAAAGCAGGACAGGTCTGCTGCTTACAATGGGGATCAGATAGGATCTGTGCAGCCACTGGGACAGAATGTTCTGTTATACAGATAGCTAGAATCTCAGCTGCCATAAAGCAGGACAGGACTGCTGCTTACAATGGGGATCAGATAGGATCTGTGCAGCCACTGGGACAGAATGCTCTGTTATACAGATAGCTAGAATCTCAGCTGCCATAAAGCAGGACAGGTCTGCTGCTTACAATGGGGATCAGATAGGATCTGTGCAGCCACTGGGACAGAATGTTCTGTTATACAGATAGCTAGAATCTCAGCTGCCATAAAGCAGGACAGGTCTGCTGCTTACAATGGGGATCAGATAGGATCTGTGCAGCCACTGGGACAGAATGTTCTGTTATACAGATAGCTAGAATCTCAGCTGCCATAAAGCAGGACAGGTCTGCTGCTTACAATGGGGATCAGATAGGATCTGTGCAGCCACTGGGACAGAATGTTCTGTTATACAGATAGCTAGAATCTCAGCTGCCATAAAGCAGGACAGGACTGCTGCTTACAATGGGATCAGATAGGATCTGTGCAGCCACTGGGATAGAATTAATGAAAGATAAGTGGTCTCAGCAGGCAGACACAAAAGGACAAGTACTTTCATCATCACGGCTGGATGTTTAAATAAGTATCTGAACTAACCCCGGCTCATTCTGATTGCACAATTCCCCGGTACTGAACATTTCAAGAACAGAGTCAACATTAATAGTTTGTAGACATAACAAAAACACGGCCGACTCTCTCTCAGTACCAGTCGACTGCATCAACTTGTTATTCAATTAACTCATTTGCATCTGAAATTCCCTGGGGCGCAGAGTGAGGAGAGCACTCAGCTCACAATCCAATATACAGTTCTCACCCTGCTTGAGATTTGCTTCGGTACAATCAGGTTAGTATATTAGCAGGAGACAGCCAGAGACATCAGCTTACTATATTAGCAGGAGACAGCCAGAGACATCAGCTTACTATATTAGCAGGAGACAGCCAGAGACATCAGCTTACTATATTAGCAGGAGACAGCCAGAGACATCAGCTTACTATATTAGCAGGAGACAGCCAGAGACATCAGCTTACTATATTAGCAGGAGACAGCCAGAGACATCAGCTTACTATATTAGCAGGAGACAGCCAGAGACATCAGCTTACTATATTAGCAGGAGACAGCTGGAAATGCAAAGCCACAGACCTAACTATTCCATTATATCTGGGCCATGACATTTCTGCTCTTGGATAATAAAAGAGAATATTGCAGCTGAAATGTGCAAGTACAACAGAATAGGCTGCTGTATAAAACCATATAATACACAAAAGTAATGAATATCTTGTAAAGTAAATCCTTATAAACGGTGAGTTCTGATGTCATCAGTTATAAACGGTGAGTTCTGATGTCATTTCTGTCACATGACTCATTGAAACTTGTGTATTATAATAAATAAAGTACCCCCAGTTGCAAAATATGAGGATATTAGAAGTTACCTCGGAGTTCCATGACCTGTATAAAAGCACTCGACCTTCAGCCTCGTGTTTTTATATGGTCATGAAACTCCTCGGTAACTTATAATATCCTTATATTATACAAGAGGGGGTACTTTATTCACTATATATACCTCAGCCCTGTGCTAAGAATGTCCTGCATTCACTGCTTACATTTCCCAGTTGCTTGACTGGATAGTATAGTTCCAATACACGGAGCAATAATAGAACACTGGTAACTATGTATTTAGGAAGCCAGGAGGGATAGCATTGATAACTATGTATCAAGCAAGTTAGATAGAATATCATTGGAAGCTATGGCTGCTGTGTTCATGTTCAGCAAGTTATGCAGAATAGCCAAGGCAAATATATATTCGGAAAGCTTGGATTGGTAGAATTGGCAACTATGGATTCAGTGAGCTAGGCTGAATTGCATGTCATGGCTAGCGTACACTTAAAGGAATTGTTCAGTGTAAAAATAAAAACTGGGTAAATAAATAGTCTGTGCAATATAAAAAATGTTTCTAATATAGTTAGCCAAAAATGTAATGTATAAAGGCTGGAGTGATTTGATGTATAACATGTCAGTCAGAACCCAACTTCCTCTTGGTTTACACAGACTGGTTACCCTGGTTACCAGGCAGTAACCAATCAGAGACTTGAGGGGGGCCACATGGGTCATTTCTGTTGCTTTTGAATCTGAGCTGAATGCTGAGGATCAATTATAAACTCACTGAACAGAAATGTACCATGTGGCCCCCCTTATAGTCACTGACTAACTCAGAGTTAGAGAGCTGAAAAGCAGGAAGTAGTGTTCTGGCTATTATGTTAGACATCCAGTCACTCCAGCCTTTATACATTACATTTTTGCCTAACTAACTATATTAGAAACATTTTTTATTTTGCACAGCCTATTTATTTACCCAGTTTTTATTTTCACACTGAACTATTCCTTTAAAGGGGTTGTTTACCTTTAAATAAACTGTTAGTATGATGTAGAGAGGGATATTCAGAGACAATTTGCATTTGGTTTTCATTTTTTTATTATTTGTGGTTTATGATTTATTTAGCTTTTTATTCAGCAGCTCTCCGGATTGCAATGTCAGACATCTGGTTGCTAGGATCCAAATTACCCTAGTAACCATGCACTTATTTGAAAAGTAGACTGAGATAGGAATATGAGAGGCCTGAAAAGGAAGACGAGTAAGAAAAAGTAGCAATAAATTTGTAGCCTTAGAGAGAATTTGTTTTTTTAAGATGGGGTCAGTGGTCCCATCTTGGAAGCTGGAAAGTGTCAGAAGAAGAAGGGAAGTAATTAAAAAAACGATAAAAGATAAATAACAAAGACCAACTGAAAAGTTGCTTAGAATTTGCTATTCTATAACATAGTAAAGGTTAACCTAAAGGAGACCTATTATGTAAAAAACCAAGAATGTGCCAGTACAGGAAACTCTTTAGATATAGAAGAAATGCACTTTAAAAAGTTGTATTTCTGGTTACTTTATTGTAAAATCCCGAAAAACCCTACTAGTCCCGCCCATCTGATCCACTTCCTGCTGCCTCCTTTCCCAGGCTGTACAGGGGAGCCTCACTCAGCTCACTGCACTGCAGGACAGGAACCAATCAGTAGCTAGGCTGACCTGATAGGGGACTGAAACCTGTCTTTGCTTGTGTGACTGCAGGGCTGTGATTGGCTGTCCCCCTCCTACTGTGCTTCTGGCAGGGACCGTTAGGACACGTCCACCCTTCATTTGAAACAGGGACAGGGGCCAGAGAACATCTATGGGAAGCTCAAATAGAGGGGGCATTTTTGAAAACATTAATTTACACCCAAAAGTAAAACTGGCAAGATATACAGTAGTATACATAATTGCCTACAAAAATCAGGGGTTTCCATTTATCCTATATGTCTCCTTTAAGGGTGAACCATCCCTTTAAGTTGCATACAGAACAAAGCATTTTCCTCTATTTTCTATATTTGCAGTAAGTTTTGTATAAACAGAAGCATGTCTCATAGGCCTGGGGCTTGATAAGGTATGGTCCCATGATGCCTCAGCAAAAACCAAGTACATGTATGGGATCCGTCATCAGGAAACCCATTATCCAGAAAGCTCCAAATTATGGAAAGGCCATCTCTCATAGTCATTATAATCAATTAGTTAATTTTTTAGAAAATGATTTCCTTTTTCTCTGTAATAATAAAACAGTAGCTTGTACTTGATCCCAACTAAGATATAATTAATCCTTATTGGAAGCAAAACCAGTCTATTGGGTTTATTTAATGTTTATATGATTTTCTAGTAGACTTGAGGTATGAAGATTCTGGAAAACCCAGGTCCCGAGCATTCTGGATAACAGGTCCCATAGCTGTATTTGTACAGGTATAGGATTCGTTATACAGAAACCCGTTATCCATAAAGCTATAGTAGTACTGATCTGTTATCTACTGTGTATCCTGTGCTTGAATGGCTGCCCCCATGGCTACATAGCAGCTTATTTATATAAACTATAGTAGTACTTATCTGTTATCTACTGTGTATCCTGTGCTTGAATGGCTGCCCCCATGGCTACATAGCAGCTTATTTATATAAACTATAGTAGTACTTATCTGTTATCTACTGTGTATCCTGTGCTTGAATGGCTGCCCCCATGGCTACACAGCAGCTTATTTATATAAACTATAGTAGTACTTATCTGTTATCTACTGTGTATCCTGTGCTTGAATGGCTGCCCCCATGGCTACACAGCAGCTTATTTATATAAACTATAGTAGTACTTATCTGTTATCTACTGTGTATCCTGTGCTTGAATGGCTGCCCCCATGGCTACACAGCAGCTTGTTTATATAAACTATAGTAGTACTTATCTGTTATCTACTGTGTATCCTGTGCTTGAATGGCTGCCCCCATGGCTACACAGCAGCTGGTTTATATAAACTATAGTAGTACTTATCTGTTATCTACTGTGTATCCTGTGCTTGAATGGCTGCCCCCATGGCTACACAGCAGCTTGTTTATATAAACTACAGTAGTACTTATCTGTTATCTACTGTGTATCCTGTGCTTGAATGGCTGCCCCCATGGCTACACAGCAGCTTGTTTATATAAACTATAGTAGTACTTATCTGTTATCTACTGTGTATCCTGTGCTTGAATGGCTGCCCCCATGGCTACACAGCAGCTTGTTTATATAAACTATAGTTGTATTTATCTGTTATCTACTGTGTATCCTGTGCTTGAATGGCTGCCCCCATGGCTACACAGCAGCTTGTTTATATAAACTATAGTAGTACTTATCTGTTATCTACTGTGTATCCTGTGCTTGAATGGCTGCCCCCATGGCTACAGTTTATATAAACTATAAAGATGTTTCTGAAGCAAACACACTAGTTTTACCAGCGCAGGACAACAGTATATTATATTTCTATTACTTTAAGACACTTTGATTTTTTGGTGTTACTGTTCCATTAAAAAGCAAACACCCTTTAATCCCATAACAGCCAACACAGTAGAGGGAAAAGTCTAGCAATGAAGGGGTGAAAAAAAAAGTACTTGGAAAGGAAAGTCTAAGACCCCCCAAACATATTTCTTTTTGCCGTGGAAAAAGTAATCCTGAAATGTTACCTGCGAGCAAAGACATAAACACTCACTTTGCTGTGAGCTAAATGGCATCATAAATTATTCCACGAAAACTCTCCTGTACCATCTAAGGGATAAACATGAGCGCTACCGAAATTTCCAAGACGCAGGGGAGTGAAAACTTGGAGAGAAAATAAAGGGAAAGTGTTGCTGTAGGGCAGCCAGAGGATTCACTCCTTCATTCCATCATTCCTCTCTAGCTGGTCAACCTCTGGAGATGATGCCAGGGGCACGATTAAAGGTACAGTACATACGGCAGCAATTTCATACACATCCGCTATACCTGCAAACTCTTAGGCCAGGTTGTAGGTTATTGGGGGGGGGGAGGGGTGAACACTTCTTTGCTTTGTTAAAGTACAAGGAAAGCTAAATTCACTGGGGGTGCCAATCATTTTTTTCCCCCAACAGGGGGAAAAATGAGTGCAGAGCCCACCACCAACTTATTAAAGGAATACTATACCCCAGAATGAACACTTGAGCATTAAGTGGCATATTAAAAATCTTGTCATACATCGGGTATGACAAGATTTTTAATATGCCACTTAATGTGATATAAACTATCTGTTGCTCAATTTAATTTAATATTGACCTTTTACATCTCTTGCCTTGAACCACCATTTCGTGATGGTCTGTGTGTTGCCTCAGAGATCACCTGACCAGAAATACTTCAACTTTAACTGTAACAGGAAGAGATCACCTGACCAGAAATACTGCAGCTCTAACTGTAACAGGAAGAGATCACCTGACCAGAAATACTGCAGCTCTAACTGTAACAGGAAGAGATCACCTGACCAGAAATACTGCAACTCTAACTGTAACAGGAAGAGATCACCTGACCCGAAATACTGCAGCTCTAACTGTAACAGGAAAAGATCACCTGACCAGAAATACTGCAGCTCTAACTGTAACAGGAAGAGATCACCTGACCAGGAATACTGCAACTCTAACTGTAACAGGAAGAGATCAGCTGACCAGAAATACTGCAGCTCTAACTGTAACAGGAAGAGATCAGCTGACCAGAAATACTGCAGCTCTAACTGTAACAGGAAGAAGTGTGGAAGCAAAAGACACAACTCTGTCTGTTAATTGCCTCATGATGTGACCTAACATGTATGGATTGTTTGTGTGCACCGTGAATCATACGGTTCCAGGGGGCGGCCCCTTATTTTTTAAAATGGCAATTTTCTATTTATGATTACCCAATGGCACATACTACTAAAAAGTGTATTATTATGAAAATGGTTTATTTACATGAAGCAGGGTTTTACATATGAGCTGTTTTATGCAATATCTTTTTATAGAGACCTACATTGTTTGGGGGGTATAGTTTTCCTTTAACCTTTCGTAACTTTCACTAGCTTTGACTTAAAGGGGTGGTTCACCTTTATGTTAACTTTTACTATATCATAGAACGTCCAATTGTAATCAACGTTTCAATTTGTCTTCATTATTGTTTTTTTTGCTGTTGAATTATTTTCCTTCTCCTTCTCTCTGTTTCCTGCTTTCAAAAAAACATCTAAAAAACAAATGCTTTGTAAGGCTACAAATGTATTGTTACTGCTACTTTTTATTACTCCTCTTTCTATTCAGGCCTCTCCTATTCATAGTCCAGTCTCTTATTCAAATCAATGCATGGTTGCTAGGGTAATTTGGACTCTAGCAACCAGAAAAGAAAAATGAAAACCAATTGCAAATTGTCTCAGAATATCACTCTCTACATCATACTAACAGTTAATTTAAAGGTGAACAATTTAAATTAATGCGGTAGCATTTGTTTCCTATAAGGACAAAATATAGCAATTAAATTTAAAGTTAACATATCGGCACCAACGTGAATTTGGCTTTCCTTGTCCTTTAAATATTAGGATGCCTAAGGGGAAGCCCGGCAAAATGCTGGGCCAATATGGAGTCCTGGACCAAAATAGTTGTAGTTGTAAGGGCAGGGATCTGCCTCTGTTTAGTGCCTGTACCCTTATTTCTGATTTTATATAAGGATTATCTGAGAAGGCCATAAAGCTGTTGGCTTAAATAGAGGACTGTAGGCTCCAATAAGAAAGCAGAAACACTAACTGATCATTTGCCACTCTGGGTTTGCCTTTTGGCCAATCAAGTGGCTTTCCTGGGAGGTCTACACTCTAACGAGCACAACGTCTGGTCAGAAATTGATGAAATGAGGATACAAAGCAACAATGAAATGAACAAGAAGCAGGTGTGACTGGCTGTTAAATGACATTACAAAGTGAATGCGGTCGTTCAGAAGAGAACAAATAAAGACCAGTGTCTCCTGGAGTTCCCCTTTAAATGCTGAGCTTGAGAGAAGCTCATTACCCCCTGACTGTGACTGGTGAAGCCAAAGCATTTCATGCTGATAAAAATAGATCTATATATCTTTTTTAAAGTGTTTTTAGAGCAGCATACCAGGACAGTGAAAGCTAAATGATACTTATATTATCATAAATTACGCAGCACAGGGCTGGAGCTTTGCTGGAAAGAATCTCGAAGATTTATAGTGTGTTTGTTACATCTCCGCCTGCCCATGACTCTTACATACACTTTTATTTTTCCGTTGTGCGAACGTGGTGCGGCTCAACTTCATTTCTACTCTACAGACATAAATAAAGGGCCTATTTCCAACGCTTGATAAAATAACCCTGTTTGATGTTCTAAACCGCGGGCACATGACCTTATACAGAGGCAGCAAAACTTGCCTTCCCCGTGACAGTGGGCGTCCAGCTCCCGAGAATGGAAAACTTCAGCTCAGTTTGTGCACTGATTATTCACCGAAAAATCTTTTCCAGATTGTTGTCAGTAAACTTTGTGGAATTACCTGGGGCATTAGTTGTGCATTTACCTGGGTTGAGAATAATAATTAAAATTGCAGTAGATATTCTAAGATATTGTAGAAACTGACCAAAAACAAATTCCATTTAATGCATTAAAAGTGAATTTAAAGGCCCGCTATCTGTTTTGTGGGAATAAAAGCAATCCCTTCTTGAATTTGGGAGGCAAACAAAACAGAAGCAACTTAGAAAAGGGGTTCTGAAGTTTCTTCTGTCTCTTGGCTGGCTGTGTGTGTATATATATATATATATATATATATATATATATATATATATATATATATATATATATATATATATGGCAAAAAAGGTATTCCCCTGTACTAAGCACAATTCAGCAGGAACAGCCCCCTAAGTTTGCTCATAGTCTGTACAGAGAGATCCGATAAAACTATGGCAGCATAGGTATTCCCTGTACTAAGCACAATTCAGCAGGAACAGTCCCTAAGTTTGCTCATAGTCTGTACAGAGAGATCCCATAAAACTATAGCAGTATAGGTATTCCCCTGTACTACGCACAATTCAGCAGGAACAGCCCCTAAGTTTGTTTATAGTCTGTACAGAGAGATCCCATAAAACTATGGCAGCATAGGTATTCCCTGTACTAAGCACAATTCAGCAGGAACAGCCCCCTAAGTTTGCTCATAGTCTGTACAGAGAGATCCCATAAAACTATGGCAGCATAGGTATTCCCTGTACTAAGCACAATTCAGCAGGAACAGTCCCTAAGTTTGCTCATAGTCTGTACAGAGAGATCCCATAAAACTATGGCAGCATAGGTATTCCCTGTACTAAGCACAATTTAGTCCAAGTCCGCAGCTTTTATTGGTCTTTGCATGGCCACATAAGAGATCTTTTTGAAACACTTGTTAAACATGGATAATATATATTACCCTACTGTATTTGGGTGGAAACTGTTCTGTGTGCGTTAGAGGAATTTCACAACATCAGCTTGTAAAATGCACAATTGAGGACAGATCGATAAAGGTAATTCAGCTGAACACAAGCCAGGAGCAAGAAATAATAATGTAAATGAAAAGGATACAAAGTACCTACACCAGATTTGATGAACTATAACAATAAACATCAAACAACTACAGCTTGAAGACGGCACATTAGACATTCCTTGCTGAACAGGTTACAGAATGGAACATTATTCCAGAAGCCCCTAAAAGCTGTAGCCAGTTCATTCCTGTCTATGGATTTATAGCAGCATCTTTAATGGCTCCGAAACACAGCAATCTTCCCACAGTCCCGCACTTCTGCATCACGTACTCGCCGTCTCCCGTTTTATTATGCGCTCCACAAATCTCTTATTTTATTGCACCAAGAAAAAACACATCCTGTTTTATCTAAACACAATAAATCCCTTTTATGCCCACTTTCCTACAGGGGCTTTTAGGTTCTATTGAGTGAGAGGCTGTATAAACACTGTGAAAGTGGAACTGGAGGAACTAAAAGGACATATAGCTGCACTGCTCAATATGGGGTACACATATTGGGGTACACATGTAGTCCGACCCAATGCACAGCAATAACATACTCCTTTCTGATTAAAGGATAACTAAAGCCTAACTAAAGAGGTAGCTTGAAATGTTGTACATGATGTTTTGTGCTTCTGTACCAGCCCAAGGCAACCACAGCCCTTTAGCAGTAAAGATCTGTGTCTCCAAAGATGCCCCAGTAGCTCCCCATCTTCTTTTCTGCTGATTCACTGCACATGCTCTGTGCTGCTGTCACTTACTGAGCTTAGGGACCCACTCACAATATACAGTACACATAGAATAGAAATGTCACAATATAAGGCTGATTAGTAATTAATACACATAATTACTACATGGCAGCACAGAAACCAGTGCAATTAGCATCAGAATTTAATAATCAGCAAACCTGTAGCATCAGCTTATATTACAGCCAGGGAAGCTCATTTTCTGCTGGATAATTAGTGACGAGCCCTAAGCTTAGCTTCTCAACAGCCAATCAGAGCCCACTGAGCATGTGAGTGTCACAGACACTTTCCAAGATGGTGACCCCCTGTGACAAGTTTGAAGTCCTGGATCATTGCTGCTATTGACAAGCTGAAACTTTAGCCTCGTGCAATAAGTTCACTATATAAAATATGCCATTTTAGCCACATTCATATTAAGGGTTTAGTTCTCCTTTAATCTGCCATCATTTAAAGGCCAGCAACAAGCTAGTGAAGACTGAAGAGTGTAGTACAATGTCATTTATGGCTCATAATTCATGTATTTTTAGCAGGGTCAGAAGGCAAAAACCTGGTGGGCCCCACTGACTCAATCCCAATTGCTGCCACAACTACAGCACAGGTATGTGTGGAGGTCTGGAGAGGGGTTGTGGCTGAGGGCCTCTAGGGTGGTGGTCACAGAGATGGGGGGCAGGGGCTTAACTACCGATGGCACCTGAGCCTGCACCCCCTCGGGGCCCACTGGATGCTCATGCAGATGTAAAAGGGGGTGGGGGGCCCGTCTGCACAGCCTGCACAGCCCAGGCCCGACCCTCATTAGTTATGTTACTGGTGGGGGGAGCCTCTAGGGTGGTGGTCACAAAGGTGGGGTAGCCCAAAAGGGGGAGGTGCAACACCCTATTGGGCATGTAGATCATGTAGACCAGTGATCCCCAACCAGTAGCTCGTGAGCAACATGTTGCTCTCCAACCCCTTGGATGTTGCTCTCAGTGGCCTCAAAGCAGGTGCTTGTTTTTAAATTCCTGGCTTGGAGGCAAGTTTTGGTTGTATAAAAACCAGATGTACTGCCAAACAGACCCTCCTGTAGGCTGTCAGTCTACATAGGGGCTACCAATAGCCAATCACAGCCCTTATTTGGCACCACCCAGGAACATTTTTGTGCTTGTGTTGCTCCCCAACTCTTTTTAAATCTGAATGTTGCTCACGGGTGAAAAAGGTTGGGGACTCCTGATGTAGACAGAAAGCTACTGCCTTCTACTGCAATAAAACTGCTCAAATTATTAAGAGTGAGGATTTCAGCTCTTACAATTACCTGTAAATTGCTTTTACAACACTCCCCAAAAAACTGAGCCTGTTGGTTCCCGCCTCGGCTTGGTTGTTGCCCCATGTTTAATGTGCAGCATTACACCCATAGAACCCCCAAAACTACTCCCCACTACCACCTGCTGCCTTAGTCTACACCCCATTCATTTCAGTTACATGCAATCTCTTCTATAGCCTGTAATTTGGGGCTGTGCTGCAAAAATAACAGTTTCTGGATATTTACTTCTCCTTTGACTTTATGGTGCCTTCATAAATACCAGTGCAAGAAGAAAAAAAAGCATATACAGGAACAAATACAAATGCAGAGGGCATGCTGGGAAATAGTATGTGCCAGGCCACTCTCAGGAATAAAATCTAAAATTAAAAAAAAAAATATTCGCAATCTTTCATTTCACATAGATACAATTCATGTTTCTGGTGCATTGTACAATTACCTGATTATCCGTTGGGCCGCGTACTGATGAAGTGAGCGAAACTGAGCCGACATGTTGGCCAGGGCTGCCAAGCAATTAGTATGGAGGTATTTGTCCTGCAAAAATGGGTAGAAAGGGCATTTAGGTTTTTTTAGGAGTTAAAGCTTGGTGCATACATTATCACCGATTTTTTTCCTGTGACTCAGTAAAATACGATGGTCTAAGACAGGGATCCCCAACCTTTTGAACCCGTGAGCAACTTTCAGAAATAAAAGGAGTTGGGGAGCAACACAAGCATGAAAAATGTTCCTGGGGTGCCAAATATATATATACTGTATATATATATATTCCAGTATTTTAGGATTCACTGAATCCCTAATTCTTTGTGAAATATTTCCACCTTTAAAACTGGAATGATGTTGAGTAAAAAGCTTTTTAGCCTTATTTTGGAACAACAAGACGCTACATAAGAATGTTATAAGAGGAGGGGTGAGTCTGAGTGATGTCGTTTTTATTCATGCACAGCTATGTTGCTATGTGACAGCCGAATAGCGGCCAAGTAATGTGTTCTAATGTGCAGTATAGCCATCCAAAACACATACACGAGTTTAGCCAAGAGGAAACCTTTTTTATTCCAGAAAATGTGTAGAGAAAGAGGGAATGTCTATAGAAAAAGAGAATGTGTAGAGAAAGAGGGAATGTCTATAGAAAAAGAGAATGTGTAGAGAAAGAGGGAATGTCTATAGAAAGAGAAAATATTGTTAGAAAAAGGGAATGTCTAGAGAAAGAGAGACTGTCTAGAGAAAGTGTTAATGTCTAGAGAAAAGGAGAATGTCTATAGAAAGAGAGACTGTCTAGAGAAAGAGAGACTGTCTAGAGAAAGAGAGAATGTCTAGAGAAAGAGAGACTGTCTAGAGGAAGCGAAAATATCTAGAGAAAGAGAATGTCTAAAGGAAGAGAGAGTGTAGAGAAAGAGAGAATGTCTAGAGAAAAAGAGAATGTCTATAGAACGGGAGAATGTCTAGAGAAAAAGAGAATGTCTATAGAAAGGGAGAATGTCTGTAGAAAGAGAGTATGTCTAGAGAAAAATAGACTGTCTAGAGAAAAAGAGAATGTCTATAGAAAGAGAGAATGTCTAGAGAAAAAGAGAATGTCTATAAAAATGGGAGAATGTCTTTAGAAAGAGAGAATGTCTACAGAAAAAGACTGTCAAGAGAAAAAAAGAATATCTAGAGAAAGAGAGAATGTCTAGAGAAAGAGAGAATGTCTAGAGAATGAGAATGTCTAGAGGAAGAGAGAATATCTAGAGAAAGAAAATGTCTATAGGAAGAGAGTATGTCTAGAGAAAAAGAGACTGTCTAGAGAAAAAGAGAATGTTTAGAGAAAAAGAGAATGTCTAGAGAAATAGAGAATGTTTAGAGAAAAAGAGAATTTCTATAGAAAGAGAGAATATCTAGAGAAAGAGAGAATGTCTAGAGAAAGAGAGAATATCTAGAGAAAGAGAGAATTTCTAGAGAAAGATAGAATATCTAGATAAATAGAGAATGTCTAGAGACAGAGAGAATGTCTATAGAAAAATAAATTTTCTAGAGAAAGAGAGAATGTCTAGAGAAAGAGAGAATGTCTAGAGAAAGAGAGAATATATAGAGAAAGAGAGAATGTCTGTAGAAAGAGAGAATGTCTGTAGAAAGAGAGAATGTCTAGAGAAAGAGAGAATATATAGAGAAAGAGAGAATGTCTGTAGAAAGAGAGAATGTCTAGAGAAAGAGAATATATAGAGAAAGAGAGAATGTCTGTAGAAAAAGAGAATATATAGAGAAAGAGAGAATGTCTGTACAAAGAGAGAATGTCTGTAGAAAGAGAGAATGTCTGTACAAAGAGAGAATGTCTGTAGAAAGAGAGAATGTCTGTAGAAAGAGAGAATGTCTAGAGAAAGAGAGAATGTCTAGAGAAAGAGAGATAATAATGTAGGTTTGAGTTTAGTGGTCAGGAGCCCCTCTGCATCAGTGTCGGTGATCTTGAATGGCTCAGAGGATTCGGGAATGGGTTCATCTTGTAACAAGACTACAATTAATGACTTTTTATTATTTTCCATATTCAGTCTCCAGTTTTAAACGAGCAAAAAGGATTTTTATTGTAATTAAATACACAAAGAAGTCTGATGTCACTATGGCTGCAAATTCCAGCAATTCACTGGCCATTGTCTCTGGCATCAAGTTGATCTGAGAGTCAGAGCTCGTGACCAACAGTAGCCACTGTGGAAGAATCAGTAGAATAAGAACGTGTGTGTTTGTCAGTGACATAGATACAGAGTGCTGCATGACATGGTGCTATAGTCAGTGCACTTTATATTACAGTGGGTCTAATACTGTGAGGAGAAAAGGTTACAGAAATGAGTGTGTCACATCAGGGAACAATGCAGATAACAAATCAATGACATGCAATTATTGGCTCTAAAAGTCAGTGCCCCACCCTAGAACAGTGAGAGCTAATAGCAAGAATACAATGGGATTTAGATATACGGACTGGAACACAACCCTCACCCATGAGTTTGCCTAAGGACATAGGTGTGTATTGTCTCCCTTACATATAAGCCCTTCCCATTGGGCTCCTAAGGGACATGGGTGTGTACTGCCCCCTTACCTATAAGCCCTTCCAATTGGGTTTCTTGTCAGGGCCCGAAGGCTCTGTTGGAGTTTTACGGACCAAGGAGGAAGCTTAGAGTTCAATAGAGTTTGTGGTATCAGAAGGATTAGGCAAAAGAGTAAACAAAGTCCAGGCAAGGGGTCAATGCAGGCAGAGTAAGGTTTGTAATCTGATTAACAGTCTGAGGTCAATAACAAGAATCAAAGTATTAAGCAAAGATCACACCCAGGAACCTATATTTGGGCAAGGTCTGAAATGTTCTGGCGCCTTAAATAGGCCAGTTTTCACACCAAACGGATGCCGCCACGAGGGAAACTTTGGAGGCCGCCATCTTGTCAAAGGGAACCGGAACCACCATCTTGCTGAAGAGGACCAGAGAGGTGACTATTCCTTACAGTGACTAAGGGACATGGGTGTGTAATGGCCTCCTAAGCTATAAACCCTTCCCATTGGGCTCCTAAGGAACAGAGGTGTGTCTTGCCCCCATTAACTAAAAGACCTCCCCATTGGGCTCCTAAGGAACGTGGGTGTGTATTGCCCCCCTTACCAATAAGCTGTTCCGATTGGGCTGCTATAGCACGTGGGTGAGTATTGACCGGAGCTGTGGAGTCAGAAGCAATTTTGGGTACCTGGAGTCGGAGCCTGCAGAAATGTACGAACTCCTACTCCTAATACTTTTAAATTGTAATGGGAAACAAATGCTATAGGTTTCCATGTCCTATTTCACAGGTAATAACCATAGTAAAGTACTTCTCTGCTGTAAGAATAAAGCCCAGTGTGTGGCTGTAGCTGTTTCCCGCTGAGCTATTTTACCCTTGTCTTTTGTTTAAACTTTAGGTTTAATCAATGTTTTGTAGTTTCTTTAATAAATAACATAAAAAAGCCACAATGACATAAGCTTAGTTAAACATTTAGACCCAGACTTGAATAGTATCCTCAATCATTTTGCAAATTACTTGGACAGCCAATAGGGTAGTGAGTCAGCTTCCTAGCCAGGAGTTCTTTGGTTTGTTCCCAGGGCCGGCAACAGGGGGGCACAGGGGTTACTATTGTACCGGGGGGGGGGTGCCTGAGCCTCTGAAGTCCCAAACTGCCAAAGTCCCGAAGCCAGGAAAGGAGCCGAAGTCCTGAAGCCGCGAGTTCAGTTCTACTGAACACCAATAAGTTTTTTTAAAAAAATTTTTTAAACCCCTGGTCACCAGTGTATAATTTTAATACTCTATAGGCCCCTACCACCAATGTTTTTTTAAAAAATATTCTCTGGGCCCCAATGTTTCTTTTTAACTTGTAAGGAGGGGGCCCTGGCGCCAATGTTTTTTTTAAAAATCTTTTATGGGAGGCCTTGGCACCAATGTTTTTTTTTTTTACTTATTGGGGGACCCTAGTCTCCAATTATTTTTTTTTTAACTTGTGGAGTCCCTGACCACCATTTTTTCCCCCCGACTTTTATGAGGGGCACATGACGCCACAATTTTTTTTAACTTATAAGGGGGCCCAGACCATCAGTGGCATTTTATAACTTGTGTGTGGAGGGGTGTTACCGTTTTTAGTGCTGCTGTCTATGTGGTCTTTTAATTGTGGTGTGGGTGGGATCTGGGGTGGGCGGGGCCCAGGGGGAGCCCAGGGGGACCAGAAAATGTTGCTGTACGGGGCCCCATGATTTCTAATGGCGCCCCTGTTTGTTCCCAAAAGCAGACACCATCTTCATATAGCTTTGGAGCTTTGGCAGTGATTAAATGCCTTGTTTATTGTGTTCTTTCAATCAACAGTCAAAGTCAGAGGTACCATAAACTGAACATTTGGAGTTGAAGGATTTATGTACCGACTCAGCCCTGGTATTGCCCCATAGTTAAACAAACTTGCCCTTTTTTTTGTTTTGCATTCTGTTCATGTAACACAACAGCACAAAACACTCACAATACATTTCTTATCAAAATTATAAATCAGAAGGATATGGAGGGAATAACCAAACTCTGCAGTACTGTCTGTGTCCATTCTGATCTACATTACCCTTAAAGGGGTTGTCCACCTTTAAATTAACGTTTAGTATGATGTAGAGAGTGAAATTCCGAGACAATTTGCAATTGGTTTTCATTTTTTATTATTTGTGGTTTTTGAGTTATTTAGCTTTTTATTCAGCAGCTCTACAGTTTGCAGTGTCGGCCATCTGGTTGCTAGGGTCCAAATTAACCTAACAACTATGTATTCATTTGAATAAGAGACTGGAATATGGTTAGGAGAGGGCTGAATAGAAATATGAGTAATAAAAAGTAACAATAACAAAACATTTGTAGCCTTACAGAGCATTTGTTTTTTAGATGGGGTCAGTGACCCCCATTTGAAAGCTGGAAAGAGTAAGAAAAGGAAGGCAAATAATCCAAAATCTATAAGAAAATAAAAAATGAAGACCAATTAAAAAGTTGCTTAGAGTTAGCCATTCTATAACATACTAAAAGGTTACTTTAAAGGTGAACAACCATGACTATAATGCTAAAACACAAAATTACGCCCAAAATTAGGAAGAGAAAGCCTCACCCTGGTTCTTGTCATGTTGAACTGGATGGTTCGGATCACCACTAATATAAGGAGACTTCCCAAGGAAATTTCAGTCAGCACCCGCTCTGTGTACCATGTAATATTTTTCAAAATCTGGGGGGAGGGAAAAATGTAGGTATTTAAGTTTCTAAGAAGAAATGAGTGTGGAACATATTTAGAAAAAGACAGCAAACAGACTGGATACAAAATAGTACCGTAATACAAATGGAGAATATAGAAACAAAACAAAGAATGCCCAATCCAATTCCTTGTGTCTTACTCCCTTCCCTTTAGATTGTAAGCTCTTTTGCACAGAGCCTTCCTCACCTTTTGTACCTGTATCGGCTGTGATGTATGTAACTCCATATGTTCTACGTATTTAATTCATGTGATTTAGTTGTATAAACACACTTACTTTACAGCGCTAGAATATGTTGGCGCTCTATAAATACGTTAATAATAATAAATAATAATGATCCTCATTGGCTGAGACACGGTCCTGGAAGTATTCAAAATGAATGTTTAGATACAACTGAAATAAGCTCACTGCAATTCACGACTTCTTAACTTCTTAATCTCCAATTCCTTTTACTGAGACATGGTTCTGCACTGCCCTGAATGAAGACTAACTACATTGGCTTCTCTCTTCTTCAATGTCTTTGAAGCCCCCACCATATTTTACTCTGACTCTCTCCATGTCATAGTTATGTATAAAAACTCTCTTGCCCTACACATTATCTGAACTATGGGTGTAAGACTGACATCATTTCCCCCCTATATCTGTAACCTAGCATTGAACCAGTGATCCCCAACCAGTGGCTCATGAACAACATGTTACTCCCCGACCCCTTGGATGTTGCTCGCAGTGGCCTCAAAACAGGAGCTTATTTTTGAATTCCAGGCTTGGAGGCAAGTTTTGGTTGTATAAAAACCAGGTGTACTGTCAAACAGAGCCATGCACTCCCCTGCCTTGCACTTCTGGATTTTGTGATTTTAATGAGGTTCACTAATAAAGGAAAATATTTTATACAGTTCTCTCTACATGTTGACTCTATCCAAAGAAGTTTACCGACGTGTGCGCCTTCATTATAGAGTACTGCCAAACAGACCCTCCTGTAGGCTGCCAGTCCACATAGGGGCTATAAAATAGCCAATCACAGCCCTTATTTGTCATTGCCGGGGACATTATTCATGCTTTTCACATTTGTATGTGGCTCATGGGTAAAAAAGGTTGGGGACCCCTGCTATAAACTAAAGGTGGCCATACACGAGCAGCAGATTCGGGTCCTTTAGTCCATTTCGGCAGTTTATGTGCACATGAATAGGGCCCTGTGACAGGCCCCCCCGATCAATATTTGGCCAAAAATCTTCCGAGGTCTGATTTTTCTGTCGGATCGAGGACATCGCCTCACTGATGCGTTCCTTACTCCGACTTTTCTTATCCCCTACTGCGATCGCATTGCCATGAAATCGTCTACTCAAGGTGGGCCTGTCGGAGGGAAGATTCACTTGTTTGGCAAACTAGCCAAACAAGCAAACTTACAGATTATGGGCACATAAAGGGGGTCCTGGGCAAAGCTTGGACCTCCAATGAATGCTTTAAATGTTTCGAAGCTCTTTTTTTGTAGAAAAAGCCTGCAGAACATTGTGCTGCTGTTGTACAGAGATATAATAAAAGCCATTTAAAGGGCAACTTTAATTTTTTTTGTTGGCTCTATTGCAAAAGCTATTCCCATTACAGCATCCTTATGGAGACTTAATTAAATTCTGCCAGTGGCTGATGGAGGCAGCTGCTTCTCCTGGTGATGTCAGGCATGCGCTGGAACCTGCACTACGGGCAGCACCGCTATTTGGCTTCAGTCTTTCTATATCAAGTGGGAAAACCCAAGGGCAGAACTTAAAGGGATTCAGATTTTTATGTTGTCGTTTTTATTTCTAAATGACACTGTTTACACTGTAAATAATTCTATATTCCTGAACCAGCAAGTGTATTTTTTAGTTGTAACATTGGTGTGTAGATGCATCTCATTTAATTGGTCATGTGCTTTCAGAAAGAGCCAGCACTTTAGGATGGAACTGCTTTCTGGCAGGCTGTTGTTTCTCCTACTCAATGTAACTGAATGTGTCGCAGTGGGACCTGGATTTATTTATTGAGTGCTGTTCTTAGATCTACCGGGCAGCTGTTATCTTGAGCTGCTCTCTAGTTACCTTCCCATTGTTCTGTTGTTAGGCTGCTGCGGGGGGAGGGATGATATCACTCCAATTTGCAGTACAGCAGTAAAAAATGACTGAAGTTTATCAATGCACATATGTCATATGACTGGGGGCACCTGGGAAACTGACAATATGTTTAGCGCCATGTCTGATTTTAAAATTAAATATAAAAATATCGGTTTACTCTTTTTAGAAACGGATTTCAGTGCAGTCACTATTAACTGATGCGTTTAGAAAAAAAACACATTTTCCCATGACAGTATCCCTTTAAACTATAAAGGACTGTAACACAGCACATGCAGCACATGCCTGACATCACTTGGGTATCAAAGTATCAGCCACAGAGATGGAAGTTGTAGAGTTCGACGGAAGCTGTGGTGAGTTTAAAGTGTTGCCGCAGACATATGGAAGAGTTGCAGGGGGCTCCTGTATGTGGAAGTGATAGAAAATCACTATAAATTAATTCTTAAACAAGGCTGCTGTATACGGGAACCCATATTTCATCCCCATTCATACAGGCAAATAGATTTTTTTCCTTTCAATTACAGAAAACTCAAATTAAAAAACATGGAATATCACTACCACCTTTATATTTTACAGTCATTCACTCGTACAAAGAAGTGTCAGTGCTGATACTCAAATGGCTGATTCAAATTAAAGGGTTTTTATCTATTGTTTTGGAACACGCCTGAAAAAGATCCAGCGGAGGAATTTGGCTTGACGTGAGGATGTAGCTGGAAGGAATCCCAGTTGCCCCAGTCAGACAGACATCAGGCAAACATGACACAGACTGAGCCCAACAAACAGAACAGTCGTTCCCACTAAACAGAACGGACTTCTCCTGATATCCAGAATCTGAGAGAAAACAAAATGTAATGGAAAGTTGAGGGGCTGAGAGCAGCAGAGCATTGCTCTAATCACTCCGAGGCCTCTGCCAGAATTACATTAACAGGTACCAATGTCTCAGCATGTCCTACACGTCTACACGGAGTCTTGTCCTACCACATTCACAGGTAGCACTGAGTATTGGGCGTTGCTCATCCAAACACATGGAGGCATTATTCTAATCATCAAAGCAATTCCATCAATTAAAGGAGTATCGGCATGATCAGTGAGTAGCTAAATCAGTCATCATCATGTATCTATTAATTCAGTTATAAGTTAGGCGTTGCTTTGCAATAACAAACGAGGGTTATGGCATGAATGAGGATTTTGAAGGCTCTGCTCTGAAAAGATTACTATAGTTCTATATACTAATATCCACTAGAAAAATGGACTCATTCTCTGAACTGTGCAGTACCCAGAGCTACAGACAGAGGGAGATGTTGTTCTGATACACCGAGCATTATACTATAGCCTCCTGTCCAATTCCTCACTGTTTGACCTTGCTGATTGAAAGGCATTCACTCAATAGAATGAGGCAGGAGTAGACTAAAGATGTACTTACTCAAGGCTGAGGCAAAAGCATACTCACTCCAGATAAAGACGAGTACTCCCTCAAGATAAAGAGGGTATTCACTCAAGATAAAGGGAGTATTCACTCAAGATAAAGAGAGTATTCACTCAAGATAAAGGGGGTATTCACTCAAGATAAAGGAGGTATTCACTCAAGATAAAGGAGGTATTCACTCAAGATAAAGGGAGTATTCACTCAAGATAAAGGGAGTATTCAGTCAAGATAAAGGGGGTATTCACTCAAGATAAAGGGAGTATTCACTCAAGATAAAGGGGGTATTCACTCAAGATAAAGGAGGTATTCACTCAAGATAAAGGAGGTATTCACTCAAGATAAAGGGAGTATTCACTCAAGATAAAGGGGGTATTCACTCAAGATAAAGGGAGTATTGTACTGATGTGTTCTACTTTCACTGTTCTATACTGGAAAAGATATTTACGTTATCCTCTGTCAATGTATCTATTTTTGAAAAATAAAAGAGATTATAAAAAAAAAAAAAAAAGATAAAGGGAGTATTCAGTCAAGACAAAGGGAGTATTCACTCAAGACAAAGGGAGTATTCACTCAAGATAAAGGGAGTATTCAGTCAAGATAAAGGGAGTATTCACTCAAGATAAAGGGAGTATTCACTCAAGATAAAGGGAGTATTCAGTCAAGACAAAGGGAGTATTCAATCAAGACAAAGGGAGTATTCAATCAAGACAAAGGGAGAATTCACTCAAGATAAAGGGGGTATTCACTCAAGATAAAGGGAGTATTCAATCAAGATAAAGGGGGTATTCACTCAAGATAAAGGGGGTATTCACTCAAGATAAAGGGAGTATTCAATCAAGACAAAGGGAGTATTCACTCAAGATAAAGGGAGTATTCAGTCAAGACAAAGGGAGTATTCAATCAAGACAAAGGGAGTATTCAATCAAGACAAAGGGAGAATTCACTCAAGATAAAGGGGGTATTCACTCAAGATAAAGGGAGTATTCAATCAAGACAAAGGGAGTATTCACTCAAGATAAAGGGGGTATTCACTCAAGATAAAGGGAGTATTCAATCAAGACAAAGGGAGTATTCACTCAAGATAAAGGGGGTATTCACTCAAGATAAAGGGAGTATTCACTCAAGATAAAGGGAGTATTCAGTCAAGACAAAGGGAGTATTCAATCAAGACAAAGGGAGTATTCAATCAAGACAAAGGGAGAATTCACTCAAGATAAAGGGGGTATTCACTCAAGATAAAGGGAGTATTCACTCAAGATAAAGGGAGTATTCACTCAAGATAAAGGGAGTATTCAGTCAAGACAAAGGGAGTATTCAATCAAGACAAAGGGAGTATTCAATCAAGACAAAGGGAGAATTCACTCAAGATAAAGGGGGTATTCACTCAAGATAAAGGGAGTATTCAATCAAGACAAAGGGAGTATTCACTCAAGATAAAGGGGGTATTCACTCAAGATAAAGGGAGTATTCAATCAAGACAAAGGGAGTATTCAGTCAAGACAAAGGGAGAATTCACTCAAGATAAAGGGAGTATTCAGTCAAGACAAAGGGAGTATTCAATCAAGACAAAGGGAGAATTCACTCAAGATAAAGGGGGTATTCACTCAAGATAAAGGGAGTATTCAATCAAGACAAAGGGAGTATTCAGTCAAGACAAAGGGAGTATTCACTCAAGACAAAGGGAGTATTCAGTCAAGACAAAGGGAGTATTCAATCAAGATAAAGGGAGTATTCACTCAAGATAAAGGGGGTATTCACTCAAGATAAAGGGAGTGTTCACTCAAGATAAAGGGAGTGTTCACTCAAGATAAAGGGGGTATTCACTCAAGATAAAGGGAGTATTCAGTCAAGACAAAGGGGTATTCACTCAAGATAAAGGGGGTATTCACTCAAGCTCTCCACTTGCTATTTCATCATATATCATATTGAAATCATACTGAAAGCAGGGGGAGTCTTCCAGTCCCCAATAAATGTTAGTTTAGCGCCCTTTCTGCTCCATTATGCTCCTTTTCTTTCTTAATATCCCTGTGAGTCGTTTGGATGCACGGCCATGCTTTATCATGCTGTGTCAGGACTGCCTATGTGCAGCCAACTGATATAATAAATGGCACGTAAAGAACTGTGCAGCTCAAGGTTCTGCTCCGACACTCATGATTATTAGCAGCACAAATGGCTTGGCTATACTTCAGCTACACTGATCCAAAGATAAGGCCTTGTTCTGTCCTTGCTATATACAGCATTACTAATACATTGCATTATTTAGGTTGAACTATTTCCAGGCTGTTGGTAGGGGAGTTTGGACATTCATCCCCAGGGCTGCTCCAGCAGTGCATAGGTTACTTTAGCCAGAAAATGACCGTAGTAATGTATAACCTATTACATTGTATAATATAAATGAGTTGAAGACTTACTATCAGCTAATAAACTGCACTTGGAACAACAAAACTCAATGGTATGAGGGCTGTTTTCCTGTGCACTGCCCATGAGGAAGGAACTACAGCAATTTTGGGTACCTGGAGTCAAGAGTTGGTACCAAAATCCACTATTTGGAATTCAGCTGAATCCTTTGTGAAAGATTCGGCCGAATACTCAACCCAATCCGAATCCTAATTTGCACATGCAAATTAGGTGTTAGAAAGGAAAAAGTGTGAAAACATGTTTTTACTGCCTTATTTTGTGAGGAAAAGTCACGTGATTTCCCTTCCATCGCCAATCCTGCTGAAAAACGGTTTTCAGGATTCGGTGCATCGCTACCAAAAATGTACCATCTCCGACTCCTAAAAACTTTAAATCTAAGCAGTGAAAATAAATCAGATGTAAGAGCTTTTATGAAGGCCGAAGCAATTCTGTTTCTAATAGGGATGCACCGAATCCAGGATTCGGCCGAATCCTTCTACCCAGCCGAAGCGAATCCTAATTTGCATATGCAAATTAGCGTCAAGGAGGGAAATCGTGAGACTTTTTGTCACAAAACAAGGAAGTAAAAAATGTCTTCCCCTTCCCATCCCTAATTTGCATATACAAATTAGGGTTCGGATTCGGTTCGGTATTCGGTCGAATCTATAGCAAAGTATTCGGGGGTTCGGCCGAATCAAAAATAGTGGATTCGTTGCATCCCTAGTTTCTAAGAACAATACTTAAGGTAATGTTGGATTGCATTTAACATCTATTCTACAGCTATATGCCTGGTTCAATTAATATATACGTTGTTTTAGGTTTTCCAATTGTTTTTGCTTTATGCAGTTTAACTTTGATTTTGGTTTTTAACAAAGGATGTGGTTTATATATTTGAGCTTTGCCAGTGATCAAATGCCTTGTATGTTGTGTACTTAACTTCTTTCTATCCACATGGAAAATACATTGGTATATTAAAGGATCAGTAGGGGTGGTGGCAGACGTGGCTATCAGCAACAAATCCATCTTTTTCGGGCGACTAATCTCCACTAAATGCCTTCCAGTCGTCTAGAACGTAAATCGCCAGCGGGATGGCACTCGGAACGCTTTTTTTCCGAAGTCGCCCAAAGTTGCCTCACGAGGAAACTTCTGCATCTTCAGAAAGCCGAAGAGATCCGAGTGACATCCATCAGGCGATTTACATTCTAGCCAGCGGGAATGCATTTCCGGGAGATTAGTCGCCCAAAGAAGAGGCCATTTGTCACTGGGCAACTAATCTCCTCAAGTAGCAGTGTGTGCCACCACCCTAACACAAAAAAATTAAAGCGTTTTAAAGTAATTAACAAATAATATACAGTTAGCATGCACTGGTAAAACTGGTGTGTTTGCTTCAGAAAGACTACTATAGTTTATATAAACAAGCTGCTGTGTAGCCATGGGGGCAGCCATTCAAGCACAGGATACACAGTAGATAACAGATAAGTACTACTATAGTTTATATAAACAAGCTGCTGTGTAGCCATGGGGGCAACCATTCAAGCACAGAATACACAGTAGATAACAGATAAGTACTACTATAGTTTATATAAACAAGCTGCTGTGTAGTCATGGGGGCAGCCATTCAAGCACAGGATACACAGTAAATACAGATAAGTACTACTATAGTTTATATAAACAAGCTGCTGTGTAGTCATGGGGGCAGCCATTCAAGCACAGGATACACAGTAGATAACAGATAAGTACTACTATAGTTTATATAAACAAGCTGCTGTGTAGCCATGGGGGCAGCCATTCAAGCACAGGATACACAGTAGATAACAGATAAGTACTACTATAGTTTATATAAACCAGCTGCTGTGTAGCCATGGGGGCAGCCATTCAAGCACAGGATACACAGTAGATAACAGATAAGTACTACTATAGTTTATATAAACAAGCTGTTGTGTAGCCATGGGGGCAGTTTTACCAATGCAATGCAACAGTAAATTATATTTTAATTATTATGATACACTTAGGGGCCGATTCACTAAGGGTCGAATTTCGAAGTTAAAAATACTTCGAAATTCGACCCTCGGATTGAAATCCTTCGACTTCGAATATCGAAGTCGAAGGATTTAGCGCTGATCCTGCGATCGATCGATCGAAGGATTTTTCGTTCGATCGAACGATTAAATCCTTCGAATCGAACGATTCGAAGGATTTTAATCCAACGATCGAAGGAAAATCCTTCGATCAAAAAATCACAGGCAAGCCTATGGGGACCTTCCCCATAGGCTAACATTGACTTCGGTAGCTTTTAGCTGCCGAAGTAGGGGGTCGAAGTTTTTTTTAAAGGGGAAGTACTTCGACTATCGAATGGTCGAATAGTCGAACGATTTTTCGTTCGATTCGTTCGATTTCGTTCGACTTCGAACGAATTTAACCAATTCGATGGTCGAAGTACCCAAAAAATACTTCGAAATTCGAAGTATTTTTACTTCGAATCCTTCACTCGAGCTTAGTGAATCAGCCCCTTACAGTTTTGGTGTAACTGTTCCTTTAAAAACAGAGGAGTCGGAGCTGGAGTCAGAGGCACCACAAACTGAGCTGGAGTTGAAGGATTTATGTACCGACTCCACAGCCCTGACTGCAAGACACCCATCTTGGTCTATGGTGGGCTCAGCAGTTAGTTTAGAAGTATCAGTACCAGCAGGAGGAATCATAAAGGGCACTTAGTCGTGTTTAAATTGAGATTTAATCAAATAGCAGTGCAGCTTCCAGTCTCTGTATCTGATCAGATCACAGTAATATTGCCAAAGATGGAGTGGAACGGACACTGCAGAGCTCACAGATATATATATTTATTTCTCCTATAATTGGACTTCAGTTATTTGCCATCATGAAACCCACGTCCCCAGAGCATAGAGACTTCTCAGGGCACAACTATAGAAACAATTGCACATTTATAGGTGATAAATGAAGGCAAAGTGTTCTATTGTAGTTGCCTCATTCAGCAAAAGCTCAGACTGAGTGTGAGCCAATCAGGAGGGCAGGCCTAGATTATAATAAATAATATATACTGGCAAACAGCCGTGTGGCTACTGTCCTGACATGTCTAGTTCTGTGCCGCAAGCTCTTACCAAACTTACTTTATCCTCTTTCTAACAAATACTGGCACATTTCTCACATAATAATTACACATAAGTGTTTTTCTTACATTGTTTCTTGTAAAAGTCATGACTCAGTTAGTTTTATTTTTCCCCCTTTTCTTCCAGAGAAAGAAACCCCAAAGCAATGATCTGTAAAGTTGCACGACCACCTACACAGCTCGCTAATGACTTTCCGGCAGAGCATCATTCTCTGTCTCTCCTTTACTTGCTGCATAGAACTTGCATTTTCAGCCGACACCTGATGTTCCTATACAGCTCACAGGTTTAGGGTTGTGCCTGAACATCACACTGGGCTGCCGGCCTACATAGTGCCCCCGATAACAACAACACGTATATATACTATGCAGTGCATACAGTATATATCAGAAAGAGTAGCCCAATCAGTTAGCAAAGGCTAATGGAGGATACTGAAACGATACACATATAGTAGAGCAAACTCAAACATGAACTGAGTTTGGGGCGAGACTGATCAGTTTAGCTCAATGGCTTGTGATATAAATGACTGAGCCCAGTTAGGTCAGGACTGGAGCTGGTTGCTGCTCTCCTCCTTTATTTGCTAATGATAGTGACTATTCCATGAATACGACTGAAACTCCAGGAAATGACTGCACTTGTAATTCACTATAACTGCACTGAGGGAGGATTATCTGCGCTCCCTCTTAGGATGAAGTTAGGCACCAGCAGCGAGTGTGTCTTATAGACTTATGTACAGCAATTGGTACAGTCCAAGAACCCATTCAGATCAATGAATAATCAATGCATTGTTCCTTTATAAATTCACAGAACTATTGTGACTTCTATTATTCTCATAATATACAGTAGGGGGTACATTATCACAGAACAACCCCTCAGTGACTTCTAATATCCTTATCATGTACAGTAGGGGGTACATTATCCTTTATAATACATGAGTGATACTCAGAGTTCCCTGTATAACTCAGCCTGCAGCCTTGTGCCTTTATATGGTCACAGAACAACCCCTCAGTGACTTCTAATATCCTTATCATTTACAGTAGGGGGTACATTATCCCTTATAATACATGAGTGATACTCAGAGTTCCCTGTATAACTCAGCCTGCAGCCTTGTGCCTTTATATGGTCACAGAACCCCTCAGTGACTTCTAATATCCTTATCATTTACAGTAGGGGGTACATTATCCCTTATAATACATGAGTGATACTCAGAGTTCCCTGTATAACTCAGCCTGCAGCCTTGTGCCTTTATATGGTCACAGAACAACCCCTCAGTGACTTCTAATATCCTTATCATTTACAGTAGGGGGTACATTATCCCTTATAATACATGAGTGATACTCAGAGTACCCTGTATAACTCAGCCTGCAGCCTTGTGTCTTTATATGGTCACAGAACAACCCCTCAGTGACTTCTAATATCCTTATCATTTACAGTAGGGGGTACATTATCCCTTATAATACATGAGTGATACTCAGAGTTCCCTGTATAACTCAGCCTGCAGCCTTGTGCCTTTATATGCTCACAGAACAACCCCTCAGTGACCTCTAATATCCTTATCATTTACAGTAGGGGGTACATTATCCCTTATAATACATGAGTGATACTCAGAGTACCCCGACCTTGACAGCTACAGTATAATGTGTATTATTGTCTATTTTCCTTTTAAAAGTTAAGTTTAGTTAGTCGCCAATAACCAAGCTAAAATGACCATATTCTAACGTCTGTAGCTATAACCGGTGCATTACACAGAAACAAAACTTTAATTTAATACACAATAGAGAACAGATTTGTCTGTTACATTTTTCTTTAAAGAGTACTAAGCACACATTGGAGTAACTCAGTGACAGCAAACGATAAATACCAAAGATATGGCTGGTAATTATGAAGCAGCTTTTGGAATCCTTAATTATAGTTGATGGTCCTCAAGCGAAACGCGTTGCAGGATTGTTAAAAGCCAAAGGTATAATACATTTGGCAGTCGATGTGAACTACAGCAGCCCTTGAGGCTGAAGGGACGGTGGGTCTAAATCACAAAAAGTTGAAGGTTCACGTTTGCCAATTGTGACCTAACACAGTACATATATCTCTGTATAATCACAAGAGGCTTCACCTGAGCTCGCGCTGCAATGCAAACAAACCTGATACATGTACTGACAATAGGGAGGGAGAAAAAATGAATATTTCAATGTATAATTATCCCATAGGAAATATGAAATTCCCCCCTCACAATTCAGAACAGATGACTGTACTGCTTGTAACTCAGAAAGCCAATATGTTTCTGTCGTGTTAATCCACTTTATAATGTTACGGCCCCTGGGGCTCAACTTGACTGCGCAGCACCTTCCTGAACTCCCAGATATGCTCTGCTATGGCTGGAAGGCTTGTTCTCCTTTAAATTAACTGTCAGTACGATGTAGAGAGGGATATTCTGAGACAATTTGCAATTGGTTTTCATTTTTTATTATTTGTGGTTTGTGAGCTATTTAGCTTTTTATTCAGCAGCTCTCCAGTTTGTAAATTCAGCCATCTGGTTGCTAGGGTCCAAATAATCGTAACAACCATGCATTGATTTGAATAAGAGACTGGAATATGAATAGGAGAGGCCTGAATAGAAAGATAAGTAATACAAAGTAGCAGTGACAATAGATTTGCAGCCTTTCAGTTCATTTGTTGTTTCAAAGGAAAAAGTCAGAAGAAGAATTAATTAAAAAAGTATAAAAAAAATAAACAATGAAGACCAATTGGAAAGTTGCTTAGAATTAGCCATTCTATAACATACTAAAAGTTAACTTTAAGGGAATGATGTCACAGATCCACAGATATTAAAATTCTAGTATAACCGTTAGGGCTTGAATAAAGATACAGGTACAGAAATCTGGGGAGCTGGGGTTTTCCGGATAACAGATCTTTCTGTAGTTTGGATCTCCATACTTGAAGTCTACTAAAAAAATTATTTAAACTTTAAATAACCCAACAGGGTTGGTTTACTTCCATTGAGGATTTTATTATATCCTAGTTGGGATCAAGTACAAGCTACTGTTTTATTATTACAGAGAAAAGGTAAATGTTTTTCTATGGGAGATCGCTTTCCTGTAATCTGGATAATGAGTTTCCAGATAATGGATGCCATGCCGGTACTTGAGTTAGACACAGACAACTATATTACATTTGTCTTCTAAGTTTTCATACCTGTCTGACTCTCAGTGCTACACTTATGTAAATCAATATGAGCACTTACAAGTATGGGATCCGTTATCCAGAAACCCTTTTTAAAACTGATTTCCTTTTTCTCTGTAATAATAAAACAGTATCTTGTACTTGATCCCAAATAAGAGGTCCCATACCTGTAATTCTAATAATTGATTTCCTTTCTCTGTGTAATAATAAAACAGTAGCTTGTACTTGATCCCAACTAAGATATAATTAATCCTTATTGGAGGCAAAACCAGCCTATTGGGTTTATTTAATGTTTACATGAGTTTCTAGTAGACTTAAGGTATGGAGATTCAAATTACGGAAAGATCCCTCAGTCCAACCATAAGATAGCATCTCCCACGCAGCTCAGCCGCAAAGATGGCTGCCTATGTGAGTGCCAAGCCGGCATACATACAAGTGCCAAGCCAGGCATATAAACTAGTGCCAAGCCGGGCATATATACTAGTGCCAAGCCGGGCATATATTCTAGTGCCAAGCTGGGCATATATACACGTGCCAAGACGGGCATATATACTAGTGCCAAGCTGGGCATATATACTAGTGCCAAGCCGGCATTTATACTAGTGCCAAGCCGGCATTTATACTAGTGCCAAGACGGGCATATATACTAGTGCCAAGCCAGGCATTCATACTAGTGCCAAGCCAGCATTTATACTAGTGTCAAGCCGGGCATATATACTAGTGCCAAGCCGGGCATATATACTAGTGCCAAGCCGGGCATATATACTAGTGCCAAGCCGGGCATATATACTAGTGCCAAGCCGGGCATATACAAGAGTGCCAAGCAGGGCATATATACTAGTGCCAAGCCTGGCATATATACTAGTGCCAAGCCGGGCATTTATACTAGTGCCAAGCCAGGCATTTATACTAGTGCCAAGCCGGGCATATATACTAGTGCCAAGCCGGGCATATATACTAGTGCTAAGTCGGGCATATATACTATTGCCAAGCCAGGCATATATACTAGTGCACAGTATTCCCTCAATACTACTGGGGATGAAATGCTGCAAACCTGAAGAGCAAACTAAGCATTTAAGTGTTCCATTATAACAAAATACTAGGGATGTTTCAAAATCAAAATCCTTGGAAATGAAGAAAATAAACTCACCACTTCGTGAATGGAGCGATTGAAACCATCATCTTCTGTAAGGATGAGAAGAATGATGAGAGCCATGTAAACGTGGTGGGAATTGCGCTCTTCCACGTGATAGAGGATTTCCAATATGGGCAAAACCTAAAGACCCAAAAGAGTTAAATCAGGAGCAATCCAAATGGGCAAAAGCTAAATATCCAAAAGAGATAAATCAGGAGCAATCTAAAGTTCATGCCCTCATTGGGGGGATTCCATAAGTCAGTGATGCCCGATGTGTGGCCTTGCAGCCTTTGCTGAATTACAACTGTCAGTATCTACCTGGCAGACTGTGCTTGCTGGGGATATCGGCAGTTGCAAATCAAAAATGGCTTCAGGACTGGTGTATGAAATTTCTGTGGCACGTATAGGGGTTCATTACTAAAATATTGACATATTTTAACAAATGCATGGACTCAGGCAACCAATCAAATTTTAACTTGATTCTACCATGAACTGGCTGAACAATACAACCCAGTGACTGGTTGCTATGGGGTACTGCACACAATTAGTAAATAAGCCTGACTGGTAGCAAAGGTGCAGATAAATGCACATAATCTTGGGGATTTAATACGTGAGGGTTATCAGATAAAGCAGAGCTGACGGTAAACTAAGATGTGCCTTTTACAAGAGTTTACACCTGCCATAAAGTCTTTCAGAATGTTAGAAATCTACATTATGTTTACGGAATGCCATCTTTATGCCATGTTAAAACTGTTCTGGCACGCACATATATACATATATTGTGATGCGTTCATAGGAATATGCCCAATTACATCTCTTTTTACTTTAACAATACAACTTCTACACCACCGACAAAGGGTTCACTGTACAATAAACGCCGCCTGAGGTGTAAAAGCGTTCTTTTAAAAATACATAACTTGTATTGTATTATATAGTGTTATTCTACACAATCACAGTTTCGACTCTTTCTTCCCACTTTTCTTGGATCTTCTAAAAGAAGAAAAAGAAAATGCAGGAGATTTAGGTTGAAGGCGCACAGATCTACTAGTAGCGGCTACTTGTCATGGCTACAGAATAGACAATAGTCATAATTGGCTTTGCTAAGACACTACATGTGTTTTCACAGAAGAAATTCTCAGTATTATCTATAGCAGGGTATTTTTTTGGCATTTTGTAGCCTTAAGTAGCTGCTATTAGTAACTCCAAAGTTACTAGTAGCAGCGATTTGTTGTGGCTACAAAATGCCCTGAGTAAACAGCTCTAGAAACTCTCTCCGTTTGTTTAGGATAGCAGCTGCCATATTAGCTTGGTGTGACATCACTTTCTGTCTGAGTCTCTCCCTGCTCACTCGTAGCACTGGGCTAAGATTACAGCAGGGAGAGGGAGGAGGGAGAGAGGAGCAAACTGAGCATGCTCAAGCCCTAGCCCTGGAGGTTTATGCTGAAAACAGGAAGTCTGATACAGAAGCCCATGAGTACACAATAGAAGGAAAGAAACACAGTCTCAGAAATGAGGACTCAGCAGAATTACTTTACTGTAAAGCTTACTTTGTTTTAACCTTTCCTTCCCCTTTAAAATACTTACAAGGTTTTCCATGTCAGACCGCGCGAGAACGTACGTCCTCACATTGCTATTTTGGTGCAATAATGTGTATAGGAGGAGAGTCGCCTGATCAGACTTTTGCTGCTCACAAAGAGAGGTATATAGACTGTTGAAATTTATCTGAAACGAGTGAGGATTTGGGGTGGGTGAAACAGAGCTGTCTGGAAAGAAAGATCAAAAGCCGTTAGTATTCTGGGAAGCATTTACTCTGTTCCTGTAGTAGTATTACCTACGAAAAAATGAAATCATTAGGACTGGACAGCAGTTCTGATATGTTAAACCTCTAAAAGCATGACTATTTAGCAGTGATAATTGCTACCATACGTAATACTATTATACTATGATAGATAGACAATTATTATATTAAAAGAACCCCAACTGGCTACTGTCTATGGAGATTCTCATTCATCCAGGTCATGATATACAGTTCAGGTATAGGGCCTGTTATCCAAAATTAGGAATGCACCGAAACCCCTATTTTGGCTTCGGCCGAACCCCTGAATCCTTTGCGAAAGATTTGGCAGAATAACAAACCCAATTTGCATATGCAAATTAGGAGTAGGAAGGGGAAAACATTTTTTACTTCCTTGTTTTGTGACAAAAAGTCACGCAATTTCCCTCCTTGCCCCTAATTTGCCGGGCACAAGGATTTTGCCAAATTCGAATCATGCTGAAAAAGGCCTAATCCTGAACGGAAGCCTGGATTCGGTGCCTCCCTATCCAGAATGCTCGAGACTTGAGGTTTTCCAGATAAGGGATCTTTCTGTAATTTGGATCTTCATACCTTAAGTCTACTAGAAAATCATGTAAACATTAAATAAACCCAATAGGCTGGTTTTGCTTCCAATAAGGATTAATTATATCTTAGTTGGGATCAAGTACAAACTACTGTTTTATTATTACAGCGAAAAGGGAAATCATTTTTAAACATATGGATTATTTGGATTAAATGGAGTCTATGGGAGACGGCCTTCTTGTAATTCGGAGCTTTCTGGATAATGGGTTTCTGGATAATGGATCCCATACATCTATTAAATACTAATTGGCTACCCCAAATAGCAAGTGACTATCTCAGAATCTTACCTTGGGTGTTCTTGAAGAACGTAACAGATTGCCTGAATGGATTGGGACAATCTGGGGAATCAGTCAAATTGGAGAGAACCAGGAGCAGGAGAAGACTCTGGTTGGCAAGAGGAGACGACTGTTCTTGCTGGGGGGTTGGTTTGCTACCGACCCCTCCTAAAGTTAAAACTGTCCAAATGCCACCTGAGAAATAAGAATTAAAAAAGGTACAAGTTATAATGAGTTCAACCAAGGGACATGCTACATTGTTTGAACAAAGTGATTCATAAATATAATGCATTTCCAAACTTTAAGGGGTAGATTTATTAAGGTCGAGTTTTCAACCTAAAAAATTCAAGTTTTTGAGGGTATTTTTCAGTCAAAACTCAAATTTTTGGGTTTAAAAAAATTTATTGAAATTTATTATATCCCTAAAATGCTCCAGTTAAAACCTGTCGAGGTCATGTAGAATTCAATGGCAGAGGTCCCTTGAACCATTTGAAGATGTTTGTAGCCTTCATGATGTTCAGTTTTTTTCAGTGGGTTTTGCTCTAAAACTTGATAAATTTGAGTGATTTGAGTTCTTTTTGCCTAAAATTAATTTGAGTTTTCGGGTTGTTTATCCCGGATTCACCCATTCAAGTTTTTTCCATTTGAGTTTTTTCTTAAATCAAAAAACATTCAAGTTGTGAGTTCACTGGAGGTATAAAAAAAACCTCACAAAGCTCTAAAGTGCAACCTTTGATAAATAACCCCCTTAATCTACATGGAAACATGGGTGAAATTGGTATCAACAATCTTTGGCTGTGTCACATCTAGTGTCAAGATTCCTGGTGGCCACCAATGACCAGGACCATCTGCCCTGAAGACCAGGGCCAAATCAGACTCTACTGCTCAATGAAGGCCACCACTACCATGAAGTCTATGTATGTAGCTCTGCATTTAGATTCCAGGAATGGCGACCCCAACGGAGTTACAACCAATAATGATAATGCACTTGGGTAACAGGGCAACGTTCTCTTTAACACTTCAATGGGTGGTTCACCTTTAAGTCAACTTTTAGTATGTTATAGAATAGCCAAATCTAAGCAACTTTCCAATTGGTCTTCATTGTTTCTTTATTTTTATAGCTTTTGAATTGTTTGCCTTTTTCTTCTGACTCTTTTCAGCTTTCAAATGGGGGTCACTGACCCCATCTAAAAACAAATGCTCTGTAAGGCTACGCATTTATTGTTACTTTTTATTACTCATCTTTCTATTAAGGCCTCTCCTATTCATTTTCCAGTCTTTTTATTCAATTCAATGCATGGTTGCTAGGGGAATTTGGACACTTGTAACCAAATTGCAAACTAGAGAGTAATAAAGTAAGTATAAAGTAAAGTAAGTATTAAGTAAAGTAAGAATAAAAAACTAAATAATTCAAAAACCACAAATAATAAAAAATGAAAACCAATTGCAAATTGTCTCAGAATATCACTCTCTACATCATACTAAACATTAGTTTGAAGGTGAACCACCCCTTTAAAAACAGAGGGTGGGAGTTTTTTTTCATGCTTCTATATGATTTCTTGCACTGGAAGGAAGAAAAGCTCATAAAAAAAAACTGGGTGCCTAATAGCATATATTCTGTATATATATGCACTGCTGCCAGAAAAGCCAAATATATCAGTTAGTTGAGGTTTGGGGGCACATTTATTAAAGGGCGAAGTGACAAATGCTGGTGATGATTCGCCAGTGTGACGTCATTTCGTTACTTCCCCGATTTAATAATGGGCGCAGGTTTCACTTCGCTAGAGAAGGAGATAGAGAAGGAGATAGCGTTGCTTTGCACTCTAACGCCAGGCGAATTTTTGCTCTGGTGAATGGATGTAACTACACAAATTCACTAAGATACGGATTTTACTGAACGTTACCTCATTCGCTTGCCAGCTCAGACCAGGTGAAGTGCATTGGAGTGCATAGGACATCTTCAATTATTAGTTCAAAATTTTTCTAAGTCCCAAAAAACGCTGGCGTCTTTTCTTTTTTCAGAGTGATGGCCTACAAAGGTCCGTAAATGGTTTTTTTTGGGTAACCGGGTACCCCCCTACATTTTCTAACATATGGAACATGAACTATACACTGGGCTCATGTGTAGGGCATTATAACAACTCTATTGTCTTAATTAAGGTTCCCTTGACTTGTGTAATGTAATGTATTTGCTGCAACATATACGTCCATGTAACTTTATAATTTCCTGCAGTATGAAAATTAGGCAACAAAAACGCATCTTCGATTTGATTGCCGAAGTAACCCAAGCGAAAATTCGCCACCTGTTTGGCACCCTGGACGCAACTTTGCATTTTAGTAAATTAGCATTGTCTGAGTGAATTTTCGCCTGGCGAAGTGTAGCGATCCGTGCGAAGCCGTCGCAGCTTAGTAAATTTCCCCTTGGTGTTCTGAGTAAATAGAGGTCCAAACAGCCCCCCACCAGCCCACTAAATAGTGAGTGTCTATGGGATCATTCAGAAGCCCATCTGGCAGAAGCCACAGATACAGGCTGGGCCTGGGCAACATTCATTAATGTAACGTAATGAATCAAACAAAAACATAATGAGGAATGTGGAAGGGTGTCCATACAAGCTGAAGCTGGGCTTTGTGGGTTACACAAAACATACGGATAATACATCAGCAGCCCCCTTTCTCAGTGTCTCATGTTCAGAACTTTGCCAATTGACACTGACATCTGAGATTTTGTTTACTTGAATTAAAATAAGTTCTCGTTATGTCACAAAAAAAAAAAAGAGAGAGCGATACTGCTTGAACTGACCCAGCTCCAAGCTGCTCCAGAGTTGCCAAAGATTCAGATTTCTAAAATAACATGACAATATTTACTTCTTATTGGAAGGGGTGCAGGCTTTCTGGCAGTACATGTGAGCTCCAACACAAAGACCAGCGAGACAAAACAGCTCAGCCCACGAAGAAGAAAAATTAAGTTCAACGTCCTAAGCTCAGTCATTCAGCAGCCAGAGATTCTACCATCTGACCACATCATGGTGGCGGCAACATGAATTCCTGAATAGACGGCCAATATACACTGAGAATGGTTTATGGAGTGGACATAACAACCCAGGCTAGAGATCATCTTTGACTCATGCAGCGGGTCGGGTACCCACTGGTTACCCGCAAAAACCCGAGGTATCCTGCAGCTTGCGGGTAGAAGGTCCAGGTGCGGGTATAGACGCGGGTTGCCGGTTCTGCGGGTTGCACGTCGGGCCGCGGGTCTTCTCAATAGAGATTTTTACTCCTTTTTTAGGATCACGCCTACTTCCGGTGATGTCACTTCCGGTTTACAATGAGAGCACTTCCTTTTTTTTGATGGTCAGCGGGTCACGGGTCCGGGTTGCGGTTAAGGTACTTGTGGGTCGGGTAGCGGGTAAGAATGCAGGTTGCTGGTACGGGTTCCAAAAAATGGACCCGCGCAGGACTCTACTCCATTCTATCTTTTTACAACTCACAGATAAAGGAGAATAAAAGGCTAACTAAAGAAATAGCTAGAAATATTGTACATGATGTTTTGTGCTTCTGTACCAGCCCAAGGCAACCACAGCCCTTTAGCAGTAATGATCTGTGTCTCCAAAGATGCCCCAGTAGCTCCCCATCTTCTTTTCTGCTGATTCACTGCACATGCTCTGTGCTGCTGTCACTTACTGAGCTTAGGGAGCCACTCACAATATACAGTACACATAGAATAGAAATGTCACAATATAAGGCTGATTAGTAATTAATACACATAATTACTACATGGCAGCACAGAAACCAGTGCAATTAGCATCAGAATTTAATAATCAGCAAACCTGTAGCATCAGCTTATATTACAGCCAGGGAAGCTCATTTTCTGCTGGATAATTAGTGACGAGCCCTAAGCTTAGCTTCTCAACAGCCAATCAGAGCCCACTGAGCATGTGAGTGTCACAGACACTTTCCAAGATGGTGACCCCCTGTGACAAGTTTGAAGTTCTGGATCATTGCTGCTATTGACAAGCTCAAACTTTAGCCTCGTGCAATAAGTTCACTATATAAAATATGCCATTTTTAGCCATGTTCATTGTTAGGGTTTAAACCCTTGGCTTATCTGCAGGCTTCACCCTTACAGTACTGCCAACATATATATATTTTTTCTAATTCAGTCCCTTATCGTTTCCCACCAATATAAGAGCAACTTAATACTTTTTGGGACTCAATGCAAACCCTACCTGGGTCCCCAATGTTAGTCAACCAGGTTCAAGTAAAAGGTATCAGGTTTATGTAAAGTGTCAGGCTCTCGTTCATAAAAAGTGGCAGCATGCTGGCAAATGAGTTAGCATTTTTGGGTCAAAGTACTGGGAACTATTTAACCAGTCACTGGTTAGGTCTGTTTTATTTTCTCCAGGTTTTCATCCACATCCCACACTGGTAGGACAAATCACTCCTAATGAAAGTGGGTCATGTATGCTGATTGTGCCCCTGTGCAGATATGGTAGAACTTTCTTAAAGGGGACCTGTCACCTTAAAAAATAATTCAAAATCCTATTTTATGATGTTAGTCAAGCAAAATAAACTTCAATTTCACTTTAAAAATTATTTAAATCTTGGTTTTTTTTTGTCTTGGAATTCACAATCACAGCAAGTAGGCAGCAGCCATTTTGTTAACACTGTTATTAAGGCAAGCTTTGCATCATGCCAAAATATTGTTTATGTGCCAAAATAGGGAACCTAATAACCATACCCATGCACTGGCTACACAATTAGTTGTTAAGGAGGGAGGGAGAATATGGGGATTGAAGTGACATCTAGGAAGTGCACAATGGAAAGTAAAAGTAATTTCCTGCCCCACCTCTATGCCTAAGGCATAGAGGCAGGGCAGGCAATATATGATTGACAGCTGAGAATTTTAAACATGTTTATACCAGGTATGAATGTTTTAATGAAAAAAAGAATTTGGATTTCATGTTTAATTTAAAAGCACTTTTATTATACAGATTTTTATGTCTGGGTGACGGGTCCCCTTTAAAATATCGGCAGGGCCCCAAATATGAATCCCCATTCTGTTATAAGTGGGTCTCCAACATCCCCTTTTATTATGTGACATTTCTTCCTACAAAAGAGTAAATAAAATAATGGGCATAACTGGATCTAAATCATATTTTGGGTAACAAAACTGGGACCCCCTTTGTGCCAATTATAAAAAACATTAATAAGCACAGTGTTAGCAGAATTTCACAGCAACTGACCTCGGCATTATTTTATAGTTTTTTAATTATTTGCCCTCTTCATCTAACTCTTTCTAGCTTTTAAATGGGGGTCACTGACCCCATCTAAAAACAAATGCTCTGTAGAGCTACAAATGTATTGCTATATTTTATTACTCATCTTTCTAATCAGGCCTCTCCTATTCATATTCCAGTCTCTTATTCAAAGCAATGCATGGTTGCTACAGTAATTTGGACCCTAGCAACATGATTGCTGGAATTACAAACTGGAGAGCTGCTGAATAAAAAGCCATATAACTCAAAAACCATAAAAAATCAAAACTAAATTAAAATTCGATAGTTAAAATCTCAAAAAACTCAAGATACCCCAAATGCTGCAAAAAGCCAGAATCTGAAATTCCGCCATCTCAGACCTGTTGAGATCCTGTATAAGTCAACAGGAGATGTCTCTACCTCATTTTAAAGTCTTCGTGGTCTACACTGGGTTTAGCCCGAAAATCCGACTTTTTCTGGATTTTCAGGCAAAAAAACTTGATTCGGGGAAAAAAGCCCGAAGAATTTGAGTGATTGAGATTTTCGCTTGAACGAGTTTATCCACAATATTATTAAATCAAGGTTTTTTTATTAATAAGCTAAAATTGCCCATGGGAGTTTGGTCTTAGTTTGTTTTTTTTTTATAAAATCTCAGATAAATTAGGATATTAGTAAATAGTTATTTTAACGATGAACAACCCCTTTAAGGATTCTGTGTAATGCTCTGCGTAATAAATTGGTGTAAATGAAAAAACTGAAAATGACACCAGGAAACCTTTGTTTCCCCTAAATTATGACTTAAAAATAAAATGATGTTAATATTTCCTATGCATATTTTATCACAAAAATGTTCGATTGGGGGGGAACGTCTGGAAAGAACAGATTGCGGTGGGACAGGAGGGGCAGTTGGCGGAAGTGAAGAGAGCGCAGTTTAGGGAACGTCTATATTCCATTTACATTGTTTTTGTCACGCATGTATTTCGGTGATCAAAGGAGCTTTTTTTTTTGCTGCGTTTTTGTAATGAATGCTGTTTCTGTTCCGAAGCGAAGAGATTAAAAACAGATATTTCCAAAGGGACATTTATAGAGGTGCCAAGATAAAGTGAAATATTGGGAAAACGTTCATTCCTTTGCGGTAGGAAAATGTTAATGCCCCTCTCCTGCTTTCTAATGATTAGTTGCAATCTGGGCAGTTTCCATGTTTTCCAAATGGCAACGTGTGTTGAGTCTCCTCTTGGAAAGATCTGGAAATGTGTGTGGGTTGTAGTGGGATATTCCCATTGCTGCACATGGAAGGAGGCAATGAATGAGTAGCATTTGCAAGGGGACGGGGGGCATTCAACTTGGGAAAACAGGATCATTCAATGCATTTCCTTAACATGACGTTCTACTCCTGATGAAGAGGGGGATAGAAACGTCTAATCTAATATATAAGATACTTTTAAATAAAATGCTGTGAGTGCTGTTACCTTTCTACTTTATTATTTGCCCTAACTATTACTAGCACATAGATTATGAATTAACCGCGTGCACATCGGATTACCTGGGCACCTAACTGACCGCACCGACTCATTTTCAAACTAAGGGGATTAATATGAAGTTGGCAGTTGCCCTTCCCTTCTCTGCTATAAAACCCCCTATTCTTCTTGGAAGGTTAAATTGTTGCTGGGAGTTTCTTCCATTCAGCTACAAGAGTATTAGTGAGATTGGGCAGTGATGATGGGGAACAGGCCTGGATCATAGCTAGGGTTGCCTCCTTCTGTCCCATGGAACGCCGGACAGGGGGTGGGGACACAATGTAACGGGGCGGGTCAGTGATGCAGTGGGAGGGTCCATGATAGGGGCGGAGCTATGACGTGGCCTGGATTTGTGGGCAGGTCACGTAGGCCCGAGCCTAGGGTGGTAAAATGCTGGGGATGGCTGGGGGGTGAACACAGTAGGGCCGGGGAGGTGTGCGGCCTAGGAGCGCACCTTTTAGAAATCCGGCCCTGATGACGTGGCCATCGGAAATCATTTAAAAAAAAAAAATGTAACTATTTGATTAAAATGGAGTCTATGGGAGACGGCCTTCACATAATTCAGATCTTTCTGGATAACGGGTTTCTGGATACCAGATCCCATACTTGTAAGTGCTCAAGGCTGCACATTATCCGGAAACCCATTATCCAGATTATAGGAAAGCGATCTCCCCAAGAAATTTTTTTAAAATGATTCAATTTTTCTCTGTAATAACAAAACAGTAGCTTGTACTTGATCCTTTAATGGAAGGATATAATGAATCCTCAATGGAAGCAAAACCGGCCTATTGGGTTTAATTTAATGTTTAAATTATTTGTTTTAGTAGACTTAAGGTATGGAGATCCAAATTACAGAAAAATACCCTATCCGGAAAAACCCAGGGCCCCAGCAGTCTGGATAACAGGTGCCATACCTGTATCTATATTCAAGCTCTAATGGATATACTAGAAGAAAAAGGAAAAGATTTTAAAAAATTTGGATTATTTGGATAAAATAGAGTCTATGTGGCAAATTTACTAAAGGGCGAAGTGGCTAAAGCTGGCAAAAAATTTGCCAGCGTGATGTAACTTCGGCACTTCGCTGATTTACTAACGTGCGCTGGCGTAATTACGCTAGCGAAGGAGGTAAGACTCTAGCACAACTTCGCACTCTAACGCCAGGCGTATTTCCGCTCTGGACGTAATGGACGTAACTACGCAAATTCACTAAGATGCAGATTTTAATGAACGTTACCTCTTGCGCCAGACTTGCCTTCGCCACCTCAGACCAGGAGAAGTGCAATAGCGTAGATAGGGCTTCCTCAAAAAAAAATTTGAACATTTATCTAAGTCCCAAAAAACACTGGCGACTTTTCAGTTTTTCAGGGTGATAGGCTGCAAAAGATCGTACATTTTTATAAAGGTATCCGGCTTCCCCCTACATTTCCTAACATATAAACTATACACTGGGCTCATGTGTAGGAAAATATAACAACTTTATATTATTTTATTAAGGTTCCCTGGGCTTGTGTAGTGTAATGTATTTGCTGCAACATAAACGTCCATTGAAATTTAACTTCCCGCCGTATGCAAATTAGCCAGCGCTAGCACAACTTTGCTTGCCGAATCAACACTAGCGAAACTTCACCATTGTTCAGCACCCTGGACGCAACTTTGCATTTTAGTGAATTAGCGTTGTCCTGCCGAAGCGTGGCAATGTGAGTGAAGCCGTCGCTGGCGAATTTCCGGAGGTTGGTGAATTTGCCCCTATGGGAGATGGCCTTGTAGTAATTCAGATAACGGGTTACGGATAAAAGATCCCATACCCGTATAAGGCCCATGGGTTTTTGGAAAGAATATATTCCCCGCCAATGGAATTCCAAAACGTGTTAAACCAACTTCTCCATAGAGACAAGTGCACACGGAGCAATAAAGCTCAATTCCAGTATACCTTCTTACATGCTGGTACAGTCCAAGTTCAGACCCTCCCTATAGACAAACAGAATGTAAGCTCTTCAGGGAGACATGATGTCATTTCCTGTTCAGCGCCCACCTGCTAACTAAATAATTCCTGCTGTTGAGCTCATAATCTAGTAAAGAAGTCTATACGCTGCCAGCTGTGGAGAAATGAAAGCATACATGCACACAATTGTGTTGCCAGCACAAAGAAATAAAAGAATCTGAGGGGAAAAGGAGCCACTTTACTGTACCTTTGTATATATAATACTGTACCTTTGTATATATAATACTGTACCTTTGTATATATAAACGTTCCATTAGTCATTGTAATAGCAGCACAATATCGCTTTTATAGGCAAAGAGTTGGGGGTTGGAGGATCATTAAATGATAAGGCAAAGACGCAGACACATTTAAATGCTTTTCTTAAGAACATTATTGTTTGTCTTTACATTGGAAAAAAAAACTATTTTCATCCAATTCTCGTAGGTCGTAATTATACGGCATGTGAGTGCTCGACGGCCAAGTAAAATAAACAGCCAAAGGGAGTCAATACAGGGATATCAAACTTGTGGAAGATATAATATATTATAATTTAGATATAATTAATAACAGCTGCTAGGAGCCCACGTTTAGCTCACCCCATTAATGATCTGGAAGAAAAGAACATTTAGCGGTAGATTTATTAAGATTCAAGTTGTGCTTTCCACGAAAATTCAAGTCTTTTTTTGGATCGAAAACTCAAATTTTTTAGTTAAAAAACAACAGAATTTCGTGAAATTTATAATACCCCGGCCTGGAAAATTCCTCAAATCCGAAAATACACCATCTAAAACGTGTCAAAGTCATGCAGAGGTCCCTTGAACCAATTAAAGATGTTAATAGCCTGCATGATGTTCCAGTTTTTACTCGAATGGATAAGCGCGAAAACTTGAACAATTCTAGAGATTTACGTTTTTTTCCCCCCGTAGGAAACTCGATTAATTTCGAGTTATTGGAGGTACAGGTATAGGGTCTGTTATCCAGGAAGCTCCCAATAACAGACTAAGGACATCTCCCATAAACTCCGTTTTATCCAAATAATCCAAATTTTTAATAATGATTTCCTTTTTCTGTGTAATAATAAAACAGTATCTTGTACTTGATCCCAACTAAGATATAATTAATCTTTATTGGAAGCAAAACCAGCCTATTGGGTTTATTTAAAGTTTATATGATTTTCTAGTAGACTAAGGTATGAAGATCCAAATTATGGAAAGACGCGTTATCTGGAAACCCCCATGTCCCGAGCATTCTGGATAAAAGGTCCCATACCTGTATAAAAAACTCCAAGGGGGTCATTTATAAAGCTCGCGCAGCTCATATTTTTTCGCAAATGGTTGTATTGCCCATGTCTTTTCCTGAACGCTAATATATTGCACTGCTCTGCCCGTCTTTCCGGTTTTTGCGAATTCGCATTGTGAATAAATTTTCGCAAATGGTGCGCAAATTAGACAGGAGTTTGCGTGAGTGCACCCAATGTGTGAGGTTGTTGTGCGCGAAAATTGACAGTAACTTAAATTCGTACTTTGCGAAACTGTTTTGCAAATATTTTCAGTTGTGGGTAATTCAGTCGCAGAGTATACATAAATATTTGCAATTTGCGATTTTTTTTACATATTTAAAAAGCTCTTAGACATTCGCATTGTGAAAAAAAATTTGCAATTCTGTTTGCACCACACTTATTCAGCTTTATAAATATAACCATGCACAGGGCAAGGGCAAATATATTCACTTTGCAAATCAATCTGCCTTGCGCAAAGTTGATAAATGACCCCCTAACACTGGACCTTTGATAAATAACCCCTGTCTGGGACTCAGGGTCAAACCTATTGTGCCCAGTGTAGTATTATGAGGCAACATATAATTATATAAACAACAAGAGCACAGCATGGGCAGGATAACACATGCTCACTGCCCAACTGCCAACTCTACTGCCCAACTGCCAAAAGTGTCCCTCAAAAGCTAAACAGGGTAATAAATGGACGGCAAAAAGTTTCCAGTAACTGCTAGGGATGCACCAAATCCAGGATTTAGTTCTGGATTCAGCCAGGATTCTGCCTTTTTCAGCAGGATTCAGATTCGGTCAAATGTTCTGCCCGGCCGAACCGAATCCAAATTTGCATATGCTAATTAGGGGCGTGGAGGGAAATGGTGTGACTTTTTGTCACAAAACAAGGAAGTAAAAAATGTAATTTGCATATGCAAATTATGATTCGGTTCGGTATTGAATTTTTTGAAATCTTCAGCTTGAATTTGACTTTCAAAGTGCCCCATAGGAGAAAAGGAGACAGCAGCCTGAATTCCTCTGTGTGCTGAACCAGAGGTCAGATAACCTGAAGCAACTTCAGTGTCTGCAGCTTAAATACATACTCACATCATTAGCCCCAAAGTGGTCTGAAGGAATACAAACATAGATTTAAGCTGCAGACACTGAAAAAAAGCTCAGGTCCTTTAGGTTATCGGTACAAAGTTGACTTCAGCGAACAGAGGAGTTCAAGTTGCCGTCGCATTTTCGCCTTTCTCCTATGGGGCACTTTGAAAATCTAATTCAAGCTGAAAATTTGAAAAATATCATTATAGCTATTTTGGGGGGGAAATAAGTATTAAAAAAATTAGTGTTACTGGTCCTTTAAGGGGCTGATTTACTAAAACGTCAATTTCTAAAAATACAAAGTTGGCAAAACTCCCTTCCATGAATTGAACTAATTTATCAATAATCTTTTGAGAACAAAATTAGGGCAACAAAATCGAGCATCAATACGTATTGTACGATTGACGCTCTGAAAACTTGGTTTTATCTCATTTTCACTGTGACAACTCGACTTTTTCAGATTATCCAGCGCAAATCACGATGTCAAGAAACAACTTCAGGAACATCTGCCATTGACTTTACATGACCTCGACATATTTGAGACTGAGTAATTTCTGATTCGAATGTTTAGTAGTAGCTCTGGGGTATGATAAATCTCTAAAAATTTGCGTTTCCCCCTAAAAATCTTGACCAGAAAAAATCAAGATGTAATAAATGGGCCCCTACACTGTGTGTAAAGCCACACAGTGTATTCAACATGTGCTCTTTAAACTTAAAGGGGTTGTTTGTTAACTTTTAGTATGTTACAGAATGGCTGATTCTAAGCAACTTTTCAATTGGTCTTCATTTTGTAATTATTTGCCTTCTTCTTCTGACTCTTTCCAGCTTTCGAATGGGGGTCACTGACCCTATCTAAAAAAACACATGCTCTGTAAGGCTACAAATGTATTGTTATTATTACTCGTCTTTCTATTCAGGCCTCTTCTATTCATATTCCAGTCTCTTATTCAAATCAGTGCATGTGGACCCTAGCAACCAGATGGCTGAAATTGCAAACTGGAGAGCTGCTGAATAAAAAGCTAAAAACTCAAAAATAATAAAAAATGAAAATCAATTGCAAATCATCTCAGAATATCCCTCTCTACATCAAACTAACAGTTCATTTAAAGGTGAACAACCCCTTTAATGTAAAAATGTAATACAGTGAAATACATGTGATACAGTCGCGTGATTTTAAGCTTTCCCTCATTTTACATTGTTGATTTGTGGTCCCACCTATATGTTATACAGAATACATTTCCCTGATTTTTTCATTTTCCTGGATTTTACACTATTTTTTTCTGGTCCCCTGAAAAACGTAAAATGGGGGTTCTACTGTAATTGTTTTGCGGTTATCCTTGGTCCGCTCAATAGATTTACCATAAAACATTATTATTAACATGTATTTATATAGCGCTAACATATTGCGTAGCACTGTAAAGTAAATGTGATTATACAACTACATCACATGAATTACATACATAGAATATATGGAGTAACAAACATCACAGTCAATACAGGTACAAAAAGGTGAGGAAGGCCCTATGCATAGGCATACAGTCTAAAGGGAAGGGAGTAATACACAAGGTGTGGGAGTGGGCAAGATCGAATTAAGTGGGTGAGAAATGTGGTATTGCGTTTGGTAGTTAAGCAGAGTGAGGGTAGGCTTCTCGAAAGAAGTGCGTTTTCAGAGATTTCTTGAAAGTAGAAAGGTTGGGAGAAAGTCGGACAGACCGTGGAAGAGCGTTCCAGAGGAGGGGTGCAGCCCTTCCAAAGTCTTGAATGCGAGCATGTGAGGAGGTAATGAGAGAAGAGTTGAGTAGCAGGTCAGTAGAGGAGCGTAGTAAGCGAGTGGGTGAGTATATAGAGATGAGTTCAGAGATGTAGGGTGGGGCAGAGTTTTGAAGTGCTTTGAAAGTCAGTGTCATTAATTTGAATTTGATTCTGAAAGGTAATGGAAGCCAGTGCAGGGATTGACAGAATGGCGAGGCAGAGGAGGAGCGGTTGCTGAGGTGTATGAGCCTCGCAGCATTGTTCATTATGGACTGGAGAGGTGACAGTCTCTGGAGGGGGAGGCCAATTAAAAGAGAGTTACAGTAGTCTAGACGCGATATGATGAGAGAGTGAATAAGAATTTTGGCAGCGTCTTGGGTGATAAATGATCGTATTTTGGATATGTTCCTTAGGTGGAAGTGACAAGATTTAATAAGTGACTGGATATGAGGAGTGAATGACAGGGCAGAATCTAGGATAACCCCAAGGCACCGGGCCTGGGGAGAGGGGGTGATAGTGGAATTGTTAACTATGATGGATACTTCGGGGATGCTACTGGTGTTAGTTGGAGGAAAGAGAACCATTTCAGTTTTAGAGAGGTTTAATTTAAGGTAGCGTTGTGACATCCAGGTAGAGATAGCGGACAGGCAGGAGGAGACGCGAGTTAGGAGTTCTGGGTTGAGATCAGGAGATGAGAGATAGATCTGAGTATCATCAGCATAGAGGTGGTAGTGGAAACCATAAGAATTTATTAATTTGCCAAGGGAGGAAGTATAGAGGGAGAATAGTAATGGTCCCAGGACAGAGCCTTGGGGAACTCCAACAGAAAGAGGTAGGGGAGAAGATGCTACTCCATTGTAGGAGACACTGAAGGAACGATTGGTGATGTAAGAAGAGAACCAGGACAGGGCTGTGTCACGAAGGCCAAGTGACTGGAGGGACTGGAGGAGGAGAGGGTGATCTACAGTGTCAAATGCGGCTGAGAGATCAAGCAGTATTAGTAGTGAGAAGTGATTGTTGACTTTAGCGGTTAAAAGGTCATTAGTCAGTCGAGTCAGGGCAGTTTCCGTGGAGTGTTGTGGCTTAAAACCAGATTGTAGGGGGTCCAGCAGGTTATTGTCAGAGAGGAATGAGGTAAGTCGGTTGTAGACTAGGCGCTCAAGTAGTTTAGAGATGAAAGGTAGCAGAGCGATAGGTCGGAGGTTGTCAAGATTGGAGGGATCAAGAGAGGGTTTTTTCAGAATGGGGGTGACAAGAGCATGTTTTAGTTGAGAAGGAAACAGTCCAGTTGAGAGGGAAAGATTAAATAGGTGAGTTAAGGCTTTGATTAGACAAGGATTGGTATTGCGGAGAAGTTTTGAGGGAATTGGATCAAGCGGGCAGGTGGTAAGGTGAGAAGAGGCCAGAAGCTTTGAGACTTCCTCATCAGTGACAGGGGTGAAGGAGCACAGGAGAGACTGAGGAGTGTGGAGGGAGGGTGGTGGAAGTCTAGGGGGGTTGAGTAGTGTAATGTCCCTTCTGATAGTGTCAATTTTGTTTTTGAAGTGCTCAGCAATATCTTGAGCAGAGACAGATGTGCATGGAGGGGGTGGAGAAGGGGAAAGGAGAGTGTTAAAGGTGGAGAAAAGTTGTGCTGGTTTTTTAGAAAGGGAGTTAATGAGTGAAGTAAAGTATGTTTGTTTGGCTTGGAAGAGGCTGGTGTTAAAGGAGCGCAGGGCAGATTTGTAGCTCCAAAAGTCTGATTCTGAACGGGATTTGCGCCAGCGACGCTCAAGTGCACGTGAGTGTCTTTGGAGCGCTTTTGTATGAGCAGTATGCCAAGGTTGAAGTGGTTTGGGTCTAGAACGTTTAGTTTTTATAGGAGCAAGCTCATTTAGGGCAGTGGTGAGAGTACTATAGTAGACAGAGTTAGCCACATGACAATAAGATCTTTATAATGGCTCCATTTTGACTGCCTATAACTTGGGTTTGTAGATAAAGATAACCTTATTGAAGGTTAGTTCAGATAGCAAGCTCTTGTGACCAACCACTGGCACCACAGTGACTAGACCAAGGCTCCACGCTCTAAGCCCTGACTCACTGGCCACAGTCCCAAACATCCCAGCCTTTCTCTGACTCCTGTCTCACATTGTCCGGTTACTGCCCCCTCCCTGCTGTTTATTTAGCAGTTAGCAATTTCCAAGCTCATAGCAAGCGACCGGCTCCAAAATAAACACTTTCTCTGAGCGAGATAAAACAAAGAAATGCCCATACACTCGCCCATGGAAAGCTAAAGGATGAGCTTTGTGGGTTTTGCTACAATCCTTACGGATAAACTCATCATGTAATTTATAATGTGCACCAGAGGAATTTAACTTTAACTTCAGAGTGAAATATATCTAATGTTGCCAATTAGTAAAATGATATGGTGACGTTTAGTAGTGCTTAACACTAGGGGGGTTATTTATTAAATTCAAATTCAAAAAACTCGAAAATTCAAGGTTTTCTTTGCTATTTTTGTGGGAAAAAACTTGAATTATTCGCGATTTATACCCCGAGGCTACTAAAAGTCCAAATCCAAAAGTACTTCATCTCCAAGCTGTCGGGGTCCTGTCGAAGTCAATGGCAAAGCTCTCATTTCAAATTTGAAGATATCTTGGCCTGCACTGAGTTTTGGCCAAAAATCAAAGGGTTTCAAGCAATTTCACGAAAAATTTTATAGTTTCGGGCCTAAAACCAGATTTTTTTTTTTTTATTTTTTTTTTGCAAATAGCCGAATTTGTCAAGTTTTTTTCAGAACCGATTTTATCGAGTTTTATTCGATGATAAATAAGGTCAAATCATGGATTCTAGTTTGGTATGACTTTTTTTACTTAAAAAATCTGATTTTGATAGACAACCCCCTAAAAGGTACAGTGGAATAATGCTACGAGTTTGTAACTGTTAGGGTGGAATAACAGTCTGGGTTAGAAGGACACAATGCTGAGGGCTAGGGTAGAATTATCGCCTGGGTTAGAAGAATATGGTGCAAAGGTTAGTGTGGGCTGACTGCTCCAAAACAAGTGAAATGGTTGGTTAATGTTCTAGATTAAGAGGGCAAAACCCAAAGGTCTTGGGTAAAATAATATTCTGGGTTAGGAGGATATAATACTTAGGGTTAGTGGATTTGGAGGACAAACACTTAGGGACGGACAATGCTGTGATAGGAGAACATAACAATAAGGATCAATTATTGATTCATCGTCAGGAATTCTAACCTGTTCAGTAAGGTACCTTCAGCAAAAAAAAGGTCTCCTCTAATAACCAGTGTAGTAATGGTACCTGCCCCCCCCCCGTGTTGCTTGAAGGGAATAATGTCCTTAATCACCATCATCCGTTTCATAAACTCAACCTTCTAGCCCCCATATCCTTCTAGCCCTGCATGATGGATTGCATCTTGGCTGATAGACAAGTCGACCAATTTCTAACTATCACAGCATTGTCTATCCCAAAAGTGTTTGTCCTCCAAATCCAAAGCTTTATCTCCCACTAACCCCAGAATATTATTTTACCCAAGACTTAGATATAGGCCGGCGTTTCTATCAGCCAAGACAGAAAATGTTGCACTGGCACCTCTAGAACTCTATCGGTAGAACTCTATTGTTTCTAAGTGTATACCTTATGATTCAGCTCTTTGTAATGAAAAACGAACAATGATAAAAAGAAAGATTGTAATTAATACATGTATGGTCACCTTAATTGTTTCTTGTGGCTTTACAGATCTGAAACAACCAGACCAGGGGTCCCTAACCTTTTTTACCCGTGAGCTACATTCAAATGTAAAAAGAGTTGAGCAACACAAGCGTGAAAATAGTTCCTGGGGTGCCAAATAAGGGCTGTGATTGGTTATTTTGTACCCCCATGTGGATGGTCAGCCTACAGGAGACTCTGTTTAGCATTACGTCTGGTTTTTATACAACCAAAACAAGCCTGGAATTCAAAAATAAGCACCTTCTTTGAGGCCACTGGGAGCAACATCCAAGAGGTAGGTGAGTAACATGGTGCTCATAAGACACTGGTTGAAGGTAAAGAGATGCCAAACAATCAAGACACATGTACAGTAGACAAATAATTTAGCCGTAATTACAATATGGCACGACCTGATGATGTGCATTAACATGATCAATGTACCGCTCACTTAGATATTTCATTATTAAAACAATAGGCAACTACGAATGTCTTGTGATATTTCTTGCTCTAAGCAGGGCAAAATTGAAAGTAAAGTTATATTCGGCTGTTTCCTGGTTTGCATGACCACCATCAAAACATATCAATAGTCCATGAAGAAGTCCTCTGTATAATGGAGCTGTTCTTTATCTGAAAGTCTAAAAGGGCCTGCGTCTGAAGATTTGTTTATACAGAGGGCTTTTCAGTGGACTGGTGATTTGCTTTGTGTGCTTGTTAGAACCAGGAAAAAGAATGTGACTTTCACTTTCAAGGGAATATACTGGTCCTTTCAACCTTGGATCATCAGCACTGCTCAAATGAGTCTGACTTGGAGCTGCATTTGAGATCCTTTCAAGATCATAACCCATTTGAACTTTGTTAGGATTTATGTTTTCTTCAGTGTTTTTGTGTGTAATGGAAAATAGCCGCGTGGGAAGCCTTACGTTCTGTTTTTCACATAGTTTGTGGTTAATAATACAGGAATTTATATTTGCTGTTATCTTTGAACACCAACAATAGCACTGGAATAGGCCGTGGCATCTGAATGATAAGTATGGTGCGTGAAGAACTAGAACATCTATTTATTATGGGGATTTCATAAGTAGGCGGATTGCCCAGAGCATGCCTGTCTATGAGTGCACAGTAACACGTTTGAGAGCTGTTTGCTAAATACATTGATATCCAAGGGCTTAATAATGAAAACAGAGCCATATGCAGCAATAAACTTAGCTTTGCTGGGCGAATAAAATACTGCTGGATAATCTACGTTTGCATATGTAGAGATTAGAGATGGGAAGACGTTCTTATATCACACAATTCCATAACAATTTGTAATGAGCGCATCTCCCCAGCCCTTACACCTTGCCATTAGCACTGCAGCCCCATCCGTACTTCTCCGATGGCTTTGCTCATACTTTACTACATCTGGCATTATTTAAGACATGTCAAACAGGAGAAATAAATGACTTGGCAATATTTGTTTCGGATACTGCCAAACTATGAAGTGCGTTCTCTTTGTTTTTGTTTTGTTTCTTTAATGGCATCAAATGATTCAGAAACGACATGCTCTGCGTCCTGCGCCATCTATATCCCCAATAACAGAACGTTCCAGCTTCACTCAGACAAGGGAAACCTTGGGCTCTGTCCAACCACCATCATATTACACACTGGGACTCCAGCCTGATCCATTCCAGATTGTGCTCGGTGCTGACTCGGCACTACCTGGGCATTGTACCTGCGGTGGATAGGAGGGCGCCAGATTAAGGGTCAGATTGTGGGTGTTTGCTGATCTGATTTTCTGGACATACCTGACTGTAATTAATAGGAGCACTTTATTGCATTTGTTATCCGTTACAGATATGATGGGCTACAAATAGAGGTCCGACCCCAAAAATATCTCCAGATAGATGACTTCTAAAACAGAATGTGCACTGATCCTTTTCTTAAAGGAGAACTAAAGCCTAACTAAAGAAGTAGCAGCTTCTCAACAGCCAATCAGAGCCCACTGAGCATGTGAGTGTCACAGACACTTTCCAAGATGGTGACCCCCTGTGACAAGTTTGAAGTCCTGGATCATTGCTGCTATTGACAAGCTGAAACTTTAGCCTCGTGCAATAAATTCACTATATAAAATATGGCATTTTAAGCCATTTATGTTTAGGGTTTAGCTCGCCTTTAAAAGTTAACCCAGAAGCCTCCTACATCTATCACATTCCCTTTCTGCTGGGAATTTCCCCTTCTGCCCATTATCCCCAGCTCTAATCCCAGCCCTAAATGCAATGTATAGATGGGCGGAAGGCTGTCACAGCTCTGTAATCCCTGGCTTTATTTTGTTATAGTCTTTGCTCATGTGTATGCTATGGCAATCCTTTATTACTACATATCCCTGCCACCATAACGTAAATAAGTCTTGAACATACATGTGTGTGTGCAATGCTGAACATTGCACAAACATCCTGAGGTTTTATTTACATACTTTCATTATTGATATATTCGTTCTTCCGTCTGTGAATTTGTAATAGGTACAAACCCGTGCAGAAAGAGATCATCATAAAGCTCCAAGCCCTGAAAGCTATTGCAACAAATAATCCCTCTGATAGGCTGTTAAACTACAACTCCCAGGATCCCATAGTGTAACACGGAGAGGTCCATGCTTGTCTATCACTACATTACAGACCCATGATGAGATGAAAGTATGGGAGACAGACTATCAGGCAAGAACATCAGGATAATTATCTTCTTGTTAATTCAGTGGGAAAGGACACACAGGACTCTTTATTGATGGAAAGAGTCCTGCAGCAGGTCGGGTACCCGCGGGTTACCCGCGAAAAACTGCGGTACCCTGCGGGTTGTCGATAGAAGTTCCGGGTGCGGGTATAGACTCGGGTCAGCGGTTCTGCGGGTTTGCGGGTCTTAGTAGCAATTATTCCTCCTTTTTTGATCACGACTACTTCCGATGATGGCACGTCCTGATTCTTGATGGTCAGCGGGTCCGGGTTTGCGGATATGGTACTTGACGGTCGGGTACCTGGTTCAAGTGGGTAAGAATGCGGGTTGCAGGTACGGGTCGAGGTTAGAAAAAATGGACCCGCTCAAGACTCTACCTCAAAAAGCACACACAATATTATAGATTGCAGCTATGTTTATTCTTTTATGTAGTTCAATAAGAACTTCAATGTTTCAAATTAAAGCCCTGCTATGAACTACAAACTCATGGCCCATGTCCTTTACCCAAAAATGTTGAATTCCAGCGCAATTGCGGCTGCAAGGGAGGTGCCACTAGCAGCAAAATGACATCTGGGGTGAATCTTTAAACGAAAGTCCACTGTGCACAGTGGGAACCCTGGGATGACAGTCAGATTGACGGTGGCAGTTTGGTACAGGAAGCAGTGGGGACTCACTAGCAGGGATGCTATCAGGGGGGCACAGGGGAGACAGTTGTCCTGGGCCCTTTAACTTTCCAGTTTTAAGGGTGGTCCAGGTGTGCTGCACTTCCCGGATGAAGCAACTGCAGAACCCGCTAAAAGGAACAAAAGGGAGCTGAAGCCATCAAAAGAAACTAAAGAAAACTGAAGCCACCACAAGGGAGCTGAAGAGGAGGAGAATGAATTCCACTGAACAGCAATTGGCTTTTTTTTTAACCCCTGGGAAACATTTATGGAGAACCCTCGCCACCATTTTATTTTTTATAAACTTGCATGGGGGACCCTGGTCACCAATGTTTTTTTAAAAGGAGGGGGCTTAATAATGCTTTGGCCAAAAATGTTTTTACTGTTTTAGTGCTCATTTGTGGCCCTTTACTGTGTCGAGATCTGGGGTAGGGCCAGGCTTCGGTGGGCAGGGCCAAAGGGGCTCCGAAAATTTTGTCTTACAGGTCCCCATGATTTCTGATGGCAGCCCTGCTCATTAGCGCCGAGTCAGTGAGTCCCTAATGCATACCAATTATGAGCAGAAAGCAGAACACTGGAACATTTGCAGAACTACAGCAACCTACAGGCAATGAGAAAAACATAACATTCATAGGCTACACCATCCTATAGCCAATCAAAGCATAAGAACATTTTCAGAACTAGACCAACCAATTGTCAATAAGGCAACTGAAGTTTTACAGGCTAGACCAACCCACAGCCAAATGAGAACAACGGAACATTCTATAAGCTAGACGGACAATCACAGCATTAGAACATTTGCAGAACTAGACTTATAGCCAATGAGGGCAATGGCACAATCACAGGCTAAACCAACAGCCAATCATTAAAATAAGCATATTACCACCATAGATCAACATTAAACCATCTCCTGAAAATGTTGCTTCAGACTTCTCTGCTTCAATTGCATCTTTCTCCTTCTACTGACCTCTGAACTTGGAGACTAACAATTAGATATGTGATGTGAAGTTATGTGTTTTTACAACATTTTTTTTTGCATAAGACTTCCATGGGTGGGTAAGTGTTTTATGGACTCATCGGGACGTTTAATTCTATGAGCAAATGCCTTAGGAATTTAAACTATCTGGCACCAAAATAGAGTATACACCCATAAATATTGTTAGATTGTTTTGGTATGGTTTGTTTCTTGGAAATAGGTAGTTTTTTTATGTATTTTCTTCACTGATTACTGGTGAGGTAGTATTGTAGATCGTTCATGGAATTATTCTGTTTTTTCCCAATCAATCAGCCATGCAATAAGTTAAATCAAGACCAACGTTAACATTTGGGTAATTCTGACCAGGCTGTCCCATCATCTGGGCAGTGTTAGACCCTCTAAACTGAAAATATCAACTGATTTCCTTATTAGCAGGTGGATGGGGCATCAAGAGATGAGGCAGTAAGAGAACTGCAGTTCCTTACTTACATTAGTGAGCCAATGGAGAAATTTGGCCAAACAAAATATCATATTGTCCAGCCAATGGGACGATAGTTTGGATGAATGGAAGAATAATCCATGTACTGTCATCTTTCCAATGTAGTAAACCCATACCAACCAGTCAACAAACAGACTTACTGTAGACCAACCCAAGCTGGTGGAATGGGTAATGGAACAACCGAATACACAAACGACAATCTGAAAACACGTTTCCATGCCTGTGCTCACTGTTACAAAGAGAACTGATTTTGTTTTCAGTACAAATAAGAGAGCGGTGCCACAAACATAGTCTTCTAGAGTAGAAAGTTTCTATCAAACTGTGTCAATGGCATTAATCAACCGATATTATTGCTTAGACGTGATTCATGTTTTACATGAGGAATAAAACAAGTCTAGTTGTAACTATATGATTTCAAAGAAAGGAAAAAGGGATATGGTCCTTAAAATGGGACTGAATAATTGAATCCCTAGGCTGCTGGCCCAGTAGTGATCCTTTACCAATGAACGGTTTTCAAAAATCTCTCAAACGACCCAGAAAAACAAGGCACAGGAGAGCACTTTGAGCAAATTGATTTTTTTTCGTGGTTTTTATTTGGTTACAACCCCTTTAATTCTAAATTGAACTTCTAATTTAAGAGTTCCATGGAACACTCATAAATATACATATGATACAGTTGGAAGAGATACAAGAAAACAACGACTAAAATTAATTGGAAGAAGCTGAATGAAAATGCTAAGTAGCATTCTACTGGGCTTTAGCTCTAAGTGCCAAGGTAATTGAATTATGGACAACAAACATCACGGAGAAGAGACGCAAAGGTGCCTAATGACATCTCCCTCAATGTATTTCTACAGAACTCTTTAAATAGAACCAAAATAAGCCACACAATTTGGCATCATGGCAAGACCAATTCGGAAACAAACAAGGATACAGGAAGTTTCAGGGTGATTGAGCAAGAGGATGAACCTCCATTATTTCCAAGTGCTTTGATTATTGATGGGCATTAATCAACCTCACAAGACTTTTGTGACTGAACTTGGAGAAGGTGCCTGGCCCATGCAGAACCGGACTGTAACTTACTTGGCTGCGGCTGGAAAGCACAATGAGAGTGGCAAGGCCATAGCACTCAGGCTTGGGACCAAGCAAACATTTTAAATCCTTATTCACCTATCAACTATGGTGTTTCACATTCAGCTGCGTAGTGAGGCGGGCTTACTAAACGCAAATGAGGTCAGGGTAAGGCATCACTCACCACTCCTGCTACATTTAATCTTTTCCAAAAAATTAATTAAGAACTAAACCCTAAAACTGAATATGGCTAGAAATGCCATATTTTATATACTGAACTTGATGCACCAGTCTAAAAATTCAGTAGTAATGATCCAGGGCTTTAAAGGAGAAGTAAACCCCCAAACTAATGAAAACCCCTACCCTCCACAGTCTCCCCTCCCTGTCCCTGCCCCGGTGTTAATACCTGTAAATGCCCCTAAGTCCTTAATTACCCCTCGATGCAAATTCAGCGCAGCGGAGCTCACGGATGCCATCATCACTACTTCGGGAATCTTCGGGTCCCTTTGGCAATTTTTTTCGGGACCAAAAAATTGCTACAACTGCACATGCGCCAATACACCGCTGGCTTACTGAAGCCTCCCGAAGTGGTGAAAATGGCACCCGTGCACTCCGCTGACTCTGTATCGAGGGCTAATTAAAGACTATGGGGCATTTACAAGTATTAACACCTGTGCGGGGGGAACAGGGGGATTATAGAGGGTAGGGGTTTTCATTAGTTTGGTGGTTTAGTTCTCATTTAAAGGACATGTAAAGCGTATATTTTCCTACCATGTATATAAGTTGGGCATATCTTCCCCACCCAAGCGACGTCATTTGTACTACATATACCCCCTCCATTTGCCAGCACCATCACATTTTCCTAAAACAATTAGCAGCTTTCACCGGCGGCCATTTTCTCTCTGACATCATCAGTAACACTGACATGTGCAAACAGGACATGTATGCTGTAAAGGTCATGCAATACAGAATGCAGCTTTAGCACAACATTCTTTGATAAAAAAAAGTTCTGCTGGGGTTGAGCACTGTAATGGTTAAGCTGAGCTAAGGAGAGGTGGTTAGGAAAAATAAATATGATCAGACAGCTAGAGTTTCTATGGGAACCAGCAATGCTATCTCTTCATTGGCTGTTAGACTGCAGGGTGTCTCAATTAGTTGGGAAAAACTGAGCATGCTCATTATCCAACAGCCAAATTCCTAAGGAAGGGGACCGAGGGGGTTAGAAGGGGAGAAGGAATTCTAAGTGATTAGGGGGATGCTGCAGCTTTACAGTTAACCTTTTAACTACTAGATTGGTAGGTTTCTGAAGATTTCAAAATGGCTGTTCACATGACCTTTAAAGTTGTCACAGTAATTCTCTATCTTGGATTTAGTTAAACGTGTCAGCGACACTGCACATGCTCAGTGTGCTCTGAGCAGAAGCAGAGAAGCCAAGCTTATGGGTTAGTGGTGCATATAAGGTCATATAAGCCGATGCTACAGGGCTGATTATTACATTCTGATGCAAATTGCACTGAGTTCAGAGCTGTCATGTACTAATAATCTGAATCTGCTAAACAGCCTTATATTGCCGATATTTATATTCTATAGATAAAGCATATTGTGAGTGGGTCCCTAAGCTCAGTAAGTGACAGCAGCACAGAGCATGTGCAGTGAATCAGCAGAAAAGAAGATGGGGAGCTACTGGGGCATCTTTGGAGACACAGATCCTTACTGCTAAAGGGCTGTGGTTGCCTTGGGCTGGTACAGAAGTTCAAAACATAATGTACAATGTTTCTGCCCTACCTCCTTTAGGCTTTAGTTCTTCTATAAAAATGGTCTTCTTCAGTTCAAGCTCCCCATGGAGGTCCAACCTTTGCTCAAGTGTCCCTTATCTCATAACTGTTGTAGATATAGAAAAAATATAGGTAGACTAATGATTCAGTCATAATTACAAGAACATCTGGACCAGCCCAATAAATTAAAGGGGCATTGAAGTGAGTCTTATTGTTTGAGCAGAAGCGATCACTGCAGAGGAACCAAAAATCTGAACCCTCTAACCTGGTAAAATCACCATTGCTTGAGTTTAGTGATATTCTGGGAATATGCTATCTTCTGAAACGTGTCATCTCAACAAAGAACTTACTTTTCCTTATGACCAAAGGCACATCATTTATAACGGAAATATATGAAAACACTCTAATGACTTGCTCATTTTAGCTCTTAGTTCTCTGGTGCCCAGACTTTACCAATGCAGAATCTACTTTAGTTATCCTGAGGGTCTATCACCAGCAGGCCCAGGCTAGCAATCTGTGGGTTCAGCAAATGCTAGAGGAGTTGCTATAAGATATCAGTCATTCTTTATTGGGCCGGCGGTGGGACTGTTTGGGCCTCTGTGAACTTGAAATGCCAAGGCCTATTTTCAGACCTGACCACCATTGTTATAGCGGCAGGCAAAAACGTCACTTCCATTTCTACTGGTTGTCTATGGCCAGTGCTATGCTGTGGTAGATCTACTGGTCATCAGCTCACAATCTACCTTTTGGGAACCCATGTCTTAGTTATCATACCGCTATGGGATTTATAATACAGAACGCTTGGTACCTGTGGTTTTCTGGATGACACAGAGCCGGACATGTTTAGAAGGAAACACTGGCTGGCAGAGAGGTAGATTTAAGCACTCACTGCCACGGTTCTCTGACCTCATGTTTTGGTTTGTTTTTTCGAGTTTTTGTTTGTAATTGCTTTGTTTTGTATGTTGTACTGTATCTTTCCCAGTCCATGTATGGCTCTAGAGAATATGTTGACACAGACAACTACAGGATCAGCTAACCAACCTGCCCAACTGGAAAACCACTGGACTCCCAAATGATTCTGATCAGGAAATTCAGTCATTTTGGCCATGCAAAGAACAAACTGAACAGATTAACCAAATTGGTGAGTCGCATTGCATCATATGAAACTGGCGCCTTGAGGAACCTAATATTGTGCAAAAGAAGAAAAACAGCAGGTTACTTTGACCTTAAATTTCCTTTGTTACTCTCCATAACCTTTCAGCTTCTGCCTAATAATTTGTGTTGTATGTTGTGACTTAAAGGGGAAATAAACTTTCCAAAACCAAGTTGTTGAGGGCCACAACTCATTAGCAGACTCATTAAGGGCTACAGAATGTTGGAAGTCCAGAGACATAAAGAAGAAATCCTTGAAGCAACACTCTTGTGAGGTATCCAAGGCCAAAAACCATTTATTAAAGGTCGAACTTTTTAAACTCGAATATACTCACAATTCTACTGGGAGGTTATTTAAGAAAAAATTTGAATGGCTAATATTCAATTGGATGGTTCCGACCCAAAAATTTAAAACGTTTTCAACTCATACGTATCTAGTTTTTCCCCCTAAAAAAAAACCAACTCAAATGTCAGGAAGGCTATTAACATCTCCAAAGGGATCAACGGAAGTCTGCCATTTACTTGTACATGAACTCCGCAGGTTTTATAAGGCGAATAATTGATCTAGGACTATTTCAATGGTCAAGCTGTGATAAATCTCACATTCGAATTAAAATTTTTAAACTTGAAAATTCAAGTGTAAATGAGCAATATTAGGGTTGGTGACCTGTAGACATGGTGACTAACTTGTTCCTATATTTATTAATGTAAAAATAAGTTATGCATATTTTTTATAGCATCCCTTTTATAAAGGTCTGTGCAGGAACGGTGTCGCTAAAATAGTGAAGTACCAGGACATACACTGGGATATTGTGCGAGTATTTTGCCTCTGCCTATTTGTGTCCTTAATGGTTTATTTATGGACAAATAAACAGCTTATAAACACTACTTATAAATAGCGTTTATTTTACCTTTAATTTACAAATCAAGTCTGTTTTCATGAAGTTGTATGTACGGTATGAGATGCAGGGCAGCTTAGATGAACAGCCAAAAACTGTGCCCCCTTGGAGAACAAAATGATAAATAAGACAAACCGTATAAATTTCGGGACATGGTTTGTTATGAGCGAGAGTTAAAATCTGCTGATATCATGGGACCCAAGGGTTGAGTTGGCCCTCTCCAGTCCATAATAAAGAAATGAGAGGAAAGAAACATGGCTAAAGGGGAACTATTGTGGAAATTTAAATTTAATATAAGCTTCCTCATACTGAAATAAGTTCTGAAAGAAAATTCTGTACAGTTTCTGAAATAATCAAGTTTATCTTCACTATCCCTCTCTCAGCATCTGTTTCTCCTCATTCAGCAGTTGGGTGTCAGATATTCATTGACAGTTAGATCCAATATATCTTATAGGGGGGCTCCTTTTGCCTAGAAGATGTATTAGAGCTAGGGATGCACCGAATCCACTATTTTGGATTTGGCCGAACCCCCGAATCCTTCGCGAAAGATTTGGCCGAATACCGAACTGAATCCGAATTTGCATATGCAAATTAGGGGTTGGAAGGGGAAAACAATTTTTACTTCCTTGTTTTGTGACAAAAAGTCACGTGATTTCCCTCCCTGCCCCTAATTTGCATATGCAAATTAGGATTTGGTTCGGCCGAATCCTGCTGATCCAAATCCTGGATTCGGTGCATCCCTAATTAGAGCTCACTCAAATAACTGATTCCAGTACAAACAAGCTAAATAACTGCCTTTTGCACAAATCCTGCATGTAGAGAGACATGATGTCTGGTGAGTTTAATAGAGTGAGCTCTAATAAAGGAGCCCCCCTATAAGATATATTGGATCTAACTGTCAATGAATATCTGACACCCAACTGCTGCATGAAGACAGAATGAAGAGAAACAGATGCTGAGAGAGGAATAGTGAAGATAAACTTGATTATTTCAGAAACAGTACAGAATTTTTAATTTATTTAGAAAGTTTCTTATTTCATTGTGATGAAGCTTACAGTGGTGTGAAAAACTATTTGCCCCCTTCCTGATTTCTTATTCATTTGCATGTTTGTCACACTTAAATGTTTCTGCTCATCAAAAACCGTTAACTATTAGTCAAAGATAACATAATTGTACACAAAATGCAGTTTTTAAATGAAGGTTTACGTTATTAAGGGAGAAAAAAAACTCCAAATCTACATGGGCCTGTGTGAAAAAGTGATTGCCCCCCTTGTTAAAAAATAACGTAACTGTGGTTTATCACACCTGAGTTCAATTTCAAAGGTTATAAAGCCATTTCTAAAGCTTTGGGACTCCAGCGAACCACAGTGAGAGCCATTATCCACAAACGGCAAAAACATGGAACAGTGGTGAACCTTCCCAGGAGTGGCCGGCCGACCAAAATGACCCCAAGAGCGCAGAGACAACTCATCCGAGAGGCCACAAAAGACCCCAGGACAACATCTAAAGAACTGCAGGCCTCACTTGCCTCAATTAAGGTCAGTGTTCACGACTCCACCATAAGAAAGAGACTGGGCAAAAACGGCCTGCATGGCACATTTCCAAGGCGCAAACCACTTTTAAGCAAAAAGAACATTAAGGCTCATCTCAATTTTGCTAAAAAACATCTCAATAATTGCCAAGACTTTTGGGAAAATACCTTGTGGACCGACGAGACAAAAGTTGAACTTGTAGGGAAGGTGCGCGTCCCGTTACATCTGGCGTAAAAGTAACACAGCATTTCAGAAAAAGAACATCATACCAACAGTAAAATATGGTGGTGGTAGTGTGATGGTCTGGGGTTGTTTTGCTGCTTCAGGACCTGGAAGACTTGCTGTGATAGATGGAACCATGAATTCTACTGTCTACCAAAAAATCCTGAAGGAGAATGTCCGGCCATCTGTTCGTCAACTCAAGCTGAAGCGATCTTGGGTGCTGCAGCAGGACAATGACCCAAAACACACCAGCAAATCCACCTCTGAATGGCTGAAGAAAAACAAAATGAAGACTTTGGAGTGGCCTAGTCAAAGTCCTGACCTGAATCCTATTGAGATGTTGTGGCATGACCTTAAAAAGGCGGTTCATGCTAGAAAACCCTCAAATAAAGCTGAATTACAACAATTCTGCAAAGATGAGTGGGCCAAAATTCCTCCAGAGCGCTGTAAAAGACTCGTTGCAAGTTATCGCAAACGCTTGATTGCAGTTATTGCTGCTAAGGGTGGCCCAACCAGTTATTAGGTTCAGGGGGCAATTACTTTTTCACACAGGTTTGGATTTCTTTTCTCCCTAAATAATAAAAACCCTCATTTAAAAACTGCATTTTGTGTTTACTTGTGTTATCTTTGACTAATAGTTAAATGTGTTTGATGATCAGAAACATTTTGTGTGACAAACATGCAAAAGAATAAGAAATCAGGAAGGGGCAAATAGTTTTTCACACCACTGTATATTACATTCTCATTTTCGCGATAGTTCCCCTTTAAACAGGGGACAGCGAGTTAGTTCGGCAGCGCGTCGATAAGTCTGGGGAAGTAGGAACACGTATGCACTTTGTGGGGTTACAAGATAAAGGGAAAGGCTGTAAGAAGTGAATGAGTAAAGCAGTGCAAGTTCATGAGCTCTGCAAATCTCTTTCCTAGGAAGATGCCAAAGCAAAGCCCTGCTGAACAATAAACACATTGCAAAAGTAATACATAATAGGAACAGCGGTGCTGTGGCCCCAACTGGCATCCAATCATAGGGCTGTTATGCAGGGTACAGGGAGTTAGCAACTCTTTATTGATTCCTATAATTGTGGGGCAGGAGGGAGATATTTATTTCTAAAATAACCAACTTAACTGGTCACAGGTACCTTTCCAAGCTGCCAGGACGCTTAAAGGGGTTGTTCACATTTGTGTTAACTGTTAGTATGATGTGATATTCGAGACAATTTGCAATTGGTTTTCATTTATTATTAATTGTGGTTTTTGAGTTACTTGGCTTTTTATTCAGCAGCTCTCCAGTTTGCTATTTCAGCCATCTGGTTCTAGGGGCCAAATTCCCCTAGCAACCATACATTGAGTTGAATAAGAGACTGGAATATGAATAGGAGAGGCCTGAATAGAAAGATGAGTAATACAAAGTAGCAATAACAATATATTTTTAGACTTAAAGAGCGTTTGTGTTTTAGATGGGGTCATTGACCCCTGTTTGAAAGCTGGAAAGAGTCAGAAGAAGTAAGGCCAATTAAAAGGTAGTCACTATCTCGAGGCTCTATCTCTCTGGATACTCTCTCTTTCTTCTTCTATATAACTGGATGTTTAAAATGCAATAAAGAAAATCTGTTAAAAAAAAAAAAGGTAGTCAGAAAAGGCCATTTTATAACATACTAAAAGTTAACTTGAAGGTGAACCACCCCTTTAAAGTCAGTAAGTTCTGACCCAATGTTCCTGGGACCACTATAAAACGGTTTCTCGTATGATGTTCATTGGTAGAAAATAGACATTGTAAAAATATTCAGAACATGCAGGAGGTACAGGTATGGGACCTGTTATCCAGAATGCTCGGGAACTGGGGTTTTCCGTAATTTGGGTCTTCATCCCTTAAGTCTCCTAGAAAATAATATAAACATTAAATAAACCCAATAGGCTGGTTTTGCTTCCAATAAGGATTAATTATATCTTAGTTGGGATCAAGTACAAGGTACTGTTTTATTATTACACAGAAAAAGAAATCAGTTTTTTAAACTTTGGATTATTTGGATAAAATGGAGTATATGGACACTGCCTTTCCGTAACTGGGAGCTTTCTGGATGACAGATTTCTGGATAATGGATCCCATATCTGTCCAATAAACATACAGTACTATACACATGGGGGAAGACTGAAGAAGATGCACGAGCCCCTTAGAGAGGAACATGGGAGCAAATGAAGGATGTATATGCTCATTTAATTTGTCCTTTACCTCCGTTACACAGACAATTGGCCACTTATAGCCCACTGTGATGTAAAAGGTATTTCAAGGTTTTTATAAGCTTCAGTTATTATATAACAGAAAACATCAAAGGCAGATCACCTGTTACTTTATTATATTACAGAAAACATCAAAGGCAGATCACCTGTTACTGTTTCTTGCTTAGTAAACAGCGTATGTGATGCAAAGTTTTACTGCTCATAAAAAGGCAAAGTGCACCTCTGTATATGACTGTGTAGCCTCTGGAGCATTTTTGGGCCACAATGAAAGCTGGTGTGCTACTGCCCCCTGCAGGAGAATCAGGGGCATGTTCTAAACTCAGGAGGGCCGTGACTATACTGAGAATCCTCAACTTGTTTGCGGAAAGTTCTGAGTACAAACAAAACATACAGATAAAACATGTCATGAAAGGTCACAATGGAATAAACAGCAGGTCTCTGGCTGAAGGAAAACAGCACAAGACATCCACATGTTATTGCTGAGCAGAGGAGTCGCTGGAAATGATGAGTTACTGATGGCTGAGCAAGGGAAAGTGTATTGTACAATTCAGCATTAAACCTTATTCATTAAAGGGATTGTTCCCCTTTGGGTTAACTGTCAGTATGATGTAGAGAGGGATATTCTAAAACAATTGGTTTTCATTTTTTATTATTTGTGGTTTTAGAGTTATTTAGCTTTTTATTCAGCAGCTCTCCTGTTTGGAATTTTAGCAATCGGGTTGCTAGGGTGCAAATTCCCCTAGCAACCATACATGGATTTGAATAAGAGACTGGAATATGAATAGGAGAGGCCTGAATAGAAAGAGGAGTAATAAAAAGTAGCAATAACAATATATTTGTAGCCTTACAGAGCATTTGATTTTAGATGGGGTCAGAGACCACTATTGAAAGCTGGAGAGTGTCAGAAGAAAAAGGCAAATAACTAAAAAAAAACATAAGAAATAAATAATTAAGACCAATTGAAAAGTTGCTTAGAATTGGCCACTCTATAACATATATAAAAGTTAACGTAAAGGTGAACCACCCCTTTAAACTCACCAAACATGCTCTGTATAACCCGCTAACCCATCAGATTCTAAGTGTCTTTATTGGCAATGCAGCCCACTGCCCACCATAAAACTGCAAGTGATGTCCTTTAGATTGCAAGCTCCTATGAGTAGGGCCCTCTGATCCCACTTTTATTATGTCATCCTTGTTTGTTAAATTATTGTAAGTCCCATGTTTCTGCTACATTCATGTAAAGGGATGGGTAAAGTGCTGGAGCTATTTACATATATAAATATCAATGATGATGATGCTGTGATGTCATCACTGACCAGAAGTGACATCATCTCATCTAAGTGACCTGTTTGCCAGGAGTTGTGAGGAAGACTTTGAATAATGTTTTCTTTCCAGCCAAGAGGAGGCCATAGATAATAAAGCCTCCATTGTCTGGTCATAATCTGGCAAATGTGGGCAAGAGGTTGAAGTGGTAGCCCTGGGGCAACCATTTATTTATCAGAATCAGAATATTCATCCGAATATTGGGGCATTTTATATCACCTTTACAAATGGCAGCAGTCATGGCTCTGATACAACCCAGACACTGCCCACATTTGGTCCTTTTGAGGGTTTGTCAATGCAACGGTAACTCCAAGTTCTGGAATCAGTTTTTCATACATATGAGTTTATTCTGGCCACATATACAGGACAAGGTGTTGAGGATATGTGAGATACTTGGTAATTTCTGAATCATTACAGGTTGGTTCTAGGCTTGTTAGAGTTCTTAATCATTACAAGTTGGCTCTAGACTTGGCAGAGTTCTGAATCATTATAGGTTGGCTCTATACCTGGCAGAGTTCTGAATCATTACAGGTTGGTTCTAGACTTGGCAAAGTTCTGAATCATTACAGGTTGGTTCTAGACTTGGCAGAGTTCTGAATCATTACAGGTTGATTCTAGACTTAAGAGTTCTGCATCATTACAGGTTGGCTCTAGACTTGCCAGAGTTCTGAATCATTACAGGTTGGTTCTAGACTTGGCAGAGTTCTGAATCATTACAGGTTGATTCTAGACTTGTTAGAGTTCTGAATCATTACAGGTTGGCTCTAGACTTGTCAGAGTTCTGAATTATTACAGGTTGGCTCTAGACATGGCAAAGTTTTGAATCATTACAGGTTGGCTCTAGACCTGGCAGAGTTCTGAATCGTTACAGGTGGCTCTAGACCTAGCAAGAGTTCTAAATCATTACAGGTTGGCTCTAGACTTGGCAGAGTTCTGAATCATTACAGGTTGGCTCTAGACATGGCAAAGTTTTGAATCATTACAGGTTGGCTCTAGACATGGCAAAGTTTTGAATCATTACAGGTGGCTCTAGACCTAGCAAGAGTTCTGAATCATTACAGGTTGGTTCTAGACTTGGCAGAGTTCTGAATCATTACAGGTTGGTTCTAGACTTGACAGAGTTCTAAATCATTACAGGTTGGTTCTATACTTGGCAGAGTTCTGAATCATGACAGGTTGGTTCTAGGCTTTGTTCTACAAGGCCTGCACACTTCCAAGTTGAAAAAAGGATCAAAATAGGAGCCTTCATCCCAGCAGATCCCTCTGTTTATTCGGAAGAAGGGGCACAATTTAACAAACAGGTTTAATAAGCAAATCAATAAGAAGCCTCAAGCCCAGCACATCAGACTGTTCTATGTCCTATGAAATACACTGAGCATTATCTCATTCCTCACCCAGATATATGAAGGCTTGTTACTGATTTATGCCCCAGTTCGATAGGTCGTTGCTGAATTCCCACTTTAACGGACCTTACCTTTCCATGCCGGCCAGCTGCTCTAATTACTTCCCACTGAAAGGAACTGGCATTTTGCGTATGTATCTGCCTGCTGAACTCTGCCGAGCACTTAATCACGGGCAAGATGCTTTCTCTGCTAATCGTGGGGAATCTTATTGATCTCTCTCTATCTGAAATGCGGCCCTCAGGGAAGTGAAACATTGCAGTATTTCATGAATATTCGCACATGAACACATAGGAATGTCGATAGCGCTGCTCAATCTGTCATAATGTTTCATCCACCAATAAATCCAACTGTCAGTACGAAACCTCTACTCTCCTTCTATTTGAAGATTCCCGTAACAAGGGACACAGCCTATACCAAGACATGGAGGCCCATTTATCACAGTTCAAAATTAGAATTCATGCGATTTTTTTTTACTCATATAAATCAATAAATTCAAATATACCTGAAATTCGAATGTGAGGTTATTTAAGAAAAAATGTAAACGTCTAAAACTCGAACGAATATTGCCGACTCGAAAAACTTGAATGTCAGGAAGGCTATTAACATCTTCAAATGTGTCACTGTACCTCTGCCATTGACTTCTACGTGAACTCGGCAGGTTTTAGGTGACAAATAGTCGAATTCGAATTGTTCCCAGGGTCAAATCTCGAATTTGAATTGAGTTTGGATTATTCCCAATTCGAATTTGTGAGCTTTAACCAAAAATACATTTAGAAAATTCGAATTCAAATTTTACTATTCGACCCCGTACTATACACATGCAGATATGTAGATATAGATCTAGTAATGGTGGGATATTCCACTAGAGAACTATATAAAGCACCGTGGTACAGTCATATGTATCTGCACTGCTATTAACACTGTAATATTGGACTTCATGGATCAAGAAATCAATATCATGGTATAGATCAATGTATCAGTCTTTCAGCCATATTTCCAATTACATTCCAATCACATCTTACCCCTACATGGCCCTCAAGGTGAGCCAAGGTCACTACTCCAACCCCCCAAATGGACCAGACCCACTGATCTACCTCTGCATATTCATCTATGTACCACTTAATGGGCTTATCAGCCAGTGGCATAACTAGATATTACTGGGCCCCACAGCAAACTAATTTTAGGGCTCCCAAAATCCAGAGATTGTCCTGTTTTACCAATATATAGTAAAATTCCCCCCTGCTACCTGTAGCACCCCTATAGCTCACAGCTCATCTCAGGGGCTCTCAGAAAGCCTGATGGGGGTTGTTCTCCTTTAAATTAACGTTTAGTATGATGTAGAGAGTGATATTCTTAGACAATTTGCAATTGGTTTTCATTTTTTAAGATTTATGAGTTATTTAGCTTTTTATTCAACAGCTCTGCAGTTTGCAATTTCAGCATTCTGGTTGCTAGGGTCCAAATTACCCGAGCGACCATGCATTGATTGAATATGAGACTGGAATGTAAATAGGAGAGGCCTCAATAGAAACGTGCAGCCTTACAGAGCATTTGTGTTCAGAAGAAGGGACAGAAGAAGGCAAATTATTTTAAAAAACTATAAAAAAAGAAATAAATAATGAAGACCAATTGAAAAGTTGCTCAGAATTGACCACTAGATAACTTAACTTAAAGGTAAACCTCCCATTTAGAAGACATACATCTGAATATAGAATTAGGCTATAACATGCCAAATCTTACTTTTTTTGGGCTGGGGTTCACACAGTAGTCTAGAGCACACTGAGCATGTGCAGTGCCACTGACCCAAAAAGGACGGCCTAACAAAATCCAAGAAAGCTTATGTGGAAAACTTTGAAGGAGTGAGTCGTTACTGTTGTTTGCCTCTTGAACATCTAGGCTGTTATGGAAAGTTCAGTATCATCAGTAGCCATATTTTTATATATTTATTTAGTTCTCCTTTAGTAGTGAATTAAATGAGAAGGAAAGTCGTTTAGCACTTGGGGTGCCAAATGTTAGGCACCCCCAAGTGAATGTATTTACTTACCTGAAACCTCGGGCCGGTGCTCCTATCAGAAGAAAACGTCACCTGCCTGGGGTTATTCCAGTTAGCACCACGGAGTGATCCTCTTCCGGCTTCTTCTTGCTTGCGCATGCACATTAGAGTGAAAACCTGAATTTTAACTAAAAAGTCGGCTTTTTTAATTCTACTGCACATGCGTCTGTCCTGGGAAATCTTAAGAAAGAAGAAGCCGGAAGAGGATCGCTCCATGGAAGAGTCCTGCACGGGTCCTTTTTTGGAACCTGTACCCGACCCATACCCGCAGGTCCGGACTGAGAATTAAAATAGGCCCTGGCATTTCAGGTACACAGAGGCCCAATCAGCCCACATAGAGGCCCAAACAGCCCCCACCAGCCCACTAAATACTGACTTTCTATGGCACCTTATGGCAGCCCTTCTGGCATTTGCCAGAACCCACAGATTGCCAGTCCGGGCCTGCATACCCGCAACCTACAATCCACATTCTTACCCGCTTGGACCCGCTACCCGACCTGCAAGTACCTTATCTGCAACCCGGACCTGCGACCCGCTAACCATCAAAAATCAGGAAGTGCTGTCATTGTAAACCAGGAGTGAGATCATCGGAAGTAGGCATGACCAGAAAAATAGAAGCAAAACAGGAAGTGCTGTCGTAAACCGGAAATGACGTCATCGGAAGTAGGCGTGATCAGAAAAAAGGAGTAAACATCGCTATTGAGAAGACTCACGGCCCAACTGCAAACCGCGAATCTGCAGAGCCCCTGACCCGCGTCTATACCAGCATCCGGAACTTCTACCTGCAACCCGCAGGTACCCGCCCCTCTGCAGGACTCTACTCCGTGGTGCTTGCTGGAATAACCCCAGGCCGGTGCAGTTTTCTGCTGTTAGGAGCACCAGACTGGGGGTTTCAGCTAAGTAAATACATTCACTTGGAGGTGCCTAACATTTTGACTTTCCTTCTCCTTTAAGAAGAAGACTCCTAAACAACAAATGCACAATAGCTGTTCATAGATACAGGCTGGTGGATTTCACCCACTGGCCACTACATGCAGTGCAAAGTAGCAGCTTCTGAAATACACATTATGGCTTTGATCTTACACAGATTTATGAAGAGCATGGAGACGTACCATTCCCGAAAAGTCCAAGTATAAACAAACAGGTTACTCACTTGCTACGCCAGATGCCAGCCCATAAAGGAGGCCTCCTCCGTCCTGCTGCTGCGGGAAAATATGAGAGCCGGGAGGAGGGCTTTTCTCCTGCCTTATAAAGTTGTACAGCAGAGTCTTCACCAGCCTGCTTGTGTACGGGAGGCTAATGGGAAACAAAGACACACAACTAAGAGCAGTGCAAGACACTTATCAATTATATTATATCAAAGAGTGAAGTCAGAGATCACCACAGTGAAATTCCGCCACTCTCCATTCATTTCCATGGCATTTTTAAAAGATTTATTTATTTTATTTATTTATTAATGGGTAAAAGTGAAAATTCACCCTTTGATAAATACGCCTTTCAAAATCCCTTAGAAATGAACGGAGAGTGACGGAATTTCACTCTGGCAGACTGTGGTGATCTTTAACTTCACTCTTTAATAAGTATACCCCTTGGAATCATGGAATCCATACATAGCCCACTCCATGTAACACTGAATGCACCAAATGGTCTCTCCGTCAGTTGATTGTAAGCTCTGCGGGGCTGAGACAAGCTGCAAGGTGGCTGCCACCAGAATTTACTACAAACAGAACGGATATAAAACATAAAACTATTAGTGGGTACCAGCTGAACTGGCCCATGATAAATCTAAGGCTTATGTTGGCTCAGTTCTGTAGGAACATAAATTATACAGGTATGGGATTCGTTATCCAAAAACCCATTATCCAGAAAGCTCCGAATTACGCAAAGGTTATCAACCATAGACTCCATTATAATCAAATATTCCAGATTTTTAAAATGTATTTTCTTTTTCTCTGTAATAATAAAACAGTAGCTAATAGACAAAGGGATACTCTCATGATTTTTATAGTGTAGTTTTTATGGTTAAATTACACTGTTACACTACAATATAAAATGTCATTCCTGAACCAGCAAGTGTATTTAGTTGTAATATTGGGGTGTAGGTGCATCTCAGGTCATTTTGCCTGGTCATGTGATTTCAGAAAGAGCCAGCACTTTAGGATGGAACTGCTTTCTGGCAGGCTGTTGTTTCTCCTACTCAATGTAACTGAATGTGTCTCAGTGGGACCTGAATTTTACTATTGAGTGTTGTTCTTAGATCTACCAGGCAGCTGTTATCTTGTGTTAGGGAGCTGTTATCTGGTTACCTTCCCATTGTTCTGTTGTTAGGTTGCTGGGGGTACAGTACAGCAGTAAAGTGTGACTGAAGCTTATCAGAGCACAAGTCACATGACTTGGGGCAGCTGGGAAACTGACAATATGTCTAGCGGCTCTAGCCCCATGTCAGATTTCAAAATTAAATATAAAATAATGTGCTTGCTCTTCTGAGAAACAGAATTCTGCTGGAGCAGCACTATTAACTAAAAACATATGTTTTCCCATGACAGAATGCCTTTAAGGTAGTAAGATCCAAATTACAGAAAAATCTGTTATCTGAAAATCCCCAGGTCCTGAGCATTCTGGATAACTGGTCTCACAAGGATAGCTTGTCTGTGCACTACATATAAATTTATACCTATGACTGTCAGTTGCCTGTCCTTTACACAAGGCAAGTTATGTCTTCATTCTTTGGGTATGGAAATAAATGCCATTTATAAATAAGGATTACTCTGCTGCACCATTGTTGAGCAATCAAAATCAATGGCCACTTTCTTTGCAGAGAAAAGCTGAGGAGCCGTGAACAAGAGAGCAAATAAGGACATACCATCGGCCGTTCATCAAGTGCTTGTGTATGGGACTTTCATGGAGAATATCCTTGTGGAACAGCTGATAGGACAGCAGCACAATCAGAGCAGTGACAGCTTCCAGCAAGATACTGTAGGTTAAATCTCTAAATAAAGACAAAACAGGCTGTTACCACAACATAAATAGAAATGTATTTATTACAGGTTGAATTTTCAATTTTTTTTATGGTCAAAACTGTCAACTCTGGCCCTTTTAGAATTCGACTATTCGACACCTTAAACCTACCGAATTCCTGCATAAGTCAACAGGAGAGGTCCAGAGACCAATTTGAAGATGTTTGTAGCAATCCTGACATTCAAGTTTATTTTCAGAGAAAAAAATCATATCGAGTAGAATTCTAATTAGTTTCTGGGTCGTTTAAATTCGTACGAGTTTTTAAAATTCTATTTTATTTATAAATTTCCCCGAGTCGAATGTAGAATTCAATCGAATTTAAGGGAGTTTTAAAAAAAGAACTGAAATGAATTCAAAATTCGACCCTTGATAAATGTGCCTCTATATGTGTGTGTGTGTGTATATACACACACATATATATATATATATATATATATATATATATATATATATATATATATATATATATATATATATATATATATACACACACATCCTTTTTCTGACTTTTTCCAGCTTTCAAATGAGGGTCGCTGACCCTATCAAAAAACAAATGCTCCATACGGCTACAAACTATTGATGTGCTGGTCGAGAAAAACCGACCCGATTGGCGCCCGCCCGCATCCTCCTCCCCTCTATTTATAGACCTGTGCTGCCCCACCCCTTTTGTGATGTCATCAGCAGGGCACGGCGAGTGCAAGGATATAAAAAAAAGAGTGCCAGAAGAAGGCAGCTGTACCCACAAAGGGTGTGCTGACGTCTGCCCGAACCCACCCACAGGTCCGCGGCTATCAGAGCAGTCTGTACTACAAACATATTGTTACTTATTATTACTCCTCTTTCTATTCAGGCCTCTCCTATTCATACTCCAGTCTCTTATTCAAAGCAATGCATGGTTGCTAGGGGAATTTGAACCCTAGCAACTAGACTGCTGAAACTACAAACTGGAGAGCTGCTGAATAAAAAGCTAAATAACTCAAAAACCACAAATAATAAAAAATGAAACCCAATTGCAAATTGACTCCGAATATCACGCTCAACACCATACTAACAGTCAGCTCAAATGTGGACAACCAGTTTAAAATTTCCTTTGGGCTACTTGAGGACAAGGAGCTAAAATACATATTTCTGTAAAAAAAAAAAGAAAAAAGAAAAAAGGAATGTATTCATAACCTACATTACAATTTTAAAATGCCGCATCCATAAAACATATACAAAGGAGAACAAAATATCAGCAGGATTTCAGGGCAGTCGCATTAAATCAAAGCCTTGGTTTGGATGAGTCGCAACCACAAAAGGCATACAAATGACACAACAGACTACTAACAGGATTACGGGAGTAAGCAGGAATGATGGACATGGCATAAGGAAAACAAATAAAATGATTTTAAAAAAAACCATAAAGCTATAAACTGACCAGGTTTCCCAACAGCCCTGGACAGAGGTTCAGAATAGTCCCCCAGGCCCAATAAATAGTGTCTGTTTATTGTCAATGTCCAACCTATAGCCAAATCATCCATTAATCACCGAACAAGTCTCCAGCCAATGAGATGGAACATTAATGATCCCTGTGTTACAAATAATACAAATCCCATCCTTTAGAAAATGTACATGACTAAACCAAATTGTATTCAATGAGACGATTGAAATCGCTACTGAACCAACCTGAACCCAATAAGAACAAGAAAGAATTCCCGGAGCAGAATTTTTACACACCCGTAGCCACTCTGATGGGCAGATTTCTTCAATTTCAATCTGGAGAATCATAAAGGATTCTCTGATTCTTTTCTCTCATTTACTAAACACTGTCAAATAAGTACAGGTATGCAATCCCGTTTTCCACAAAGCCCTGAATTACGGAAAGGCCATCTCCAATAGACTCTATTTTATCCAAATAATCAGAAGGAAGATTTAGAGCAATGGTCACTTCAACCCACACCCGCAAACACCCAGACCGGACTGATAATTTAAAAATTTGAATAGGTTTAAACCAAGTAGAACAAGCAATCGCCAACACGCGTTTCGCTTTTTTTCTTTTGCCTCTCCAACTCTTCCTTCATTTCTAAGGGGCCGTGGATTTGTGGCTTTAGGTGTAGCTCAGCCTTCTTTAAAGATCAGGTCAAGATAAAAAACAAGGCCACAGTCCCGGTTACCCTGTCCTGCCTTCAACTTTATGGTGTCCCAGGTTTAGTAAAACAATAGTATGTTTTGGGACAACTCCACCATCTTGATTTTCCAATTTCTCCTAACTACCGAATGGATTTGAGCATTTTGTTTACATAATTTATCCTATTCATTGGTCACAATCTTTATAAATAGCAAATTAATTTATACTCACAAATATATATTAGGCAAGTTAATCATTGCGCCGCACTTTAATCTTAATTGATATCAATTTTTAATAAATTTATAATCCTATTGACTGTACTTTAATTAATTAAACACGCTCTAATCAGCTCATTATATATAGTCAATTGGTATATATATATATATATATATATATATATATATATATATATGAATGAACTGGATTAATTGCACTGCACTTTAGCTTAAAACACGTATATATATGATTAATATTGAATATACAGACACAGCTGTTACCACGATTGTGATAATAAATTCGTTTTTTAGTGACTATTGCTACTTGATATACTAGTTACAAGCGGGGTACTTTCTTCTTAAAATACTCTTTTGCAACTAATTAATTCTGACAATTGCCAGACCTCTGCAGTAAATATAAGGATAATATTCTCTCTCTAAAATAAGTGAATAAGGGTATCCACCCATTTCTTTTTTCCCCATTTGAAGGCTATAAAGCGTAGGAAAAGGAAGGCAAATAATTAAAAAACTTAAAAAAAAGAGACAAACTAAGACCAATTGAAAAGTTGCTTAGAATTGGGCATTCTATAAGATACTAAAAGTTAACTTTAAAGGTGAAACACCCTCTTTAACTGCTGTTACAGTGTTTCAGGGATGTGTTCCTTTAAGACAGAGCTACCATAGGAATCTGCATAAGACAAGCCTAGAAGCAATGAAATCACGGGATGGTAGTTATAATTGCCCTCAATCATGACTCGGTAATTAAGTTGCTGTCCCAGTGTTACTATTATTTGCTTACACAGCACATCACACACACAAGTACCAGGATAATAAATAAGGAAGAAACTTTACACACAAATAATTTTGTTCCCATGCCAAAGTGGCCTGTGTATGTAAACAAAGTATATGTAGGCAAAGGAAATATAGAAATATATAGAGGCCAACTATTTATGCCCATTAGTCTTGTGAGCTTTGAACCATTATAGATATGGACAGAAAAGAAGAGCATGGCAAGGATGGTCATCTCATCAGGTATGGGATCCGTTATCCAGAAACCTGTTATCCAGAAAGATCCGAAATACGGATAGGATGTCTCGCATAGATTCAAATTAGAATTTTTAAGAATGATTACTTTTTTCTCTGTAATAATAAAACAGTAGTTTGTACTTGATCCCAACTAAGATATAATTAATTCTTATTGGAAGCAAAACCAGCCTATTGGGTTTATTTAATGTTTATATGATTTTCTAGTAGACTTAAAGGGCAACTAAAGTCTAAAATAAAATAAGGCTAGAAATGCTGTATTTTGTATACTAAATATAAACATGAACTTACTGCACCAGAAGAGCAATTAAACAAATGGTTTATGCTTTTAAAGTTGGCGCAGGGAGCTGTCATCTTGTAACTTTATTACACATCTTTGCACATGCTCAGTACGGTCTGGGCTTCAGTTGGGAGTTTAAGCTTAGGGATCGTCATAAATGATCAAAACAGCAAGTCAAATAATATCTGCCAGAAGCCGATACAGCAAGACTGATTAATAATCAGAATATACAGACTGCACTGGGTCTGTGGATACAAATCTACACAGTTGTTACAGGGAAACAAACAAAGCTGCTTGAGCTCTGGGAAGTAAGGTGGGGGGGCTCCCCCTGTCATTTGAATGTATGATCATTTCCCTGCACAGCAGTTAGGGACCGTCTGAAGTTTCCTAACTGCAGCTGTCAGAGCAAGTAAAACGAAGGGTGAATTTCACAGCATACAGGTTTATTATAAATACGATACACATTTTTTAATTAAATTACATTGGAGATTGGTTTCTTTTTCATTAAAGGGGTAAAAAGGGGATTTTATTTTTTTAGCCTTTACATCCCCTTTATGATATGAAGATCAAAATTATGGAAAGATCCACTATCTGGAAAACCCCAGGTCCCGAGCATTCTGAATAACAGGTCCCATACATGTACAAGCAGAAGGGGCAGAGGATTGTGGGATCTGTAGTTCACAAGGGCTGGAGGGCTGCAATGAAAGGGGCATCTGGCTGGATCTGCCATTTATCAAGGTCTCATTCTCTTGACGCGCCAAAGAAAACATTCCCCTGCAATCATCCCAATGAAATGTTCTATCTCTCCAGCGTCCCTGCAATTATTGCTTCATGTGCTGTTTACATGGCGGGGCATGCACAGTCTCACTTGGAGATTTTAATTTGTGCTCAGAGAAGAAGGCTTTTGTGCTTTTATGGTATCCTGTTTGGGAACTTGAAAGGGAAGGAAGAAATGCTTTGAACCTCCTCCAAACGAAGACTTGTACGAAATGTTGAAATTGCAGAACAGAAGAAGTGCAGGAATAAAACCCAATGACAAAGAAAGCATTCATGGAAGCAACAAAGCCACAAACTGTCCCGTGTGCCTTAAATACATCAAAATAAGGGGAGCCTTTCAATACACGGCACGGCTAAATCATCCTTAGAGTTCAAATAAGCTGGGAAAATGGTCCCATGCACAATGATGTGGCTACTGGCCAGCTAACAGAGCAGCCACATAGTCAGAATATGTATAGTAAATAGCTACATCCCAATGATAGAACAGGCCCAAGGGTTAATGGGGTGGTCGCCTTTCAATTAACCTTTAGTATGATGTAGAGCAGTGATCCCCAACCAGTAGCTCATGAGCAACATGTTACTCTCCAACCCCTTGGATGTTGCTCCCAGTGGCCTCAAAGCAGGAGCTTATTTTTGAATTCCAGGCTTGGAGGCAAGTTTTAGTTGTATAAAAACCAGATGTACTGCCAAACAGAGCCTCAATGTAGGTTGATAATCCACATAGGGGCTACCAAATGGCCAATCACAGCACTTATTTGGCACCCCATGCTAGTGTTGCTCCCCAACTCATTTTACTTTTGAATGTTGCTCATGGGTTCAAAAGGTTGGGGATCCCTGATGTAGAGAGTGATATTCTGAGATAATTTGCCATTAGTTTTCATTTTTTATTATTTGTGGTTTTTGAGTTATTTAGCTTTTTATTCAGCAGCTCTCCGGTCAGCAATCTGGTTACTAGGATCCAAATGACCTTAGCAACCATGCATTGATTTGAATAAGAGACTGGAATATGAATAGGAGAGGCCTGAATAGAAAGATGAGTAATAAAAAGTAGCAATAACAATACATTTGTAGCCTTACAGAGCATTTGTTTTAGATGGGGTCAGTGACCCCCATTTGAAAACTGGAAAGAATCAGAATAAGGCAAAAAATTCAAAAACTATAAAAACAAAATAGAAGACCAATTGAAAAGTTGCTTAGAATTGGTCATTCTATAAAATACTCAAAGTTAACTTAAAGGTGAACCACCCCTTTAACTGTAACCTATTGCTGAATATGCACAAATCATTTCTCTCACAAGGATGCAGGGAATTACAGTTTAAGAAAATGTGAATAATCCCAATAAAGCAATGTGTAATATTTTAAGGTTATAAAAATAAAGGATAATAATAATAATCCAGAGGGCCACAGCTTTACATTCTCTGGCTTATACATGAAAAAAACCCCAACACTGGAAACTACTCAGCCCCAGTATTTCATTGCCTTGAATCTTTTAAACTAATACAGCTGTATTTATTAAAAAGAAAAACGGGGGGAAGAAAAATATTTGGTTGCTATGTGGCATCTCCAAGAACATAAAATCCAAAACTGTAAAATGATTTGACATTCCTTAGGCAAGCAGCAGGGCACATGCAGCACAGAATGCAAGGTATTGGGTGTGAATACCAATATATTTACTCCATAACAAACGCTCTGTAATCGTTTTATTCATAGCACTCAAACACAAAATTCATTTTGCTTTATTAAAGTTTGTGCAATAAATGTGAATGCAACCCCACCTATATAATTTTGCTCAATGAAAATAAATTAATTCTAAAAATCTTTCCAATAAACATAAGTTACAAATGTTTTAACTTTATACTTAGTCACTGAATGCAGCATCTGTTATTATGCAACATTTTGTATGGTATGGGATCCCTTATCCGGCAACCTGTTATCCAGAAAGCTCCAAATTACGGAATGCCCGTCTCGCATAGACTTTATTTTATCCAAATAATTCAATTTTTAAAAATGATTTCCATTTTCTGTGTAATAATAAAACAGTAGCTTGTACTTGATCCCAACTAAGATATAATTAACGCTTATTGGAAGCAAAACCAGCCTATTGGGTTTAATTAATATTTATATGATTTTCTAGTAGACTTAAAGGGATACTGTCATGGGAAAAAAAAAAATTCAAAATGAATCAGTTAATAGTGCTGCCCCAGCAGAATTCTGCATTGAAATCCATTTCTCAAAAGAGCAAACAGATTTTTTTATATTCAATTTTGAAATCTGACATGGGGCTAGAAATATTGTCAATTTCCCAGCTGCCCCAAGACATGTGACTTGTGCTCTGATAAACTTCAATCACTCTTTACTGCTGTACTGCAAGTTGGAGTGATATCACCCCCCTCCCTTTTCCCCCCCAGCAGCCAAACAAAAGAACAATGGGAAGGTAACCAGATAACAGCTCCCTAACACAAGATAACAGCTGCCTGGTAGATCTAAGAACAACACTCAATAGTAAAAACCCATGTCCCACTGAGACACATTCTGTTACATTGAGAAGGAAAAACAGCAGCCTGCCAGAAAGCATTTCTCTCCTAAAGTGCAGGCACAAGTCACATGACCAGGGGCAGCTGGGAAATTGACAAAATGTCTAGCCCCATGTCAGATTTCAAAATTGAATATAAAAAGAAAATCTGTTTGCTCTTTTGAGAAATGGATTTCAGTGCAGAATTCTGCTGGAGTAGCACTATTAACTGATGCGTTTTGAAAAAAACATGTTTTTCGATGACAGGATACCTTTAAGGTATGAAGATCCAAATTATGGAAAGATTTGTTATCTGTAAAATCCAAGTCCCTAGCATTCTAGATAACAGGTCCCATACCTGTATATGGTTTTACATCTTTGCTTAAGTATTCAAGCCCCATGCTTAAATACTGGGTAATATAGTAATCCAAATTTTTTTTAAATGATTTCCTTTTTCTCTGTAATAATAAAACAGTAACTTGTACTTGATCCCAGCTAAGATATAATTAATCCTTATTTTAAGCAAACCCAGCCTATTGGGTTTATTTAATGTTTACATGACTTTCTAGTAGACTTAAAGGGGTGGTTCACCATAAAGTTAATTTCTAGTATGTTATAGAATGGGCAGATCTAAGCAATTTTTCAAGTGGTCTTTGTTAAGTATTTTTTGTAGTTTTTGAATGATTTGCCTTCTTCATCTGACTCTTTTCAGTTTTCAAAAGGGGATCACTGACGCCATGTAAAAAATAAATGCTCTGTAAGGCTACAAATGTATTGTTAGTATGATGTGATGTAATGTAATGTGTCCTTAAAAAGCATTTTCTTTTTAGATGGGGCCAGAGACCCCCGTTTGAAAGTTGGAAAGAGTCAGAAGGCAAAAAATGTAAAAGCTATAAAAAAAATAAATAATGAAGGGCAGTTGAAAAGTTGCTTAGAATTGGTCATTCTATAACATACTAAAAGATGAACCGCCCCTTGATAACATTAGCTTGCAGACCTTCCAGCTGTTTGAGTTTGCAGTAGTGATGTGCGGGCCAGCCTGAAACCAGTGGGTCGGGCCGGCTACAGCACCAAATTGTCACGGTCGGCACCCAACACCAGAACAAACACCAGGCACCCTGGTCTCGGCTCGTGCTTCACCAGTAGTGTGACCGCCTTTGGGCCTCGGGAGGAGCCCTCGACTTACTTGGATGCCACCTGGACTTAAACGAGAGGTGCAAGATGGGAGTTCTGGATAAGCAGAGGGGCACAACTGTAAAGCAAAGTCTTTGGACAGAAGGTCGTAGTACAAGGCGTTAGGCCAGGGGTCAGCAACCTTTACTATCAAAAGAGCCATTTTGCCCCTCTCCCACTAAAGAAAAATAGTCTGGAGCCGCAAAACATAAAACAGATTATAAACTTTCAAATGTTTTACCCTTTTTTTTAATTTTAACTGTTACAACAACAAAATACAGAAGTGCAGTGTGTATATGAAGGGCTATTTTGAAATAAATGAAACACTGAATAGCCCTATTAAATGCTAGTGTTCTCATCTGTTTAATGTGACTTCTGTTTCTGAGGCTCCATGCTGATCATCTCTCTCTTGTCTTGAGTGTGTGACCGCGATAAGGACCATGATGATTCATCTTGCTGCGGCTCAGTCTTGCCTGTCACTCCTGGGACGTCTATACAGCCCTCGCACCTGCTGAAGGCGTCTTGAGTTTGCTTACAGCGGTCGTACACTCAAGAAGCCACCAGCAGGTGGGAGGGCTGTAAATACGACCTGACAGGCAAAGCTGCAAGACTGAGCCGCAGCAAGTAGGATGAAGAGCCGCATGAGGCTCTGGAGCCGCAGGTTGCCTACCCCTGCGTTAGGCAAAAGAGTAGTCAGATCAGGCTGGGTCGAGGCAGGCAGAGAATAAACGTTGTCAGGCAGGCAAGGGTCAAACCAGGAAGTCAATCAGAGGGTTAATCAGAAGAGGTAGTCGGTAATCAGGCAAGGGTCACAATCCAGAATATTCAAAATAGCCAGGCAGGGGTCAAAACAGGAATCAAACAGGTTCAGGATAAAGCAACGAATAGCACAAGGCTCAGAAGCACCAGATAACACAATCCTATCACGGGCAAGGTCCCACAGCCCTAATGGGCAATAAATAGTGTTTGAATTTCGCGCTGACGTCATTACGTCAGGGCGCCTGCACCTTTAAATCACACAAGAGCACGCCGCACGCGCCCTAAGACGCCGGCACCTGCGGCCTAATGGAAGCCACTCGTCGCGGCAGGCGTCCCCGCCATCCCCCCACTAGACCACCAGGTACGTTCCTTACACAAATCTTCTGGTTGTGGGCGTGTTCGGGGTGAACGGTTCCTTCCGCTCTCCCTGCCCGCAACCTAACACTTCCTGTTCCACCAGTTATTGATTTGCACCCAAGGTCCATATCACTAGTGTGCGGCTCCTAATGGATCAGCTTTTCTCATTCTGTCAACCTTGAGTTCCCAGGAGCATTCGGCCCTAGGAGGAGATTGCTTTTTCCAAATTTGTTGTCTTTGTATCTGCTAGAGATAGAGCCGCTTCTATTCCAAATGGTGCATTAAGAGATAGAGAAACTTATTGTGGTTCAATCAGAACTAAATTAAAACAACAGATCGGCTTTTCCTCTTCCTCTTTGAAGTTGTCCCCTCAATTAAAATATATAAAGATTAACTATAGATAAAGGGGGGAAAAACTAAATAACACACATGGTTACAGTTATCAAGATTTTATTATAATTCGGTTAATAGACTCCATTAACATTATTAGGTTTTTTCTTAAAAAAAACTACTTTACACATAATTTAAGCCAGCTATTGACATCATGATGGGTGGAAATAAAATGAAGCTGTAATAAAATAAAAAACTTTTCTAAACACTTTAGAAGTGAAACGCCTGGCTAGAGCCTGTGGTAAAAATTAGGAGTTTCAGATTTGAATTAACAGCACGCAAGCTGAAAAATCTCCAAAGACAAAAGAGGGAGGCGTAGGACAATGTAACCTTAATAAAGGATTCGGTCAAAGCAGCAAAACAGAGCGGTCCCCAACAAACACAATGCAGAAAAGATACGTCCACTTTTTATGTAAGTGGGTGTCTGCTCTTACCCACAATAAGACTGGATGGACACCAAAATGGCAGAATTACTATAAGTTCTGGGGTGTCAAGTGCCATCCAGTGGTGTCCAGAAGCCTTGGGAGAGGACAACAGTTGAGGTGGAAAACCCCTCAAGTAAAGTACAAGAATACAAGGTAGAAACCAGAGTAAAACTCCTGTGGTATCTCTGAACAACAAGAAGCCAAAGAAAAGAAAGGGGGCAGAGATGACCAGCCAAGCAATGCCTGGAGGAGTAGTTGTGACCCTGAATAGGTGCCCAGCAGGAGGAACTTGCAGACTGGAGCCATCCTCTGCTGGACATGCACGAAGCAAGACCTTCAAGCCCAGTTGATGAGAGATGAAAGAGAAATGGACGAAACAAGAAATAGAGATGGTATTAAGAAGTATAAGGAAGAACTATTTTTCTTTGGCTGAAGGCACTTTGCTTAAAGGAGAACTAAAGCCTAACTAAAGAAGTAGCTAGAAATGTTGTACATTATGTTTTGTGCTTCTGTACCAGCCCAAGGCAACCACAGCCCTTTAGCAGTAAAGATCTGTGTCTCCAAAGATGCCCCAGTAGCTCTCCATCTTCTTTTCTGCTGATTTACTGCACATGCTCTGTGCTGCTGTCACTTACTGAGCTTAGGGACCCACTGACAATATACAGTACACATAGAATAGAAATGTCACAATATAAGGCTGATTAGTAATTAATACAGATAATTACTACATGGCAGCACAGAAACCAGTGCAATTAGCATCAGAATTTAATAATCAGCAAACCTGTAGCATCAGCTTATATTACAGCCAGGGAAGCTCATTTTCTGCTGGATAATTAGTGACGAGCCCTAAGCTTAGCTTCTCAACAGCCAATCAGAGCCCACTGAGCATGTGAGTGTCACAGACACTTTCCAAGATGGTGACCCCCTGTGACAAGTTTGAAGTCCTGGATCATTGCTGCTATTGACAAGCTCAAACTTTAGCCTCGTGCAATAAGTTCACTATTTAAAATAGGACATTTTTAGTAGGGATGCACCAAATCCAGGATTGGGTTGGGGATTCGGTCTTTTTCAGCAGGATTCGGTCGTATCCTTCTGCTGATACGAATCCTGACTGAACCGAATCCTAATTTGCATATGCAAATTAGGGATGGAAATCTGAGGGAAATATAGCTAATTTTTAGCTATAATCCTTTTTTAGGGTTTAATTCTCCTTTAAAAACTTTAAAAAAATAAAAATAATGACGACAAATTGAAAAGTTCTAACTAACCATTCTATAACATACTAAAAGTTAACGTAAAGAAGAACCACCCTTTTAAAAGAAGACCATAGGGAATATTTTTAAAACTATAAAGAGGGAAAAAGCACGTCATTACTACTGCAAATGCCATTTACCCAACCAGTAGTGATGATATAAACTGTCAATTAAAAAAACCCAGTTGCCTGGGTATTAATGAAGAAATTGAGTAGAATCAGGGCAAAGCAATGAAGAGATAAATGGGAAATGACTACTTGGCACTATGCCTGGCTTATCTGGGTGCCGGAGGAGCGTGTGTCTCACATACAATGTGTTGCCATAAGAAACAGGATATATAATTCCGACCACTTCCTAGTATTTTGACCCCACATGTAAAAGACAATAGGAATGAAGGAAAAGGGCACGAACACAGACAATTTGTACATTCCTCATCAGAAGTGCACAACACATAGAGTTCTGAATAGATTTATGTGCTACGCGGATAGAAATGTACTGTCCCTTTAACCCCTAATTCATCTCTGAATGGCACACACCTTTACTGGGACATTGCCCTAGGCCATCGTAGACCTCTAAAAAGCTGAGCGGATTTAGATTTCAGCTACAAAATTCTTTACCACTACTGTTAAACATCACATGTCAATAGCCATAGTCTTCCTCACAGGGATGCACAGAATCCTGAATTCAGACAAACCTTAAGATTTAAAGGAACAGTAACATAAAAAAATGTAAGTGTTTTAAATACGGATGCACTGAATCCACTATTTTGGATTCGGCCGAACCCCAGAAAACTTTGCGAAAGATTTGGCATCTCAGGGGTAGGAAGGGGAAAACATTTTTTTAAATCGTTGTTTTGTGACAAAAAGTCACGCAATTTCCCTCCCGCCCCTAATTTGCATATGCAAATTAGGATTCGGTTCGGCCAGGCAGAGGGATTCAGCCGAATCAGAATTCTGCTGAAAAAGGCCGAATCCCGACCTGAATCCTGGATTCGGTGCATCCTTGGTTTTAAAGTAATAAAATTATAATGCAGTGTTGCCCTGCACTGGTATAACTGCTGTGTTTGCTTCAGAAATATATATATATAAGCTGCTGTGTAGCCATGGGGGCAGCCATTCAAGCACAGGATACACAGTAGATAACAGATAAGTACTACTATAGTTAATATAAACAAGCTGCTGTGTAGCCATGGGGGCAGCCATTCAAGCACAGGATACACAGTAGATAACAGATAAGTACTACTATAGTTTATATAAACAAGCTGCTGTGTAGCCATGGGGGCAGTCATTCAAGCACAGGATACACAGTAGATAACAGATAAGTACTACTATAGTTTATATAAACAAGCTGCTGTGTAGCCATGGGGGCAGCCATTCAAGCACAGGATACACAGTAGATAACAGATAAGTACTACTATAGTTTATATAAACAAGCTGCTGTATAGCCATGGGGGCAGCCATTCAAGCACAGGATACACAGTAGATAACAGATAAGTACTACTGTAGTTTATATAAACAAGCTGCTGTGTAGCCATGGGGGCAGCCATTCAAAGGAGAAAAGGCTCAGGTTACACAGCAGATAGCAAATAAGCTCTGTAGAACATAATGGTGTTATGTGTTATCCACTATTTAACCTGTGCCATATAGACTTTTTTCAATTTCCGCCATTGCTACACAGCAGCTCGTTTCTATGAACTATAGTAGTGTTTCTGAAGCAAACACACCAGTTTTACTACATGATATTTTCATTACTTTAAAACGCTTTCATTTTCTGGTGTTACTGTTCCTTTAAGTCACATGACACAATATTTACAATTTTCTCCAGCTTGAATATGCAGGTTCAGTATTTGGTTGAATCTGTTGGGATTTGTTATTCAACCGAATCCAAAAATTCTAAATAACAAAGGGTTTGGCCAAATACCGAACCCCAAAGCTAATGTCACATGGGGCTTTTTCTCTAGAGTTGCAAATATGCAGAATAAAGAAAATCCATGTGTCACATTAGCCCAAAGGTTTGGTATTTGGTTGAAGCCTTCAGTATTTCAAATGGATTCTGCAATTATTTTTATGGTATCATTTTTATTACTAGATTACACTGTGTACATTGCACATCATTTATTCTACCATTTAAATGATTTTGAACCAATAAATGTATTGTTTTAGTTGTAATATTGGTGTGTGGGCAGCCATCTTCTGCCGGATCCTGTGCTTTCAGAAAGAGCCAGCACTTCACAATGGAATTACTTTCAGACAGGCTATTGTTTCCCTTGAAGCAGCAGTCCCCAACCTTTTTTGCATCACGGACCAGTTTCAAGCAAGACAATTTTACAAGGACCAGGGGAAGGTCGGGGATGTAGATGTGTGGGCGCATTTCAGGCTAACCAAAAAACTGTCCAAACAGTATTTTGGTCCTTATTGCAATTGGTAGAAAGCTTCCTGGGCTTCACACGGCTGTTGTCATGGCAATGGCGCATAAAGTGTCACATTATCCTGAAAACCTTATAACTGTCATGATTCCTGTATAAAACCCGAGTCCCCTGCCAGGAGCTGGTTAAGCAAAAGGAAAAATTTGGTTGGAGGGTCTCCAAGACATATAAGTGGAGAGGCATGCGAGTGCTGTGTTGTGGGTGAAGTCACATCAGACTACAACTCTGGATTGTCAACATTTCACACTTTTGATTCGCAGGTCAAGTTTTTCAAATTGGAACGCCCATACATGTGTCATAGCGGCTGACAGATTAAAACAAAATAAAAAAATAAAACTTTGGCTGGATCTTTGCCTGGAATTCGTCCAAGGCTGCTCCAAATCCATAGAGGAAGCCAACCAAAAACTGTTATTGCAATGAAATAAGTAACCCAAAATGTGGCCCTCGGATTACAGGGGGGTTGGAGGGTGCAATTGTGAACATTACACCTGATATTTATTAAGGAGAAGCGAGTTATCTGGTGTCACACACACCTATGAAATATCTCAACAGAAATAAGGGTTTTAGTAATGATTAATTCATTCTCCAATTATTTTAGTACAGACTCACTGATGGAGTGAGGACTAAAGAAATAAAACAGGTGAGAAAAGGGGGTATGTTTATTGCACATTGTTATTTGTTATTCTTGGGGGTCATGTGCCCATCTTAATGCAGGTGCTACATACAATGCAACAAAGCATCAAGAAAGAAGGGATAATATATGTTACTATTAGTGGCGCCCTGTTATACACTCATGTATTATAAGTGACAATGTACCCCCTACTGTAAATGATAAGGATATTAGAAGTCACTGAGGGGTTCTGTGACCATATAAAGGCACAAGGCTGCAGGCTGAGTTATACAGGGAACTCTGAGTATCACTCATATTATAAGGGATAATGTACCCCCTACTGTAAATGATAAGGATATTAGAAGTCACTGGGGGGGTTGTTCTGTGACCATATAAAGACACAAGGCTGCAGGCTGAGTTATACAGGGAACTCTGAGTATCACTCATGTATTATAAGGGATAATGTACCCCCTACTGTAAATGATAAGGATATTAGAAGTCACTGAGGGGTTGTTCTGTGACCATATAAAGGCACAAGGCTGCAGGCTGAGTTATACAGGGAACTCTGAGTATCACTCATGTATTATAAGGGATAATGTACCCCCTACTGTAAATGATAAGGATATTAGAAGTCACTGAGGGGTTGTTCTGTCACCATATAAAGGCACAAGGCTGCAGGCTGAGTTATACAGGGAACTCTGAGTATCACTCATGTATTATAAGGGATAATGTACCCCCTACTGTAAATGATAAGGATATTAGAAGTCACTGAGGGTTTTTTCTGTGATCATATAAAGGCACAAGGCTGCAGGCTGAGTTATACAGGAAACTCTGAGTATCACTCATGTATTATAAGGGATAATGTACCCCCTACTGTAAATGATAAGGATATTAGAAGTCACTGAGGGGTTGTTCTGTGACCATATAAAGGCACAAGGCTGCAGGCTGAGTTATACAGGGAACTCTGAGTATCACTCATGTATTATAAGGGATAATGTACCCCCTACTGTAAATGATAAGGATATTAGAAGACACTGAAGGGTTCTGTGACAATATAAAGGCACAAGGCTGCAGGCTGAGTTATAGAGGGAACTCTGAGTATCACTCATGTATGATAAGGGATAATGTACCCCCTACTATAAATGATAAGGATATTAGAAGTCACTGAGGAGTTGTTCTTTGACCATATAAAGACACAAGGCTGCAGGCTGAGTTATACAGGGAACTCTGAGTATCACTCATGTATTATAAGGGATAATGTACCCCCTACTGTAAATGATAAGGATATAAGAAGTCACTGAGGAGTTGTTCTGTGACCATATAAAGACACAAGGCTACAGGCTGAGTTATACAGGGAACTCTGAGTATCACTCTTGTGTGTGTATAAGGGCATTTACTAATTTATTACTCAGCCAACAGTCGTAGTTGGGATACAGTTTTTTGAGGATCAGCAGCAGGGCAGCACCAATGTAATAGAATGAGCTGATGCAGTTAAAATGATCCACATACACAGGTTGACGAACAATAAACAAGTCTGTAGGCTGGCACAGACTAAAGGGAGAAAAAGAAACACTGATATACGATGATGTCATTAATACTGTTCCAATCCTCATGGTAATCAAGTTGTTTATACCACAAACAGCAATCTTCCAGCACACGTTATATGTATTTTCTTCTGGGGGGCGCACACAAAAGATGTGCTCACATGTTTCAAGTGATGCATTACAAGTTTTGGGTTTGATTTTCCGCATTTCCCTAGACTTGGTATCTCCTTATCTGCTGGTTGTCAGGAGGTTCCTCGCAGAGCCCGACTGTCTGTCTCCTGCTCTCACTCACAGCAGAGACTGGGCCAGAAAATCAGCGCAGCAGTTACAAGAGGGGAGCCGGCAGGAGAGGGGTCGCTGATATGTTTACTGCAGCCGCCCACATCATCCTGCATTTTTCATTCATAAGCGAGGGAACAGTAAATCTGACAAATGCTTATCGGAAAAAAATGATCGTGTCTGCATGCAGACAGAATCTCTTGCTAATTCTGCTCAATACACACAAATAAATGGCCATGGGTAATTAGAATCATCAGTTACACTGACTGTAATTCATTGCAAGTTGCTTACAGCTTAAAGGGGATGTTTAACTTTAAATTCTATTTTAGTATGATATAGAGTGTGATATTCTGAGACAATTTGCAATTGGTTTTCATTTTTTATTATTTGTGGATTTTCAGTTATTTAGCTTTTTATTCAGCGGCTCTCCAGATTGTAATTTCAGCTCTCTGGTTGCTAGGGTCCAAATTAGCCTAGCAACCATTCACTTATTTACAAGAGAGACTGGAGTATGAATAGGAGAGGCCGGAATAGAAAGATGAGTAATAAAAAGTAGCAATAACAATAAACGTTTTTTAGATGGGGTCAATGACTCTCATTTGTAAGTTGGAGAGACTCAAAAGAAAAAGGCAATTAATTCAAAAACAGAACGAAACGGGACATATTCGCCCTTCACTACTTATGAGACAACTTCAGCCGACTTCGGAAAACGAAGCACCGCGAGTGCCATCCCGCTGGCAATTTTTCATTATAGCTGGCGAGAAGGTTGGGGAAGGCAGTTTGGGGAGATTAGTCGCCCCGAAGAAGAGGAGATTTGTCGCCGGGGCAACTAATCTCCCCGTGTGCCCTTACCCTAAAAGTTAACTTGAAGGTGAAGCACCCCTTTAATTGTAATGACGGCAAGGTGCATAGAATACACTTGTCTCCGTAGGGATTCGGCCTTTTTCAGCTGGAATCCTTCTGTCCGGCCGAACCGAATCCGAATTTGCATATGCATGAGGCGGAGAGGGAAATCACATGACTTTATGTCACAAAACATGGAAGTAAAAAAATGTTTTCCCCTTCCCACCCCTTATTTGCATATGCAAATTAGGTTTCGGATTCGGTTCCAGATTCAGCCGAATCCTTTTTGAAGGATTCGGGGGTTCGGCCGAATCCAAAATAGTGGATTTGGTGCATCCCTATTATTAACCAATCGCATTAACTCGTATGCTGCTGAATTATACTGTGATCTTCCTTACCTTGCGTTTCTATTTATGGCAACTAATTAGCCACTGACTGATAAATGTAAATGACTCTGAACAAGACATGAATTCATTGTCCTCAGAACAGTATAAGGACACAGCATGGTGCTGGCACAGAAGATTCCATGCACATTACTTGCCTTTGCTGGAACAAAAATCAATTGTATTCACATTAACTCTGTGGCTGCTGCTGATATATATACAGTATAATGAACAGAAAGCCTGATAGCCAAGTGCTGCTGTGCTAGTAATTACAGGTAGGATATCTTTTATCCGGAAACCCATTATCCAGAAAGCTACAAATTTGGTTTATTTAATGTTTAAATGATGTTTTAGTAGGGATGCACCAAAACCATTATTTTGTATTTTTGAATACCTCGTGAGGCAACTTCGGACGACTTCGGAAAACGAAGCACCGCGCGTGACTTCCCCAGGCAGGTCGCCCCGAAGAAGAGGAGATTTGTCGCTGGGGCTACAAATCTCCCCAAATCTGCTCGTGTGGCCAGACCCTAAAACAATTTATATATGAATGGAACTTGGCATATAGCTGTAGAATAGCTGCTAAATAGAATCCAACATTAAAGGAGAACTAAGCCCCCCATTGTGATAACTCCCCACTGGCCCCCCTCCCTCCTGCACATTCTCAACCCTGAATTCTGACCCCTCTAGAAATAGTGACCGCACATGCAGAGTGAGCACAGCGGAGCTCACGGGCGCCATCTTCTTCTCTTCGGTAATCTTCGTGTCTGCTTCCTTCACACCAGCAATTTCCGTCTCTTTCGGCACATGCGCAGTTGGCGCGAACCGGAAGATTGCTCCAACTGAGCATGTGCCAATACGCCGCTCACTTAACAAAGCGGGAGGGGGCCAGTGTGGACTTATCACCATGGGGGTTTAGTTCTCCTTCAACTAAAGTATTGTTTTTAGAAAAAGAATTGCTTCTGCCATATTCCCCTTCATAGAAGCGCTCACATCTGATTTATTTTCACTGCTTGCATTTAAAGTTATTAGGAATTGGAGTCGGTACATTTTTGGCAATTCCAACTCCAGATACCCAAAACTGCTCCTGAATCCACAGCTCCGGTGTGTAAGAGTATTTAAAATAGATCACAGTAATTCAGGGCTGTGATCCCTCAAACCAATGCACTCGATTTAGTTTACTAAAATCTTTTCCTTGTTTTCTATTTAAAACCTTGTTTATATAGATAGTACAGAGAGAGAACAACAAATACAACGAAACAAGAACATCTTCATGAATGAGTAGAACTGGAAAGTACTCACAGAAGAGGAATCTCCACAATGAGCTGGATAAGACAGAATAATAATTCTTCAAAGAGATCTTCTGTATCTGATTCTGTAAGAGAAAATGATGTACCGCTGATCAGTGTCGCACAATACAAATGGCTGAAAGGACAGTATTTATCAGGTCTGGCACAGTTTGGGTGACAACATTGGAGATGCAAATAGTACGCGTGCTTAAAGGGGTGGTTCACCTTAAAAGGGGAACTCCACAAAAACATAACTTCCAGCAACTTTGCAATATACATCAATTAAAAAATATGCAGACTTTTCATGATTTGTAATGGTTTGGAACAGTTCCCTAACCTAGCCCCCTGCTCTTCTGCTGATCTGTCTGACTACTTTGCTGAGCTGTCTGACTACTGTTACTTTGTATCAACAGCCATCTGTCCTCAGCCTGCATCCTCCAAACCCCACAATTCCCTGCACATGTGATTTCAATAAGGAACAGAACATCCCAGTGCAATGCATTGTGGGTTATGTAGTTCCTGCATGCTGTCTGTAAGCTGTGGAGTAGTTGTTACAAGTTGTAACATCAGTGTTTAGTCCCTCCTTCCCTGCCAGGATTTCAAGTGATGCAGAAAGAGAAGAACTGTTAAACAGCTGGATTTCAGCATAGAAAATGGCATTTATTCATACTTTTTGAAGAAACAGGTAACTGTGATGTGTATATTAGGGGTTTCTGTGTTATGTGGGCCTCTTTATCACATTTTGGTTTGGAAGCCGGAGTTCCCCTTTAAAGGGATGGTTCACCTTTAAGTTATCTTGTAGTATGTTATAGAATGGCAAATTCTTAACAACTTTTCAATTGGTCTTTATCATTTTTTATTTTTATTTTTTGAATATTTTGTTGTCTTCTTCTAACTCTTTCCAGCTTTCAAATGGGGGACATCTAAAAAAACTTAATTGCTACTATTTACTATGTATATATCTATATAAGCCTCTCCTATTCATATTTCAGTCCCTTATTCAAATCAATGCATGGTTGCTAAGGTAATTTGGACCCTAGCAACCCGATGGCTGAAATTGCAAACTGGAGAGCTGCTGAATAAAAAACTAAATAACTCAAAACTCACAAATAATAAAAAATGAAAACCAATTGCAAATTGTCTCAGAATATCCCTCTCTACATCATATTAAAAGTTAACCGAAATAAGAGTAGGAGCATGTAAAAGAGTTCTGAAGAAATGCCCATTCAGAGTTACGCACTCCATATAAACATTTTAGTCTCATGCAATAAGTATTGCAGTGAGAACCATGCAGGCAGGAGTTCCAAAATACAAGCACTAGAATCACTGTATCCCAGCTCTGGTAGCACTTCACAGGCAGACAGTTAGTGCACTCTATCAGTCATTCCCCGGACATTAAACAGGTATAGGAATTGTTATCCAGAATGCTCGGATCCTGGGGTTTCCAGATAATGGATCTGTCCATAATTTGGATCTTCATACCTTAAGTCTACTAGAAAATCATGTAAACATTAAATAAACCCAATAGGCTGGTTTTGCTTCCAATTAGGATTAATTATATCTTAGTTGGGATCAAGTACAAGCGACAGTTTTATTATTACACAAAAAAAGGGAATAATTTTCAAAAATCTGGATTATTTAGATAAATTTGAGTCTATGGGAGACAGCCTTTCCGTAATTCAGAGCTTTCTGGATAACGGATTCAATAGATCCCATACCTGTACTAAGTATTGCATTTTATGTACAGTGCTAAGTATAGAACAAAATGATATACAGATTTTATTATAGGGAGGTTTGGAAGCAGCTTTGCACGTGAGTAGAGGAATTGGATCTGTTATCCAGAATGCTCGGGACCTGGGGTTTTCCGGATAAAGGGATCTTTCCGTAATTTGGATCTTCATACCTTAAGTCTACTAGATAATCATGTAAACACTAAATAAACCCAATAGGCTGGTTTTGCCTCCAATAAGGATTAATTATATCTTAGTTGGGATCAAGTACAATTTACTGTTTTATTATAACACAGAAAAAGGGAATCATTTTTAAAAATTTGGATTATTTGGACAAAAATGAGTCTATGGGAGATGGCTTTTCTGTAATTTGGAGCTTTCTGGATAATGGATCCTGTACATTGACTGAACTGCATTTTTATTCCAAAGGAGACTGCTTCCGCTCGTTTATCTTTCAGTCAACAGAATGTCTTTTACCCTGAAACAAGCGGCCCATTCAGACCGCTCCCTGCTGACACCTCTCCTGCGTGTGTTACCATACAGCTCAGACGTCTTTTTAGCGTAACTCAGTTTTACGTTTTCTTTTCCCAGATTGCTGGTGATTGCCCCCCTGTTTCAGCGTGACCTCAAGTGGCATCTTTGCCTTGTTTGGCCAGGCATATTTGCGGCGGGGAGCTGGCAGTTGGGTTCCCCTGAGCATTTGTGCGCAGCAGTTTCATAAGAAACTTCCTCTATAGCTGGATCAGCATTTTGCTGCTGTCAGAAGCTGAAGAGGAATTAAGAGTGTAGCTGCTCCCTCAGGAACTAAAGGGAGGTAAGGAAAATATAAGGATGAAGCGAGAGGCCTTTCCATCGCTCGTAATTCTTCCACGGCTCTAAAAACTTCTCTGCCGGTGTTATTGTAAACACTGGTCTCAACCAAACAGGCTCTATCTACATGCGGTGCAAGTGTTAGTGCGTGAGGCCCTGCAGCTGCCAATGGCTCCTATTAACCCCGAGGGGGTTCGAGAAGGAAATGTTGCTTATTCAGCACTAAATGTTCTCACTCTCACATGCCAAGAAAAACATTCATTTATCTTCTTTATTTTTTCAATTAAGATTCTAAAATCAGCAGAAGAGAATGCCGGATTGCGTGAAAGAGGGACGTTGCATAACAGCGAATACAAACTTGCCCGATTTTTCGGCAAGAAACACATATACAGGTAGGAGATCACTAACCCTGAAACCCGTTATCCAAAAAGGCCGTCTGCCATAGACTCCATTTTATCCAAATAATCACTTTACAAGTTCTCATGTTTTCCAGGCACAGCTCCGTAAGGGAAACGGATACATTGCTTCCTACAAGTAACAGTGGCAGTTTTAGCTCCTACTGAGCCTTGTCCCTGAGCTTAACCCTGTGCTAGTGATGTGCGGGCCGGGCCAAAGCCCACGGGTTGGGGTTGACCTCCAAACATATGTTGCAGGCCGCAGGCAGGTTCGGGCTTAACTTCGACATGTGACCACCCCGCCTGTGACCTAACTATGCCCCACTGCTGCCAGTGGTAAAGTCCTTTTACACTTTCGCTCCTGCTTGCCCCACCCCTTCTGTGACATCAGAGAGGGGCAGGTGTATAAATACAAGAACCAGCCGGTTTAGGGTCGGGTGCGGGTGTATAAATACAAGAACCAGCCGGTTTAGGGTCGGGTGCGGGTGTATAAATACAAGAACCAGCCGGTTTAGGGTCGGGTGCGGGTGTATAAATACAAGAACCAGCCGGGTTAGGGTCAGGTGCGGGTGTATAAATACAAGAACCAGCCGGGTTAGGGTCGGTGCGGGTGTATAAATACAAGAACCAGCCGGGTAAGGGTCGGGTGCGGGTGTATAAATACAAGAACCTGCCGGGTTAGGGTTGGGTGCAGGTGTATAAATACAAGAACCTGCCAGGTTAGGGTCGGGTGTATAAATGCAAGAACCTGCCCGGTAAGGGTCGGGTGCGGGTGTATAAATACAAGATCCAGCGGGGTTAGGGTCGGGTCCGGGTGTATAAATACAAGATCCATCCGGGTTAAGGTCGGGTGCGGGTGTATAAATACAAGAACCTGCCGGGTTAGGGTCGGGTGCGGGTGTATAAATACAAGAACCAGGCGGGTTAGGGTCGGTGCGGGTGTATAAATACAAGAACCAGGCGGGTTAGGGTCAGGTGCGGGTACAGGTGTATAAATACAAGAACCAGCCGGGTTAGGGTCGGGTGCGGGTGTATAAACACAAGAACCAGCCGGTTTAGGGTCGGGTGCGGGTGTATAAATACAAGAACCAGCCGGGTAAGGGTCGGTGCGGGTGTATAAATACAAGAACCAGCCGGGTTAGGGTCGGTGCGGGTGTATAAATACAAGAACCAGCCGGTTTAGGGTCGGGTGCGGGTGTATAAATACAAGAACCAGCCGGGTAAGGGTCGGTGCTGGTGTATAAATACAAGAACCAGCCGGGTTAGGGTCGGTGCGGGTGTATAAACACAAGAACCAGCCGGTTTAGGGTCGGGTGCGGGTGTATAAATACAAGAACCAGCCGGGTAAGGGTCGGTGCGGGTGTATAAATACAAGAACCAGGCAGGTTAGGGTCAGGTGCGGGTGTATAAATACAAGAACCAGCCGGGTTAGGGTCGGTGCGGGTGTATAAATACAAGAACCAGCCGGGTAAGGGTCGGGTGCGGGTGTATAAATACAAGAACCTGCCGGGTTAGGGTGGGGTGCGGGTGTATAAATACAAGAACCAGCCGGGTTAGGGTCGGGTGCGGGTGTATGAATACAAGAACCTGCCGGGTTAGGGTCGGGTGTATAAATACAAGAACCAGCCGGGTTAGGGTCGGGTGCAGGTGCATAAATACAAGAACCAGTCGGGTTAGGGTTGGGTGCAGGTGTATAAATACAAGAACCTGCCAGGTTAGGGTCGTGTGTATAAATGCAAGAACCTGCCCGGTAAGGGTCGGGTCCGGGTGTATAAATACAAGATCCATCCGGGTTAAGGTCGGGTGCGGGTGTATAAATACAAGAACCAGGCGGGTTAGGGTCAGGTGCAGGTGTATAAATACAAGAACCTGCCGGGTTAGGGTCGGGTGCGGGTGTATAAATACAAGAACCAGGCGCGTTAGGGTCGGTGCGGGTGTATAAATACAAGAACCAGGCGGGTTAGGGTCCGGTGCAGGTACGGGTGTATAAATACAAGAACCAGCCGGGTTAGGGTCGGGTGCGGGTGTATAAATACAAGAACCAGCCGGGTTAGGGTCGGGTGCGGGTGTATAAATACAAGAACCAGCCGGGTTAGGGTCAGGTGCGGGTGTATTAATACAAGAACCAGCCGGGTTAGGGTCAGGTGCGGGTGTATAAATACAAGAACCAGGCGGGTTAGGGTCGGTGCGGGTGTATAAATACAAGAACCAGGCGGGTTAGGGTCCGGTGCGGGTGTATAAATACAAGAACCAGCCGGGTTAGGGTCGGGTGCGGGTGTATAAATACAAGAACCAGCCGGGTTAGGGTCAGGTGCGGGTGTATAAATACAAGAACCAGCCGGGTTAGGGTCAGGTGCGGGTGTATAAATACAAGAACCAGGCGGGTTAGGGTCGGTGCGGGTGTATAAATACAAGAACCAGGCGGGTTAGGGTCAGGTGCGGGTGTATAAATACAAGAACCTGCCGGGTTAGGGTGGGGTGCGGGTGTATAAATACAAGAACCAGTCGGGTTAAGGTCGGGTGCAGGTGTATAAATACAAGAACCTGCCAGGTTAGGGTCGGGTGTATAAATGCAAGAACCTGCCCAGTAAGGGTCGAGTCCGGGTGTATAAATACAAGATCCATCCGGGTTAGGGTCGGGTGCTGGTGTATAAATACAAGAACCAGCTGGGTTAGTGTCTGGTGCGAGTTCCAAAATGCCCGGGTTAGGGTTGGGTGCGGGTACATGAAAAGTCACCACTACCCTGCGCTACTGTTCGATTCTTTAGTAGGGGACACTGCTCTATTGCTACTGAGAAAAAAAACAAGTGGCCAAAGGAAACATATTAACATAGTAGGTTTTAAAAAGACAAACGTCCATCAAGTTCAATCTTTTATTTCTACATATAACCTTGCCTGTCAGTTGATCCAGAGGAAGGCAAAATAACCCATCTGAAGTCTCTCCAATTTGTTTCAGAGGGGAAAATTCCTTCCTGACTCCAAACTGACAATGGGACCAGTCCCTGGCTCAACTTGTACAATGAGCTATCTTCCATATCCCTGTATTCCCTCACTTGCTAAACACCATCCAGATCCGACCCCTTCTTAAATGTGCAATTCATTTTCATTTTTTATTATTCGTGGTTTTTGAGTTATTTGGCTTTTTATTCAGCAGCTCTCCAGCTTGTCATTTCAGCAATCTGGTTGAATTTTTCGAGATTTATTATACCCTGACCCTGGAAATAAGTTGAATCCAAAAAATACACCATCTAAAACCTGTCGAGGTCATGTAGGCGTCATTGGTCCCTTGGACCATTTGAAGATGTTAATAGCCTTCATGATGTTAGAGTTTTTTTTTCAGAGGGTTTTGCCCAAAAACTCAATTTGTGCGATTCTCATTTTTTTCGCAGAAAACTCGATTAATTCAAGCTTTCGTGTTTTCGAACTCACTGAATCGAGTCTGTTCCATTGGAGTTGTGAGTCCATTCGAAGTGTAAAAAAAAAACTAAAAAATTTGACCTTTGATAAATAAACCCCCTAAATGTGACCAAGACAGAAAACCCTGATCCCCCAAAAGCAAATGCCAACAAACACCGTTAAAACATCAAAAATGTAAAGTGAACTCTACACAAAAGAGGACTATTTATTTGCAGCTGAAAAAAATGAGTTGCTTTTACATCATTAAGACTTTCAAAAGACTCCGATCTTACTCAATAAGCAGCTGTAAAACAATACATATTTATGTGACCAAGCTACTTCTACAAATCCATTTAGAATAAACAATTATTGGGCGGAAAGAAGGAAGACAAAAAAAAAAGCAAAGGAAAACAAGAACGCTCCTTTCAGGAAAGCGAACACGATATGAATCACTGCAAATTAAATCAGAGCGAGCCATCAGCCATCGTTAGCTACTTAAATATATTTATTTTTATGAAGTATGTATTGTGTGCATTACAATGAAGGCGCCCTGAACCCCTTGTGCCTTTCCTTTCCAGCTTCAGACATGGAGCTAATGAGGTCTGGGAAATAAAAGCAGCGCTGAGCGGGGCAAGGGACAGTCACTGGGACCTATTTATAAAAACAGGGCAAATTTGCACCAGGGCAGTAACTCATGGCAACAAACCAGATTTTTGCTTACACTGTTCTATCTACAGCTGCTGTAAAAAGCTAATCACTGCTTGGTGGCTATGGCCAGGACCTAATTTGCCTGCTGTTTATAAATAAGACTGACTGGGGATCATTTATAAACAATGGGCAAATTTACCCATGGGCAGTGACCCCTGGCAACCAATCAAATTGCTGCATACATTGTTCTGCTTGCAGCTGGCTTTAAAAAGCTCATCACTGATTGGTTGCTATAGGTAACTGCTCATGGGCAAATTATTAAACTATTAAAGGGGTGGTTCAACTTTAAGGGGCAGATTGATTAAGGTTCGAGTTGTGTTTTTCCGCAAAAATTTGAGTATATATACCCTGACCCTGGAAATAGCTTCAATCCAAAAGAAAATAGACCATCTAAAACCTGTCGAGGTCGTGTAGAAGTCAATGGCAGAGGTTGTTTGAACTATACGAAGATGTTAATAGCCATCATGATGTTCAAGATATCAATTTGAGTGATTCAAGTTGTTCTTCGTCGAAAACTCAATCAATTTTTCGAGTTTCTGGGTTCCGCAATTCGAACTTGCAGAATCAAGTTTTTTCTTGAATAGGAAACCATTCGATTTGTAAGTTCACTCAAGGTATAAAAAACTTTAACTAATCTACTTTTGATAAATAACCTCCTTAGTTAAATTCTAATATGTTGTAGGATGGCTAATTCTTAGTAACTTTTCAATTGGCCTTCATTTTTATTTTATTTTATTTTTATAGTTTTTGAATTATTTGCTTTCTTCTTCTGACACTTCCCAGCTTTCAAATGGGGGTCACTGACCCCATCTAAAATCAAATGCTCTGTAAGGCTACAAATGTATTGTTACTTTTTATTACTCATCTTTCTATTCAGGCCTCTCCTATTCATATTCCAGCCTTTTAGAAAAAACAATGCATCATACCTCCCAACTGTCCCGTTTTTAGAGGGACAGTCCCTCTTTTGACAGCTCAACCCGCAGTCCCTCATTTGTACTGGAAAGTCCAGATTTTCTCTGTACTGAACAGGCAGAAAAAGAAACAATGTTTCTAACTTAATTGGCTTTTGGCAGAGAGTCCAGAACAGCCATAGCTGCAGATAAGATACTTTTGTAACAATTTTGCGTAATTGTAACAATATAAGATAACGGGTCTCTTGGGAAAAGTTAAACTCACAGCTTAAAGGGCAATTCACCTTCATTAGCAAAGCTGCAATAACTGAAAAAAAACACAGAAATATGTTCAAACTTTCATAACCTGCCAAATTTTGTAAAATGAACAAGGTAATTAGGGGGTCAATAAATTCGCCACACTGTGTGCGCCAACTTTTTTGTCTCTCTTTTTATTTTCTAACAGTTGGGAGTTATGGTGTATGGTTGCTAGGGTAATTTTGACTCCGGCAACCAGACTGCTGAAATTACAAACTGGAGAGCTGCTGAATAAAAAGCTAAATAAATCAAAAACCACAAATAATAAACAATGAAACCCAACTCTCTGCATCCTACTAAGAGTTAATTCAAAGGTGAACAACAGTATATGTGTGGGGAACCTGGAGCAGGTAGCAGTAGAAGGTGGGCATCCCAATAGAAGGCTAGTAGTAGAGAAGGGGTCAGCTGCATGCTGAAATACCAGCTGGAGGATGAGTGTGAGCAGATACTGACCTACAGGAACCGCCAGTGAGTTGTTAATCATATCATGGCATTAAACTGGGCATTTAAACTTTGTTGAGATGTGGCAGAGAAAAGAAAGTATAATAGGTCTAATTTGCCCTGAAATGCACCTTAGCAAGAGACCGTTCCTAAACACAACTTATTGAAGCTATTAAGGAGTATTTTTTCCATGACTCCAACCAGCTGTTTATGGAAGTGCATCGGCTGCCAACAGTACCCAGCTGAGCAGCACAATACATGAGACTGGCGCCATGATAAGTGCACAGCAATTTGCAATGACTTGCACAGCAGGGGGGGCTTCGGTTACCTTTCTACCCAGCAGTAATTCCACGCACTACAGAAAGCAGAAAATATCCCTGATCTGTTCCAATGATATGGAAACAGCTGATGCCAACGACATTTCTGGCAGGTGCCCCATCCAAGGGTCTGAAACACAGGGTCACTGCTGAACTGCAAAATACACAGCAGCACCCCTTATACTCTCATCACATAGATGGAGTCATGGTTGGTCTGTAATATAAGCTGATGCTACAGGTTTGCTGATTATTAAATTCTGATGCTAATTGCACTGGTTTCTGTGCTGCCATGTAGTAATTATGTTTATTAATTACTAATCAGCCTTATATTGTGACATTTCTATTCTATGTGTACTGTATATTGTGAGTGGGTCCCTAAGCTCAGTAAGTGACAGCAGCACAGAGCATGTGCAGTGAATCAGCAGAAAAGAAGATGGGGAGCTACTGGGGCATCTTTGGAGACACAGATCTTTACTGCTAAAACGTTGTGGTTGCCTTGGGCTGGTACAGGAGCACAAAACATCATGTACAACATTTCTAGCTACTTCTCTAGTTTAACTTTCTTTGTCCTTTAAAGGGGTTGTTCACCTTTAGATTAACTGTTAGTATGACGTAGAGAGTGATATTCTGAGAAAATTTGCAATTGGTTTTAACTTTTTATTATTTGTGGTTTTTGGGTGATTTCGCTTTTTATTCAGCAGCTCTCCAGTTTGTAATTTCAGCCATCTGGTTGCTATGGTCGAAATTATCCTAGCAACCATGCATTGATTTTAATAAGAGACTGGATTATGAATAGAGGCCCTGAATAGAAAGATGAGTAATAAAGTAACAACAGCAATACATATGTAGCCTGGGGTCAGTGACCCCCTTTTGAAAGCTGAAAAGAGTCAGAAGCAGAAGGCAAATAATTAAAAAAACTATGGAAATTAATTATGAAGACCAATTGAAAATGTTCTTAGTATTGGCCATTCTATAACATGCTAAACGTTAACATAAAGGTGAACCACCCCTTTAACTGTGCCTTTTAAATGACACTTTACAAAGGTGTTTCCTATTATATGCTATCCAATCATTGCAGGTCTTTTTAAATATACACAAAAATACCTTTTGTTGTTTGTATTATGGAACCCCCAGATAAGTAGATCCCTTGCTCGGGTTTTCTTGCTAATATGTTTGTCTTTATTCTGCCTACAAGGAATTCCTGTAATGCCCTAAAGTCCTCCATACCCCACATAATTCTACTACATACTGTCCATACAGATCCTCAGCTTGTAAAATCATTATGATACCTGTCCTTTGTACTTACCATAGTTTCCAGGGTCAGTTGCCCGATATGTAAAGTGAAGGAGCAGCTCCTCTTCTGATACTTGGCTTGTGAACACTTTGATTAAGCAGCAAATTATGAAGAGAGCATTGTGAGCCTGCCAGATGAAGAGCTGACTGAAAGGGAACAATACATATGTTAATACACAGCATTAAATCAATCTCAGTACCTGCCCTCAGGCCTATTAGATACTATATACTGCTCTGTCACATGACAGGCTGTAACATTTATAGATTCCTATATTTAAAAAGCTGTTAGTAAAATATAATGGAATATAATATATTAACCAGTGCTGCTAGATCTTTAATTTGTGGGATTAAAAACAGAAACATTTTTCAACTTGCTTTTGTAAAAAATACCATATTTTATATAGTGAACTTATTGCACGAGGCTAAAGTTTCAGCTTGTCAATAGCAGCAATGATCCAGGACTTCAAACTTGTCACAGGGGGTCACCATCTTGGAAAGTGTCTGTGACACTCACATGCTCAGTGGGCTCTGATTGGCTGTTGAGAAGCTAAGTTTAGGGCTCGTCACTAATTATCCAGCAGAAAATGAGGTTGGTCTGTAATATAAGCTGATGCTACAAGGCCTTGTGCATTTATACGGTCACATAACCCCTCAGTGACTTCTAATATCCTTATCATTTACAGTAGGGGGTACATTATCCCTTATAATACATGAGTGATACTCAGAGTTCCCTGTATAACTCAGCCTGCAGCCTTGTGCCTTTATATGGTCACAGAACAACCCCTCAGTGACTTCTAATATCCTTATCATTTACAGTAGGGGGTACATTATCCCTTATAATACATGAGTGATACTCAGAGTTCCCTGTATAACTCAGCCTGCAGCCTTTTGCCTTTATATGGTTACAGAACCCCTCAGTGACTTCTAATATCCTTATCATTTACAGTAGGGGGTACATTATCCCTTATAATACATGAGTGATACTCAGAGTTCCCTGTATAACTCAGCCTGCAGCCTTGTGCCTTTATATGGCCACAGAACCCCTCAGTGACTTCTAATATCCTTATCCTCTTATTTAAGAGTAGCAGGTTCGTGATTTTTCTTACACAAGGGCTACTGGTACAGTGCTGTGTGAAGTTACATTACTGGGAGAGACAAAGAACATAAGGAACTGCCAATGCTTCACTGTAGCTCTAATCAATCACTGGTGTGTCAAGTTATTGCATGTCAACCTTCTGTATTTTATATGTGTGTATGTAAGTGTTGTTTGTCTGTACATGTTAGTTGTATAGGTGACTGCCACTACAGTGCCAATATAATTGCAGCTAGTTTTGCCAATTGGCCGGTATTTTACAGTCCTGGCCGGTAAAAATGATGGCTGACCCCAATGTTATTAATAGGGAAAAAAGCTAAATATATAGGAAGACCGGAATTTTTTTCCAGAAAAGGTGACAACCCTATTTGCAGCTTGCTGCTACTATTATACTTGGGAGGTAGCGGTCCCTTGCACTTCATGATGAGCAATGTCAATATACATGTATCTGGAATCATTTCACACCATAACACTCACATACATGCGGAGGCCTTGGGGCACTACATTACCAAGGAAACCCTTGCACAAAGTAAGGGTTAAGCAGGCTCTTAGTCTGCATCACTCAAATAGTGATTTAAAAAATTGGATAACACACCCCTATCTGGAAAAACTTACTTCTGACATTCTGCTGATATTTTCAATTCTTTCGTTCGGCTGAGGAAGACTCTGATTAAAGCCCCTAGGTTGCCAGTTCTCGGATTATTCTCAACTGTTACAAAGCAAGAGATAAAAGCCATTAATAAATGCAACGTGATTTTCCGCTTCTCGCTGCCATCCCTTTTTAATAACATTCCGAACTGTGAGTGAAGTATCAGAATATTCCCTTTAGAACTCACCCACGTCTATTCGCACTCCACATATACCATCACATGTGAAGGCAGTTAAAAATTGCATGTTGTGTACAGTTCTTTCACTTCCTCTACTTAAGTCAGAGGCAGGTCGTAAATCATTCAAAAACCATATGTTTAAAAGCTTTATTCCTCGTGGAAAAAAAAAAAATAGCATTTTGGATAGATAACAGATTGTGGAGATAATAGACAAAGGAACAAATGCATTTTCTCCCTGCCAGACTGAATAATCAAATTCATTGATTTAGAAGAAGGGAGGTCAATTTGGGCACAGTCCTAGTCAGTAAAGGAATTGTTCAGTATAAAAATAAAAAGTGGGTAAATAGAGAGGCTGTGCAAAATAAAAAATGTATCTAATATAGTTAGTTAGGCAAAAATATAATGTGTAACGGCTGGATTGACTGGATATGTAACATAATAGCCAGAACACTACTTCCTGCTTTTCAGCGCAGTGGTTTCCTCTGATTGGTTACCAGACAGTAACCAATCAGTGACTTGAGGGGAGGCACATGGGTCATATCTGTTGCTTTTGAATCTGAGCTGAATGCTGAGGATCAATTACAAATTCACTGAACAGTTATGTCCCATGTGCCCCCCCTTATAGTCACTGACTAACTCAGAGTTACAGAGCTGAAAAGCAGGAAGTAGTGTTTTAGCTATTTTGTTAGACATCCAGTCACTCCTGCCTTTATACATTACATTTCTGGCTAACTAACTATATTAGAAATTCTTTTTTTAATTTCACAGCCTATTTACCCACTTTTTATTTTAACACTGAACTATTCCTTTAAAGGGGCACATTGCAATAATGTATTCTGAAAACAGCATTTTCCAGATAAGAGGTATTTCTGTAATTTGGATCTTTGTATCCTTATACATTAAATGAACCCAATAGGATGGTTTTGCTTCCAATAAGGATTAATTAAATCTTAGTTGGGATCAAGTACAAGCTACTGTTTTATTATTACACAGAAAAGGAAATTATTTTTAAAAATATTGGATTATTTGGATAAAATGGAGTCTATGGAAGATGGGCTTTCCATCATTTTGGAGCTTTCTGGATAACGGGTTTCTGGATTACAGATGCCATACCTGTAATGTAATATAGTCAGGACAAATCTTGAATTGATTCTGGCACTGGTGATACAGGAGCATCACAGTATCATTGTATCTTACTGTTCAAATCTTTGCCTCCCCCAGCTCTGCTAAAAACTGCACTGGGTGTTAGACATAATCCACCAATGGAGTAAGTACCATACGGCAGCAGCAGGAGAACCCGAGAGACAAGACCATGAGGTCTGATTTAAAGGGGAACTATCGTGAAAATGAAAAATCAATATAAGCATCATCATACTGAAAAAAACTTTCTAAATATAATCAATTAAATATTCTCAATTCTTTCTGAAATAATCACGGTTATCTTCAATTTCCCTCTCTCAGCATCTGTTTCTCTTCATTCTGTCTTCATGCAGCAGTTGGGTGCCAGATATTCATTGACAGTTAGATCCAATATATCTTATAGGGGGGCTCCTTTTGCCTAGAAGATGTATTAGAGCTCACTCTATTAAACTCACCAGACATCATGTCTCTCTACATGCAGGATTTGAGCAGTTATTTTGTTAGATTTTGTTTGTACTGGAATCAGTTATTTGAGTGAGCTCTAATTCATCTGCTAGGAAAGAGCCCCCCTATAAGATATATTGGATCTAACTGTCAATTAATATCTGACACCCAACTGCTGCATGAAGACAGAATGAAGAGAAACAGATGCTGAGAGAGGAATAGTGACGATAAACTTGATTACTTCAGAAACAATGTAGAATTTTTAATTGAATTTAGAAAGTTTCTTACTTCAGTATGATGAAGCTTATATTTATTTTCACGATAGTTACCCTTTAAGGTAGTCCCTTTTCTCAGCCACATCTTCTGATTCAACATAGCAGCCCAATGAAAACAAGCAGGTGGGTGACCAAGTCATGAACGGGGGTGCCTTCACATGTGATCCACTAAAGCTGAGTGTGTATGAGTACCCCATGTGATCAGTTAGTTGACCTGTAGATCAAACCACAAGCTCAAGATGGCCCAACCACTCAAGTGAACCAAATGAGCAGGAAGGGTCCAAAGCTGATGGAGAGTATTGGGCAGTCACCATCATTACTAAAAAATTGGGCAGTCACAGGGGTCGAGACCTAGCAGTTAGGCAGGTTTCATTTGGATTTGAAAAAGTATCAACTCGATTGGCATATGTCTTTTTTCAACCTTTTGAGTTGGATGTTCTTTGGATGATGATAAAACTGCTCTCCTAAGCAAATCATCAGTTTTTATTTTGGTTACTTTTTTGGCAGTACATTGCTGGGAGTGACATGGCTTCTCTCATTGCTTGCTGCGCCAACAGCCAAGGGGTATATTGAATATTCATGTGGATTCTCCAATGAGAAGCCAATCTGCATATCCATCACTGTGGTGACAGCTGAGGGACAGAGTCCTCAGTGGAAGGTTTGCAGGGTTCATGAGATATAAAAAGATTTGTATTAATTATTCAGGGATTAGTTGCTACACTTGGCAAATGACCCGTGTCAGTCAAGCAGGGGAACCAGCATCCCTAAAGATGTTGCACTACAACTCCCACAATTCCATTAAGGTGAGAGCAGTTGTACAACACCACCAGGAGAGCTAAGATTAAGCTAAAAGTTACATTATAATCGTATGGAAGTGAGTTTCCTTACTTAATGACTTGCAGATGGAAAGAGTCCCCTCTTCCAGGAGCTTTGAGTCGGCACTGAAACGGAACAAATGGATAACATTACTTACACATTCAGGGATAAGAGATATCAGTTTCCTGCCTGCCCACGATCTCACTCTGATTAGTGGAAAAATCAAGGAGCAAACTTAGCTGAAAGGTTATTAAATGATCCCTAGGCTGAGCCTGAGTACCCAGGGACACATTAAGTCAGAGCCCACCTTGAATGTTAACTTTTGCCACAATGCAAACAATGATATTTAAAAACAAATTACAGCTGATCTACTTTGCTGGCTTTTTATGGTTTTTCTTTTACTTTTTTTCCCCAGTACTCTAGAGTTGAATCTGGTCGTTAGGCACACTGATTCTAAGCAACTAAGCATCTGTTTGAAGGTCAGAATAGAGGGGTACATTATTCCTCATAAAACATGAGTGATACTCAGAGTTCCCTGTATAACCCAGCCTGCAGCCTTGTGCCTTTATATGGTCACAGAACAACCCCTCAGTGACTTCTAATATCCTTATCATTTACAGTAGGGGGTACATTATCCCTTATAATACATGAGTGATACTCAGAGTTCCCTGTATAACTCAGCCTGCAGCCTTGTGTCTTTATATGGTCACAGAACAACCCCTCAGTGACTTCTAATATCCTTATCATTTACAGTAGGGGGTACATTATCCCTTATAATACATGAGTAATACTCAGAGTTCCCTGTATAACTCAGCCTGCAGCCTTGTGTCTTTATATGATCACAGAACAACCCCTCAGTGACTTCTAATATCCTTATCATTTACAGTAGGGGGTACATTATCCCTTATAATACATGAGTGATACTCAGCATTCCAGACTGCAGCTTTGTGCCTAATTTACAGCAGTGAGCACATTTTCATACATATAATACATGAGAGTTCCCTGGTCTTGGGGGTAATGGGGGTAAACTATAGGTTCATGTATGGGTGAAAGTGGAATAAATAAAAAGTAGAACTGGTAGGAGGTACCTTATCCCTGATATAAAATGGGGAATGGTGGGAATAACTTATGATAAAGCTGAAACCAGGTAACGGAACAAAGCAGTAGGCAGCAAAGCAGCTGGAGGAACCTATGATGTTGCCATGAGTGGAGAATAATATAGGAAGGAAGACACAGCAGCCTGTGTGTAGGTTAGACAAGGGTTCTAAAAGCCACCTTGAAGGCAGGGTGGGACTGGGAGAGTCTAATGATGTGCGGGAGGAAATAGCTGATTGGGATTAATAAGTGAGGAACCGGATCTAAGGTTGCGGATCTCGCTTTGTTTCTCATCTGATGAGTTTTTATGCAATTCCAGCCCTCAGAGTTCATGATCCCAATTCAGGCTCAGCTTTGTGCTTCTTCTAGTCCACTCTCTTAATTTCCGACAGTCTCCGCTTCGCTCGCAGTATGTTTCTTGGAAATCTCAATCTTTATCTCCAAGGTGGTCCCTGGTTCTGGCCGCTTACACGTCTCTAATTGAAAGCAAATGTCCACGGCACAAATAAAGAGCGAGTTCTGGATCTACTAGTTGTCACACTTACAGACAGGCTTTTAGCTGTGTGCTATCAGTGAGACTTCAGCAGGAAAGGGATACGAGAAAGAAAACAATCATAGAGAGATACTTTATGGCATTTTAAAGGCTCTTCCATATACAGTAACTTGAAGGACCTCAAAGAGCCAGAAGAAGGGCCCCAGAAATAAAGGACAAACCCTGAACTTGAGTACTAAATACCTGTTTAAATTAGAGATTTTAAATGTACAGCCCTCAGGCTACATTCAGCGGTAGAACTAGAAGTTATGGGGCACCAAGCAAAATCATTTTAGCGCCCATAAACTCTGGGAGCAAGACATCTTTCATAAATCTAAACAGAAGAACCGCCATTTTACCTTTTTCAGGGGACCTGGAAAAAATTATGTAAAATCCGGGACATTTAAAATCAGGGAAATGTATAAAAGTAACTTTTTCTTCAAGTACAGAATAGATATAAGCACAGGAGTGAGTTCTACTTTGAGATGCAATATATAGTGTGTTAATAACAAGGGTTAAACATTGCAGTGTTAATGTTACACTATGGTGGCCATGTGCAAGACTGTCAGTCACATACACAGCCAAAGCAATAAGTGATTGGTGCAGGACTGTATAAGGGGCAGACTCATTGGAACTGACCATTTACAGGCAGAACCAGGGCAAATATACAGCTAGTTAGTATTTTAAGCCTCTTTATTTCACTAATAACATTCATAGAGGATAAAAACAGTTTTTGGGAACATCAGGACAAAATTTTGATGTAAAATCCAGAAAAACATTACTTAAAATCAGGGAAATGCACCCCTTGAAATGCAATATAAATTGGTGGCACCACAAATAAAAAATGTAAAATGCGGGAAAACTTAAAATCAGGGGACTTAAAATCAAAGTTTCACTGTATTGAAACTGCTTATAAGCAAATGGGGCCCCACTGAGAGCCTATATTGTACCTCGGGGGCTGGGCCCCCCAGCAGTTAGTTTTAGGGTCTATGTCCTGTATAGTTACAAATCTCATTGGCTAAAAGTAAATTACAATTCCATGTACATAATCTGGTGTAGAAGCATGCTAAGAATATCTTTCAACCAGGGTTGGATTGAGCCGGCAGGAGACGGGAAAAAATCCCGGTGGATCCCAGAGCTGGTGGGCCCCCTCCAACCCAAGCTTCTTCACCTGAAAACTGTAGCTTACAGATGCCAATCACAGCTAGGGTTGCCATCCGGCTGGTAAAATACCTGCCAGGGCCGGGCCAGTATTACAAATTTACCGGCAATGTAGCTGCCGGTAATTTGTAATACCTATAACAAAAGCCCTTGGCCCTCCCAAAGAAACTTACCTCTCCTTCGTCTTCTGCACCTCTCGCAATGATGCCCCGCCCCCTTTCGCACGACACCGAGGCTCCGCCACTTTTTACGTCACAGCCCGTCCATTTACCCGTGGCTACGCCCCTTCTTACGTCACAGCGTTACCGCCCCCATCACTGGCCGGTACATTTTTTAAAAAAAGGCGGCAACCCTAATCACAGCGCTTCCCGCTCCCTCTGTGCATATCTTTGAGTGTAAATTATGAGTGTATGTGGTGGGGGGTGAGGTTGCTGTAACTCGAGATTGGGAGGGAGTTGGTGGCACTGGCCATTGGGGTGGGGGCCCCCAGTTAGCAGCCTTGCTGGGCCCCAGACACCCCAGTCCGACACTGCTTGCCACTGACTGACTTGGCATGTACTATACTATGTAAATAAGGGGTCATTTACAATGCTCCACTCAAAGTGCAAAAAAGGCAGCAATCGGGCACTGTTATTTGCACTTTGTCCACTGCATGGGGCATTGTGCAAATAGCCGCAGGTCTGTGAGGCTGGGATAAGGACAGGGCTGAGCTGCTACCTGTACCAATCGTGAGTTGTTCATCCGGCACTCGGTGGAGAGCACACTGCACGGGGGGCGCAAGTGCTTAGGAAATGGGGTTAAAAAAGGGCACTAGCACCCCCAAGGTCATGAGTGCCCCTATAATAGAGCTGAATATATCACACAGTATAACACCTTCTGAATTTTGGCTTAGCAGTGGGTTGAGATGGAAAGGCTGAGGCTTTCCAGGTGAGCATAAAGGAGAACAAAAGGAATTTGGCCGCTCAATTCAGTGCAGCCCCATTATGATGTACCGGGTGCTCAGCCATCAGCGTTCCCACTGTAATCAATTGTGCAAAAGGATATAAAGGCGGCACTCCGGTAAAAAGAAGAAGGTGGTTATATTGAAACAGGTCACAAACCAACTTCACCTGACGCGTTTCGGGAGCAACTCCCTTAATCATACAGCTTCAATAAATAGTGGTAAAACAGGTCAACCTCTTGACATTTTTGAGGCCTGAAAAATAATTCGCTTTGGGGCCCAGTAATATCTAGTTACGCCACTGGATGCTGCCCTCTCAAATCGACAAGGGCCCCTAGTGTAATCCACATTTTCAGCCCCACCAAATCTATATATTTTATAGATATGCAAGGAGTCATAAATTACATGTATATATCATTGGTTGTTTTCTACTCTCCTACACTAACTATAACCAGAATTGAAAGTAATTAAAATTGAATCTCATACTGGCCCAAACACAAGCTGTCCCCCCCCCCCTCCTGTTTTCAGAGCTCAATACAAACGGCGTTCATCTTTGTTTTACAAGGCCAAACAAGTCAGACATCCCAAAAAACCTTATAAAAACATTCATTTCCTGAAAGGCACTTTAACAGTTCCATAACTGGCAGGCCCCTGATCAACAAAGTGCAGCGAGCAATCTCTAAGTGACTATGTGGACAGGCAAAACAATTTTATGAAGGTTTGCAAAAATAAATAAACATAATTACATTTTAACAATTTATAGGCAAGAAATGATAGAGGTAACAGAGAACAAGCAGTCGTGTTACGGTACGTCCAGGCACTATGGGAAATAGTGGCTAGTGATCATTCTAATACTCTTCTGCAGGTTACTCTTATTGTTTATTGGTTTCAATATATATGTGTGTGTGGAACTATGGACTTAAAGGAAAACTATACCCCCCATACAATGTAGGTCTCTATAAAAAGATATTGCATAAAACAGCTCATATGTAAAACCCAGCTTCATGTAAATAAACCATTTTCATAATAATATACTTTTCTAGTAGTATGTGCCATTGGGTAATCATAAATAGAAAATTGCCATTTTAAAAAATAAGAGCCGCCCCCTGGGATCGTATGATTCACTGTACTCACAAACATACCAACAAACCATACATGTTAGGTCACATGAGCCAATTAACAGACAGAGTTGTGTCTTTTGCTTCCACACTTCTTCCTGTTACAGTTAGAGCTGCAGTATTTCTGGTCAGGTGATCTCTGAGGCAGCACACAGACCATCACGAAATGGTGGCTCAAGGCAAGAGATGTAAAAGGGCAATATTTACTTAAATATATATTCCAGTTTGGTAAGATTCTTTAATATGCCACTTAATATATGAAATGAACTATCTGTTGCTTAAGTGTTCATTTTGGGGGTATAGTTTTCCTTTAAGTGCACTGGATAAAATATTCTTACAGGCCAGTGGGGGCTGTGACACACCAGGAGGTGGGGCGGTGACACACCAGGGGGTGGGGCAATGATGTAAAGGGGCGGGATAATGGTGAGGGGCGGGGCAATGGCATCACCAGACTTCCGAGAGAGTCTTTGGGAGGGATGAAGAGTAAGAGACTGGTAAGTTTTTACTGGATATGGGGCTTAAGGGGCAGATCAGGGCCGATTAGGGACGGCCAGGGTCTGCACTTTGGGGTATTACAAATTTACCGGCAACTACATTGCCAATAACTTTGTAATACCGGCCCGGCCCTGGCAGTTGTTTTCACGGCTAGGCCAAATACTGGCCTGGTGGCAACCCTATCCCTAAGGGGCACCACTCTGGCCATGTTCTAATGCTCCATTCTGCCACAAGTTCTTTTTACCCTGTGAACATCTGAATGATCTGTTGGGTCTTTGGTCAAAGATCACACACAGAGGTAAACAGCAAAAACTGTCATCAGTAAAAGCTACCATCCCTATCGACCCCACCTACAAAAGAACTAAGGGGCTGAAGACAAGAGCAGCACATGGATCAACCCGACCTTGTGTAGAGTCTACAGCTTATTGTCCCATGAATGGGAGCCTTGTGATGGCCTATCCAACCATATCTGGCTGAAAACTTGCCACACAGCTATCAGACAAACAAGGACCATATTGGCCAGCAGGTTCTCTCTTTTATTACCTCACTTCCCAAATCTACTACATACAATGGAGCTTTTCTACCAACCCCTACAATCCCGATATGGCCCTCCAAACATACATTTTACACTCAATAGAGGGCCTTGGTACCTACCCCTACAGGCATCCTTCTGATATGACAACCCTGCCAGACACCCTTTTTACCCTGCACATGGCATGGTCTAAGGCAGTGATCCCCAACCAGTAGCTCGTGAGCAACATGTTGCTCTCCAACCCCTTGGATGTTGCTCCCAGTGGCCTCAAAGCAGGAGCTTAGTTTAGAATTCCAAGCATGGAAGTGAGTTTTAATTGTATAAAATTAAGTATAGTGCCAAGCAGAGCCTCCTGTAGGCTGCCAGTCCACATAGGGGCTACCAAATAGCCCTTATTTGGCACCCCAAGGGACTTTTTCATGCTTTTGTTGCTCCCAAACTCTTTTTATATTTAAATGTGGTTCACGGGTAAAAAGGGTTGGGGACCCCTGGTCTAAGGCATTAAAGCTGTTGGGGCACCCGGTACCTCATCTGTCACCCAATCTTCTCTTGTGGGGCAACTCACTTCTCCCTCACCTGCATGGCCTACCCAACTTTTATACTAGTCATGCCCAAGTCTTAAGAAACTGTCCGATCTGATACTGGACGCACAATTTCCCACTTTCCAAGACCTGCAAGAGCGATTTACCGGTCAATAAATCAAACTCTATAGGTACTTCCAGCTCAGACATGACTTCCAGGCATAGTTTCACATCCAAACCCCAATAATGGCCACGGTCAACCTAGAGAGCAATTTCTACCACCCCTCTCCTGCTAAGTTATTGTCCAGACTATACCAGAACATTGTAGTAACAGTCAAACCCCCTTTCGATAGAGCCTACCTCCTGTGGACACAGGCCATTCCTGACCTCAATCAAGAGCAGTTGGAGGAAGCTGTAGATAAGGCCCACAGCTGCTTAATTTCGATATGAGATAGACTTATATAGTACAAGGTTCTTTACCAGGTTTACATAACCCCCTTAAACTGAAAAAATTTGGCAAAAGCCAGGACGATTTATACTCCAGATGTAGATCCCCAGGTGCCAACTTTATTCACATGATCTGGTCTTGTCCCACATTGAAGGAATTCTGGGCTACTGTAAAGGAGACTTTAGCCACCGAACTGGGCACACCACAGTGGTCTGTATACGGGGAGTGATCGATGAATTGATACTGACTAATGTGGCCAGAATATCGCTGTGCTTCCTCATGTTTTACGCCACAAAGGCAGTGATCATGCACTGGGTGGGGAATACCCTCCTGACCATACCCTTCTGGAGAAAGTTGGTAGATGGAGCTCTCCCACTAATCAAATGGACGTACGAACAATGGGGGTAACAGACAAATTTGATAAAGTGTGGGGGGCCTGGTGTGACCCAGACTTCCTGAACTCACATGACCTGCACTTATCTGTGTTGAAATTTCCATTCCATTGTGACAATAACTTGTTGTAGCTAAGATACTGTATGTGCACCCACACGAATTTAAACTATTGTAACTGATCACGATCGACAAATGTTTTCTATTTTTTTTCCTGTTTTGGGTTGATTTGTCTTTTGTTTGTTAAACAATAAAATGTTTCCTTTAAAAAAAAAACTAATTTTTTGTTGCTGTTGTTCGCCCTGTTCAACAGAGCACTGGTCTGAAAAGGGACAGTGTGGATTCTTGTGCACAGTCCTTGGGGGTTCACCATTCTTCCATATTGGAGGCATTCAGTTAATGATGCTCCCAGCCTGCACAGAACCTTTCAACAACCAGGAGCAGGAATGGGCTGCACTTTCACATAAGGACTATATGGTTGTCATCCACATATCAAACATCCTGTGGTTATACTCAGAATCAGCCCACCTTGAGTTTAGACGTGCCAACAATGACGCATCTAATCTGGGCTCCACTAACAGTTGGGAGCCAGGGTATCTGATTCATTGAGAAGATAAGGAAGCAGAGCTGACCGGCACTCGAACGGATCCACAAGACCAGAGATATTCAGTTAAAAAATATATTTATTAGTAGAAAAATTAAAAATATAGATGCATCTCCATTCACCCTATGCGTTTCGCACCTTTCAGGGTGCTTAGTCATGGACTCAAATGACAATCACAGGATATGAGCATTTATACACAACACAACCAATCAGAAAAATTGAAAGAAAAAAAGAGAACAAAAAACATTAAAGAGACAGTACCTCTATATTTCTTAAAGAGGTAGAGTGTTACAGAAAAATATTTAAAACCAATTATTGTTAATATAAAGAGTATATAGAAAAATGTTTTGGAAGAGATATTTAAAAATATAAAAATTGAACAGTATATTGACATGCAATATATATTCAAGTAATGTACCAGACAGAAAAATACAAATGATGTACCTATAGAATATATATATATATATATATATATATATATATATATATATATATATATATATATATATATATATATATATATATATACACACTGTATATATATATATATATAAAAATATATCTATATATATATATATATATATATCTATATCTATATATATATATATATATATATATATATATATATATATATATATATCTTTTTCCTTATTCGAATGAATTATTGACTTAAATGGGGACATCATAGACAGTTTCTCACCTTTTCTATACCTTGAATACTGAAAAAATTCAGATTTCCAGAACTGCATGAATGAAAATGTTTAGAAGTCTCTTAACTTCTGCTGTACCGATCCCTAAAGCTGGGGGTCTGGGGCTGGTGCACCCTGACAACTTTCACTGTTTGGTGAGTTACTTTACACTTAATTCTGGAGCACCTTGTCCTCCCCTAACCATTTGAATCTTATTCATTGAGACCTGTGGTTGTCGCACCTTTGGTCAGGAAGCTTTTTATCTAATGATAACACTGTCTGTTGTCATTGCAGTCACCAACAATATCTTGCACAGCGCACAGTGGTTTTCACCCCAAGTCACATCTTATTTAGGGTTGCCATCTTTCCTGGAGTCCAAATGTAAAGGAAGCTGTAATGGAGGTCTGGACTGGGCAGACTGGAGATGGGTCAACCAAGTCCAAGGGAGTTGCTGTCATGGAATCACATATTGGGATGGATCTTTGGAAGATTACAAATCTATCACCAATTACATTACTGGTAAATAAATCTGTTACTGGCTTTAGCTAGTTATGTAGGAGATGAATTATTTGCTGTCCAGCAACCCTAACTCACCTCCAAGCTGGACTTTCAGGTGCATCTAAGAGAACATATAAGCATTTTCCCCAAATATTACCCTTACTTACAGAGTACAGGAACCACTGGTTTAGAACCTGGACTTAGAGTAGTGTAATGTTCCTAACAGAGGGATTGGGACCTTTTAATTACAGACTAAAAAACATTCTGTTCCCCGGCACAAGCAATAGAAGATGGATGAGCTGCTTTAAGAACGTTCCTGATATTCCACTTTGATGGACAAAGAGACTTCCTTCTTATATGGGAACATAAAGATAAATGTACCGTTTTGCATGTTCTACAGAGCACACAGCCCCTTCTCAGAGACGAATAATAAGACGCAGGAGCCGGGAGCTGAAGCGGAAATGCTAGATAAATTGCCCTACAAGCATAAATACACTTCCAGGCTTAAGTGAGATGCCCTGAACAATTAGTCTGTTATGAAGAAGGTATTAACCACTCGCAAAGCAAATGTCCCAAACTGTCATCCATCAAGATTCATGAGGTGGCACCTGCCCAAGAGTACGGCACCACGTATTGGTTTAGCTCTGACCACAAAGCCGGCAGGAAAAGCCGCTTCTTTAATGAAGGAAGGAAGGAAGGAAAGAGTGAATGGATGTAAAGATGGGAAACGAATATTAAATGTGATTATGTGAATCCCTGCATTTAACCACAGCGCAGCTCTAAAAAAGGCTTCGCACTGTTCTCCGGATCACTGGCACTGGACCAAACACTGGAACAGATTGAGCAAGAAAAGTCCATTTAGTTGATCGAGTGTTAGGCCAGGGTTCAGCAATTCATTGCCGTGTCCCCAGGCAGCCCCCCGCTTAAAGACTGTATGAGGTTAACACAGCCAGCTACTCTGCAGCACTGCAACTATACACAGGCACAAGGAACTACTAGCTGGGCTCTGAAGAGGAGTGTAAATATAAAAAAAAATATATATATATATATATATATATATATATATATATATATATATATATATATGTATGGGATCTATTATCCAGAATGTTCTGGACCTGGGAGTTTCCAGGTAAGGGGTTTGTCCGTAATTTGGATCTTCGTGTCTTAAGGCTACTAAAAAAATCATGTAAACATTTTATAAAAACCAATAGGCTGGTTTTGCTTCCAATAAGGATTAATTATATCTTAGTTGGGATCAAGTACAAGCTACTGTTTTATTATTACAGAGTAAAAGCAATTGGTGTTTAAAAATTTGGATTTTTTTGATAAAATTGAGTCTATAGGAGACGGCCTAAACACAATTCTGAGCTTTCTGCATAACAGGTTTCCGGATAGCGGATCTTTTACCTGTATTTATACAGTGCCAGCAAGTTACGCAGCACATTACAATCATTTAAAAAGGTTCTTCACATTTGACTTAATGGTTAGTCTGATGTAGAGAGCGATATTCTGAGACAATTTGTAATTGATTTTTATTATTTGTAGTTTTTGAGTTATTTTGCTTTTTATTCAGCAGCTCTCCGGACTGTGGATTCTGGCAGATGCCAGATGGGCTGCTGTAAGATGCCATAGACAGACGCTATTTATTAGACTGGTGGGGGGGATGTTTGGGGCTCTATGTACTTGAAATGCCAGGGCCTATTTTAAATCCTAGCCCAGTCGTGCTGCTCAGTGTGTATAGTAACAAAAGTAAGCAACACAGGAACACAGTTACATGCAGCCATGTTTCATGCACTTTATCATGTACCTGCCACCACTACAACTTTCAGCATGAGCCGTTGAGCTACAGGGAGCATACTGCAAGCACACAAGTCAGTGCTACCAGCAACATATTTTTATCTTTAGAGCTGGCAAAGAGAAGCCACCCTGGCAACAGAAAGGCTGGGCAATGAAACAAACAGACTGCAGATTACACGTCTCTGGTCAACAGCAGAGTCCCAATACTGTACTAATGTATTATAAATATACCTATCAAATAACTTTTATCAGTTGGGAAGTAATAAATGACATGGCTCTATAAACTAATTTTAGGCGCCACCTGGTGATTTCAATGTGGAATAACAATAACTGATGTGCACTGGCCTTTAAAGGAGACGTATGTAAAAACCAAGAATGTGCCAGTGCATTAAACTCTTTAGATATAGAAGGAATGTGCTTTTAAAAGTTGTGTTTCTGGTTACTTTATTGTAAATTTCTGCCAAAACCCTACTAGTCCCACCCATCTGATCCACTTTCCCAGGCTGTACAGAGGAGCCTCACTCAGCAAACTGCACTACAGGACAGGAACCAATCAGTAGCTAGGCTGACCTGATAGGGGACTGAAGTCTGTCTTTGCTTGTGTGACTTCAGTGCAGTGATTGGCTGTCCCCTTCCTACTGTTTTTCTGGCAGAGACCATTAGGCCACGACCACCCCTCATTTAAAACAGGGACAGGGGCCAGAGAACCTCTACGGAGAGCTCAAATAAAGGGGCTATTTTTGAAGACATCATTCATTTACAGCCAAAAGTAAAACCAGCACCATATAGTATATATTATTGCCTATATTTTTTTTTTTAAATGTATCCTATAGGTCTCCTTTAAATCACTTTCAACCAGAAATGTGTTTTAATAGAAGCAAAAATAGGTATAGAAGTCAATAGAGTGACAGTTGCACTGTACGGCAAAAGCCTGTCTACATTCAACTGAAATAAAATAAGGATAAATGCTATTTCTCTTGCTTAGAGTTTAAAAATACAAGTCATTCTCAATGTTTCGAATATATTTTTCTAAAAATGGCAGCAATTTTAAAACAATGCTGTATGTTCAATGTAGACACTCATTTATTGAGCATATAACGATGCTGTCGCCATGACGTTCATAAAGAGGGCTACTTAGGACTTGTGTATTTTATGTGTATATGTATATTTTACATACTTAAAGGGGTGGTTTACCTTTAAGTAAACTTTTAGTATGTTATAGATTGGCAAATTCTAAGCAACTTTTCAATTGGTCTTCATTATTTCTTTTTTAATCATTTGCCTTTTTCTTCTGACTCTTTCCAGATTTCAAAAGGGAGTCACTGACTCCATCTAAAAACAAATGTACAGCTACAAATGTATTGTTAGTGCTACTTTTTATTACTTATCTTTCCATTCAAGTCCTCTACTGTTCATCTTCCAGTCTCTTATTCAAATCAATGCATGGTCCAAATGGTAATTTGGACCGTAGCAACTAAATTGCTGAAACTGCAAACTGGAGAGCTGATGAATAACTCAAAAACCACAAATAATAAAAAAATGAAAACCAATTGCAAATTGTCTCAGAATATCAATCTCTACATCATACTAAAAGATAACTCAAAGGTGAACAACAACTTTAATTTAACAGTACTGTCCCATTAAGTAATTTATCATAACTCAAAGCACTTAACTGACGCTGCTGAAAATTCTTATATTATACACAAAGATTAATGGGGAAATAAGAATATGTAATGTAATGTGTGTTTAGGCATCAATTTGCACGGCAAGGTTAAAAATAAAATAATTATTATGGTTTTAATCAATATGACAAAAGAAACACTAGCATGGAGCTTCCTAGTTTTAATTTTGCTGTATGAGAGCTCCACCGTGTGGTTCCTAGAGACATATGCACTGTGTCTTAAAGGCCTTGTTCACCGATGAGTTAACTTTTAGTATGATGTAGAGATTGGTTTTAATTTTTTATTGTTTGTGGTAAAAAGCAAATTAAAAAACTATAAAAAAAATAAATAAATAATGAAGTCCAGTTAAAAAGTTGCTTAGAAATGGTAATTTTCATAACATACTTAAAGGGATACTGTCATGGGAAATTTTTTTTTCAAAATGAATCAGTTAATAGTGCTGCTCCAACAGAATTCTGCACTAAAATCCATTCCTCAAAAGAGCAAACAGATTTTTTTATAAAAAAATGTCTAGCCCCTTGTCAGATTTCAAAATTGAATATAAAAAAATCTGTTTGCTCTTTTGAGAAATGGATTTCAGTGCAGAATTCTGCTGGAGTAGCACTATTAACTGACATGATCCCTTTAAAAGTTAACTTAAAGGTGAAGCACCCCTTTAATATGGTGCAACAGTAGTTCATTACTAACAGCAGTAGACAGTTAAAAATATAGGGCTTGTAGATCCACCCTTACCTGTTAGTAGAGGGATTATGACTTATAGACACACTCTTACCTGTTAGTAGGGGTGCTAAGAGTGAAGGAAAGGAGCTGGTTCCAGAAGGGCTCATTTTCAGAAATAGAATCCGTTCCAGAAAGTTTCTTCAGGTATTCATTTTCTGACAGCTCCTTAATGGTACTGCTGTTGGCCCCCATCTTTACAGGTGCTTTATTGCCTTTGTTTTACTAGAAAGGTTCCTGAAAGACACAACACACAGACAGGTGAACAATGGTCACTACCAATTGTTGAGTCATGGTGGCCCCCAACTTTCAGTTGAAACATATAGTTCAACACCATCTGTAGGATCTCAGGCTAGACATCCCTGGACTTGTATCTGTGCCTTTTTTGATAAATAAAACTAGGGATGCACCGAATTCACTATTTTGGATTCAGCTGAACCCCCAAATCCTTCGTGAAGGATTTGGCCGAATACCGAACTGAATCCGAATCCTAATTTGCACATGCAAATTAGGGGTGGGAAGGTGAAAACATTTTTTACTTCCTTGTTTTGTATCAAAAAGTCATGCGATTTCCCTCTCTGCCCCTAATTTTCATATGCAAATTAAGATTCAGATTTGGTTCGGCCGGGCAGAAGGTTTCAGCCTTATCCGAATCCTGCTGAAAAAGGCTGAATCCTGTCCGAATCCTGGATTTGGTGCATCCCTGAATAAAACAGTCTCAATAGGAGAACCAACAGTCAGACTGTACAAAACTACTTAATCATTTATACAAGTCATACAGAAAGGTTTTAATTTCTGAGCGTTAATTCAGGTAACAGAGGAGCAGATGTTCATCCTTGATATCAGATTTTCTATATATAATATACAGTTTGGCCTAGTGATGTGTGGGTTGACCTGAAATCCATAGGACTCACAGGCCACAGGTCAAGTAGATTGTGGTTGAAATTAAGGATGCACCGAATCCAGGATCCGGTTCGGGATTCGGCCTTTTTCAGCAGGATTCGGATCCTTCTACCCAGGCGAACCGAATCCACGTGCTAATTTGCATATGCAAATTAGGGGCGGGGAGGAAAATCGCGTGACTTTTTGTCAGAAAACAAGGCAGTACAAAAAAAAGTTCCCTTCCCACCCCTAATTTGCATATGCAAATTAGGGGTTGGATCCGGCTTGGTATTCGGCCGAATCTTTCGCGAAGGATTCGGGGGTTCGGTTGAATCCAAAAAAGTGGATTCGGTGCATCCCTAGTTGAAATGGGTTGGGTGTGGGTCAGACTTTGGGAAGTACACTTTGCCTCTGCTCCAGAAAGATCCGTGTATTGGAACCATCAGCACATACAGAAGTCATGTACACAGAGGGAAGATGCGGCTAAGGGTTGGGTGCTGGTCCTACAATGACAACATTATGCAGCTGATAGTCGGGTGCTGGCTAGGGTTGGGTGCAGGTTGAGTTAACAGCACCCATGCACATCATAGGTTGGCCATTTCCCTATAGGCAATCTGTAAATGATATCCTTATAAATCATGCGTTTCTACATCAGAATATGCTGTTTATAAATTGAAGATACACATGTTCTAATCTGCATGTGTCTTGAAGTGTTTGTTTGAATTGGAGTAAAAAAAAGTAGAGGGATGCTCTGTGTGGTGAGTGTGGCGCGGCATGGTAAAACAAGCCCCTCCCACAGCCATAAGCCACACCCATTGTTATAAAGATGCCTCACACACCAATACTTTCTGGTTTCACCTACTTTAAAGCAAAGCCATTTTGCTATTTGCTTGTAATGATAGTTTGATACCCAGTATGCATAGAGTTACATATGTGACCTGTAGAGACCCCAAAATGAAAATTGTGCATATGACTTTTCTTGGCTGCCAATTCAGCGTCTGCAAACACAGTACCTTTTGTGTGTATTGTGTGTCATAACATAGCACAACCCTATCTTATTCTACATTACCCAAGATTATTTCATATATATCATTCTCTCACTATTTCTTCATCTGCTGCTGTTTTTAATCCTTCATTTTCTCTTTTTGGTTTCCCCTGTTTTCTACTGTCCTTTTCTCTATAACCCTCTCTGATGCCTCCACCTTCTTTATCTGTCTAACGCCTCTTTATCTTTTCTACTTATCTCTCAGCAATCTTTGCTCTCATTTTATCCTCTATATATTTAACTATAATACATTTTATTTGCATGTAGAAGTGTAGAGGAGTTAAAGAAAGTTCCGGGATTCAAAACTCTTGCATCCCCGCTGAGGGGATACTATTTCACAGGAATTGAGAAGTGAAGGCATGGCATCCCTGTGCATCCCTCCCTAATTCCAGCACTGTTTGCCTCCCATCTTTAGTTCAAAAACTGCACCCCCCCCCCCCAGTGGGTGCTACTGCCCCCCCTCCACTGTCTCCCATCCCACCACCATCAAGTGGAAGTTACTGAGAAGAGTCTGGAGTAGAGCAGAAGAAAGACAGGGGAATGGATATATATATAGTGAATAAAGTACCATATTGTAATATTAAATGGGTGGTTTTCAGACAGATCACCAGAAATAATGACTTTTTCCAATGACTGACCGTTTTTCAACGTGTGACCGTTTTTCTAATATTGAAGTGTAAAGTGTCATTCTTCACCTTCTGAAGTTGCTCTATGGCGGGGGGTCGCCGACCCTGTAAACTGTTCTAAATGGATACATTCAGTTGATACATTTGTTATGTTTGTCCCTGCTGAGCAAGAATCTCTGGGTTTCATTACAGGCAGCTGTTAGAATTGATACAATAGTTACTAATATTCCAGAGATGCTGCTGAGAAATGGATCAACTAAATGTTGTAAAATTGTAACAGTTCAGAGTCTGCACCTGAATTACTGAGCTGTCAGACTCAAACACCAGAGAAAAAAACATTCAACTTTACACTTAGATTTTGGAAAAACAGTAAAAAAATAAATAATGGAAAGTTATTGAAAAAAGCCTTTATTTCTGGGGAACAATTTAAAAACAATTGAATTGAAAAATGTGTTTGGAAGGTGAACAACCCCTTTAAGATAAGATCCTTTATATTCTATAATAATATAAGAATAAGTCACGAGGAGTTCCATGACCATAAAAACATGCAACTCCTCATATTTCATATATCCTCATACTTTGCAAAAGGGGCTACATTATTTATTATGGTAAACAAGTTTCAGGGAGTCATATGTCGGAAATGACATCACTAAGCTCTGATTATAACTGATGACATCACTAAGCACTGTTTATAAGGATATAATACGCAAAAGCCATGAATATCTTGTAAATTATATCCTTATAAATGGTGAGTTCTGATGTCATCAGTTATAAACGGGGAGTTCTGATTTCATTTCACATGACTCACTGAAATTTATGATGTCATCAGCTATAAATGGTAAGTAGTGATGTCATTTTTGTCACATGACTCACTAAAACTTGTGTATTATATAGTGAATAAAGTACCCCCTCTTGTAAAATATAAGGATATTATAAGTTACAGAGGAGTTTCATGACCATATAAAAACACGAGGCCGAAGGCCGAGTGTTTTTATACAGGTCATGGAACTCCGAGGTAACTTATAATATCCTCATATTTTACAACTGGGGGTACTTTATTAATTATAATACACAAATTTTAGTGAGTCATGTGACAGAAATTACATCACTACTCACTGTTTATAACTGATGACATCACTACTCACCGTTTATAAGGATATAATTTACAGGATATTCATGGCTTTTGTGTATTATAATAAAGTACCTCCAGTTGCAAAATATGAGGATATTAGAAGTTACCTCGGAGTTCCTCGGCCTTCGGCCTCGTGTTTTTATATGGTCATGAAACTCCTCGGTAACCTATAATATCCTTATAAAACAGTGCTTAGTGATGTCATCGGTTATAATCGCAGCTTAGTGATGTTATTTCCGTCACATGACTAAATAAACTTGTGTATTATAATAAACTTGTGTATTATAATAAATACCCTCGTTGCAAAATATGAGGATATTAGAAGTCACCTCAGAGTTCCATGACCTGCGACATTGTGCTTTCATATGGTCATGGAACTCCTCGGTAACTTATCCTTATATTATTATAGGATATTAAGGATATTATCGTAAAGGGGTTGTTCACCTTCCAAACACTTTTTTCAATTCAATTGTTTTTACATTGTTCCCCAGAAATAGACTTTTTTCAATTACTTTCCATTATTAATTTTTTTACTGTTTTTGCAAAATCTAAGTTACAAGAGGGGGTACTTTATTCACTATATAATTTACAGGATAATCGTGGCTTTTGTGTATTATAAATAGTGAATAAAGTACCCCCTCTTGTAAATTATAAGGATATTATAAGTTTCCGAGGAGTTTCATGACCATATAAAAACACAAGGCCGAAGGGCGAGTGTCTTTATACAGGTCATGGAACTCCGAGGTAAATTCTAATATCCTCATATTTTGCAACTGGGGGTACTTTATTAATTATAATACACAAGTTTCAGTGAGTCATGTGACAGAAATTACATCAGAACTCGCCGTTTATAACTGATGACATCAGAACTCACTGTTTATAAGGATATAATTTACAAGATATTCATAGCTTTTGTGTGTGTATATATATATATATATATATATATATATATATATATATATATATATATATATATATATATACTGGTGTCAGAGAGAGGCTACTTTATGTGACAATGTTGCTCTCCCACTCTGGCACATAACCAGTGTTAAAGCCAAATCAATATTTACTGTGTGTTGGATGAAAGGCCCAGTAAATGTGGAACAAAGGCAATTTCCAGGATGTAGGTGAGCTGCCAGCTTTTACACAACAAGTTTGAAACATTAGCTTAGATAGTAAGCTCTCCGGGGCAGAAACCTGACTTCCACCGGAGTCTCTATACACGTGGCATTTTGTCTTTGTAACTGAGTATATTTGTTTTTGCCATGTGATCTCCCTGTCTGTATTATCACTGGACTGTAAAAATGTACAGCACTGTGTAGCACGTATGGAGGTGTGTGTATATGTATATATATATATACAGTGGTGTGAAAAACTATTTGCCCCCTTCCTGATTTCTTATTCTTTTGCATGTTTGTCACACTTAAATGTTTCTGCTCATCAAAAAGCGTTAACTATTAGTCAAAGATAACATAATTGAACACAAAATGCAGTTTTTAAATGAAGGTTTACGTTATTAAGGGAGAAAAAAAACTCCAAATCTACATGGGCCTGTGTGAAAAAGTGATTGCCCCCCTTGTTAAAAAATAACTTAACTGTGGTTTATCACACCTGAGTTCAATTTCAAAGGTTATAAAGCCATTTCTAAAGCTTTGGGACTCCAGCGAACCACAGTGAGAGCCATTATCCACAAATGGCAAAAACATGGAACAGTGGTGAACCTTCCCAGGAGTGGCCGGCCAACCAAAATGACCCCAAGAGCGCAGAGACAACTCATCCGAGAGGCCACAAAAGACCCCAGGACAACATCTAAAGAACTGCAGGCCTCACTTGCCTCAATTAAGGTCAGTGTTCACGACTCCACCATAAGAAAGAGACTGGGCAAAAACGGCCTGCATGGCACATTTCCAAGGCGCAAACCACTTTTAAGCAAAAAGAACATTAATGCTCGTCTCAATTTTGCTAAAAAACATCTCAATGATTGCCAAGACTTTTGGGAAAATACCTTGTGGGCCGACGAGACAAAAGTTGAACTTTTTGGAAGGTGCGCGTCCCGTTACATCTGGCATAAAAGTAACACAGCATTTCAGAAAAAGAACATCATACCAACAGTAAAATATGGTGGTGGTAGTGTGATGGTCTGGGGTTGTTTTGCTGCTTCAGGACCTGGAAGACTTGCTGTGATAGATGGAACCATGAATTCTACTGTCTACCAAAAAATCCTGAAGGAGAATGTCCGGCCATCTGTTCGTCAACTCAAGCTGAAGCGATCTTGGGTGCTGCAGCAGGACAATGACCCAAAACACACCAGCAAATCCACCTCTGAATGGCTGAAGAAAAACAAAATGAAGACTTTGGAGTGGCCTAGTCAAAGTCCTGACCTGAATCCTATTGAGATGTTGTGGCATGACCTTAAAAAGGCGGTTCATGCTAGAAAACCCTCAAATAAAGCTGAATTACAACAATTCTGCAAAGATGAGTGGGCCAAAATTCCTCCAGAGCGCTGTAAAAGACTCGTTGCAAGTTATCGCAAACGCTTGATTGTAGTTATTGCTGCTAAGGGTGGCCCAACCAGTTATTAGGTTCAGGGGGCAATTACTTTTTCACACAGGTTTGGATTTCTTTTCTCCCTAAATAATAAAAACCCTCATTTAAAAACTGTTGTGTTTACTTGTGTTATCTTTGACTAATAGTTAAATGTGTTTGATGATCAGAAACATTTTGTGTGACAAACATGCAAAAGAATAAGGAAGTGTGTGTGTGTGTGTGTGTGTGTGTGTGTGTGTGTGTGTGTGTGTGTGTGTGTGTGTGTGTGTGTGTGTGTGTGTGTGTGTGTGTGTGTGTGTGTGTGTGTGTGTGTGTGTGTGTGTGTGTGTGTGTGTGTGTGTGTGTGTGTGTGTGTGTGTGTTCCAGAATCTGGTGCACAGTGAATATTAACAAAAATGCCCAGGTACTGCTTCAAAACTCATACATAATCAATAGCCAATAACCGCACTTGTTCTTGGTGAAAAAATGTTTTGTTTATTTATTGTGACAATTCTGCCCCTACTTGCGAGCCTTCTTCAGGATCATACATATATAAATATAATAGTCCAATGAGTATCCGCACTCCAATGCAAAATTAATGTATAATTGGGGTGCACATTATATTTGATATACATCCAGAAAATTTAAAACTGGCACACCGATAAAAATCTTCACCTGTTTATTTTAAAACATCATATTTGGACTTTGAGGACTCAAATATCAGGTTTTAAAAAAAAAAAAAAAAAAAAACAGGTAAAGATTTTTATGGTTGTGCCGGATTTCTATTTTGTGGATCCCCTCTTGTAAATTATAAGGATATTATAAGCTACTGAGGAGTTTCATGACCATATAAAAACACGAGGCCGAAGGTCATGGAACTCTGAGGTAACTTCTAATATCCTCATATTTTACAACAAGGGGTACTTTATTATAATACACATGTTTTAGTGAGTCATGTGACAAAAATGACATCACTACTTACCATTTATAGCTGATGACATCACTAGTCACCGTTTATAAGAATAGAATTTACAAGATATTCATGGCTTTTTGTTTATTATATATATTATGTATAATACACAAAAGCCATGAATATCTTGTAAATTATATCCTTATAAACGGTGAGTTCTGATGTCATCAGTTATAAACGGTGAGTTCTGATGTCATATGACTCACTAAAAAGTGTGTATTATAATAAATAAAAACACACACGAAAAATCGCACTTTAAACTTAGCTGGTACCACATTTAAAACTCAATTAAAAACACGATACTTAGTAGCAGTATTATCTGTCAAACTTATTGTAACTAAAGATATATTTTTTTTAATTTGCTAATTTTGAGGATGTAATCATACAATGGACATATCTGTTAAATATCTAGTTTGTATGGCACATTACTTATGTAAATATATAAAAAATATATCTGAGGATGTTAACCATTCTAAATTTAAAAGACTAAACAATTATTCATTCATGACATCTGTGTAACACAGGACTCATTAACCCTTACTCTCTTCCACCATAATATTAGGGCGCTGTGCTCTCTGAAATCCGGAGCTTATTAAAATAAAAAAAGACTTTATAGTGCACCCGCAATTTTGTGATTAACATATAAATCACGCACCATACTGATATCTTCCATCACAAAATATTTTTAAAAAACTTGGCAATTAAAGTGTCCGTAAGTGTAGATCCATATAATACTATAAGTGCAATTAGCACAGAAGTGAAGCATATAGAACAATTATAACCCAATTTATAATCACTTATCTCGCAACAACCCTTGCTCTAATAATATTGAATACATATTCATCAGCTAATTTGTAGACTCCACCCCCCAAAACAAAACAAGGGCAAAAAAAAAATACAAAAATGTGAAAAATATACTGAAAAAAAATAAAAACTGTCATCCACAGTTCAAGTTCCGGAATCTTAGTATGCACCGAGATCGATGAAAAATCATTATAAAGTAATTTACAGTTCAAGTATTCATTACTTTCATTTACATATAACATAACAAGTGAATATTGGTATCTTTTTTCTTTCTTTACATGGCATTTTATTTTTGGGTTTATATCCCCTTTAAATAAAATTATTGAATCATGAAAGGCGGGGCAACTCATCATCTACTTGATACTGGAGTCGCCCAGCTGTCAATTATCTACTAAAATAGAATACATGATATAAATGAATCAGCACACACAGAACATACCTACACAGGAGGAATATTTCATAAGCCCACAGATAGATATTAGAAAATCACATAAGCCCTAATTGTTAGTGAGATTTATCCACAACTCCTGGAGGTGTGTGTGCATATTCCCAATACACAAGAGCCACAAATCTCCTGTAAACTAATCCTTATAATAGGTCCTCAGTGGTGTAATTTTTCTCATGTGGCTCATTTTATAATAAATAAACATACATACTAATAATATACCCCATGTTTTAAAAATAATATACCCCATGTTTTAAAATATTAGTATATCAGAAGTCACCTGGGAGTTCCATGAGCTTTCCAAAAGCACTTGGCCTTTGGCTCCATGCCTTTATATGGTCACAGAACAACCCCTCAGTGACTTCTAATATCCTTATCATTTACAGTAGGGGGTACATTATCCCTTATAATACATGAGTGATACTCAGATTTCCCTGTATAACTCAGCCTGCAGCCTTGTGCCTTTATATGGTCACAGAACCCCTCAGTGACTTCTAATATCCTTATCATTTACAGTAGGGGGTACATTATCCCTTATAATACATGAGTGATACTCAGAGTTCCCTGTATAACTCAGCCTGCAGCCTTGTGCCTTTATATGGTCACAGAACAACCCCTCAGTGACTTCTAATATCCTTATCATTTACAGTAGGGGGTACATTATCCCTTATAATACATGAGTGATACTCAGAGTTCCCTGTATAACTCAGCCTTGTGCCTTTATATGGTCACAGAACAACCCCTCAGTGACTTCTAATATCCTTATCATTTACAGTAGGGGGTACATTATCCCTTATAATACATGAGTGATACTCAGAGTTCCCTGTATAACTCAGCCTGCAGCCTTGTGCCTTTATATGGTCACAGAACAACCCCTCAGTGACTTCTAATATCCTTATCATTTACAGTAGGGGGTACATTATCCCTTATAATACATGAGTGATACTCAGAGTTCCCTGTATAACTCAGCCTTGTGCCTTTATATGGTCACAGAACAACCCCTCAGTGACTTCTAATATCCTTATCATTTACAGTAGGGGGTACATTATCCCTTATAATACATGAGTGATACTCCGAGTTCCCTGTATAACTCAGCCTGCAGCCTTGTGTCTTTATATGGTCACAGAACCCCTCAGTGCCTTTGAATATCCTTATCACTTACAAATGCAGTTACATATATAGTGAATAAAGTACCCCCTCTTGTAAAATATAAGGATATTATAAGTTACCGAGGAGTTTCATGACTATATAAAAACACGAGGCCGAAGGCCGAGTGTTTTTATAAAGGTCATGGAACTCCGAGGTAACTTCTAATATCCTCATATTTTACAACTGGGGGTACTTTATTTATTATAATACACAAGTTTCAGTGAGTCATGTGACTGAAATGACATCAGAACTCACCGTTTATAAGGATATAATTTACAAGATATTCATGGCTTTTATGTATTATATATGTATATACTAAATAATCATATAGTATATACATGTATATTCTATATAATCTCCAAGTTACTGATATTTCTTCATACAGGATACATTAGGAGCTTTGACTACAGAGCAATCAGCATCCAGCCCAGTTAAACAAAGCAAGAGTTAGAGGTCAGTCAAGGAAGATGTAACAATACAGGACTTAGGAGATCCTGTTCCCGGGTGTATAAACACACACACCTGATTTACATTTAGACCAAGGCTTTTGTCACATTGGGCATATTCTCTACCTGGGTTGAAGCACCTGAACCAACCCAAGGAGCCTGTTATCAGCAGGTTCTGCTGCTTCAACCCAGGTACAGAATATGCCCAATGTGACAAAAGCCTCAGGCTAATGATGCATGAGGATGATTTGTTTAAGCAATAGTTTTATGGGATCTCTCTGTACAGACTATGAGCAAACTTAGGGGATTGTTCCTGCTGAATTGTGCTTAGTACAGGGAATACCTATGCTGCCATAGTTTTATGGGATCTCTCTGTACAGACTATGAGTAACTTAGGGGCTGTTCCTGCTGAATTGTGCTTAGTACAGGGAATACCTATGCTGCCATAGTTTTATGGGATCTCTCTGTACAGACTATGAGCAAACTTAGGGACTGTTCCTGCTGAATTGTGCTTAGTACAGGGAATACCTATGCTGCCATAGTTTAATGGGATCTCTCTGTACAGACTATGAGTAACTTAGGGGACTGTTCCTGCTGAATTGTACTTAGTACAGGGAATACCTATGCTGCCATAGTTTTATGGGATCTCTCTGTACAGACTATGAGTAACTTAGGGGCTGTTCCTGCTGAATTGTGTTTAGTACAGGGAATACCAATGCTGCCATAGTTTTATGGGATCCCTGTACAGGCTTTGAGCAAACTTAGGGGACTGTTCCTGCTGAATTGTGCTTAGTACAGGGGAATACCTATGCTGCCATAGTTTTATGGGATCTCTCTGTACAGACTATGAGCAAACTTAGGGACTGTTCCTGCTGAATTGTGCTTAGTACAGGGAATACCTATGCTGCCATAGTTTTATGGGATCTCTCTGTAAAGACTATGAGCAAACTTAGGGGACTGTTCCTGCTGAATTGTGCTTAGTACAGGGGAATGCCTATGCTGCCATAGTTTTATGGTATCTCTCTGTACAGACTATGAGCAAACTTAGGGGCTGTTCCTGCTGAATTGTGCTTAGTACAGGGGAATAGCTATGCTGCCATCGTTTTAACTCCACGGCAGTTTTAAAATACATACTTTTAATGTAATGCTGGCGGAACTACCGGCAGCCCACGCGCCACTGAAAATTCGGCCGTACGGAGGTGGGCGGGGCCCGGCTGTGTGTCACGCACCAGGGCCAGTCCCCCTCTAGTGACGCTACCGTCAGCAGTTTCCTACATATGCCCCCATCTAGCCTGGGATTATGTCATGGGGATAGTGATGCCAGTGTCTGTACTGTGTCTGTTCATCAACACTAACATGCTGAAAGAATAATTCATATTCCAGTCTCTTATTTGGATATGTGCATGGTTGGACCCTAGCAACCAGATTGCTGAAGTTGTAAACTGGAGAGCTGCTGAATAAAAAGCTAAATAATAAAAACCACAAATAATAAAAGATTAAACTCAATTGCAAATGATTTCAGAATATCACTTTCTACATCATACTAAAGGTGAAGCTCCAGAAGCCAATGCCTGGGGCCCTGGTCACCAAATATTTGGAAATAGGAAGGTAGGCGACAGTCTGCAATGGCTTTTCCCATTTACCAATATTTCAGATCTTCCAAACAACCTGGCAAGAAAAAAAGCCAAAGCCAATGGCAGTCTGGAAAGATACAGTGAAAAGAGGGTACTAGTAATTGGGGAACACACAGCAACTGCCCCTAAGAGCTTATAGTCAACTGTTGAAGCAGAGGGAGAACGTTCCAGTGGAAGTTGCAGACTGGAAGTGACAATCAAATACTCAGTATAATCCAGCTTGTCATTGCCTGTGTTTACTCGAAATCATCATATAGAACAACCGGAGTGAGTTAAACATTAATCAGAGGCTCGGATCCCTTTCTGAGCACATTTTATGGTTATCACAAACATCTGCTGGATGATAAGGTTCTTAGTCTGAGCAAAAACATAACCAGTTTAATAAGTGGGGCACTGTTAGGTAGTGGGCAAGGAGGGTGGCAAGGGCAGTAGGAAGAGCTGGACCAGCACCCGTCCATGGCCTGAATATTAGGTACAATAGTCAGCCCAAATCCGCCCAACCCACGGGTAAACCCACAGATCCTGCAGGCTTCAGCCGGACCACTCATCACTACACTATGGTATCACAGGGAAGAGCAGGCTATACACTGTATCATTCTAGTGAGATGTGCTGTTGCTCAGCAGTTCTCGCATGGCTTTGGCAATCTAATGGTTAACTAAATATGCAAACAGAGTCTACAATGAGATGTCACTCTGCATACTGATCTGTGTCCTCTTGTGATTTCACTCTGGTGCTGACAGATTCTGACCACAAGCCTAACACTTCACATTAGCTACTGTCCTGTCCTCATACAGACACGTTACTACTCACACACTTACCCCAGCACTCCTTACATGCTAAGTGTGACTGCAACAGGTTCATAACTATTATTATAGGGGACAAACCTGAAGGCCAGTTAGGGGGAGATTTGGGGTGAGTGCTCATTTGTACCCTGGGTACCCCTGGAACTATAGCAGGGTGACACCCCAATGTTTCTATATATCTGTAACCTTGTTATGAGCTAAGGGGGCCCAGTCTGAAGGTCAGTTAGGGGGAGATTTGGGGTGAGTGCTCATTTGTGCCCTGGGTACCCCTGGAACTATAGCAGGGTGACACCCCAATGTTTCTATATATCTGTAACCTTGTTATGAGCTAAGGGGGCCCAGTCTGAAGGCCAGTTAGGAGGAGATTTGGGGTGAGTGTTTATTTGTGCCCTGGGTACCCCTGGAACTATAGCAGGGTGACTGTTACCCCAATGTTTCTATATATCTGTAACCTTGTTATGAGCTAAGGGGGCCCAGTCTGCAGGCCAGTTAGGGGGAGATTTGGGGTGAGTGCTTATTTGTGCCCTGGGTACCCCTGGAACTATAGCAGGGTGAATGTTACCCCAATGTTTCTATATATCTGTAACCTTGTTTTGAGCTATGGGGGCCCAGCCTGAGGTCAGTTAGGGGGAGATTTGGGGTGAATGCTTATTTGTGCCCTGGGTACCCCTGGAACTATAGCAGGGTGACTGTTACCCCAATGTTTCTATAGATCTGTAACCTTGTTATGACCTAAGGGGGCCCAGACTGAAGGTCAATTAGGGGTATTTTTGGGGCGAGTGCTTATTTGTACCCTGGGTACCCCTGGAACTATAGCAGGGTGACTATTACCCCAATGTTTCTATATATCTGTAACCTTGTTTTGAGCTATGGGGGCCCAGCCTGAGGTCAGTTAGGGGGAGATTTGGGGTGAGTGATTATTTGTACCCTGGGTACCCCTGGAACTATAGCAGGGTGACACCCCAATGTTTCTATATATCTGTAACCTTGTTATGAGCTAAGGGGGCCCAGTCTGAAGGTCAGTTGGGGGAGATTTGGGGTGAGTGCTTATTTGTACCCTGGGTACCCCTGGAACTATAGCAGGGTGACACCCCAATGTTTCTATATATCTGTAACCTTGTTATGAGCTAAGGGGGCCCAGACTGAAGGTCAGTTAGGGTGAGATTTGGGGCGAGTGCTTATTTGTACCCTGGGTACCCCTGGAACTATAGCAGGGTGACTGTTACCCCAATGTTTTTATATACCTGTAACCTTGTTATGGGCTAAGGGGGACCAAGGTGTGTAGGGCTCATAAGTAATTGGACAATTGACTCAAAGGCAATTTCATGGGCAGATGTGGGCAATTCTATTGATATTTAATTATCAATGAAGCAGATAAAAGCCCTGGAATTGATTTGAGGGGGGGTGCTTGTATGTGGAAGATTTGTATATTGTCAAAGGAGCTCTCCATGCAGGTGAAACAAGCCATCCTTAAGCTGCAAAAACATATACGAGATATTGCTACAATCTTAGGAGTGGCAAAAGCTACAGTTTGATAAATGGTGAGAAAGAAAGAAATCACTGGTGAACTCAGCAACGCAAAAAGACCTGGACGTCCACGGAAGACAACAGGGGTGGATGATCTCAGAATCATTTCCTTGGTGAAGAGAAATCCCTTCACAGGCCAAACAAGTGAAGAACAGTCTCCAGGAGGTAGAGTCTCCATATCCAAGTCTACCATAAAGAGAAGACTGTATGAAAGTAAATACATAGGGTGCACTGCAAGGTACAAGTCACTCATAAGCATCAACAATAGAAAGGCTAGATTGGACTCGGCTAAAAAACATCTAAAAAACCAGCGCAGTTCTGTAAAAACATTCTTTGGACAGATGAAACCAAGATCAACCTCTACAAGAATGATGGCAAGAAAAGAATATGGAGAAGGTGTGGAACAGCTGATGATCCAAAGCATAGCACATGATGAATAAAACATTTGGGAGGCAGTGTGATGGCTTGGGTGTGCATGGCTGCCAGTGGGACTGGGACACTAGTGTTTATCCATCATGTGACACAGGACAGAAGCAGCCAAATTAATTCTGAGCTATTAAGAGACACTGTCTGCTCAAATCCAGCTAAATGCAGTCACATTGATTGGGAGGTGTTTCATAATGACCCAAAACATACAGCCAAAGCAACCCAGGAGTTTATTAAAGCAAAGAAGTGAAATATTGTTGAATGGCCAAGTCAGTCCCCTGATCTGAACCCAATTGAGCTGCATTTCACTGGCAGAGCATTAAACAGGAGGAAGCCCAGAATATGGTGATGTCCATGAGTTCAAGACTTCAGGCTGTCATTGGCAGCAAAGGGGTTTCAACCAAGTATTAGAAATGAAATTTTATTTTCAGTTTTTTAATTTGTCCAATTACTTTTGAGCCCCTGAAATGAAGTGATTGTGTTAAGAAAAAGGCTTTAGTGTCTCACATTTTAATGCAATTTTTTTGTTCAACCCACAGAATTAAAACTGAAAGTCTGCAGTTCGACTGCATCTGAGTTGTTTCATTTAAAATTCACAGAACCAAAATTAAAAAAAAAGTTGTCTGTCCAAATATTTATGGACCTAACTGTGTGTGTGTGTATGTGTGTATATATATATATATATATATATATATATATATATTAGGGATGTGTGAATCCACTATTCGGAATGATGTGTGATGAAAAGTTATGGGATTTTTTAGATTCAGTTTGGCCAGGAACATGGATTTGGCAGAATGTGTGTCCGTGTGTGTCATCTTGTTATAAGCTAAAGTGGCCAAGCCTAAAGGCCAGTTAGGGTGGCCTAAAGTCAGTGTCGTTCTAAACATTTCAGCAACTAGTGTGTGCCATTATACTCAGATATGCACCCCAATGCTGTAACTGATGTCCCAGAAACTCCCGGCAGCAACACCTTGCTCCACCCAGCGGCTGAACTGGGGCATTAGCTGCTCCCAATCTTCCAAATAAAATTCTCTATTCTGGTAATCTGGTAATTATGTTCCTTAGCCATGATATGACCCACAGATTAGTCACAATCACACCAAGTTCCATGTGCTACAGCGCTACTGAAATGGACACACACCTACTAATGACACAATATAGTAATGTAACTCACAGTAGTAATAGGCAATATTTATTTAGCATTATACCTACTGCCAGATGATAATTGTGTAATGACTGGTTAATCCTGTTACTGTTCCTATTATTAGTAGTTATACCACAGAGTATACAGGAGGAGGCCGAGAGAGGTTGGCTAATAGTCACATGACCCAGGAGAGCTGGATCTGTAGGTCACACTGGGCTTGTGGCAGAACCTTAGTTCAATGGACTGGAATATTGTTATACTGTATCTGCCTATTGTAGGATTACACTGTTTGAAGCCAGTCTGCATGTTGAAGTGTAGGGGAGGTCATGGATCACTAGGATGGTAGGTGAGTTAGTAGTTAATTATTAAACAATAAAGCTAAAGTGGGCCCTTCTAATTAATATTGACACTGACTCGTATAATTTTAACACGAGTCTATGAATAACAGGGTCAGCACCCAACATGAGTCCCTAAGGGGTCTGATCTGTGTCCTCCAACCGGACCCACAATCCCCAGTTTACATGTTCGGTCCTGCAACCTGATCCAACTGCTGCTTTATCTACAACCTGACTAGGGTATGACTGGGCCGAGGGACACCGGGTTTTTCCCTGGTCGGCCGTAGCATACCTCGCCAACATTTTGGAAATAAAAAGAGGGACCAAAAAGTTGCCTTTTGTAATTTTTGGACCATGCCCATTTTGTGGCCACACCCCCTAATTACCATGTTAATTTTACAAATGAGGGACTGTGGGTTGAGCTGTCAAAAGAGGTACTGTCCCACTGAAAACGGGACAGTTGGGAGGTATGGTACCGGCCCAGAACCGAACCTGCCGGCTCTCCCCCAAGCCACTGACATCCTTCCCCCAACACTCTGAATGTAGGTTTAATTTACACACGCTCAAGGGAGGGCGGGGCCCCTGTATGGGGTGTGGGGGCGCATTGGGGGTCACTGGGGTGGCAGCCCCGGTGGGCCCTGCACCCACCAGTCTGACCCTGAACCTGACTCACTACCTGCTGGCCGCCACTAGCAATTGATATCACCATAGAAGGGATTTGATATCTATATAGACTGTATGGGACACGATCCCAGTGCAGGGAGAGGCAGTGATAATGTTTTAAAGGAACATTGTTTAGTGTAAAAATAAAAACTGGGTAAATGTAATGTATAAAGGCTGGAGTGACTGGATGTGTAACATAATAGCTAGAACACTACTTCCTGCTTTTCAGCTCTCTTGCTTTCCACTGATCGGTGATTCTAACTGTTGCTTTTGAATCTCAGCTGAATGCTAAGGATCAATTGCAAACTCATTCAACAGTTATGTCCCATGTGGCCCCCCTTATAGTCACTGACTAACTCAGAGTTAGAGCACTGAAAAGCAGGAAGTAGTGTTCTGGCTATTATGTTACACATCCAGTCACTCCAGCCTTAATACATTACATTTTTGCCTAACTAATTTTATTAGAAATATTTTTTATTATGCACAGCCTATTTGCCCAGTTTTAATTTTTACACTGAACTGTTCCTTTAATATCCTTTTATTAGCAACCTACACAATAGCCATATATTTAGATATCACTTGTGGGTACCTGATCTGCTGTAGAAATCTGGGATACCCTATTTTACTTTAAATAGATGTTATCCATTATATGTGTGGTGCAAAAATCTAATATATGAATTTATATATTTAGTTGTACTGTAAAACAACTGCTCAGGGGTAGGCAATAGATGAAGTGGTGTGCTTAGAACCTTAGTATGCAGACTTGGGGGCGCACAAAGCACCCTGTAGCCAGGGAGACAATGCACATGCACTAAACACAGATCTTGGAGAAGGGACAAGTGGGGTAAGTAGCAGTGGCACGGAGCTTTTTCCCCCCCCCCCTATCTTAGAGGGGAACTAAACCATAAAAATGTCTCAAAATGGCATATTTTATATAGTGAACTTATTGCACGAGGCTAAAGTTTCAGCTTGTCAATAGCAGCAATGATCCAGGACTTCAAACTTGTCACAGGGGGTCACCATCTTGGAAAGTGTCTGTGACACTCACATGCTCAGTGGGCTCTGATTGGCTGTTGAGAAGCTAAGCTTAGGGCTCGTCACTAATTATCCAGCAGAAAATGAGCTTCCCTGGCTGTAATATAAGCTGATGCTATAGGTTTGCTGATTATTAAATTCTGATGCTAATTGCACTGGTTTCTGTGCTGCCATGTAGTAATTATGTGTATTAATTACTAATCAGCCTTATATTGTGACATTTCTATTCTATGTGTACTGTATATTGTGAGTGGCTCCCTAAGCTCAGTAAGTGACAGCAGCACAGAGCATGTGCAGTGAATCAGCAGAAAAGAAGATGGGGAGCTACTGGGGCATCTTTGGAGACACAGATCTTTACTGCTTAAGGGCTGTGGTTGCCTTGGGCTTGTACAAAAGCCCAAACATAATGTACAACATTTCTAGCTACTTCTTTAGTTAAGATTTAGTTCTCATTTAAGGTGTTGGTTAAAGTGTTGCATCCATTTTCCATGCTAAAACCCACAAGTAAACATCTTTGGAACATGCCTCCAGCAAGCACCGCCACTGAGCAGCAGGCTGGCCATACACAAAGGTTTGCTGATTTAGATAGGTCACCAAATGACTCGATTTTGCTTAATTTGGCCACCCAAGTTGTGGGCCATATTATGGATCACATATGGGACCCATGTAGCTGCCCTGATCTCCCCTCTGCCCAAGACTACAATCACCGAAATGCCTTCCCTGTTCATAGACATGTGGGATTTGTAGCCTTGGCTGGAGAAGAACCTATTTCTGCTACATTATTTCTATGGTACTTGTAGCCAGGACCAGTGATGGACCAAAACACACTGATTTCTGTTACACAATTACATTTACAAATAACTTGAAAACCAATAAAAATGTATCACTAATGTATAATGGAAAGTTACTTTGAACTAAATTAAATAACTTTCATTATGCAAAATGTCCTATTTGACCTTATTTACCTTTAAATGAATAGACCAGATAAAATGAGAACTAAAGTACAGTTAAAAAATGACCCCTCATATGAAAGCTGGACAGTCAGAAGGCGGCAAATAATTCAAAAGGTACAAAAAAAAAGAAAAAACGACGGCCCATTAGAAGGTTTAGAATTATCCATTCTGTAACATCTTTAAAGTTAACTTAAAGATGGAAGGGGCGTGGCTACAGAGTGAGATGGCTGCCTGATCCTTCTGCTCTGTGTGAGACACTGATCACAGCGGCCCACAGCGACTTCCACAGCACCCATCCAGCACCCAAATTGAAGGGGATTGCTTCAGGAACACCATGGACTGGAACAAAGTGAAAAGTAAGAGAAAAAACAGAAGCCCCAGACCTAGAAAGCTTTTGAATTCCTTCTCCCCAGAAATCCAAGATGGCCACCGATATGAGGACAGGGGACAGACATTTGCAGCATCACGGATTCCTGTGAGCCTGAATAGATTTTCTTCACTAAACCCTGGCGTTTTGACCCCTGAGGGAGAGAACTACAAGCATGATGAAGCTGGAACTGCTTCTCCAGACACTCCGACGTCCAGGAGCCCCGCAAAATCCAGGCTGAGGACTGAGGCTCCGGAGATTCAGGTAGGCCCTGATGTGACCAAATCATCCCCAGACGTTAGTCACCCAGACCCCTTACAAGACATCCCAGCAACTGACCAGCCGCTAACCCTGGCCCTGATGAAGGACCTTATGTTGTCCCTGAGAAGCGCTTGGCAAGCGGACCTCAAAGCCCTGGCAGATACTTTTGCCACAGTCACCATGGCTACTGATAAGAGAGTCACCGCCATAGAGAACAAGCTGAGAGATGTGACTACAGCACACAATGAGGTAGTGGACTCCTATGATGAGATAGCAGACGACATGAAATGGCTGAAAGAAAAACAGGTAGATTCTGAGGACAGAAACAGGAGAAACAATATCAAGATAAGGGGGGTCCCAGAAAGCGTAACAACAAATGAGCTGAGAAACTATGTTGGGGACATGCTCAAGACCACTCTACCTGCGACCTCTGACATTGAGAGGATCGTGGACAGGGTCCACAGGCTACCTAAACCTGCTTATCTTAAACCGCATGTACCCCGGGACGTCATAATGAGAGTGCACTTTTATCATGTCAAAGAGGCCTTCCTTGATACCACCAGGAGAGGACAGAAACTTCCTAAGCCATATGATGATTTGATTCTCTACTCTGACCTCTCTCAGACCACACTCAAGGCCAGAAGGGAATTCTCCACTGTGACTGCAACTTTAAGAGCCTATAAGATGGAGTACTCATGGGGGTTCCCAACTAAGCTTAAGATGACGAGACAGGGTATTAAATATGTGTTCAACAGCCCACAGGAAGGTATGGAACAGATTGCAAAGTGGAAAATGAAGGTGACTGTCCCTAGAGATAGAAGATCCAACCTGCCCATGGATACCACACCTGAACTTGAGGAAAGCCAAAAATCCTCTGCTGCAACTGGAGGAACTTGAACTGAGGGACTCTCAGTGTTGTACCACAAACTTTCCCCTCCCGTAGAACTTTTCTCCTTCCTTTTCTTCCTTGTAACACCTTTAGGAAGAGGAGAACTGTTCGGATACATAGTCCATGGCCGTGGACTGTGATCTGGTTTTGTGTTGACCTCTGACCTATAGAGGTCATCAGTTTTTCTTGTTTTTGTTATTTTTGTTGGATTCCTAATTTTGAGGTCTCTTAGACTTCTTTAAGGTTTCTTTGTTTTTGAAGTTTCCTTGCCGCTTTTAGGCCCTTTGATGCATATGGGTTTTATGGCATCCTTAGTGGTGTCAGAAAAGTCAAAAACTTTCTTGACGCTATTGTTGCTTTGGTTTCTTAAAAAGTTTCTTGTTTTAACCTTCATTTTTTCCCTTGGGAATGTGAGAAATGGACAATCTGAACTTTCACAGGTTTTGAACAATCCAACTTGCTGTTGTTGTTTTCATCCAGATACGGTAATGTGTCAATGCAAAGAGTTTGCGTATTATCATTATACATATGTCTAGAAAACTTAAAATTTTGTCATTGAATGTAAGAGGAGTGAACTCTCATAGAAAAAGGTACCTGATACACAAACTTGTTAAAGAAAAAGGAGTTGATGTGGTTTGTTTACAGGAGACTCATCTGAATGATGAGGGGGCCTCCAAATTCAAATTACACAAATTTTCAAAAAATTTTCACTCTAACCTAACAAAAAAGAAAAGGAGTGGAGTTTGTGTGGCGGTCGGGGATTCTTCAGGTATTGAGATAACAAAAACGTATAGCAGCAACAATGGGAGAATGATAATTCTAATTGGCAAAATTGATAATCAAGAATATACTATAGCAAATTTGTATACACCAAATAGAAACCAAGTTAGCTTTCTAAATAAAAAATTAAGACAAATTGAAAAGGTAACTAAAGGTCATCTGATAATTGCTGGTGATTTTAATTCAGTAGCAGATCCCATTGTTGACTGTTCCTCGATTAGAAAGAGACCTCCGACCTCCCTGCAACCCACTCTATTGAAATACGAGCTCTACGACACTTGGAGATGTATGCACCCAGGAGAGAGAGATTTTACCTTCTACTCGTCGGTGCATAGATCCTACACTAGAATTGACTATTGTTTAATGGACAGGTTTACACTCCCCTTATTATTCAATATTGAAATTGGTACCAGGGCATGGTCAGACCACTCACCCTTGATAATACAAATCCAAATTCAGGGTTCCCCACCACCAACCTATATGTGGAAAATGAACAAAATGACACTTCACTCTGAGCACTCAGCCCCAATAATAAAAGAGAAAATAGAGGAATACTTTAGCCTAAATGATACTAATGCAACATCCAAAACCACACTTTGGAATGCCCATAAGGCATTTGTTAGAGGAGTCTTTATACAGCAAAGCTCTATCCTTAAAAAAAAGAAAAAGAAAAAACAGATGGAATTCTAGAGGAGATTAAGACATTAGAAAAGGAAGTGTACACTAACAAAAAAACATCTATGATCCCACAACTAGAAGAGAAGAGAAAAGAACTTAGTGAATTAATGTTCCAACAATATGATAAGTGGCAATCCATACTAAAAGAAAACTGGTATGTTGATAGAGACAAAGCAGGCAAAATTATGGCACGTAAAATAAAGGGCCACAGGATAGCTTACAGAATCTATAAACTTAAACACCCTAGATCTGGTCAAGTGGTACACCACCCAACAGAGATAGTGAATGCACTGGCAAATTATTATGAGTCCTTATACAACTTGAAACAACAGCCAGATACCCATCAACCCACCCAAAAAGAGATAGATAGTTATCTAGAAAATATAACACTACCATTCCTAGATGACTTTGAACAAAAGCAAATCAATATCCCCTTTCAGAAAAATGAGGTAGAAGTAGCAATTAAGACTTTGAAGAGAGACAAGGCCCCAGGTATAGATGGATTTTTGAATGATTACTACATCAAACATAGAAGCATATTAATCAAACCATTAATAGAGATGTTCAACGAAGTTGTTAAAGTAGGTAAATTTCCCCAAGAATCTCTGTCAGCAATTATCTCAGTAATCCCCAAAGAAGACAAAGATTTAAGTGATCCAAGCAGTTACCGGCCCATCTCCCTATTGAACACAGATCTTAAAATATACGCCAAAATCATAGCCAACAGACTAGCCCCATTAATTCCCAAATTAGTAAATATTGATCAAGTAGGATTCGTTAAAGGTAGGATGACTAGTGATGCTACTAGAAAGGTGCTAGCACTTTTGCATGAATTAGGCCTCAGTCGAGGGCCTTCTCTGTTTGTCTCTTTGGACGCAGAGAAGGCATTTGACAGGGTCAATTGGACATATTTGTCTACTGTCTTACGAAAATTTGGGTGTTCTGGTTACCTGCATAAGGCCATAATGGCACTATATACTGAACCATCAGCTAGGGTACTATCTTCAGGTTCTTTATCCAGTCCCTTTACAATTACGAATGGCACACGCCAAGGTTGCCCCTTGTCCCCTCTGATTTTTATATTGACATTGGAACCTTTAGCACAGAGAATCAGGGATAATAACCTGATACATGGAGTTAAGCTTGGTGATCTGGAAGTTAAATTAGGCTTATACGCCGATGATATTCTATTATATTTACAAAATCCCACAATATCACTCCCAAATTTAGAATTAGAACTTAATAATTTCTCCAAAATATCTTACTATAAATTAAACAAAAATAAAACAATGGTTTTACCTTGTAATCTAGACTCAAAAACAATTACCTCCCTTAAAAATATATGTTCTTATTCCTGGTCAGAAAAATCAATTAAATATTTAGGCATATACATTACCCCTCCATATCACAAATATACAAGGAAAATTTTGAACCGTGGATCTCTAGGTTGAAAACACAGTTGGAAGCACTTACAAAGATGGAATTTTCGTGGTTGGGAAGAGTGGCAGCGTTCAAAATGATGATCCTCCCCAAATTATTATATCTATTTAGGAATCTCCCCATCAAAGTACCCCCAAGATTTTTTCTTACAAAGGTTTTCTTACAAAGTTCTGACACTACATGCCTCTAATCTGGGTTTTGGAGTACCAAACCTAGAACTATATTACAAAGCTACAGTCCTGGAACAGTCCAGAGGGATTTGGACAGGTGAGTTGAGCAAACAGTGGATTGAGTTGGAGCAGAGACACAACCCTAGTGTTCCTTATAAGAATCTACTAGAAACAAAACTAACATGGAAGACTAATACTAAAGTTTCAAATACAGTAATAGCTAATACTATAAAAACATGGCAAGAATTAGTTAAGAAGTGCTCAGATGAACCACTGGCATCTGAAGTCTCGGTTCCTTTAAATAACTTAATGTATGTAATGAAAAAAGTCTCTTTAGATAACTGGACTGAACTGGGACTTAGCTCAGTTGATAAATTATTCCAGGACTCGGAGCTTAGGCCTTTTGATGAACTTGTTCGGCAATATGGTCTACCTAGTTCAGATGTACATAAATACAACAAAATCCAAAAATACTTTAAAACGCACAATCCTATATCAATTAAACTTCCCCCTCAGATAAAAAAGTTATTATCACCTGAGAATTCACACCTGAAAGGTACTGCTCTCTTTTACCGAACATTACTAAATAATCAAAAAGGAATACCCCATAAGCAATTAGATAGATGGCAGGAATATCTTAAAGAAGATATAACACAAGAGGATTGGGAACTTGCTATGAGGACATTAAAAAGGTCGTCCCGCTGTGTCTCTCACCATGAGAATCTGCTTAAAATGTTATGGAGGTGGTATATGACCCCAGACAAGATCACCAGGTTTGACCCCAGTGCTTCCCCACTATGCTGGAGAGACTGTGGTATGGAAGGAACACTGGAACATGTGTTTTGGGAGTGTCCTAAGATTCAGGACATGTGGAAGGAAGTGGAGAACATACTAAAAAGACTTCCAGTTAACCTATCTCATATTCCTCCTCACATGGCTTTGTTACACCTGAAAGTCATTGACTTACCACCAAGAGAAAGATTTATTCATAACCATGTTTATGTCTCCACTAGAATCCTATTAGCAGAAAATTGGAAACTGAATTATATCCCAAAAATTGAGGAGATAATAAAAAGGGTAGAATTTAATCTTTCTGCAGAAAAGGCGTGGGCAACAAAAATTGGATCTCTAGATTCATTTATGGCTAAAATTAGAATGTGGTCATTGGTTTATCCTGAAACAAAATTATTCATAGATTTAATTGGTTAGTTGTTCTATCTACTATCCTCTTACATATGTATGCATGTATATTCGCCGACTCTGGATGATACTGCTAGAAAGAAGAAGATACTTTCTCACAATGGTTGTGTTATAAGTTACTAATGCAACAAATATGGTTTACAGCAAATTAAGTGTAGTTTTAGTGTAGTTTAGTTGTAGATGTAGTCCTTTTTTTTTTTTTTTTTTTTTTGTACTGTATGTCACTTTGGGTAATTCACAAAATAAGTATAAGAAAAAGCTCTGGTTCACTTAAAACTTAAATTTATTTCTCTGGAATACTTTATATAAGGATTGATACAAAGAAGGTGATACCGGAAATAGAGTAAAATGTATTCTGAGATGATACTTTAGCTTAAAGACTATTACAATGTTTTATTTTTGATTATTATATTCTACTTGGACTTCTTAGTTTTTATGGTTCGAAAAGGCCTGCAAGGAGACAATTTGCTTTATATAAACCTAGGCCTAGTTTCTTTCTTTATACAAGAAATACTGTATCTTTAACTATGTTATGTTAAAATGCCGTATATGTTATTAAGCATTTAAGTAAACAAGGCTATGTACATTATATATATATTGACTTTTATGCAAAGTCTGTGTTGTAAAATTTAAAAATTGCCCAATAAAAAACATTGAAATTAAAGTTAACTTAAAGGGATACTGTCATGGGGAAAAAAAATTTTTTTCTAAATGAATAGTGCTGCTCCAGCAGAATTCTGCACTGAAATCCATTTCTCAAAAGAGCAAACATTTCAGATTCAATTTTGACATGGGGCTAGACATATTGTCAGTTTCCCAGCTGCCCCAAGTCATGTGACTTGTGCTCTGATAAACTTCAATCACTCTTTACTGCTGTACTGCAAGTTGGAGTGATATCACCCCTCCCTTTTCCTCCCAGCAGCCAAACAACAGAACAATGGGAAGGTAACCAGATAGCAGCTCCCTAACACAAGATAACAGCTGCCTGGTAGATCTAAGAACAGCACTCAATAGTAAAAACCCATGTCCCACTGAGACACATTCAGTTACATTGAGAAGGAAAATCAGCAGCCTGCCAGAGAGCATTTCTCTCCTAAAGTGCAGGCACAAGTCACATGACCAGGGGCAGCTGGGAAATTGACAAAATGTCTAGCCCATGTAAGATTTCAAAATTGAATATAAAAAAATCTGTTTGCTCTTTTGAGAAATGGATTTCAGTGCAGATTTCTGCTGGAGTAGCACTTATTAACTGATGTGTTTTTTAAAAAAAAACATTTTCTGATAACAGGATCCCTTTAAAGGTAAACCGCCTGTTAAAAGCTTTCAGTATCAAGGGCATGGCGCTCAGCATTGAAGGGGTTGTTCACCTTTCAAACACTTTTTTCAGTTCAGTTGGTTTCAGATTGTTCCCCAGGAATAAAGACTTTTTTCAATTACTTTCCATCGTCTATTTTTTTCCATTTTTCCAAAAAGTGTAAAGTTGAATGTTTGTGTCTCTGGTGTTTGAGTCTGTCAGCTCAGTAATTCAGGTGCAGACTCTGAACTATTACAATTTTGCAACATTTAGTTGATCCATTTCTCAGCAGCGTCTCTGGAGTATTAGCAACTATTGTATTAATTCAGCTGCATGTAATGAAACTCGGGGATTCTGCTCAGCAGGGACAAAGATAAAAAATAGATCCATTTAGAACAGTTTACAGGGTCGGTGACCCCCCTCCCAAAGCTGCTTTAGAAGGTGAAAAATTAAACTTTACACTTCACTATTAGAAAATATAAAGTAATAGCGAAAAGTATATATATCTGGTGAACTATCTGAAACCAACTGAACTGTTGTCCCAAAAGCTTGCATTTATCATTAGCCAACCAAAGGTATTGTTTACTGAACGGTTTCCTGACTAGATAAAACACACAAAGTAGGCTCACACTGTCACTTCCTTTTCACTATCCAGCACCAAAGTGTGCCGTGTCCCTACTGAAGTTCTCTCTCATCCCTCCACCCGATTGTAAAGGGGGTCATTTACTAACAGTGGCCATATTTGCCTTGGTTTTTGCCTTGCACTTTCCCCCTCGCAGTCTCTGTGCGCTCTCCCCCTCGCAGTCTATGTGCGCTCTCCCCCTCGCAGTCTCTGTGCGCTCTCTCCCCCTCGCAGTCTCTGTGCGCTCTCCCTCTCTCAGTCTGTGTGCGCTCTGACCTGGCCCTGTTCACTCTGTTTCTGTCCTGTGCTCTCTCTCTACTTCTACAGTCTCTATGTGGTGATCTCTACCAGCATACAGTCTGTCCCCTGTAATCTCTCTTCTCTCCCTTTTCACAGAATCACTGCAACACCCTACTGACCCTGTCCTTTGTCACAGTCTCTGCCTGCTGTTTCCTCTTCTCTACTCCTTCTCTCCTCTCCCTGCTCACAGTCATGGCCCTGTGCTTTTTCCTCTCTGACTCTGTCTCTACATGTTGTTCTCACCCTCCCACCTGTTTACAGTGTATTTCCTATGTGCTCTGTACTGTCACTGTAAAATGCTCTTGCCCATCTCTGTCACAGTGTCTCTTGCTCCTCTGTTCCTTCTTACAATGTCTCTGCACAGTGCTTTCTACTCTGTTCTTTCTCATACTGCTTCTGCTTGGTGCTCGCTTCAAAGCTCATGCTCACAATGTCTGTCTGGTGCTCTCTACTTTGTTCTTTCTCACACTGTCTCTGCGCAGTGCTCTCTCCTCTGTTCTTTCTCACACTGTCTCTGTCCGGTGCTCTCTCCTCTGTTCTTTCTCACACTGTCTCTGTCCGGTGCTCTCTCCTCTGTTCTTTCTCACACTGTCTCTGTCCGGTGCTCTCTCCACTGCTCTTTCTCACACACTTTCTTTCTGGTGCTCTCTCCTCTGTTCTTTCTCACACTGTCTCTGTCCAGTGCTCTATCCTCTGTTCTTTCTCACACACTCTCTGTCTGGTGCTTTCTCCTCTGTTCTTTCTCACACTGTCTCTGTCTGGTGCTCTCTCCTCTGTTCTTTCTCACACTGTCTCTGCGCAGTGCTCTCTCCTCTGTTCTTTCTCACACTGTCTCTGCGCAGTGCTCTCTCCTCTATTCTTTCTCACACACTCTGTCTGGTGCTCTCTCGTCTGTTCTTTCTCACACTCTCTGCGCAGTGCTCTCTCCTCTGTTCTTTCTCACACTGTCTCTGTCCGGTGCTCTCTCCACTGCTCTTTCTCACACACTTTCTTTCTGGTGCTCTCTTCTCCATTCTTTCTCACACACTCTCTGTCTGGTGCTCTCTCCTCTATTCTTTCTCACACTGTCTCTGCGCAGTGCTCTCTCCTCTGTTCTTTCTCACACTGTCTCTGCGCAGTGCTCTCTCCTCTGTTCTTTCTCACACTGTCTCTGCGCAGTGCTCTCTCCTCTGTTCTTTCTCACACTGTCTCTGCGCAGTGCTCTCTCCTTTGTTCTTTCTCACACTGTCTCTGCGCAGTGCTCTCTCCTCTGTTCTTTCTCACACTGTCTCTGTCCGGTGCTCTCTCCTCTGTTCTTTCTCACACTGTCTCTGCGCAGTGCTCTCTCCTCTGTTCTTTCTCACACTGTCTCTGCGCAGTGCTCTCTCCTCTGTTCTTTCTCACACTGTCTCTGCGCAGTGCTCTCTCCTTTGTTCTTTCTCACACTGTCTCTGCGCAGTGCTCTCTCCTCTGTTCTTTCTCACACTGTCTCTGTCTGGTGCTCTCTCCTCTGTTCTTTCTCACACTGTCTCTGCGCAGTGCTCTCTCCTCTGTTCTTTCTCACACTGTCTCTGCGCAGTGCTCTCTCCTCTGTTCTTTCTCACACTGTCTCTGTCTGGTGCTCTCTCCTCTGTTCTTTCTCACACTGTCTCTGTCTGGTGCTCTCTCCTCTGTTCTTTCTCACACTGTCTCTGCGCAGTGCTCTCTCCTCTGTTCTTTCTCACACTGTCTCTGCGCAGTGCTCTCTCCTCTGTTCTTTCTCACACTTTCTCTGTCCAGTGCTCTCTCCTCTGTTCTTTCTCACACTGTCTCTGCGCAGTGCTCTCTCCTCTGTTCTTTCTCACACTGTCTCTGCGCAGTGCTCTCTCCTCTGTTCTTTCTCACACTGTCTCTGCGCAGTGCTCTCTCCTCTGTTCTTTCTCACACAGTCTCTGTCCAGTGCTCTCTCATCTGTTTCTTCTCACACTGTCTCTACCCAGTGTCTCTGCCTGGTACTCTCTCATCTGTTCCTTCTCATAGTATCTCTGCCTGGTTATCCTGGCTCACACAACCCTGTCCTCTCCCCTTACACTGAGTTGCTAAACCCGGGTGGTGCAATAAGATACAGCAATCAGTCTCCTTTCTTACAGTATTTCCATCTCCTCTCCCTGTTTATTGGAAGTATTTACACTGTGGCCTTTCCCTGTCCAGTCTCAGTGTCTCCAGTCTCCTGTCCCAATACAGTTGTGTTTATTACACACTGTGCTGCACATTTACCCTGGTGGTGCAGTAACCCATAGCAACCAGTCTCCTCTCATAGTGTTTCTTCCCCAAGTGTCTCTGAACGATTCTCTCCCTCTCTCCCCTCATGTCGCTGGCACTTCCCACGGGTTCAATACCGAGTAGTCTACTAGTCTCCTGTCACAGCGTCAGTAGCCTCAGTGATGTCGCCTTCCCTCTCTCACGCTGCCTCTGCCCTGTGTTCCCTCCCTGTCTCTCCTGTTCCGCTCACACCGCGCCCGCCAGAAGAATCTTCTCTCAGTCTCACCTGTGTCCAGTTGCCGGTGCTATTGGCTGTCAGGGTGTCCCAGGCGCCATGTCACCACGTCGCTGCAGAGCGCTGCGTCACAACTGTCACGTGACCCACTACAGCCGAGTCCGACAGCTGACAGGCGGAGCAGCGATGGGCGCGTTTGTGACGTAGCAAGAAAATAATGTTTACTGCAATTGTGGGCGGTCTATTTGTGGGCGTGTCTGTACAGCTAGGCATAGAAGGTGGGAACGGTTACAAAAGCGAGCTACGCCTACTTTGTTGCCCCTGTAGTTTGGGCGTGGCGTTCTACAATATGGGCGGGGCGTTCCGCCTACTCTAAAGCCGGGTTGGAGGGTCCGGGTATTTAGACGGGGCGGGAAACTGTGAGTGATCGGTAACAGTAGCTGCAATAACTTTCAACTCCTTCTGCCACATGAAATTGTGATTCACCTTTTAAGTTTTAATTTCAGTACGTTATAAAGTGTCCAATTCCAAGCTGATTTTCAATCGGTCTTCATAGCTTTTTCTTAAAAAGTTGTTTAAGTACTTGTCTTCTTCTGACTCTTTCCAGAACAACCGCCCCCCTGGAGCTCACGGACGCCATGTTCGACGCTTCGGTATTCTTCGCTGAGTATCAGCACATGCGCAGTCTTCCGGTTCGTTACAACTGCGCATGCGCCAAAACTAACAGAAATTGCCGGAGGGAAGAGGCCACAAAGAATACCGAAGCAACGAAAATTGTGCCCGAGCTTTGCTGCGCTTAGGGCTCCCACCTGTTCATTTTTGATCCGAACAGTTCGGTTTTTGTAAGGCCTGTTCGGGTCGGAACTTTCGGTTCTGTTTTCAGACTTATGAAACCCGAACAATAATCTGGGCAATACATGAAAAGCATTTAAATATTAAAGAGCCGATAAAAGCTGCAGACAGTCTGAGTCGGCAGCTCATTGGCCCGTGTGTGGGGCCCTCCGACGGGCATCTCCAATTGATATCTGTCCGCCTGATGTTGATTGGGCAGGGTACAAAAATCCCGTCGGATCACAGCCGCATCTGTTCGTTGACGTGGTCCCGCAATCCGACCACCCATATTGTCTCCATTCTGATCCGATAGTCGAGCCCTGGGGCCCTCGATCGGATCAGCCCAATATCGCCCAACTACAAGTTACTTTTAATGAGACAGACCATGAATTCTATGACGTAATTACTCAGGGACATAAATGGAAATGCAGTAGAACTTACATTTGTGGGTTCCACTTAACTGGGGACTGTATGATAAAGGGGTTGTTCACCTACCAGACACATTTTCCAATTCAGTTGTTTTCTGATTGTTCACCAGAAATAAAGACTTTTTCAATTACTTTGTTTTTCCAGAATTTAAGTGTGAAGTTGAATGTTGGTGTCTCTGGTGTTTGAGTGTCAGCTCAGTGATCCAGTTGCAGATGCTTTTACAATTTGCTCCATTAGTTGATACATTTCTCAGTAGGATCTATGGGGAATATCAGTAACTATTGTATCAAGTCTAACAGCTGCCTTTAATGAAACTCAGGGATTCTGCTCAGCAGGGACAAAGATAAGAAACGTATCACCTAAAGGTATCAATTACAGAGTCGGCGACCCCGACTAGAAACACATAAGGTGAAAAATTACATTTTACACTTCACAAACTTTAGACTTTTAGAATATGAGAAAAACTGTCACAAAGAGAAGACAGAAAGTTATTGCAAAAAGTCTTTATTTCTGGGGAACATCCTGAAACCAACATCTAGAAAAAATTGTTGGAAGGCGAACAACCCCTTTAGCTCTTCTTTAGAATAACAAGGCCAGCACTCAATGGGTTAACTTCCAATGTACTTTATTGGCTTAATAAAGAGAATGTGCAGTGATAATGTTTCATATCAGAGAAAGTCCTAATTAACAAACATCGGGAAGGCGTTTTTGTGTTATACTCTGTAACAGGAGCTTCTGTGTATTATTATTATTATACAAAAGGTTAACGGTCACCCAAGCCCCCCCCCTCCACCGTGACTGATAGCATGTTAAGAGTTAACGAGTGTATTTATTAAATTAGCTAGGATTGTGTTTCCCTGTACTCATAGAATACTAAAATAAATTAAAGCTACAATCTGGAATGCATTATATACAAATTCATAGTCTAATATGTGTGCCCCAATGGGCAGTGATCCCCGTCAGCTGTTCCTTTATAGAAAAGCATCTTCACATGTTCTTTTCTTAATTCCATTAATCAGTTTTCTTATCAGGAACCGCTGATTTCCGTTCACTGATGATTCCATTTGTTATACTGGTGTCACTGGCCTGTAGAATAGAAGTACAAAGAATTAAATATAGAAATGCAATAAAGGAGTCACCATCCTGAGCCACCACCCACCTAGAAAGTAACGAGTTGTCCAGAACCTGGTTGACCTGCAGGTACCGTGCAGCCTATCCACCACTAATAGATGCTCATCTTTATTTATCAACCAATATTATTTTAGTCAAAAGGTAATTTTCTTTCTGAAGTTCAAAATGACTTAAATGAACAGTAACAGCATTTTAAAGTAATGAAAATGTCATGTAGTGTTGCCCTGCACTAGTAAAACTGATCTGTTTTCTTCAGAAACACTACTATAGTTCATATAAACAAGCTGCTGTGTAGCCATGGGGGCAGCCATTCAAGCACAGGATACACAGTAGATAACAGATAAGTACTACTATAGTTCATATAAACAAGCTGCTGTTTAGCCATGGGGGCAGCCATTCAAGCACAGGATACACAGTAGATAACAGATAAGTACTACTATAGTTCATATAAACAAGCTGCTGTTTAGCCATGGGGGCAGCCATTCAAGCACAGGATACACAGTAGATAACAGATAAGTACTACTATAGTTTATATAAACAAGCCGATGTGTAGCCATGGGGGCAGCCATTCAAACACAGGATACACAGTAGATAACAGATAAGTACTACTATAGTTTATATAAACAAGCTGCTGTGTAGCCATGGGGGCAGCCATTCAAGCACAGGATACACAGTAGATAACAGATAAGTACTACTATAGTTTATATAAACAAGCTGCTGTGTAGCAATAGTAGATATTGAAAAAAGTCTATATGACACAGGTTAGTGAATAACAGATAACCACATTATGTTCTACAGAGCTTATCTGCTATCTGCTGTGTAACTTGAGCCTTTTCTCCTTTGAATGGCTGCCCCCATAGCTACACAGCAGCTTGTTTATATAAACTATAGTAGTACTTATCTGTTATCTACTGTGTATCCTGTGCTTGAATGGCTGCCCCCATGGCTACACAGCAGCTTGTTCATATAAACTATAGTAGTACTTATTTGTTATCTACTGTGTATCCTGTGCTTGAATGGCTGCCCCCATTGCTACACAGCAGCTTATCGATATAAACTATAGTAGTGTTTCTGAAGCAAACACAGCAGTTTTACCAGTGCAGGGCAACACTGCATTATGTTTTTATTGCTTTAAAACACTTTAATTTTTTAAAGTTACTGTTCCTTTAAAAGCCCAAAAGAGAAAGATTTATGTTTGAGAAGACACCTACCTTACAAGTACCGTTGCTTTCCTCTTTCTTAGCCGGTGCAGGCGTGTTCTGAACAGCTTTCTTTGGCCAGATGCGGTTAATAACAGGAGATATGAAGGGGTACACGATAGGCTCCAAAAACTTCTTGTAAATCCATAAGAGGACAGGAATAACGATACATGGGATGCACACCATGGTGATGGATCTGTGGCGGGAGATTGATAATGATTAGGCTCTTCCCTGCACACCCTGTGATTGGCTGGAGAAGCAATTATAATCTCTTCATCTCATCTGACAAATCTTCTTTGGGACTTTAGTAGAAAAGGCAGGCCAACTTCCCCCTATCCTGCACCAATTTACATTCTTAGAGACATTGAAATCATGATCAGTATACAATGTATTCCATATCAATTTCCATAATTATTGTCTGCTGCCCTATGGGTCACAGCATCTAGGGCTGTGGAATCGGTACATAAAGTTATGTCCAACATATACTAGTGACAGTCTCCCATTGATATAACGGTCGTTAAATTGGATGAATCTTCATTTCATACAATGGTATCTGTGTATATGTCCAGCATTAGATACAAAATCGATTCTGCCATATTCTCCATCACAGAAGCAATTAAAGGAATTGTTCAGTATAAAATAGTATAAATAGGCTGTGCAAAATAAAAAATGTTTCTAATATAGTTAGTTAGGCAAAAATGTAATGTATAAAGACTGGAGTGACTGGATGTGTAACATAATAGCCAGAACACTACTTCCTGCTTTTCAGCTCTCTTGGTTTCCATTGATTGGTTACCAGGCAGTAACCAATTAGTGACTTGAGGGGGGCACATGGGTCTTAACTGTTGCTTTTTTTATCTGAGCTGAATGCTCAGTTATGTCCCATGTGGCCCCCCCTTATAGTCACTGACTAACTCAGAGTTAGAGAGCTGAAAAGCAGGAAGTAGTGTTCTGGCTATTATGTTACATATAATACACAATACATAATACACACCGTCACTCGAGCCTTTAAAAACCATTACTTTATTGGCACAGCCTATTTAGCCAGTTTTTATTTTTACACTGAACTGTTTCTTTAAATCTGATTTGATTATTTTCAGTGCTTGTATTTAAAGTTATTAGGAGTCAGAGTTGGTACATTTTTTTGTAAAATATAAGAATATTATCAGTCGCTGAGAAGTTCCATAACCTTTGGCCTCACACTTTTATGAAGGTCATGGAGCTTTAAGGTGACGTCTATTATCTTCATAACAGGGGGACTTTGTTTATCATATACAAGCTTAAGTGAGCCACATGACAGAAGTTACATCTCTAAGCAGTGATTATAACCTGAAGAACCAGAACATGCCCTGCAAATGGAGGGGGCAGGTGACAGACAGCTGGAGGGAAGCAGCACAACAGAATGGGAATGTGAGACACAGGAGAGGATGAATAGTCAGGTGGGTGCCAGTAAGACAAAGTAAAAAAAAAAAAGCTGGAAGAGCAAAAGTGTAGGAGACAGGCTGGAGCAGGGATCCCCAACCTTTTTAACCCATGGGCAACATTCAGAACTAAAAGGAGTTGGGGAGCAACACTAGCATGAAAAATGTTGTTGGGGTGCCAAATAAGTGCTGTGATTGGCCATTTAGTAGCCCCTATAGTTTTTATACAGCTAAAACTCCCCACAATTCAAAAATAAGCTTTAGCTTTGAGGCCACTGGGAGCAACATCCAAGGGTTGGGGAGCAGCATGTTACTCACAAACTACTGGTTGGGGACCACTGGGCTGGAGGGTAAAGGAAGGAGGGTAAACAAGAGGGGAGCTGATGTAAAACGGGCACTCAGAAGTGAACAAATGGAAGAACCAATTGTGAAAGGAATAGAGATGCGGAATAGAGATGCGGAATAGAGATGCGGAATAGAGATGCGGAATAGAGATGCGGAATAGAGATGCGGAATAGAGATGCGGAATAGAGATGCGGAATAGAGATGCGGAATAGAGATGCGGAATAGAGATGCGGAATAGAGATGCGGAATAGAGATGCGGAATAGAGATGCGGAATAGAGATGCAACAGATCGGCTGGAGAAAGGGGAGGTGAAAGGGACAGGCAGAAGCCAACAGAAAGGAGTGAACAGGATTTAACAGAAACAAAGGCAAGAGGGAACTGAGCTGAAAGGGATCCACTCAAGGCAACAGAGAGGAATGGACAGGTTGCAGATTATATTGAATAATTTACCCCCTACTAAAATGTATAAAGACATTGAAGTCACCGAGGAGTTACGTGACCTGTATAAAAGACTGCAGTCTTGTGGCCACTTTACTCCTCAGTGACTTAGAATATCTTGTGCTGGCTCTTGTGTATTATAAAGTCAATATCCTTATACAATATATCATCACGTTGGTATAATTGCAGAATAAGGGTGTTAGTTCAAATAATTTGTGCTTTAAATGTCAGATGATCACAATGATGACCCCTCACAGAGGTAATACACCATGCTAGACACCAGTGTCGGACTGGCCCAGTGAGATACCAGTGGCCCCTCATATGCTGCTAAACTATTTCTGTGAGAACAAAGAGGCTAAATAGATGGAATAATAGATAATAGCATGTAAAGAAAAGAGACTAGCAGAATAGAGGTTGTGTGAGGAGGAAAATAGTACTCAGAGTTGCCCCTGGTCTAAGATGAATTGGTGGGCCCCGGATCTAATGTTTTTGGGTGGAAAAAAAATGTCGGTAAATGGCCGAGCACCTTTGCAACTTACATTCAAATAGAATGAAAGTGCTTTAAAGGGGTTGTTCATCTTTGAGTTAACTGTTAGAGAGTGATATTCTGAAACAATTTGCAATTGGTTTTCATTTTATTATTATTTGTGGTTTTTGACTTATTTAGCTTTTTATTCAGCAGCTCTCCAGTTTGTAATTTCAGCCATCTGGTTGCTAGGGTCCAAACGGCCCTAGCAACCATGCACTGATTTGAATAAGAGACTGGAATATGAATAGGAGAGGCCTAGGAGCAATAAAAAGTAGCAATAACGATACATTTGTAGCATTTGTTTTTAGATTGGGTCAGCGATTCCCATTTGACAGCTGGAAACAGTCAAATTAAAAAACTATAAAAAAAATGAAGACCAATTGAAAAGTTGCTTAGAATTGGATATTCTATAATATACTTAAAGTTAACCTAAAGGTGAACCACCTCTTTAAAAACTCCAAGGCCACGTCTGAGTCCCCAACGGTCGTGCAACAGCGAACCCCCAAGTGTAACGCATAAGTCCTGACTGTCCCTTCTGAAACGGAGTCCGCGCTGCCCGACTCGTTCTACCAGACAGACAAGTACCCGCAGGAGGAACAGCTTGAGGCAGAGAAGAGATGCAACACAGCGTCCTCACGCCATTTCCCGGGCAGCACAGTTACGTGACCACGCACAAAAGCGACAAGGTTGTGATTCCCCTCAAGCTTCTACCTATTCAGTCCGTCACCCCACTTAGTTTACCTGTTTGAGATTCTCTATAGCGACGCTATTAGCCGTCTGCCTCTTATACTTCCGCCTTCCTCTGTTGCGTCACTTCCTAGAAACGTCACTTCCGCCACTAATTTGCTTCCCCACAAGCCTAATCGCTTTGGAGCGCATGACAGCAGAACTTCCTGTATCTAAACCCTCTCTATCAGGGCCGGTGTTAGGAGAGGGAATTCTATAGAACTAGTGATATTGCATTTTAATAAACCTCTTCTTTCAGTTTCTCAGCCACAAGCCCCATTTACTGCAGCTCACAGGTGAATATTAGTGAAAGCTGCACTGCTGGTTCTGACCATAGAGACTTGTAGCTCTTGCTGCTGGGAGGAACACTGTGAACAGAATCCGATATAAATTAGGGACAGCGCCCTAGGATTTATCCAAGGTCGAGGTGAATTTTCAAATTGAAAAAAAATTGAATTTCTAACTATATTTTTGTGTACTTCAACTAGGGAATAGTCTAAATTTTTAATGATTTAATGATTAAAATTTGAAAAAAAAAGTGAATATCAATATTTATGATGACTTCGCCCATTCGCCATCTAAAACCTGCCGAATTGCTGTTTAAGCCTGTGGGGGACCTGCTAGAACCTATATGGAGTCAATTGGTGGACTTCGAAAAATCAAAGTTTTTTTTTGGAAAAAACATTGAATCGAATTCGATCGGATGCGCTATTACTTCGATTCGTACGATTCGAATTCAGACGAATTCGGACCTATACGGCCAAAAAAAACCTTTGACTTAATTTTGGCTGGTCTTTTTGAATTCGAATTTCGAAGTTTTGTCGATTCGAAATTCGACCCTTGATAAATATGCCCCTAAGTACTATCATTAGATCTTTGACCTTTCCTTCACCTTTAAAGGATAAGTAAACCTTTAAAATAAGTGAATATAAAATTAATGAGGGGGCTATTCTAAGCACATTTGCAATGTACATTCATTATTTATTTATTTATTTTTAATTCCAAGATATTAAGGGATACATGTACTGTTAATATGAATGAATTTTGTTACAACAGCGCCACCTGCTGGTCAGTTTCCCACCAGTCTGACCAGCAAGTAGTCAAGGAAGTTGTCAGGAGAAAGAAAGAGGCTGCTCTGATGTTCTTCTGCTTAGGAAAGATGTGAGAAAGGATTATAATGTTTTTTTAAGCAGAAGAACATCAGAGCAGCCTGTTTCTTTCTCCTGACAACTTCCTTGACTACTTGGTTTATTCATATTAATAGTACATGTATCCTTTAATATCTTGGGATTAAAACAAAATAATTAATGCATGTTCATTGCAAAAGTGCTTAGAAAAGCCCCCTCATTACTTTTACATTCACTTATTTTTCAGGTTTACTTATCCTTTAAAGGAGTTTACTTTAACTTGTTGTAGAGAGGGATATTCTGAGACTATTTGCAATTGGTTTTCATTTTTTATGGTTTCTGAGTTATTAACTTTTTATTTAGCAGCTCTCCAGTTTGCAGTTTCAGCTGTCTGGTTGCTAGGGTCCAAATTACCCTAGAAACCATGAATTGATATGAATAAGAGACTGGAATATGGATAGGAGAGGCCTGAATAGAAAGAGGAGTAATAACAACACACGTGAAGCCTCACAGAGCATTTGTTTTTACATGGGGTCATTTGAAAGCTGGAAAGAGTCAGAAGGCAAATAATTAAAAAAATTTACAAAATAAAAAAAAAATGACTAATTGAAAAGTTGCTTAGATTGGCCATTCTGTAGCATACTAAAATTACCTTAAAGGTGAACCTCTTTTCTTCTAATCAGAATGGATGACCTTGTGTCAGCTGGAAAGACCTACTGGTAAATAAAGCATTATCATCATCATTATTTATTTATAAAGCGCTATCAAGATACACATTAGAGAGATTATTATATGATCCCCTTATATACTGTATTTATACATAGTTATCATATCACCCCTTAAGCGCCTCTTCTCCAGCGTGAACATCCCCAATTTGGCCAGTCTTTCCTCATAGCTAAGATTTTCCCTTTACCAGCTTAGTTGCCCTTCTCTGTACCCTCTCTAATACAATAATGTCCTGTTTGAGTGATGGAGACCAAAACTGTACAGCATATTCTAGATGGGGCCTTACAAGTGCTCTATACAGTGGAAGAATGACCCCCTCCTCCCGTGAATCTCTGCCCCCCTTTTTTTATATATATATTCTTTATTTTCCATTTTCAAATTTGAGTTACATACACAAGACATCAGATTTAAGAAAAATAAGATAATATACATACAAAGCATAGCTCTTACATCGTATATAACATTCACATTCTACAGGGTATAAACCTATTTTGCAAATTTCTAATGGTCCTTTACCCCTTTGCGTTTGTTACATAATTTTAATCTTATCCTCTTTAACCATTCTTGTGTAAAAACCTCAGTAACAGGGGGGGACACAGTTCCTAACCACTTCCTTTTCTCTCTCTCTCGCCTATGGAGGGGATGTATTGAACCCAAATTTATAACATAGTATAAATTATTACACAAGTCACAACTTTTCGTCACAAAAGGCAAAAAGAGAAAAAAAAAGAAAAATATTCCACCCTCTGGCTGCAATTTTCCGACATACCCTTAAGTAACCAACATGCTATTATAATCAGGAGACTCTTTAAACAGGGTCCATGTAGACCAAATACGGATATACTTATCTTGTGTTTTGTTAGAGTAAGAGAGCAACTCTTCATTACGCATGATAGAATTAAGTTCTTTTATCCAGTCCCCAACTGGAGGAGTAAAGCTCCCCATAGACGCGACGATTCTTCTTGCCGAACGACCGATTTTAGGGAAGTCCGACCAATCCAATTCATCGGCCAAAAAATCTTTGTCGGTCCCAGTGCAATGTATCTATGTTTGCAGCTCCCCTTTGTTTTCCTGGCAAATTGGTCTTTTTAATTGATGGTCAATTCGTATGATCGTTCTGAGAAGATCGTGGTCTCACGATCAGGATCTGATCTTTTAAAAATCTCAACATCTATGGCCAGCTTTAGACTTTGTTTCCAATATCTGGGTATAACTGCCCTGGCAGCTGTTAAAGCAAAAGCTAATAATGCTTTCTTCGTAATAGTGATTTGGGGTGGTGGTATTGACAGTAGTGCCAACGCAGGGTCTAAGGGAAGATCTATGACTTTTGATATACATATTAATATGGTCGCCCAATATCCTTGTATCATATCACACTCCCACCACATATGGATCATGTCTCCCCTTCTGTGTGTTGTTCTATGCCCCTTTTAATACAGCTCAAGACCTTATTTGCCCTTGATGCTGCTGACTGGCATTGCTTGCTACAGACAAGTTTATTATCTACAAGGACTCCAAGGTCCATTTCCATAATGGATTTGCCTAGTACAGTCCCATTAAGGGTATAAGTGGATATTTTTACATCCCAGGTGCATGACTTTACATTTATCCACATAAGTGGATATTTTTTTTTGTTCAAAATGTTTTTATTTTCTTATGCTTTACAAATAAAATGAAATATAACAAGTAGAGTAAATGAACAACATAAATGTCATGTACAAATCAAATGTTAGAAGAACAAAGTTGGTAATTAACAATTTTAGATCTTACCAAGGTGACCATCAAGACAGTTCAGCTCTATCTTTTGAGAATAGGAACCACTTTATCGGTTTTTCTTCCTGTAGGCGGTGGGGCAAGTTCCTAGTGTTTAATAGTTACAGTAAAGGACTTGTGAACAGTCTGTGGAGGTAATAACTCCTTGGGGGTTCCGCTGTGATTTATTGTTGGAAATTTCCTGCACTCATTAGTAGTTGTTCCGATTCTCGGACAAGATCGGTTTCTCTTAGTAGTTCTGTTTCATACCAAGTGTTGTGTTGGTAGTTAGCATTTTTGTAGTTGGTGGAAGAGTGTTTATACAGTAGGGATGCACCGAATCCACTATTTTGGATTCGGCCGAACCCCCGAATCCTTTTTGAAAGATTCGGCCAAATACCGAACCGACTCCTAATTTGCATATGTAAATTAGGGGTGGAAAGGGGGAAAACATGTTTTACTTCCATGTTTTGTGCTAAAAAGTCACGTGATTTCCCTCCCGCTCCTAATTTACATATGCAAATTAGGATTCGGTTCGGCTGGGCAAAAGGATTCTGCTGAATCCGACTGAAAAAGGCTGAATTCGGTGCATCCTTTTATTATATAGGTTAGCCAGGTATCAAAAAAAAGTTTTGTTTTTTTCTTTGTCAAGGTTTACACCAAATCTAGATGAAAAATGTGTTGTCATTTTTGTTGTACTAGAGATATAGGTGGGGGAGATTGGGATAACCATGTATGTAAAATGGCTGCAGCTGCTAGTTGTTCTGCTAATGCTTTTTCTGGTTTAGAGATGTTTGTGGTGGGTGAGAATTTACTAAATATAGCCCATGTGGCAGTGATAGTCATTGTTTTCCCAGATAAGTCTTTCCAGTAACTGGTGATTTCCTCCCAGAATTTTTGTATGACCATAAGCAGTGTATCATATCCGCTCTCACTTCTCCGCATTTCAAGCAACTGTCTGAGATGGCGATACCAACATGGAATCTCTTTAACGGTGTCAAGTAAGTGAGATGTAGTATTTGTAAAGACATCACTCGGTACACACTTGCCGGTAACATTTTCATAATCCGTTAGTGATACTGAAGGATATCGTTATTTTCCGATTGTGGGATTATTGTTGTCCATTTGGTAGAATTAGCTACATCTATTGTAATCTGTCTGTAGATTTGTGCGGTTGATTTAAGTGTGTCGTGTTTGAGCCATAACAAGTCGATAGGGTTGTTTTTGTCTTTTTTCTGTTAATTTAGCCAGTTGTTGTGTAATGACGGATGAGTCTGTAAAAAATGGATATTTGTGTTAAGTCTCAAATTAGTTGTATTGTGTTTTTATTCGTAGTCATGTCTCTAATGTTCTGTAAGCCATTTGTTTGCCATGTTTTGAATATGTTACTGTATAAGCCTGGAGTGAAGTTTTTGCTGTTAATCCAAGTTAAATGTATGGAATTGAAGGGAGATAAATTAACTTTTTTATGAATAGAATGGCATGTTTTATATGTGTGGATAGTGGGTTTTCTTGCATATTTTTTGGGATCTCCTGTAGTGATGTCCTTTCTGTCAGTGTTTTGTCTACCGATATCATAGTGTATATATTCCTGTGGTGGAGCCAATCTCCTACATATCTGAGAAGAGCTGATTTTTTGTATTCCACCTTCATATTTTTGTTGTTGAGTGTAGAAAATTTTATTCTGGAACGTTTTATCTTCCATATAAAAGTTCTTAAAATGTGTTGTAATCTTTTACTATCTGTTGTTGAAAATGCGATATGGTAACATTTATATTTTATATATTTGGGGAATATTATCATTTTTATTAGATAGATTCTTCCTGAGAATGTCAAGTTCGTGTTCATCCATTTTTGAGTTTCCTGTTCCATTTGGTCTATAGTGTGTCTGATATTTAATTTATATATGTCCTTGTGATGTTGCGGCAACTGGATTCCAAGGAATTTGATATGTGTTTTGGGTTTTTTGAACGGGAATGGGTTAGTCCAGTCCGAGGGGGTAGTGTGTTGTAGTCTTAGGGCTTCCGATTTCCTAAATTGATTTTGAATCCTGCTATTGTACTGAATAGGTCTATTTTATGTAGGATGATGGGCAGTTCTGTTTGTTTAAAAATGTCGTCTGGTTTGTTTAAAAATGTCGTCTGCATATGCTATTAGTTTTATCTGCTGGGTACCTACTTGTATACTTCTAAAGGTGTCATCATTCTGTAGGTGTCTTTATAGGGGATCTAGCGCTATGTTGAAGAGTAATGGTGAAAGGGGGCATCCCTGTCTAGTACCTCTTTGTATCAGGAATCTGGAGGAGTTTAGTCCGTTTGCTTTAACATGTGTAAGATTGTGAATATAGGGTTCTGAATAGATTAAGCATTAAGTGGATATTTTTACAACCCAGGTGCATGACTTAACATTTACAGATTGCCAGTTTGTCAAGATCCTGTTGCAAGTGCCACATCTTGGATGGAATTAATTGGGCTGGATAGTTTTGTGTCATTTGCAAACACCAATACATTACTTACAATACCCTCCCCCAAGTCATTGATGAACAAGTTAAATAAAAGTGAACCCAATAAGCCCTGAGGGACCCCACTAAGAACGTTACTCCAAGGAGAGAATGTGGATTGAAGTAGATCCCCCCCCTCTCCCATGGCCACAGCAACAGGTGGAAAGAGCAAAGTGGACAGCAGGAGGCAGTACAGGGAAGGCATTTGCATTTCTTCAGCAGATAGGACCATCTCTATGTAGCCTTTAGCCCAATTTCATTTAAACTGCTCCCCCCACAGCAAAAGTCCCTTTTATATAATCTGTCACAGTGAAGGTTAACCGTTTGGCATAGCAAAGTTGTGCATAGCCACATACCTGCAATTTAAAGGGGTATTACCCGTTACTTAGTCCATTTTTGAGACCTTGTCCACTTTAGAGATTGGAAAGTTTTTATTGTTTCTTTACTACCACCTTTACCACTCCACTTCCCTGGTTAAGGATGTAACCAAATAATTTGGCCTTTATTAAGCCCATGCTTAGTAGAATTATAGATCAGCTATTCTCTTTGGAGGTCTCATCCTTTTTCCCCAGAATCCACAGCAAAATAGGTGGACTATTTACCAATAGATAAAATACAGGCACAGCAGAAATCATTACTATACCAAGTACTATACGAGTAGCCTTACTAAAGGCTAGATTTTCAGATTAGAGAGAATTCTGTCTTTCAGTTGCAGCATCAGAGAAGCAGTTAAGATTGAGCTGTGTTGCTGGTGTTGGTGCAACCAGCAAAGTGTGTGGTCACAGATCAAACAAGGGTGTCTTTGGCTTCAATTAATTGCATATTATGCACATAGGGCCCTACCGAGGCCTTTAAGGCAGCAGTCGCAATTAACCTCACAGGAGGACACCGATAAAATTTCACTCTATACCAGTTAAACAAGCAATTGAGTTATTAAAGAACGAGGCAAAGAATCGAATAACAGTTTTTGGGAGCTTTATTTCTGTACAGGTATTTATTCCCGAGCCATGAGCTTCTGCTTTTTCAGCTTCTTCTGAGAGATCTAAAAAAAAAAAAAAAAAATTAAAAAGTTTACTTCAGTGAAATACCAGATCTGGTCCGTGTTCCATTCACACATTACCACATTGTATGCGTGGGAAGAGCACAGCATTAGTCTGTATGCATCTAAACAGAGTAATACAATATCTAGAAAGAAAGTGCTCATTTATAAACAGAATGGGATCAAAGTGGCTCAGAATTAAGGTTGGTTTCATGTTTGATTCCAAAGGTGTCCTAAGATAGTCAATCATTGCCACCATTACAAATAAAATACTTCACAGCAACTATAGATGTACAACTATAAAGGCACAGTAGCAGTTGTAACACTCCCCTCCAAGTTACTACAAGTCTATGGTAGATGTGTGGAGTAAAAAAAAGTCAGGGTAAGCTAGACACCAAAATGGTTGCAAAGGACAGTCTCATATTGGCACAAAGCAGCCCCGGAGATAGCGGGGGGGTCTGAGATACACTCGAGGAGAACGAGTATTTTGGTCGGATTAAAGGGAAAGCTCCAGAGACTTTGGACAATATTGCTATTAGCATATTTTGGCCTCAGCTTTATAATGAGCTTTAATCCATTTTTGAAAATGTCAGGAGAAGTCGTATTTGCTGCATTTTTATGTCATTTGAAAGACCAATTCATAAAAAAGTGTCTGTAAACTGTCTTTCTTTAATCAAAATATGAAAAGTGGAGGTTGAGTCAGAATTTAGGCGAATTTCTGTTTGTGAATATGTATTTTACACCAGTTTACCACCACTTTTACTCCATAAATGGTCTCTCTCCACTTCGCTATACTGTATCACAGATGGTTCTGTACTTTAATATCTTTACTGCAGAGGTTCTGTAACAATTACCTTTTTCTTTTGAGCGACTTCCTCCTCAGGTTTGGGGACGATCTGTTCCTTCTCAGTAAGGATCATTTCGATGTGGCATGGGGAGCTCATGTAGGGGTTGATGCGACCATGAGCACGGTAGGTACGCCTGCGCATCTTGGGGGCCTTATTCACCTGAATGTGCTCAATGACCAAGGAATCAACATCCAAACCCTAGGGGAGAAAGTTATAGTCACATTATGCCAACTCAAACTACATAAAAAAACAAAATAAAGGAAACTACAGTCTGTACATTTAATATATCATGGGAGAATAAGATCTCAAACGGCGACTTTTGTATAAAAAAAGAAAAAGGAGAATATTTTAAATGCTGTATTAGGAAAATAGTGGCTCAGAATTAAGGTTGGTTTCATGTTTGATTCCAAAGGTGTCCTAAGATAGTCATCATTGCCACCACATTTTATTGCACGTTTCTTTCCCCACAAGTTTATTTTTTCTTGTACAGGTATGGGATACATTATACGTAAACCCGTTATTTAGAAAGCTCCGGATTATGGAAAGGTTGTCTCCCATAGACGCCATTTTATCTAAATAATCCAAATGTTTAACAAGGATTTCCTTTTTCTCTGTAATAAAACAGTCGCTTGTACTTGATCCCAAGATATAATTAATCCTTAGTGGAAGCAAAACCAACCTATTGGGTTTAAAGGAAAACCCTTAATAAAAAAAAACCCTACCCCCTACTCTAGAGAGACCCCCCCCACCAAACTGCCCCCTCCCAGGCAAATGCCCCTCCTTGCAGATTCTCCTTTAAAGGGATACTGTCATGGGCAAAAAAAAAAAGTTTCACATCAGTTAATAGTGCTGCTCCAGCAGATTCTGCACTGAAATCCATTTCTCAAAAGAGCAAATAAGATTTTTTTTTATTTCATTTTGAAATCTGACATGGGGTTAGACATTGTCAGTTTCCCAGCTGCCCCAGTCATGTGACTTGTGCTCTGATAAACATCAGTCAATTTTTACTGCAAGTGATTTCACACCCATGCGTTCTCCCCCAGCTGCCTAACAGAACAATGGGGAAGTAACCAGATCACAGTTCCCTGTGACCTGAGATGCACCTACACACCAATACTACAACTAAAATGTAGGAGTGAATTATTTGCAGTGTAAACAGTGTAATTTAGACAAAATCTACATTATAAAAATAGACAATCCCTTTAATGTTTAAATGATTTTCGAATAGATTTAAGTATGACAATCCAAATTATAGAAAGATCAGTTATCCAGAAAACCCCAGCTCCTGAGCATTCTGGATAATGGATCCCATACCTGTATATTCAAATGATGCTAAAGAGTACACAACATTTGGGAGGAAGAGGGATCAGGCTCAGAGAACTGCATGTCATGCATATGTTAAAAGGAGATCTTGAAAAAAAAATAACTTTATACCAATATACTTTATAACAGTTAGAAAGTGGGAATACAACATTAGTATTAAAATACCCCCATACCTTAACCTCTGCATTGCTCTCAGCATTTTTCAGCATGTGTAGGAGGAAGTTTGCACTCTTTTTTGGCCAGCGTCCCTGTGTCCAATCCCACTGCTTAGCCTGTGTGTAGAAAGAAGTGTAAAATGCATAAATCAAATGGTTACACAGAGCTTACATATAGAGACATCGGAGCTACAGGCAAGGAGTGAGAAGCAGATCACTACTAACAAATCACGAGGGGAATCAACGCATTGCCTGAATACAGACACATTAAATGTAAGTGCTCAGTATTTCAGAGATTAGAGTTGAAGGATATCAAGGTTGCTCAGAATAAAAGATTGTTTTCATGGGTTTTCCAAAGGTGTCCTAAGATAGTCATCATTGCAACCAATAGTCATCGTTACAGACCCCCCCATCCCCTTGAAAACATACCTGGGCACACCTCCCAACACCACCATTGTAGCGGCGGAAAGGAACGCACTGCTTCTTCAGGGTGACGTCTTTCAGGTATTTGGTGGCCTTACGGATATGCATGCCTTTGATAGCCTGAGCCGTTTCACGAGTGTTCTAGGAAGAAAATCCACAAGTCTGAGAAACATCCACAGTCAAATCAATGAGTCTCACTGTATATAAAATCAGTTGTACCCTCTAAGCCTGTGTTTCCTAAAAGACCAACTTCCCAAAGCAACAATGAAATAAAGCAGTTTTGTAGAGAGAAAAAAATGTTGCCTTTAAAGAACTTAAGCACAAATGTTAGAGGCAATAACAGAAACAAGGTTTTGCTTCAAATCTAGTAACCCAGTCAGATAGTGATATATAAAACAGGTTAGGGAAAGATACACTATTACCAGGTGACCTGTCTGTTCAACATTGTATTCCTAAATCAAGGGGATTAAAGGGGACCCGTCACCAAAAAAAAAAATTCAAAATCCTATTTTATCACATTAGTCAAACAAAATGAACTTTAATTACACTATATAAATTATTTGAATCTTGTTTCCTTCAGTCTGGGAACTCAATTATAACAAGCAGGCAGGAGCCATATTGTGGACACTGTTATTAAGACAAGACTTGTATCATCTCAGAATCTTGTTTGTGCACCAGAATGGGGGACCTGATGTCCATCCCCATGTCCTGGCTACACAATTAAATGGTAAAGAGAACGGGGGAATGTGGGGAGAGCAGTGACATGTAGGAAGTGCTGAATGGAAAGTAATTGCCTAAGGCATAGAGGAGGGGCAGACAATATTTGATTGACAGCTGAGATATTAAAAGGATCTTACAACAGCTATGAATGCTTTAATAAAAAATAGAAATTGGATTTCATGTTTAATTTGATAAGGACTTTTATTATACAGATTTTGTTTCTGGGTGACAGGTCCACTTTAATATAAAGTTGCACCTCCATTTGCTGCTAGAACAGCCCATACTCTTCTGGGAAGGTTCCCCACTAGATGCTGAAACATTGCTGGGATTTACATCCATTCAACCACAAGAGCTTTGGTGAGGTTGGACATGGCTCAAAACCAGGCCTTAGGCACAAGGTGGCCCTAGACAATCATTACAATCTTTCCTGGAAGAGATGTTTCAATACACACGTGTAGAGCTGAATTGTCAGATACACATATAGAAACAATAGAATTCCACCTGTATCTGACGATTCAGCACTAACAATGGGCTCATCGCCTACCATACACAAACCAAACATCGCACAAAAATTTGTTTCGTACAATATTATCAGTGGCCATACAATGAAATAAAGCATTGAAATCTAAATAACAAAATCAGCCCTCTTATGACTCATATAGGATATTCTGCTCAACTGACATTTGGATGAAGATTAACTAGAGACCAATCAGGCAGGTTTGAGGTCCATATAAGGATCAAGTTGTTGGTTTGGGGTGCAAATGATCAATGGGTATCAAGTCATACCCATTGTGTGTGCGGCAAAATTGGATGAAGATCTGCTTCCAATGCGACCAGACTTATTAACCATATACCCATAGCTTTACATAACTTATAAACTTGACTTTCTAGACTTTCCAACACATTAACAAAAACCCACCCTAAATTCCAGGTCTATTCCAACCCAGTCACATGCTCACAGCCCCACATTCATTACATACTAACTGGGCATCAGGGGGAGATCAACATGGCTGCTCAGAATTCTTGGTTTCTTTTCATCTATAAATCTGAAGGTCTCCTAAGAATAACAACATCATTGCAGCCATGAAGATCACCCCCCACCCACATCAAACCAAGGCAAAGCTAAGCCCACAAACTTACCTTAAAGTGCACTCGAAGATTTGAGCCCCGTGCTTTGCATGCTGTCAGGAAGAATAATATTATTGTTAAATGGAAGTTGTGGGCACTAGTAAAAAAAAAAATAAAATTTTTTTTAAAGGTACAGCAACAACAAATGAAAAAAATATAATGTACTGTTGTCCTGCACTGGTAAAAGTTATGTGAAAGATTACTATAGTTTATATAAACAAGCTGCTGTGTAGCCATGGGGGCAGCCATTCAAGCACAGGATACACAGTAGATAACAGATAAGTACTACTATAGTTTATATAAACAAGCTGCTGTGTAGCCATGGGGGCAGCCATTCAAGCACAGGATACACAGTAGATAACAGATAAGTACTACTATAGTTTATATAAACAAGCTGCTGTGTAGCCATGGGGACAGCCATTCAAGCACAGGATACACAGTAGATAACAGATAAGTACTACTATAGTTTATATAAACAAGCTGCTGTGTAGCCATGGGGGCAGCCATTCAAGCACAGGATACACAGTAGATAACATAACTTGGTGTTAAGTTACTTTAAAAAGGTCACATCACTTACATTTTGTGGGGTTCTCCGGGTCCAGAGAATAGCGCACCATTGTTCCGAGATTATCTGAGCGAGGAAGAGATCAATGTTTAGTACAGAACAAATCAAAGCATCTAAAAGGGAAACGTATTGATGAAACTGCTCAGAATTATACGAGTTGTTTTCATGTTTTATTTCCAAAGGTGTCCTAAGAAGTCATCACTGCAGTTCCAGACAAGTCTCCGCTCCTTAGTCTCCAAGTCACAATCATTAGTGAGCACTTGCCTAGACTTTATTTGCAGAAAGGAAATGTGGGGCCCAAATGGCACCCCTAGATTTTCATGCGTTTCTAAGCTACTGCCACCTGAGAATTGTGGGTGCTTCTTGGCCAGTTTCCATGAAAATACACAGGGAAGCCACTTTAAAAACCCCAGGAAAGCCTGGAACGTAAAACGTACAACTACAACTCCCAGCATCCTCCTAATTAAAGGGGTGGTTCACCCTTAAGTTAACTTTTTGTATGTTACAGAGTAGCTAATTCTAAGCAACTTTTCAAATGGGAACTCCGGCTTCCAAACCAAAATTTGATAAAGAGGCCACATAACACAGAAACCCTTAATATATCCATCACAGTTACTGGTTTCTTCAAGAAGTATAAATAAATGCCATTTTCTATGCTGAAATCCAGCTCTTTAACAGTTCTTCTCTTTCTGCATCACTTGAAATCCTGGCAGGGAAGGAGAGACTAAACACTGATGTTACAACTTGTACCAACTTCTCCACAGCTTACAGACAGCATGCAGGAACTACATAACCCACAATGCATTGCACTGGGATGTTCTGTTCCTTATTGAAATCACGTGTGCAGGGAATTGTGGGGTTTGGAGGATGAAGGCTGAGGACAGATGGCTGTTGATATAAAGTAACAGTAGTCAGACAGCTCAGCAAAGTAGTCAGACAGATCAGCAGAAGAGCAGGGGGCTAGGCTTAGAAACCATTAAAAATCATGGTCTCCATATTTTTTTAATTGATGTATATTGCAAAGTTGCTTGAAATTATATCTACTTTTCAAAAGGCTTAAGTTATGTTCTTGTGGAGTTCCCCTTTAACCTTTTCCAGCTTTCAAATGGGGGTCACTGACCCCATCTAAAAAACAAACTATAATGCTACAAATGTTATTGCTACTTTACTACTCATCTTTCTCTTCAGGCCTCTCCTATTCCAATCAATGCATGGTTGCTAAGGCTATTTGGACCCTAGCAACCAGATGGCTGAAATTGCAAACCGGAGAGGTGCTGAATAAAAAGCTAAATAACTCAAAAACCACAAATAATAAAAACCAATTGCAAATTGTTTCAGAATATCCCTCTCCACATCATACTAACAATTACATTTAAAGGTGAACAACCTCTTTAAAAGACTAAATGAATAGTGGGAGATGCAGTTACACAACATAAAGGGGCTGTAACCTGACAATACCTGTTGCAGTGAGTTACATGTCAGTGCCACTAAACAGGAGATTCCCAGAAGTTTATCCCCAGGAACAGGCACCGGGGAAGCAACACGGACAGCTCGGCCTCTGTATAAAGCGCAAGTCCATAGGCCTCATCCCCGACATCTCCAAGAGCCCAGACACCGCTTCCCACAGCTCAGCCAATCGCAATACCGCTGCCCCCCTGTACTAGAGCAATCAATGCAATCTCCCAGATGGAAACGGACAACGCGAGGGGAAGGATGGCGGAGTTCACAAGCGGATTCATTCCCAAGCCCGCACCCAGCCACGGCAGCCATGTCTCACTCACCTCAGGCCGCGCAGGAAGAGGGAAAGCAAAGCATTCTGGGAGCGGTATCACAGCCTAAAGTCTCGTGAGATAAACGGCGAGATTTCGCTTCCTGTTACTTATTGGGCGGACATGTTGCCAACCACAGCTGCCTGCCAACCACTGTGGATATTTCATTATAATTAGTTAATTGATGAAATTATATAAATCATTTCATCAGTTCTTTTGTATAATGAATACACCTGCAAAATAAAACAATAAAGCAGCTGCTTTCCATAGCATAGTAAATAGAAAGACGAAGAACGCTGAATGTTCTGGACTGATTTTGTATAAGTAGATTTGAAACCGGAAGTCAGTCCATAAGTCTGTGTGGTAAATATTGGAATTTTGTAAATAAAGATTTAAGGATTCCAGTCAAATTGGGCTACTAATTTAAAGCCCAGGTAGCTTTTGAAAGTATGGATTTTGGCTACTTTTGGGCTTTTGTCTTTTTTAGGGTTGCCACCTGGCCATTATTTTACCTGCCTAGCCGGTATTTTACCGGCATGTCCACTCCCACATAGGGTTGCCACCTTTTCTAGAAAAAAAGTACCGGCCTTCCTGTATATTTATATTTTTTCCTATTAATAACCATCATTTTTACTAGCCAGGCCGGTAAAATACCGACCAGGTGTAGGGTTGCCATTTTTTCTGGAAAAAAATACCGGCCTTCCTATATATTTATCTTTTTTTCCCTATTAATAACATTGGAAACAACCATCATTTTTACCGGCTAGGCCCGTAAAATACCGGCCAGGTAGCAACTCTAACCAGGTGGCAACCTAGTTTGTTTACCAATTTGCCAACTGCCAAGTTCAATCTAAGACTACAATACCCAGAATGCAATGCGAGTTACCAGATTTTGGGCCCTGTACCCCAGTCTCCTACCCTAGTTGCCACCTTTTCTTGAAAAAAATACCAACGGCCTCCCAACTGTCCTGTTTTTAGAGGGACAGTCCCTCTTTTGACAGCTCAATCCACAGTCCCTCATTTGTACTGGAAAGTGTCATTTTACTCTGCACTGAACAGCCAGAAAAAGAAAGAACGTTTCTAACTTAATTGGCTTTTGGCACAGAGCCTAGAACAGCCACAACAGAAGATAAGATACATTTGTAACAATTCAAATGTATCTAGATAAGCAAATAAGTAATTGTAACAATATAAGATAACAGGTCCTTTGGGAGAAGTTAGACTCACAGCTTAAAGGGCAATTCACCTTCATTAGCAAAACTGTAATAACTGGAAAAAAAACCACAGAAATATGTTCAAACTTTTATAACCTGTGAAATTTTGTAAAATGAACATGCTAATTACGGGGTGTGGCCACAAAACCGGCGTGGTCAAAAATATTGCGTCACACTATGTGCGGCAACTTTTTTAGCCCTCTTTTTATTTTCAAAATGTTGGGAGGTACGAGGTATGTTTATGCATTTCCCCTATTAATAACATTGGGATCAAGCTTCATTTTTACCGGCCAGGCCTGTAAAATACCGGACAGGTGGCAACCCTATTTGTACTTCGGAAACCAGCCAAAGTTTTTTCTTGCCCTAATGTGAAAAGCCTGTGTCTCCCACTTAGGGTTGCCACCTTTTCTAGAAAAAAAATACCAGGCCTTCCTGTATATTTATCTTTTTTCCCTATTAATAACCATAATTTTTACTGGCCAGGCCGGTAAAATACCGACCAGGTGGCAACCTAGTTTGTTTACCAATTGCCAACTGCCAAGTTCAATGTAAGACTACAATACATAGCATGCAATGGGTGTTACCAGATTTTGGGCGCTGTACCCCAGTCTCCCGTCACTCTTAAGCATTCTCACATTTTCTGGTGACTTTCCTCAATTTCGGACAATTTTGGGGCAAAAATCTGCTGGCCACCAAAAAAGGTTGAACAGTTTTACCAATATTTATTGAAATTGTATATGAATTAGGGCGTTATGGGACCTCTATACCTCATGGGCCCCCCATCTGTCCCAATTTGCTTTATAGAAATATTTGAAAAAGGCATATCTTCATATTTATACGTGTATTTTTTAGACTTTTTTTCACTGCACATATTGTGATACTTTTGTGTGTCTCTTGGCTAGTTTTGGGCTGGTTGTGTAGCTGACTTTACTGGTTTTGAAAATTACACCTGGCAACCCTGGTTCACCTTTAAGTTAGCATGTAATGGAAGGGCTAACTCCAAGCAACATTTCAATCCAATTGTATTTTGTATCGTTTTTAAATTATTTGCCTTCTGACTTTTTCCTGTTTTCTAATGGGGGTCACAGACCCTATCTAGAACAAATGTTCTGTAAGGCAACACGTTTATTGTTATTGTTAGTTTTTATTACATGTATTTCTATTCAGACCCTCGCCTGTTCATTTTCCAGTCTCCTATTCAAATCCGTCTGTAGTTGGTATGCTAATTTAGACCCTAGCAACCAGATTGCTGAAATCACAGACTGGAGAGCTGCTGAATAAAAAAACGAAATAACTAAAAAACCACAAATAATAGAATTAACACATTTACCTCTGAAGCTGATAGGATTACCACCTTTTATGGAACATAAATACCCAGTGACTTCCTACAGTTCTGTGTTTTCACATATTAATAACCGGTGGCAACTTTAACTTACTTGTCGCTGTTAATTTCCCTCCTCTGAGCTCGGTCAGACTGGGTTGATGGGACAATGGGGAAAATCCTGGTGGGCCCCTCTGGCCTGTGAACGATTGGGGCTCCTCCAAATGGCTGATCGTGGTCATAATGGAGCAGTTGAGGGGATGTGGGTGGCGGGTATTCAGCATCAGGTTACGACTTTGGCAATCGCCGTGAGGTAGTGTGGGGGCCCCTGAAGTGGCGGCCCCAATGAGCCTCAGACATCCCAGTGCAATGCTGCCTGTCACAGCTAAAGAGCATGACAGGGTTGCCCTGCTAATGAGAATAAAGACTTTTTAATAAAAGTGTGGAGTGCTGCCCATTCCAGATTTCAAACAGCCAAATCAAGTCCAGATCTGCTTGTATGGTGAACTCATCTATCAAGTAGATCTGTGTATGTCCACAGAGCAAGGCCACTAATCTATAACAAAACCATTAAAGTTTGACTGCTTAGCATTTGCCTTAAAGTGGACCTGTCACCCAGACATAAAAGCTGTATAATAAATGTCCTTTTCAAATTAAACATGAAACCCAATTTATTATTTTTTATTTAAGCATTCATAGCTGTTCTAAACTCATTTAAAAATCTCAGCTGTCAATCAAATATTGCCTGCCCCTCCTCTATGCCTTAGGCATAGGGGCGGGGCAGACAATTACTTTCACTTTCCATTCAGCACTTACTAGATGTCACAGCTCTCCCATCATTCCTCCAGTTCTCTTCACCATTTAATTGTGTAACCAGTGCATGGGGATGGACATCAGGTCCCCCATTCTGGTGCACAAACAAGATTCTGAGATGATACAAGGCTTGTCTTAATAACAGTGTCCACAATATGGCTCCTGCCTGCTTGATATAATTATTAATTCCCAGATGGAAGGAAACAAGATTCAAATAATTTTTACAGTGTAATTAAAGTTCATTTTGCTTGACTAACATGATAAAATAGGATTTGAATTAATTTTTTTGGGTGACGGGTCCCCTTTGGATATCAAGCCAAAATATCATTCTAAGCAAATTTTTAAATATAACTGTAAAGCTGTATTATAAGGGCATAGATTTAGGAGGAGAGGGTCATTCTTACACTTTACAAAGCACTGGTAAGGAGCCATCTAGAATATACTGTGTTTGGTTTTGGTCTCCAGCGCTCAATTGAGATATTATTGAATTAGAGAGGGTACAGAGAAGGGCAACTAAATTGGTAACTAATGGGCAACTAAACTGGTAAAATTAAGGGAAAGGCTCAGCTATAAACACTGACCCAGTGGGGTTGTTCACACTGGAGAAGAGGCGATTAAGGGGTCATATGATAACTATGTTTAAATATAAGTGGGGATCATATAATAGCCTATCCATTTTGATTTGAAGATAATTAAACCTTTAAAATAAGTGAATGTAAAATTAATGAGGGTGCTATTCTAAGCACTTTTTCAATGTACATTAATTATATATTAAGATATTAAGGGATACATGTACTGTTAATATGAATGAATTTTGTTAAAACAGCTCTACCTGTTGGTCATTTTCCCACCAGTCTGACCACCAAGTAGTCAAGGAAGTTGTCAGGAGAGAAAAAGAAGCTGCTCTGATGTTCTTCTGCTTGGAAAGATTTTAAAAAAGGTTTCTATTTTTATTCCTAAACAGAAGAACATCAGAGCAGCCTCTTTCTCTCTCCTGACAACTTCCTTGACTACTTGTTGTGTCAGGCTGGTGGGAAACTGACCAGCAGGTGGCGCTGTTGTTACAAAATCCATTCATATTAACAGTACATGTATCCTTTAATATCTTGGAATTAAAACAAAATAATTAATGCATGTTCATTGCAAAAGTGCTTAGAAAAGCACCCTCATTACTTTTACATTCACTTATTTTTCAGGTTTACTTTTTATAAGGGTTTTTTTTTTTTTTTTTTACAGCAGGAGCCTCCTCTGGATCAACTAGCAGTTAGGCAGGTTATATATAGACATAAAGATTTGAACCTGGTGAACGTGTGTCTTTTTACAACCTAACTTATGTCCATTTTATATACAGTTATATTCAGTTTTTTCATCTGTAGGGGCAAAGCAATCTTTCCAGTTTCACTACAGTTTTCTGAATCTGATGTCAATTAATTTTTTTTATTTATGATTTTCGAACAAATCATTTACATAAGATTTCTTACTCCGTGACTCCTGTGACTTCCCCCTATGCACGTTTGCACTTTCAGGCTGAAATCCTTCACATATAGTCTCAAGCCCAACCTGGAGTACACAGTACAATGTACTAATATGAAGATTAGGAGTTGTTTTTATCTCTGTTTAAAGCCCTCAGTATAAATAACTACAAGCAGCAGCTTTAAATGGGATAGGCAAACTCTGTTCCAGTCTGTACTGACAGTTTTTTCATCTCTTTCCCACCTACATGCACCAATAGTTTTTATTGATGTCAGAATGTATGGTCAGCACATCCACTTTTAGGCTATTTACTTCATAAACCTATGATGCTTACTGTGTATATTGTGCATTCATTTGTAGTCAATGAAAGTCATTCTTGATAGAGGGAAGGTACCCCCTCCACCCCTCCCCCTGAAATGTTGAATACTTTACACATCTGAGCAATTTTGCAATTTAAGTATAGTTACATAGTTAGTTACATAGTTGAATTGGGTTGAAAAAAGACAAAGTCCATCAAGTTCAACCCCTCCAAATGAAAACCCAGCATCTATACACACACCCCTCCCTACTTTTAATTAAATTCTATATACCCATACCTATACTAACTATAGAGTTTAGTATCACAATAGCCTTTGTATTATGTCTGTCCAAGAAATCATCCAAGTCCCTCTTATAGTCATTAACTGAATCAGCATCACAACATCACCCGGCAGTGCATTCCACAACCTCACTGTCCTGACTGTGATGAACCCCCTACGTTGCTTCAAATGAAAGTTCTTTTCTTCTAGTCTGAAGGGGAGGCCTCTGGTACGGTGATCCACTTTATGGGTAAAAAGTATGTGCAGCTTCCTATCATTTTGACTTTTGTCGGTTTGCTAACATGCCACAAGATGGCAGCAGTTATTTATTTCAATAAATTCTTTTATTTACCCCCACCTGCCTACAATTTAAATAGCTAGAATCTCAGCTGCCATAAAGCAGAAGTGTTGCTTACAATGGGGATCAGATAGGATATGTGCAGCCACTGGGACAGAATGTTCTATTATACAGATAGCTAGAATCTCAGCTGCCATAAAGCAGGACAGGACTGCTGCTTACATTGGTATTAGATAGGATCTGTGCAGCCACTGGGACAGAATGTTCTGTTATACAGATAGCTAGAATCTCAGCTGCCATAAAGCAGGACAGAACTGCTGCTTACAATGGGGATCAGATAGGATCTGTGCAGCCACTGGGACAGAATGTTCTATTATACAGATAGCTAGAATCTCAGCTGCCATAAAGCAGGACAGGACTGCTGCTTACATTGGTATTAGATAGGATCTGTGCAGCCACTGGGACAGAATGTTCTGTTATACAGATAGCTAGAATCTCAGCTGCCATAAAGCAGGACAGGACTGCTGCTTACAATAGGGATCAGATAGGATCTGTGCAGCCACTGGGACAGAATGTTCTGTTATACAGATAGCTAGAATCTCAGCTGCCATAAAGCAGGACAGGACTGCTGCTTACAATGGGGATCAGATAGGATCTGTGCAGCCACTGGGACAGAATGTTCTGTTATACAGATAGCTAGAATCTCAGCTGCCATAAAGCAGGACAGGACTGCTGCTTACAATGGGGATCAGATAGGATCTGTGCAGCCACTGGGACAGAATGTTCTGTTATACAGATAGCTAGAATCTCAGCTGCCATAAAGCAGGACAGGACTGATGCTTACAATGGGGATCAGATAGGATCTGTGCAGCCACTGGGGCAGAATGTTCTGTTATACAGATAGCTAGAATCTCAGCTGCCATAAAGCAGGACAGGACTGCTGCTTACAATAGGGATCAGATAGGATCTGTGCAGCCACTGGGACAGAATGCTCTGTTATACAGATAGCTAGAATCTCAGCTGCCATAAACCAGGGCAGCACTGTCCCGAGAGACAAAACTGTTGGTGAGTTGTAATGTTTGGGTGAATGAGAGCTGAGGAGGCATCTCTGTGCTGGAAACGTGGTCAGGTCTGACTTTACATCAACTCACAGAGCTCAGACTTCAATGCCAGTCTGACATCTATTATTTAAGTGCCTCGTTACTTTCATTATGACATCCCCGTGCCTCAAGGAGGGCCCAGTCTGAAGGCCAGTTAGGGGGAGATTTGGGGTGAGTGCTTATTTGGGCCCTGGGTACCCCTGGAACTATATGAAAGTCACTGTAGTTGCCATATTTTCCATATATAGGTAATAGTTTTTAAGCTAAGCTTTACGACAAAAAAAGTCTTAAAGTCCCGGCCACATATAATCTATAGATGGATGCCCTATTAGCACACACTAGGGCTTGCACATATATTCATGTAATTCGCGGGTCCAGTAATCTCTAACTTGCCGACTTTCTAGTGCAACTGTGTGACTGCTGGGAGTTGTTGTTCAGCAACAGCTGGGGAGTCACTGCTAAAAAATTGGGGGAAATGAATTGCTTGGCATTATACATTTTATGCCGATACTTTTTTTGACAGTATACTTATTGTGCTATAAGATTACTCTCTGTATGGGAATCCCTTGCTGAATTTCATATCACAACCTGATATAATGAGGACAGACAGGATTTGCATTGGCAACGGCAGCACTTTCTCCCTGACAGATTCAATTTATCACGTCACTTCATTGTACTGTTTTTCCTGCTTCTTTTCTTATATATTCTTCAGTTTTTAATACACAGTGCAGGAGAATTTTAAACTCTTATCTGGATTCTGTATTTTTATAAAATGAGAATATATTTATCTATATAAAAGTAACTGCACCCACACTCGCCACCAAACGATCTGTTGAGGTACACGGTCAATCAAGGATCCTTGATAGGGCCCCAGTGAAACATCGATAAAGTGATAAAATAAAGACAATTTGTTGTTTTAAATGTAATGCAAGAGAGTGCTGGTCCTTAGCAACACATATATATCCCTACTAGATGGGATCTTGTTCACATATGAAGGATCCTTCCTGCAGGATAGGTTATTCCCCAAGGACATTGTTGGAAAGATTTGGGTAGCCCCTCTACTGGGGTAATGCCCTTTGTGTCCTGTGTGACCCTGCCTGAGGGGAGAAGTGGAATAAAACAGTATCTTGGATCCCTTCAGGCTTTAGTGTAGATCTAGGTGCAGGTAGGGGTGCATTATCCTTTATAATACATGAGTGATACTCAGAGTTCCCTGTATAACTCAGCCTGCAGCCTTGTGCCTTTATATGGTCACAGACCCCCTCAGTGACTTCTAATATCCTTATCATTTACAGTAGGGGGTACATTATCCCTTATAATACATGAGTGATACTCAGAGTTCCCTGTATAACTCAGCCTGCAGCCTTGTGCCTTTATATGGTCACAGAACAACCCCTCAGTGACTTCTAATATCCTTATCATTTACAGTAGGGGGTACATTATCCCTTATAATACATGAGTGATACTCAGAGTTCCCTGTATAACTCAGCCTGCAGCCTTGTGCCTTTATATGGTCACAGAACAACCCCTCAGTGACTTCTAGTATCCTTATCATTTACAGTAGGGGGTACATTATCCCTTATAATACATGAGTGATACTCAGAGTTCCCTGTATAACTCAGCCTGCAGCCTTGTGCCTTTATATGGTCACAGAACAACCCCTCAGTGACTTCTAATATCCTTATCATTTACAGTAAGGAGTAAATTATCCCTTATAATACATGAGTGGTACTCAGAGTTCCCTGAATAACTCAGCCTGCAGCCTTGTGCCTTTATATGGTCACAGAACCCCTCAATGACTTCTAATATCCTTATAATTTACAGTAGGGGGTACATTAACCCTTATAATACATGAGTGATACTCAGAGTTCCCTGTATAACTCCGCCTGCAGCCTTGTGCCTTTATATGTTCACAGAACCCCTCAATGACTTCTAATATCCTTATCATTTACAGTAGGGGGTACATTATCCGTTATAATACATGAGTGATACTCAGAGTTCCCTGTATAACTCAGCCTGCAGTCTTGTTCCTTTATATGGTCACAGAACAACCCCTCAGTGACTTCTAATATTCTTATCATTTCAGTAGGGAGTAAATTATCCCTTATAATACATGAGTGATACTCAGAGTTCCCTGTATAACTCAGCCTGCAGCCTTGTGCCTTTATATGGTCACAGAACAACCCCTCAGTGACTTCTAATATCCTTATCATTTACAGTAGGGGTACATTATCCATTATAATACATGAGTGATACTCAGAGTTCCCTGTATAACTCAGCCTGCAGCCTTGTGCCTTTATATGGTCACAGAACAACCCCTCAGTGACTTCTAATATCCTTATCATTTACAGTAGGGGTACATTATCCATTATAATACATGAGTGATACTCAGAGTTCCCTGTATAACTCAGCCTGCAGCCTTGTGCCTTTATATGGTCACAGAACAACCCCTCAGTGACTTCTAATATCCTTATCATTTACAGTAGGGGGTACATTATCCCTTATAATACATGAGTGATACTCAGAGTTCCCTGTATAACTCAGCCTGCAGCCTTGTGCCTTTATATGGTCACAGAACCCCTCAGTGAATTCTAATATCCTTATAATTGACAGCAGGAGGTTAATTATTCCATAATTAATGTAGATTGCAATAAGCAAGGCTAATTAATACAAAGCAATCAAGAAAACAAACCCTTGGAATATATTTACATGAGAATAAATACCAATGGTGTCTGCCTTTTTTCTATTGCTGGACTGCTGGTTATAATTCTTCAATAAGTTTGAATGGACTGCAGAACCCCAATTCTGGTTTGTCAGGGTCCTCGTCTGGGAGACACTGGCTCTAATGTTTCTTTTTATTAGGAGTCAAACTATCTCAATCAATGTTTTGCCAGACTAAATATATGGTTCCAGTGTTCCATTCCTTATTGAAGAAGGGCCGACTCTTCGCCTGTTGGAAGCCTTTGAATAATCAAGTTTCATATTAGAGGATTTATTTTCCAAGGAGAAATAATAAGAGATAAGATGTAGCCAGTTGTGGAAACATATCCATCTGCAGTGAAGTTTTGCAGGAGACAGAGAGCTGAACGTGCAACTAGGGATGAGCCAAGTCTCCTGTGAGCGCTCTTTCCCTCGCATCGTAGTGGCGCAAAGAGCTTTGTTATATATTAAATGTCAGCAGAGGGTGATGCATTTCTGGATCAGATTATTTACTCTCTATTAAGAGCTGACTTTATGTACCATGGGATGCATGTACCCGGGTGTCAGAATTACAGAGTGATCCATTGCCTTAATAATCCCAGGAAGTTATTTATTAATACAGGAAGCTGTACTTCCAAACTGGATAATCAGTAACAAATCAGACATAATAACATCTCGGAGTGTGTAGCGCTGAGGGGAACAGACATGATATAGGGGAAGACAGAAGCCTGTACTGGGATTTCACTTCATCCAGGCTCAAGTAATGAAGATAATTCTGTTTGAGAGCTCAAAGTTGTGGGGTAGAGAGGGCTCCCTCCGTACGAGCAAAGAGAGACCAATTGAATGATCGGTCCATCAGTAACGCATATCCACCCAGGCAGGGATTTTATTATCAGTAATTAGGTGCCGTTATGGGCTGCTCCCAGTAGAATGGGTGTCTCTTTAACTCACTGGCTTTGTCAAGCTCCTCAAACAAACAGCAGCAACGGCTTCAGAACCATCAGCTTTTAGACTAAATCCAAAGGTGATACAATAGAAACGTTCAGTTATATATCCAAGGAAGTCAATTATAGGGGTGGTTCACCTTTAAGAAAACTTTTACTATGTTATAGAATGGCTAACTTTTAAATTGGTCTTGATTATTTATTTTTTTTATAGTTTTTTAATTATTCGCCTTCTGCATCTGACACTTTCCAGCTTTCAAATGGGGTCACTGACCCCATCTAAATACAAATGCTCCGTAAGGCTACACATTTATTGTTATTGCTACTTTTTCTTTCTATTCCGGCCTCTCATTTTCATATTCCATTCTTTTATTTAATTCAATGGATGGTTGCTAGGGGAATTTGGGCCCAAGCAACCAGATTGCTGAAATTGCAAACTGGAGAGATGCTGAATAAAAGTTTCTAAAACCACAAATAATAAAAAATGAAAACCATTTGCAAATGGTCTCATAACATCCCTCTCTACATCATACTTAACGTTAATTTAAAGGTAAAAAACAGTTTAAAGCATTTGTAGTTCCACGTGTTTCTCGTTACTACATTGTTTATTTTTGCACAAAGGGTATTTACGTCAGGACGGAGGTTGCGCGCGGTTTTGGTGCCGTGAGAGATCTACAAGCTTTAGGTTCATTGCTTTATTCCTAGTGAGAAAGAATTGGGTCAGAATCCACAAATGTACATCATCCTTTTTGTTAAACTGGGGGGAAATATAGATTTTTGGGTGCTCTTTGTTAATTTGCATTTACTTTTATTATCTCCCCTCAATGAGGATAAAAGTAAAATGCAAAAAACTTTCCTCTTATTGGCCAGAAAATACTTAATTTAATTGTATTTAAAGGGGTGGTTCACCTTTAAGGTAACTTTTGGTATGTTACAGAATGACCAATTCTAAAAAACTTTTACATTTTTTTTATATAGTTTTAGAATTATTTGGCTTCTTCTGACTCTTTTCAGCTTTCAAATGGGAGTCACTGACCCTATATAAACACAAATGCTCTGTAAGGCTACAACGGTATAGTTATTGATACTTTCTATTACTCATCTTTCTATTCAGGCCTTTCCTATTCATATTCCAGTCTCTTATTCAAATCATTGCATGGTTGCTATGGCAATTTGGACCCTAGCAACCCTAGCTGAAATTGAACTGAACCGGAGAGCTGCTGAATAAAAAGCTAAATAACTCAAAAACCACAAATAATATAAAATGAAAATCAAAGTCATGTCTATTTCATGCACCTCATACTAAGTAGACTCTGGAGCACCCCTTCCTCTCCCCAAAAGTTTGGGGAGCACTCAGTTCAGAAGAAATGTAGGGCCTACCTCTTCTACTGTATATGGTGATTAGGGTTGTGACCCGGCCGGTAAAATACCTGTCAAGGCCGGGGCCGGTATTACAAATTTACTGGCAATGTAGCTGCCGGTAAATTTGTAATATGATTAAAAGGAGCCCTCGGCCTGCCCCCAATCCCCTGGAACTTACCTTTTCTTTTGCCTCTTCTAGCGTCCGTGGTGCGGCCCGCCCATTTTGACATCACGGCCCGCCCCTTTTGGCGTCACGCCTTTGTGTCCCCGCCCCCACCAGCTGGTAAAGCAGTTTAAAAAAGGTGGCAACCCTAATGGTGATCCATTCCCTTCAGTTTGAGTTGCAGGGCTCGGCACCTGGACTCCATGAGTCTACTGGTGAGAATTCTACACTTGTTTCCCAATTATATGGGGGTTTCTCATTAAAGGGGTTGTTCACCTTTAAATTAACTCTTAGTATGATGTAGAGAGGGATATTCTGAGACAATTTGCAATCGGTTTTCATTTTTTATTATTTGTGGTTTTTGAGTTATTTCTCTTTTTTATTCAGTGGATCTCCAGTTTGCAGTTTCATCAATTTTCAGCAATCTGGTTGCTAGGGTCCAAATTACCCTAGCAACCATGCATTGATTTGAATAAGAAACTGGAATATGAATAGGAGAGGCCTGAATAGAAATATGAGTAATATAAAGTAACAGTACATGTGTAGCCTTACAGAGCATTTGTTTTTTAGATGGGGTCAGTGACCCCCATTTGAACGCTGGAAAGAGTCAGAAGAAGAAGGCAAATAGTTCAAAAACTATACAAGAGAAAAAATGTAGAACAATTGATAAGTTGCCTGGTAGCCATTCTATAACATCAAAAGTCAACTTAAAGTGAAACACCCTTTAACAATGGTTCCCCAGAACAACATTTTGTTGCCCCCTCTGATAATAGGGGCCCAGAGCCAAACATATTTTTGCTCTACTCTAAACCCAGCCCTAATTATTTCAGACAATTTGCCAGTGGCGGAACAACCGGGGGAGCAGAGGGCCCGCACCCCCTCAGGGCCCCTCGGCAGTCCGTGCGCCACTGAGAAATGTGGGCTAATGCGGCGGTACGGAGGGGGGCGGGGCCCGGCTGCGCGTCACGCACCAGGACCCGCCCCCCTCAACGAACGCTACTGCAATTTGCACAATTTAGGCAACACTGCCTGTCTGGCATTTCTGGGGGAGGGAACTTTTTAATGCATTGGTGGTGTATCTGTAGATGAGGGGAGACCGTGTGTGAATGGCCAAATGGATCATTATATCTATTTTCTACCCAAGGACAATGGGGGGCTGTTTGGCCCTCTGTGTACCCGAAATACCAGGGTCTATTTTGAATCCCAGTCTGTCCCACCTTTAGTCAACCTGTTTGCCACAAATATACAGAGGGCATTTCCCATTTCTGGTGTTACTGTCCCTTTAAATCTACCGCATGTATTCGGAATAAATTCTTTTTAAGAGGAAAAGATCCTCTTTGGCCATTTCTCTGTCTCTCCCATTAACATCCATCCTGGGTGGATTCAATTCATCTCTTTGATGCTTTGTGCTCGGAGATGTTGCGGAAATGAAATAAAATAAAGGGGATTTATTAGGGGCTGAAAAGCCTCTTTGGGCTGAAATGTTACATATTACAGCTAAATTGTGGCATTATCATTCTATTGAGGGACTCGCGGATACGGGGAAATGAATGTGCGTTCAGAGTTAATATGTTAACTGCATTGTTTCCATTTAAACAAGGAACGATGTTACATATATATTATTATTATGTGGCTATTCCACTCTCCTGTGATGGTTGCCGCATTTTATTAGCCTGTATTTATGGCAGCGCAGTGCCGTAGGGACCGGAGAAATATAACCAATGAAAGTGTTTGTAACTTACAATCAACTGCGACGTGGTAAGGCAGGTTGGAAGAAGAAGACATAAGTTTATGCCCTGGATTATACCCTGGATCTGCTAATACTAATGGTTATCTTCATTAATTCATTAATATTAAAGGGGTGCTGCACCTTTGCAGTAACTTTTAGTATGTTATAAAATGGCTAATTCTAAGCAACGTTTCATTTGGCCTTTATTTTTTATTTTTTTTTATAGTTATTGAGTTGTTTGCCTTCTTCTTCTTCTTCTGACTCTTTCCAGCTTTCAAATGGGGTCACTGACCCCATCTAAAAATATATGACCTGCAAGGCTTTAAATGTATTATTATTGCTACTTTGTATTACTCATTTTTCTATTCAGCCCCTCTCCTATTCATATTTCAGTCTCTTGTGTGAATCAATGCATGGTTGCTAGGGTAATTTGCACCCTAGCAACCAGATTTATGAAAGCCAAATAACTCAATAGGGGTCACTGACCCCATCTAAAAAAGAAATATGACTTAAGGCTACAAATGTATTGTTATTGTTACTTTTTATTACTCCTCTTTCTATTCAGGCCTCTCCTATTCATAGTCCAGTCTCTTATTCAAATCAATGCAAGGTTGCTAGGATAATTTGGACCCTAGCAACCATATTGCTGAAATCGCAAATTGGAGAGCTGCTGAATAAAAAGCTAAATAACTCAAAAACCACAAATAATAAAAAATGAAAACCAATTTTCTCAGAATATCATGCTCTACATCATACTAACAGTTAATTTAAAGGTGGACAACCCCTTTAATATGCTCTTATGTCTCACATGCTGGATTTGTGGATAGTCAATGCAATCATGGCATTTGTGAAACAAACACAATTCCCTGCGTGTGTTTAGTTTATGGTCTGCACTTGGAGGGACCACCCTGCGATTCTGATTGGTTGGCAGCTGCTTAGTAATAACAGGATTTTGTTTCATATATATTCCAGATACAGTTCAAAGCAAATGTCGATTTTATGGATGGAGGTCAATAAGCTAATGTGTAACCTAAAGGAAGTAGTATGGCAGCTCCCAGCCATATGTATGAATAGTAGTGATGGGTGAAAAAATTCAACAGGCGTGAAGTTGCGGCGAATTTCCGCATTTGCCGCCGGTGAATACATTTGCAAAACTGTTGAGAAAATTCACTGGCGAAAATCTGCCGCGTCAAAAAAATTTGGCTGCGTGTCAGAATAGTTGCGCCCAAATTGCTGCGCCTCAAAATTATTCGGACGCCCATTGACTTTAATGCATTTGGACAAAATAGGCAAGTGTATAAAAAATTGTCACATGCGTCGAACTTGACACGCGTCAAAATAATTTTGACGGGCATTGACTTCAATGCGTTTGGCGAATTTTTCGCTGATTCATGAATTTTTCGCCGTTTCGCAAAACAGGAGAAATTAGCCCATCACTAATGAATACAAATACACAAAAGGGAATGATTTGGGCAGATCACAGCCTATACTTGATTACTGTAGTGTTTGAGGATAAAGAGATAGAAGATTAGCTATACAGTATTTTCGCTTTAACTCTACTGTTGGGTTTGCCGTTCCAGTGTAGAGCACATGCGTGTAGCAGAGCACATGCGTGTAGCAGAGCACATGAGTGTAGCAGAGCACATGAGTGTAGCAGAGCACATGAGTGTAGCAGAGCACATGCGTGTAGCAGAGCACATGCGTGTAGCAGAGCACATGAGTGTGGCAGAGCACAGGCGGGTAGCAGAGCACATGCGTGTAGCAGAGCACATGCGTGTAGCAGAGCACATGCGTGTAGCAGAGCACACGTGTGTAGAACGGGGTTGGACAGGCAGTGTGCAGGTGATGGGCTGAGAGCTGTCAGCATCAGATAAGGCAACCTAAGCACTATGGCAACTGGCATCCCCAAGCAAAACAGCCATAGAAGTCATAACAAAGCTCTCTGCTTTTATCTGTCTCATTCCATGGGCTTTATGTCCCGGGTACCCTTATCTGCCATGAGATCTCCCTGCTCGATATTAATTCAAAGTCATAGGATACAGAGCAGGGCTCTTATTGGTGCAAAAACATAACATCTCTGGGCAGCCGAGGAGAGAGAAAAACCTCTACCCTGAGTATTTATATTCCAGGTATAGAGAGTCACTTTTGGACTGAAGATGAATCCTTGGTTTATACAGAAAACACTGGTTTGTGTAACAGAACATCAAGAATTTGCAGAGCTTGGCTGAGAATTCTGGGAGTTGTAGTTCACAGGAGGGGGAGGAACCAAGCTTTAACGTTGCATATGCAAATTAGGGCTAGGAACAGTTATAGAGAACCAGCCAATGAGCTTGCAGGTAAAACATTTTTAACTCCCTTGATGTCTGACAAAACGTCACGTGATTTTACGGATTCAGATTCAATATGTGCAGGCAGTTGGATTCAGCCCTATCTGAATCTTGCCGAAAAAGACCAGATCCTGGATTCTGTGCATCCCTACATTTAAGCAGTATTTTTCTAAATATTCCTTAAAGGATATGTAAACCTTCAAAACAATTAACTTTTGCATTGTACTTTCATTATTTATTTATTTATTTTGTTTTAATTCCAATGTACTGTTAATATGAATGAATTTTGTTACAACAGCGCCACCTGCTGGACAGTCTCTGACCAGTCTGACCACCAAGTAGTCAAGGAAGTTGTCAGGAGAGATAAAGAGGCTGCTCTGATGTTCTTCTGCTTAGGAAGAAAATTAGAAACCTTTCTCAACTATTCCCTAGTTCATTCATATTAACAGTACATGAATCCTTTAATATATTGGAATTAAAAATAAATAAATAAATAATGAACGTACATTGCAAAAGTGCTTAAAATAGCCCCCTCATTAATTTTATATTCACTTGTTTTCATATCGTTTAATCTCATTCCATAAAAATACAGTGTTTGCCTATTTGGAGCTGCCATACCGCTATTTAGCTTTTTTTTCAGCAACTCTCAAGTTTGCAATTTCAGCCATCTGGTTGCAAGGTTCCAATTCCCCTAGCAACCATGCACTGATTTAAATAAGAGACTGGAATATGAATAAGAGAGGCTGGAATGGTAAGATGAGTAATAAAATGTATCAATAACAATACATTTGTTGCCTTACAGAGCATTTGTTTTTATATGGGGTCAGTGAAAGCTGCAAAGAGTCGGAAGAAATAATTAAAAACTATAAAAAAAAAATGAATAATGGAGAGCAAATAAAAAATTTACTTAGAATAGTTCATTCTATAACATACTAAAAATTAAAGGTGAACCACCACTTTACGAGGATCCCATGATCATTTAGTCACACATCTTGCTTGAGTTTTGGGAACATGGCCAGTAGGGGAAGTCCTGTTCCTTATTGGGAGTGATGGGAGAGCAGTTTGCCAAGCTCTTTGCCCATTGTGATATCACCTGCTGACATAGAGGAAGCCTGCACAGCTTGCTAGACAGACTGATATGACTATATACACTCTCATACTGTCATTATACTGAGACTATAAATCCCACTTATTTATGTATAGATATATATATATACATGTAGCGCTATAATAAACTGACTTTATTGTGGTCTGTTTAAGCTACTATCAGTGTGGGGTTATACTACCTATGAGGCCCTCTCTCTCAGGGGTAAGCCCTCGCATCGGGGTGGAGGCAGGGTGTAGTGCAACTGTAACCAGGTGCAATAGCACAAATGAAGGGCTCCAGTAGTTCTTAAACGCTTAAACAATGAACTGTCTTTATTTAACATAGCACATATCAGATATCCACAAGGGAGTATAGAACAATCAGACAGCATAAAGGTAGCATATACTCAAAGAACCAGCATAGGCTGAATCCCTGCAGGCCAGGGAATTTACAGCAGATAGTGTGGCAGCTTGTGAGGGGTATTGCCCAGTTTCAAGGATCTCAACACTTTAGTCCCTACTCCGGGTCAGTAATACCCTGGGATCTTAATCCCTCTAATATCCTCGGTGGAGCCTTGAGCTGCTCAACTAAATAACCTCTCTATTACTCTTAGAGTGATATATGACAGAGTATGCCATCTAATTACTAGGGCCAATGCGCCTAGGGTCGACATATACCCATTTCTTCCCAGCCTACATACATGTAATACACAAAAGCCATGAATATCTTGTAAATTATTTTAACAGTGAGTACCGATGTCATCAGTTATAAACGGTGAGTAGTGATGTCATTTCTGTCACATGACTCACTAAAACTTGTGTATTATAATAAATAAAGTACCCCCAGTTGCAAAATATGAGGATATTAGAAGTTACCTCGGAGTTCCATGACCTGTATAAAAGCACTCGGCCTTCGGCCTCATGTTTTTATATGGTCATGAAACTCCTCAGTAACTTATAATATCCTTATAATTTACAAGAGGGGGTACTTTATGCACTATATATTTTATCTTTCAGATGACTGGAGACACTTGTATAAACATATGGGGTATTGTCATCACAGGTACTAAATTTCCTCATCTCTAGTAGCCCATACCAACCCATGAGCACAGCAGCATTGACTGGTTTGCTGTTTGAAAGAAACATCTCATTGGTTGTTATAGGTTACTAGACCTAGAGCTAACTTTGCTCCTGTGATTACATTAGCCCCAATAAAGGCCAATCAAGCTCATCACTAAACCAAACTAAGAGCTGAATTGGATTGTGAGTACCAGGCAAACTGCATTTCTCCTCTGTAATTCCATTTCCCCGGCATCCCAACTGCATGGATTTATTAGATCTGTGTCCTATAACCTGTCCTTTTGCTCAATCCTAACCATGAAGATAAACTCTGTAAAGGTGATAAGTGCAAATAATACTGCCAATAACATGCATTAGATTATACCTTGATTGTGATGGATTTCTGCGGCAGAGGCACCAACCTGCCAGGAGATAAATCAATCCTGCCGTCTCTGTAATATTAATACTCATGATCTGGAGTCAGATAACTGTGTCTGATCTCATTTCTGCAGGGGAGAAGTTGGTAAGGTCCAAGGCATGGAATACGTCACAGGTGCAGCTACAGCTTTACATTTGGGGGAGATAAACAACTGTATTAAATAGAACTGTCTTCAAAGAGGAGCAATGTCATCTGTCGGCACCATACTAAAGAGAAGTAGTAAAAGAGGGACAATAGTCTCTGGGAAGGGAGTGTGACTGTGGGATAGCAGGTATAGTAGGGAGAGATGGTGTCTATAGTAACAGTGGGATAATAGTCTCTGGGAAGGGAGTGTGACTGTGGGATAGCAGGTATAGTAGGGAGAGATGGTGTCTATAGTAACAGTGGATAATAGTCTCTGGGAAGGGAGTGTGACTTTGGGATAGCAGGTATAGTAGGGAGAGATGGTGTCTATAGTAACAGTGGGATAATAGTCTCTGGGAAGGGAGTGTGACTGTGGGATAGCAGGTATAGTAGGGAGAGATGGTGTCTATAGTAACAGTGGATAATAGTCTCTGGGAAGGGAGTGTGACTGTGGGATAGCAGGTATAGTAGGGAGAGATGGTGCCTATAGTAACAGTGGATAATAGTCTCTGGGAAGGGAGTGTAGCTGTGGGATAGCAGGTATAGTAGGGAGAGATGGTGCCTATAGTAACAGTGGATAATAGTCTCTGGGAAGGGAGTGTGACTGTGGGATAGCAGGTATAGTAGGGAGAGATGGTGTGAGGATTCGGGTCTGCGTTCTTGCCGGCACAGGCACGGGCGCGTTAGTGCGCGTCGGCGCGTGACGCTGGGCGCTGGTGACGGTCGCGGGCGCGGAGGCGCCGGCGACGGTCGCCGACGCAAAGACGCGGACGCGAGCGCCTGAGACGGACGTGACGTCAGCACGGCGACGCCGGCGGAATGACGCCAGTTGGCGCCAAATTGACATTATTTAAACCTGGTTCTGATTGAGATGCATTGCCTGGTTATTAGGTTATCTAACTGAAACCCTAGCATCTCTTCTCTTGTGATTTCCTGTTTTTCTGCTGCCTGTCTCGACCCTTCGGCCTGTCTCTCCGTTTACGAACCTTGCTGCCTGCCTTTTGACCTCGGACCTCCTGACCACGACTCTGCCTAATCCTCTTGTACCTTTGCTAATCGTCTCATTGGCTACTCTCCACAACCCTGCTCCCTGTTCCACTCCAGGTGGGTAGCGGTTGTGTGAGGCGCTTGTGGGTTCACTATCTACGGCTCAAGCTCCTTCTACGACTGGATTATACTGGTAAGCTTGACAGTATAACCAGGCCAGATGGATCCAGCTGAGGGAGCGTCTCCATTTGCCGTTTTGACCCAGCAGCTGTCCTCCCTTACGCAAGCAGTTAGGGAGTTGCAAAGTGGCTATTCACAGTTGCAGGAGCATATCAGAGCTCATCCACCAGCTGTCCTTCCCTCCACGGCTGCTCCTCCTCCAGCTCCTACGGAGGTTCAGGTGATCACCTCGGAAATCTCCGAACCTAAAGTTGCCTTTCCGGAAAAGTTCGCTGGGGATCGGAAGGTGTTCCGGAACTTCAGGAGCAATTGTAAGCTATTATTTTCTCTTAAACCCCACACGTATCCCACTGAGCAAATCCGGGTTGGGGTCATCATTTCTTTTCTCACGGGCGAACCACAGACCTGGGCGTTCCGCCTCATGGATCGCCAAAGTCCTGTACTAACCACGGTGGATTCCTTTTTTGACGCAATGGCGGTTATCTTCGACGATCCTCACAGAGCCACCACTGCTGAGGCTGCCCTGCGCGCTCTGAAGCAAGGGGACCGTCCTGCGGAAGATTATACGCTGGAATTCCGGCAATGGGCGGATGATACGGAGTGGAACCCAGCTGCTTTAAAAAATCAGTTCCGTTTTGGACTTTCTTCTGAGCTAAAGAATGAGTTAGCTCGTACGGGCATCCCTGATAGCTTGGAAGATCTCATCCTCATCTCCATACAACTAGATCGAAGGCTCAGGGAACGCCGGGAAGAAGAAAAGGCTGAGAAAGCAGGTCTTCTTCTTCAGACTTGGTTGTTACCGTCCGCTCCTCCTCCTGTCCGAATGCCCTCCATAAGTTCTCCGGTTGCTTCTTCGTCCACCTTCAACGTGGCTCCAGAGCCCATGCAGATTGGTGCTATCAGGTCTGCATTAACACCTGAGGAGTGCATTAGACGTCGCAGACTTAACCTCTGCCTCTATTGCGGACAAGCTGGTCATCTGCTTCGTGGTTGCCCCGACCCGTCCAACGGGTAAGAGGATTTTTGAAAAAGACTTTTCTGGGTGTCATGTTCCTGTGCCTCTCCTGACTATCTCTTTGTCCTTACAGTGGGGAGACAAGAGGGTCGAACTCCAAGCAATCCTTGACTCTGGGGCAAGCGGTTGTTTCTTGGACAATAGAGTGGCATTACAATTCCAGATCCCGCTCCAGTCTAAGAAGAACCCTATAGCCCTTCGTGTGGCAGATGGTTCTCTGATTACTTCTCTCCCTGTGGTGCAAGAGACTATCTCACTTTTCATTTTGTTAAATAAAGGGCATGCTGAATTCATGAATTTCGATGTGGTTTCTTCTCCTTTGTTCCCTATCATCCTGGGATTACCGTGGTTGCAGAAACACAATCCGTCTATCAACTGGGCTACAGGTGAAGTAACTTTTCTTTCTAACTTTTGTCGTTCCCAATGCATCCTCCCTTCTAATGGTGTGTGCTCCTTATCTCCTGTCTCCGAGACCCAAAATCTTCTTCCTCAGGCATATTGGGAATTTTTGGACGTCTTCAATAAAAAAGGGGCCGACAGGTTACCTCCTCATCGTATTTGTGATTGTCCTATTAACCTTCTTCCAGGGGCTCAAATTCCTTTTGGACGAGTGTATCCATTATCTGAGTCTGAACTTTCGGAGCTTCGTTATTATTTGGATGAAAATTTGGCTAAAGGATTCATTAGGCAGTCTTCTTCTCCGGCAGGAGCTGGAATTTTCTTCGTTGATAAGAAGGATCATTCTTTAAGGCCGTGTATTGACTACCGGGATCTGAACAAAATTACAGTCAAGAATCGGTACCCACTTCCTCTCATTCCAGAACTTTTCCAACGCCTGGCTGAGGCTAAAATTTTTTCCAAATTGGATCTTAGGGGTGCATATAACCTAGTCAGAATAAGGGAAGGGGATGAATGGAAGACGGCCTTTCGCACTCGTTACGGACATTTTGAATATTTGGTCATGCCCTTTGGTCTTTGTAACGCCCCTGCAACATTTCAGCACTTCGTTAATGATGTCTTCAGGGACTTTCTTGATATTTTCGTCATTATTTATTTAGATGACATTCTCATTTTTTCTAATTCTTTGGAAGAGCACAGGTTACATTTGAAGAAGGTCCTGACTCGCCTACGCACTCATCAGCTTCATGCCAAGATCGAAAAATGTGTGTTTGAACAAACTTCTGTAGATTTTTTGGGTTTCTTCATTTCTCCTCAGGGAATTCAGATGGACTCCAGGAAGATTTCTGCAATTCTTGATTGGCCGATTCCATCATCTAAAAAAGCTGTCCAACGTTTCATCGGTTTTGCAAATTTTTACAGGAAATTTATTAAGAACTTTTCTCAAGTCATTCTTCCAATCACTGAGCTGACTCGTAGTAATCAAAAGTTTTGTTGGTCATCTCAGGCTCAGGGGGCTTTTGAGAAACTGAAGAAACTTTTCACTTCTGGTCCAATTCTTCACCATCCAGATGTTTCTCTTCCTTTCACCTTGGAAGTTGACGCCTCGGAACTCGCAGTGGGTGCTGTCCTGTCACAGAGAACTGGGGTTCAAGACGATCTTCATCCTGTTGCTTTTTTTCTGGTAAATTGGCCAAAAGCGAGTGTAACTATGATGTAGCTGACCGTGAATTACTTGCTATTAAGCTGGCGCTGGAAGAGTGGAGGCATCTTCTTGAAGGATCTAAACATCCGATTCTTATCTTTACAGATCATAGAAATCTGGAGTATCTACGCTCTGCTAAAAGGTTGAGACCTAGACAAGCAAGGTGGGCTTTGTTCTTCATGCGATTTAATTTTCATCTTACTTATCGACCTGGGTCAAAGAATGTTAAGGCAGATGCCTTATCTCGAATGTTCCCTCCTGAAGATGAGGTTCCTCTGGTTCCTGAGACGATTTTAAGCTCTGATAATTTCCTCTTGTTGCAGTCTACTTTGGTAGATGGAATTAAAGATGCATCTTTAAACGTTTCCGAATCCTCACTTGTTCCCAAGGATGGGTTTCTTCTTCATCAAGGCAAGATTTTTGTTCCTGAACAAATGCGTCTAGAGGTCCTTAAGAACATTCATGACTCCAAGCTGGCGGGTCATCCAGGTGTCAAAAAGACTATCATTCTGGCCAAGAGATTGTTTTGGTGGCCTGGGATGGCTAAAGACTGTTTTCAGTTTGTCTCATCATGTGAGGTTTGCACCAGATCCAAGGACTCTCATTCTAGACCTATTGGCCTTCTTCAACCTCTACCAGTGCCTTCTCGTCCGTGGGGGTCAGTTTCTTTGGACTTTATTTCAGAGTTACCATTATCATGTGATTGTTCCACCATTGCTGTTTTTGTTGACCGTCTAACTAAGATGGCTCATTTTAAGGCTTTACCGAGACTTCCTTCTGCCTCTGAGACTGCTGATACCTTTATTAAGGAAGTAGTAAGGCTCCATGGTCTTCCAGATGAGGTGGTGTCCGATCGAGGTCCACAGTTCACATCGCAGTTTTGGAAATCTTTGTGTGGAGCACTCAAGATTTCGGTGTCCCTGTCTTCCGCTTTTCATCCCCAATCCAATGGCCAGACCGAGCGAACCAACCAGACCCTGGAGCAGTATTTAAAATGTTATTCCTCGTACCTCCAAGATGACTGGGTTAATCTGCTTTCTCTTGCGGAGTTCGCTTACAACAATGCTCATCATTCCTCCATCCGACAGTCCCCTTTCTTCGCAAACTATGGTCTTCATCCAGTCACCTTTCCCTCTGCCATTGTTTCTGATATTTTGGTTCCTGCAGTTAAGGACCGATTAACTTTCTTATCTGATAATTTTCAGAAACTTCAAGAGAACATGAAGCGGGCTCAACAAGGTTTCAAAGCATATGCTGATCGAGGACGAAGAGGGGATCCAAAATTCAAGGTGGGTGACCTGGTGTGGCTGTCAACTGTTAACCTCAAGCTTTCCTGTCCCAGTAGGAAGTTGGGTCAACGTTTCTTGGGCCCTTTTCCCATCATTCGTCAAATCAATGCTGTGGCGTTCCAGCTTAAACTTCCAGCATCCTGGCACATTCATCCAGTGTTTCATACAGCACTTTTGAAACTGGCCTCAACGTTTCGATTTCCTGGACGTACGGCTCCTCCTCCGCTTCCTGTCGTGGTGAATGGTCAGGAAGAATTCGAGGTTGAAGAGATCTTGGATTCCAGGTTGAGAGGTAAACGTCTTCAGTACCTAGTTAAGTGGAAAGGCTTTGGTCCGGAAGAGAATTCGTGGGAACCAGTGTCTAACATTCACGCTTCTGATTTGTTGGAAAAATTCCATGGAACCTATCCTGGTAAACCTTCTGGTGGTCGCGTCCTGAGGCCGCTTCTTGATGGGGGGCAATGTGAGGATTCAGGTCTGCGTTCTTGCCGGCGCAGGCGCGTTAGTGCGCGTCGGCGCGTGACGCTGGGCGCTGGCGACGGTCGCGGAGGCGCCGGCGCCGGTCGCCGACGCAAAGACGCGGACGCGAGCGCCTGAGACGGACGTGACGTCAGCACAGCGACGCCGGCGGAATGACGCCAGTTGGCGCCAAATTGACATTATTTAAACCTGGTTCTGATTGAGATGCATTGCCTGGTTATTAGGTTATCTAACTGAAACCCTAGCATCTCTTCTCTTGTGATTTCCTGTTGTTGACCTTCGCCTGTTCCCGGATTACGATTTCTGCTGCCTGTCTCGACCCTTCGGCCTGTCTCTCCGTTTACGAACCTTGCTGCCTGCCTTTTGACCTCGGACCTCCTGACCACGACTCTGCCTAATCCTCTTGTACCTTTGCTAATCGTCTCATTGGCTACTCTCCACAACCCTGCTCCCTGTTCCACTCCAGGTGGGTAGCGGTTGTGTGAGGCGCTTGTGGGTTCACTATCTACGGCTCAAGCTCCTTCTACGACTGGATTATACTGGTAAGCTTGACAGATGGTGTCTATAGTAACAGTGGATAATAGTCTCTGGGAAGGGAGTGTGACTGTGGGATAGCACGTATAGTAGGGAGAGATGGTGTCTATAGTAACAGTGGGATTATAGTCTCTGGGAAGGGAGTGTGACTGTGGGATAGCAGGTATAGTAGGGAGAGATGGTGCCTATGGTAACAGTGGGATAATAGTCTCTGGGAAGGGAGTGTGACTGTGGGATAGAAAGTATAGTAGGGAGAGATGGTGTCTATAGTAACAGTGGATAATAGTCTCTGGGAAGGGAGTGTGACTGTGGGATAACAGGTATAGTAGGGAGAGATGGTGTCTATAGTAACAGTGGATAATAGTCTCTGGGAAGGGAATGTGACTGTGGGATAGCAGGTATAGTAGGGAGAGATGGTGTCTATAGTAACAGTGGATAATAGTCTCTGGGAAGGGAGTGTGACTGTGGGATAACAGGTATAGTAGGGAGAGATGGTGTCTATAGTAACAGTGGATAATAGTCTCTGGGAAGGGAGTGTGACTGTGGGATAGCAGGTATAGTAGGGAGAGATGGTGCCTATAGTAACAGTGGATAATAGTCTCTGGGAAGGGAGTGTGACTGTAGGATAGCAGGTATAGTAGGGAGAGATGGTGTCTATAGTAACAGTGGGATAATAGTCTCTGGGAAGGGAATGTGACTGTGGGATAGCAGGTATAGTAGGGAGAGATGGTGTCTATAGTAACAGTGGATAATAGTCTCTGGGAAGGGAGTGTGACTGTGGGATAGCAGGTATAGTAGGGAGAGATGGTGTCTATAGTAACAGTGGGATAATAGTCTCTGGGAAGGGAGTGTGACTGTGGGATAGCAGGTATAGTAGGGAGAGATGGTGCCTATAGTAACAGTGGATAATAGTCTCTGGGAAGGGAGTGTGACTGTGGGATAGCAGGTATAGTAGGGAGAGATGGTGCCTATAGTAACAGTGGATAATAGTCTCTGGGAAGGGAGTGTGACTGTGGTATAGCAGGTATAGTAGAGAGAGATGGTGCCTATAGTAACAGTGGGATAATATGCCTTTTCCCCAAAGTTCTACTTTTTCATCACACATTCTTGGATATTTTTATCTTTGTCAATTATCTGATCTAGCTTTTTCCCCCAGAGAGCCGCATTCTTTCACATATCGTTGGGAGTGGTGTGTAATCTATTATTTACACCAATGTAGTAAGACAAGGCCTTTAGAGATTTATTTAGCAGATGGAAGCCACAAGAATAGCAAACTAAGGACATCAATGAAGAGTAAGAAATACACTATGGAAAAATACACTGCTTAAGGCTATCATTAAACATAAATAGGACTATTAAAAAATGGAACACCTGTATCCTTACGATTCACTCACACAACATATTGAGGTATTACAGCAGCAAGAGAGCAGCAGTTAGGAGGTTGGTGGGGGTCATTCAATAAGGGGCTATAGCACTTCAACATATAATATTTTGTGAATGTCAGGGTGGGTCTTTTGGGCAAAGTCTCCTGTAATTTTTTGTAGTGTGTTCAGGATTTTCTTTTGGTTGATATTGCGTAAACATTTTATTTGAGGCGTATGGAGGTAGGAATGAGTGTACAAATGTTCTGGCAACCACTGCTGCTGCTTCTTTGCAGCTCTTTTGGAATTATTCCCTGGATTCTTCATCCATTTCCCTATATAAGGGGCTACTTTGATCTTGCCCTGTACTAAAATCCTGCTGAGACCCTGCCTTATTCCAATGGCCCATTCTTGTATGTTGTGGCCCACTCACTCTTGCCCGATTTTTACATCACATTACAGCAGCAGGTCGGGTACCCTACGGGTTGCAGGTAGAAGTTTCGGGAGCGGGTATAAACGCGGGTCGGCGGTTCTCTTGCTTTGCGGGTTACGGGTCTTCTCTGTAGCGAGTTTTACTCCTTTTTTTTCTGATCACGCCTGCTTCTAATGATGTCACATCTGGTTTATGACAGCACTTCCTGTTTCTTGATGGTCAGCGGGTCGCAAATCAAGTTGCGGATAAGGTACTTACGGGTCGGGTAGCGGTTCCAAGCGGGTCTGGGTGTGGGTTACACAATTTAGCTATCCTACACAATCTACTATTCATGCACAATCTTTTATTCCTCTTCAAGCTAGTTCTCATGCACAATCTATTTTTCCTGCACAATATTCTTTTCAAGCACATCCTAATATTCCTGTATAGTGTAGTATCCCTGTACAATCTACTATTCCTGCACAATATGCTATTCCTGTACAATCTTCTATTTTTGTACATTCTAGTTTTCCTGTACATTCTAGTTTTCCTATACAATCTAGTTCTCCTGTACACTATAGTTCTCTTGAACAGTCTATTTCTCCTGTACAGTCTAGTTTTCCAGAACACTCTAGTTCTCCTGTACAATCTAGTTCTCCTGTACAGTCTAGTTCTTTTGTAAACTCTAGTTCTCCTGTACAATCAAGTTTTCCAGTACAATATAGTTCTCCTGTACACTGTAGTTCTCCTGGAATACTGGAGAGGTGAGCAAGTCCCGTTTTTCCTCTTGAGCCAGACAACTCTTCTCTGCAGTTTAGTATAGGCTGTATCCATTAGTACATCTGATATTGCCTTTTGGTGGCATAGTAGTACCATAGTAAATTAGCCTGAATAAAGTACATCAACAAGGGCTGTGACCATTTTATGGGATTTTGATTCTCAGGATCACTTAACCTAGCAACCATATCATTCATTTAAAAGATAAAAAAATGAGACCAACTGCAAAACTGCTTACTTCTACACCATGCTACATGTTCATTTCAACGAGACATCTCAAACAGGGTGAGAGCCAGCTCTGATGCTCGGGTGCAACACTCAGGGGCAGATTTATCAAGGGTCGAATTAAAAAATTCGAAATTTATTTATGGAGATTCAATTTGAGTTTTTTTCAAAATTTAAATTCGATTTTTGAGATTAGAGTGCTGTTTTAGCCTATGGGGGACCTCCTAGAACCTATTCAGACTCATTTGGTGAACTTTGAAAAATCTTAGTTTTTCGTTTAGAATTCGATTTAGATTTGAACGATTCGAATACAGCCTATGCACCCGAAGTTACATACTTCGATTTTGATTAGTCTTTTCGAGGTCTATCGCGTTGATGGGAGTTTAAAATAAACTCCAATCACCTTGAAATACGACCCTTGATAAATCTGCCCCTTGCAGTATAAAACTCTGGCTCTTTAAGAACTCAAATTCGACTATTCGCCACCTAATACGTGCTGAATTTGCTGTTTATGTCAATGGGAGATGTCCAGGGATCCATTTGGAGTTGTTTGCTGCCTTCCTGACATTTAATTTTTTTTCGGAGTCAATTTAATTCATCCCAGTTTGAAAGATTGGATTTTTTAAAATAAATTTAGAATTTATGGGAGTTTAGGGGAGCTTTTAAAAATTCACATGAATTCGAAATTCGACCTTTTATAGATTGGGGTTAAACTCCGGCTTTTAGAATGAGACCTTTTTTATTGAATATGGTGCATTATTATGTATTAATGTGATTATAGGCTTTGGGATTAGCCTATTCATTGCACGGAGAGCCGGGGACTGAGCAAGAGAATAAAGGAACGTGTTCAGACAGAGGTTCTTTTTATTATAATGTGATTGTACAGAACACACACACAGTTCTGAGCAGCAGTGGGGCTTCCAGTCCAGGCACCCAGTCAGTTTGGTGAGGGGGAACCAACGGGTCACCTTTCCAACGCCTGAGGGTGACGTGTGTCACATTTAATGAAAATAATGGAGAGAGATGGATCTGAGGAGATAAGTGCTCACACACACACAGAGATGGGAAAGAGAGGAAGAGGAGAAGGGAGGGGGGCTGAGCAAGTGTCTTGGTGGGAGATGAGGAGCGAGAGACCCCCTCCACCACCACCTTGGTGACAGGGAACAAGTGAAGAAGGCGGTTGTGTGTGTGTGAGGGGGGGGCAGCCTGTGAGATCAGGAGGGATCAGGCAATGGGCACAGAGGTAGGCAGTGAGAGTAAAACATCCAGGCTATTGTGCTCAGTACATTTCAGCTGATCACTCTGGAACAGGAGACAGGAGGAGGCAGAGGAGACATTATCAGCAGTGCAATCCTGGCACTAGACAGACGGGCAGGAGACGGGCAGCAGGCGGGCAGAGACTGCATGTGAAGCTCAGCACAGGCAGGTAAGAACTTGTCTCATGAACATTTGTACCTTATTGATGCCCGTCCCTATGGAACCACTCGTGCAGATTCTGCCTTCTGCCCGCAAAGTTCTTTATGGCAGCGAATCTATAAGTTCAAGGAGATGCGGATAGTGTGAAGTTTTTAGGCTGGGGGTTATTAGAAGGGACATTAATGAGACGTGGCACTGCTATATATATACCAACTGCTATATACCATCCCAGGGGGTGACATTAATGATAGATAGTGCTCCCATATACCTTTCCAATGAGTATCAGCATGGGCATTAATTCTATATATAGTATATATAGTGCTCCCATATAGCTTTCCAATGGGTAGCAGCATGGCCATTAATTCTATATGTAGTAAACCCATTTACCTTTTCAATGGGTAGCAGCATGGGCATTCATTCTATATATAGTGCTCCCATATACCTTTCCAATGGGTAGCAGCATGGGCATTAATTCTATATATAGTGCTCCCATATACCTTTCCAATGGGTAGCAGCATGGGCATTAATTCTCTATATAGTGCTCCCATATACCTTTCCAATGGGTAGCAGCATGGGCATTAATTCTATATATAGTGCTCCCATATGCCAGGCGTCTGGAAGCAGCTGGCAAACAGTGGCAGAAAATGTCAAGACCGACTCCTTTGCAGTTAAAGGACTGAAGCCCAATGCAATGATCCAAGCCAAATACCTTTCCAATGGGTAATTCTATATGTAGTAAACCCATTTACCTTTTCAATGGGTGGCAGCATGGACATTAATTCAATATATAGTGATCCCATTTACCTTTCCAATGGGTATCAGCATGGGTATTATTTATATATATATATATAGTGCTCCCATATACCTTTCCAATGGGTATCAGCATGAGCATTATTTATATATATATATGTATATATATATATATATATATATATATATATATATATATATATATCTATCTATCTATCTATCTATCTATCTATCTATCTATATATATATATATATATATATATATATATATATATATATATATAGATATATATATATATATATATATAGTGCTCCCATATACCTTTCCAATGGGTATCAGCATGGGCATGAATTCTATATATAGTGCTCCCATATACCTTTCCAAGGAGGTACAGCATGTTAAAATGAATGGAGTGTGGTGCAGGCATATACAGTACCTTACCAGGAGGGGGCAGTGTGTTAGGAATGGCATTATTTATATGGTAGTACATAGGTACAGTAACTATGTATATCCTGAAGGGTAATATGTTAAGGTAAGATTATATATGAAGTTGATATATACCTTCCATGGGTGTAAGCAAGTAAGGCTTGTCATTAACAAATAAATATATTTGGCATATACCTTTAAATGATGTTTCAGTATGTGTGTATCACTGTCATATTTACCTTCCCAAGGGGGCCTGGTATGGTAAAATGGGCGCTAATATACCAGCCAGTTTGGGGTGGTGGGGTACAGAATGCTAGGACAGCTATTAATGACATATATATCTTTCAATATATAAGGATGACCCTAATGATAAATGGCACTGGAAACTAATTTCCATAGGTGGTGCAGTATGGCAGAAAGAGAAGAGTGTGTAGTATTTATTTAGTGTTTAAGATGTTAAAGGGGTGATTCACATTTAAGTTTTAGTATGTTATAGAATGGCTAATTCTAAGAAATGTTTCAATTGGTCTTCATTTTTTCTTTGTTATAGTTTTTGAATTATTTGCCTTCTTCAGCTTTCAAATGGGGGTCACTGACCCCATCTAAAAACAAATACTCTGTAAAGCTACAAATGTATTGTTTTTGCTACATTTGATTACTTATCTTTTTATTTAGGCCTCTCCCATTTATACTCCAGTCTCTTATTCAAATAAATGTATGGTTGCTAGGGTAATTTGGACCCTAGCAATCAGATAGCTGAAACTGCAAACTAGAGAGCTGCTGAATAAAAAGCTAAATAACTCAATATCCACAAATAATAAAAAAATGAAAATCAATTGCAAATTGTCTCTCTACATAATACTAAAAGTTAATTTAAAGGTGAACAACCCTTTAATGAGATATAGGTAATAATGTATTGAGGATAAAAATACATCTTCCCAGCGGATCCACTATATTAATCTATGTGCATTGAAAAGAAATGGTACTAGAATTATACCTTAGCGATGGGGGACGTAGAAATAGATGTTAATGCAGTTTTAAACAATTTCCCAATTCTTATTCATTACACATATTCACTGGTTATGAAGTTATTTTATTGCTATGGAAAACAGTAATTTTCTGGTTATGTTCTCTGACTCCTGAATCAATTTAGTATGACGATGTCCCCTTACTAGCAACTTTGCAATTGGTCTTCGTTTTTTTAAAAATAGTTTTTGCATTATTTGCCTTCCTCTTCTGCTTTTTCAGTTTTCAAATCACTGACCCAAGCAGCCAAACATTTATTGCTTTGAAAGCTTATGATTTAATTGTTATTTTTTTTTTACTGTCCCTCCTTTAATCCTATTCCTGTCTCTCATTTAGACCACTGCCAGTTTGCTAGGGTAAATAAGAACCTAGCAACCAGATAGCTGCTGAAATTCCAAACTCGAAAGCTGATAAGCAACAACCTAAATAAATGAAAAACCACAAAAGAAAGGAAGACCAATTACAAATGGTCTTAGAATATCAGTCTATATGATACTTGATTTAAAGGTGTACTAGCCCTTTAACAGACCTACAGGACGAGTTCTGCTTGTCTCAGAACAGAGAAGAAGATTCAAATGGACGGCATGGCGGGTTGAGTTTTTCTGCCAGTGCAAAAAAAGTATTTATTTTGATTGTATAATGGTTGTTTAACTTCACATATCAGTGCATAGCATGATACACATATGATTGTAATTGCTTCCTTTTTGGTACAGCAGTGTTGCCTTACTTTACAGCAGGGATTCTGGGTGTACACTCAGCTATATATGTGCTTGTACTTCCAGACTTTTTAGGCACTGCACTATTGCTCAGGTAGTGGGGAATGTAGTTAAGGTAATAGCGGTCACCCCAGTAAGGTGCCACTACGGTTTCCATGGAAATTGAATGAATCACTGGCAAGAGATGCGTCGCAAGTGCTCTGTACGGATTGACAAAGGGAACTGAGGGAACCCTGTCCATGAAACATAGGGGTCTTTCAAATGGGATCATTTGCCTAAAATGAAAGCCCCAACTGTGTACAGAATAATGAAAGTCAGCACCCACAGGGGAAAAAGGTAGGGGCTGAGGGAAACCAGTGCTGTATTCTTATGCACAAAATTTGATCCATTGCATCATTTGTTCATTGTCTTGTATAATAAAACTAGTGGCAATTTGTTCATTGGATGTGTTACTGGCGTGTAATAGGCCGATAATTGTACCCCTGTTTCTTCATTCCTTTACTGAACTCTGTAGCATTATTACAATCTTGTATAATCATGAACTTTACTTACCCTTTAGGAAAAAAAGAGTCTGAATTTATTGGCAGATATAACGGAAATGAACAGGGTTTAGCACAGGTTCCTGTAACCCAGTAAGTTCTTGTAGATCCTGTTGGGATTACAGTATAAGGGCATTGATGAAGGAAGGAATCCGCTCTCCTGTCCATAGAACAGAGAGGTTCTTATTGATCTTTAATGCAAAAGGAGAAGATGAAAGAACAGACTCTCAGGGAATAAAATGATCCATGCGAGAAGCTGTGAAGATTTCCAGTATAATATAAATATATAGTATATAGATATAAATATATAGGGGGTTATTTATTAAGCTCCAAATACCCAAAATAATTCAGATTTTTCGGACCTTAAAATGGCATGAAAAACTCTGAATCCGAAAACCCGGCATCCCAAAGCTCTCGGGGTCAATGGGGAAGGTCCCAGTGTCTGCGCTACTGGGACCTTCAACTTAAAATTCAAATCGAGTTTTGATAATTCACAATTCGAATTTGCGAGTTTTAACCAAAAAAAATGGAATTTAAATTTCCTATTCGACCCTTAATAAATCTGCCCCCTAGGCTGGAACTACGCGGTGCATGTCCTTCCGATCTGACGCGATGACAGGAAACGCAGGCGTCACATCGGATGTAAGTAATACAAATGTCGCATCTACAAACTGACTGCATCCGGCCTGACACGACTGTCAGATGAAGATGCAACGTGCAGCATTCAATCCGACAGTCGTGTTGGATGCAGTCAGTTTGTAGATGCGACATTACATTAGATTCGGCGTATCTAACGTGACGCCTGTGTTTCCTCTCATCGCTTCGGATCGGAAGGACGCGCACCATGTAGTTCCAGCCCTAATCTCTAATTTTGGAAGGAAGCTGCATGCTTTGGGGCAAATTCCCTAACCGGCGAAAATTCGCCAGCGATGGCTTCGCAGCCATCGCAACACTTTGACTGGCGTAAATGCTAATTCACTAAAGTGCCAAGTTGCAACCAGGGCACCGAACGCTGGCAAATTTTCGCTAGCATTATTTCGGCAATCAAAACAAAGATGCGCTAGCGTTGCCTAATTTGCATATGCGGGAAATGATAAAGTTGATTGGACTTATATGTTGCAGCAAATACATTACATTACACAAGTCCAGGGAACCTTAATAAATAAAATAGAGCCCAGTGTATAGTTAATGTTCCATATGTTAGAAAATGGAGGGGGGAACCCGGTTACCCAAAAAATTTTTTACGGACCTTTGCAGGCTACCAATCTGAAAAATCGAAAAGACGCCAGTGTTTTTGGGGACTTCCTCAAAATTTTGCACTTCCCCTGCAGGGTAGGCAGAGTAGGCACGTGCCGAGGGAGCAAAGCTGGGGGGGCCCCAGGCACGTACCTGCTCTGACGCCTACCCCATTGTCCGGTCCCGTCTCTCCCGACTTGCACGCGTATATTTTTGGAATTGCGCATGTGCGCACAAAGTTTCGCGCATGCGCATTTTCGTGCATGCGCGCCAGAAACTACGCTCAGCCGACGCCGTACCCGGCCAGGTTGCCTAGGGCGCCTGGCTGGGTTGGCCCGGCTCTGTTCCCCTGGTGTGAGCTGGCGAAGGCAAGTCTGGCGAATGAGATAATGTTCACTAAAATCCGCATCTTACTGAATTTGAGGAGTTACATGCATTCGCCAGAGTGAAAATTTGCCTGGCGTTTGAGTGTGAAGCAACGCTAGCGTCTATCTCCTTCGATAGCGAAGTGACGCCTGTGCCCGTTAGGAAATCAAAGAAGTTCCTGCGTGCGGTCACGCTAGTGAATTGACGCTAGCGTTAGCCACTTCGCCCTTTAGAGAATTTACTAAATTTACGGGCGAGGGCGAAATGACTAACCATTTTCAGGGACTTAGCCAACTTACTAACGGGCGCAGGCGTTACAGACAGATGCTAGTGGTAATTCACACTCGATCGCCAGGCGAATTTTCACTCTGGCGAATGGACGTTACTCAAATTCTCTAAGATGCGGATTTTACTGAACGTTACCTCTTTCGCCAGACTTGCCTTCGCCACCTCAGACCAGGAGAAGTACAATGGAGTGTATAGATCTTCCTCATTCTTCTGTTACTTACATCATATTTTTTAGTGGAAAAAGGCCAAAAAACTTTGGCGTCTTTTCCTTTTTTCAGAGTGATAGGCTGCAAAAGTCCTTCAATTCTTTTTTGGGTAACCGGGTTCCCCCAAACATTTTCTAACATATGGAACATAAACTATACACTGGGCTCATGTGTAGGGCAATATAACAACTCTATTGTCTTTATTAAGGTTCCCTGGACTTGTGTAATGTAATGTATTTGCTGCAACATATACATCTATTCAACTTTTAACTTTCTGCCATATGCAAATTAGCCTGAACGAAGACGTCTAACGAAGTTGCAATAGGCAGAAATGAGCACTACCGCACCTTTGCTTTGATTTGCTTTCATTGCCGAAGTAACGCTAGCGAAAATTCACCAGCGTTTGGCGCCCTGGACGCAACTTCACATTTTAGTAAATTAGCGTTGTCTGAGCGCTTAGTACATTTACCCCATGGCTTTTACGTCACTGTATTTGGAAATATGTCATTGCCCAGATGTTATTAGCAGAGTAAGATTGGGGGTTTTCTTTATGATCATCCGCTAATGTCTGATCCCTGGTTGTGTCAAAACACTGAACACATTCTTCCTGCCTGTGCTGTGCGTGGGAACAGTAATGTGACTGAACATGGAGACGGTGCTGAGTGAGTGTTTATGGATAATGAATATGCATAGATACAGCCCGCTGACCGTCCATACATACAGTAACTTGTTTGGCAGGAGGATGTAAGGGCAAGTATACACCTTTGCTACAATTGAGCACAATAAGTAGGACTTACATTCTGCCTATTTCTTTAATTTAAAAAAAATCCTATTTGTTTGCCATTTTAAAGCACTCATCTGAAAGTTGTGCTATTGTCACTGCTTTTACTCCCCTTCCTTTATAAACAGGGCAATTTATGCAGAACCGTCGATCTACATTCAAACAGACACACCTCTCCCTTATCTAAGCAGCAGCCTTTGAGCAGCTCATTATCAGGGGTTTCTCGGTGGACTGGTAAGTGGTTCCATCGTCTCCTGTAGGACTGGAAGTCAGAGCAAGTACTAAAGTGAAACTGGCTTCATATTCTCATTTACTGCCAGAAATAATGAAAACCATAGATATTTCTTAAAGGGATTGTTCACCTTCAAATTTACTTGTAGTATGAAGTAGAGAGGGATATTCTGAGACAATTTGCAATTGGTTTTCATTTTTTATTATTTGTGAGTTTCTGAGTATTATTATTATGAGTATTATTTGTTTCTGAGTTATTAAGCTTTTTATTCAGCAGCTCTCCGGTTTGCAATTTCAGCAATCTGGTTGCTAGGGTCCAAATTCCCCTAGCAACCATGCATTGATTTGAATGAGAGACTGGAATATGAATAGGAGAGGCCTGAATAGAAAGATGAGGAATAAAAAGTAGCAATAACCATAAATGTGTAGCTTTACAGAGCACTGGTTTTTAGATGGGGTCAGTGACATTTGAAAGCTGAGAAGAATAAAAAAAAAGGCTAATAACTAAAAAAAAAACTATAAAAAATAAATAATGAAGACCAACTGAAAAGTGGCTTAGAATTGGCCATTCTATAACATACTAAAAGGTAGTTTAAAGGTGAACCACACCTTCAAGGGGCTGTTCACTGTGCAACACTTTTTCAGTAGCTTGTATTTGTGATCGTTTTTCTAACATTGAAATTTTTTTCCCCCCATTTTATGTCTTCCTAAAGCAGCTCTGGGAGGGGGGTCGGCGACTCTGTAGCTGATCTTAATGGATACATTATTTTATAGAATGGCCAATTAAAAGCAATTCTTCAATTGGACTTTGTTTTTACAGTTTTTGAATTATTTGCCTTCTTCTGACTCTTTCAAGCTTTCAAATGGGGATCACTGACCCCATCTGAAAAACAAATGCTCTGTAAGGCTACAAATATATTATCATTGTTACTTTTTATTACTCATCTTTCTATTCAGGCCTCTCCTATTCATATTCCAGTCTCTTATTCAAATCAATGCATGGTTGCTAGGGGAATTTGGACCCTAGCAACCAGAGTGCCAAAATTGCAAACCGGAGAGCTACTGAATAAAAAGCTAAATAACTCAAATAACGAAAAATGAAAACCAATTCCAAATTGTTTCAGAATATCCCTCTCTACATGTGAACAACCCCTTTATAGTATGTAAGTCTCAAAGCACATTAGGGAAGTTTTTGTGGAAGTTATAGAAGTTCTGCTGTAACTTCATAAGGAACTTTTGCAACGTGGCTGGATCCCTCTTCGCTGGAGGATTTCTATGGGCTCCGATCATCTTGTCTCCCATCCCCCCACCCCGATGGTGACCCTAAATACACCCTGTTTTGTCTCTAACAGATGCTCTACCACTTTCACCTGTCAAAGTTCATCTTTCTGTACAAGGGGACAGCACCAGGCCTGTATTTGTGGAAAGGCCACCTAGGCCCGGGCCTAGGGCGGCAGGATTTTATGGGGGCGGCATGCTGTCCAACCACACCCACATTGGTTCAAAAACACTGGGGATACAATCATTTTATAAAACCTCATTGCTCCGGGCCAGATGATGAAAATTTGCACCAATAAAGGGGAGGGGGCAGGGGCGACAAACAGCAGTGGGCCTAGGGGCACTCACTATGTAAATCCGGCCCTGGACAGCACCCCAACCTAGAAGAAGTGTTGGACTGGGGTGTCTGGAGAGGAGGGAGGAGGAAGGGAAGCCGCAAAGAGAGGAGAATAAGAAGCTGTAAAGAGAGGAGAGAAGGAGGCCATAAAGAGAGGAGAGAGAGAAGACACAAAGAGAGGAGAGAGGGAAGACACAAAGGGGCAAATTCACTAAAGGACGAAGCGCCAAACGCTAGCGTTAATTCGCTAGCGTAGCGCATTTTCGTTAATTTGCCGATTCACATTTTCTGAACGCTACCTTTTACAATAGACTTCCTTCGCCACCTCAGACCAGTCGAAGTGCAATAGAGTAGATAGGGATTGCTTCAAAAAAAGTTGAAATTTTTTCAAAGTCCCAAAAAACGCTGGCGTTTTTTCTTTTTTTTGGGTGATAGGCTGAAAAAGATCGAAATTTTTTTTGGGGCTCCCCTCCTTCACCCTATATTTCCTAATGGCACCTTAACTATACAGCGGGCACATGTGTAGGGCAAAATAGAAATATTATTTGATGTTTTGAAGGTTTTCCCAGGCTTGTGTAGTGCTGCTACATATACTTCCATTGTAAATTCAATTTAGCGCCGTATGCAAATTAAGCATCGCTAGTGTAACTTCGCTTTGCCTGGCAAATTAACGCTAGTGCAACCTTTCGTTTCCCCTGAGCGCAACTTCGGATTTTAGTGAATTTGCGTAGCGCTGGTGAAAATTTGCCAGGTGAAGTGCGGCGAAGCGGACGCTGGCGCAACTACGAATCTTAGTGAATTTGCCCCAAAGTGAGGAGAGAGGGAAGCCACAAAATAAATGAGGGAGGGAAGCTGTATAGAGAGAAGAGAGGGGAGCTGCTGCAGTTTTCGTCAGGCATTGGGCCTGGGCTGGCTGGGTCCATGAGCAACTAGGGGGCTGTCCACCCTGCTTATAAAATAAGATAAATGAATGGAATCTCCCAGAAGTGGCATTTTAATCTGAAGGGGCAGCTGTATTCCCTGTTACCCACTGTGCCCAATGCACTAGACAGGAGTTTATTCAGGAGAGACTGGCACATGACTGGATTTAATAATAGTGGCACATTTACAGGTTGGGGTTACTGTCCCACTATAGAACTGGATTGTATAAAGAGCACATTGTATCTAGGACATTATAAGTTAAATGTATAAGGAATTGTATAAGGAATTGTCCAATGACTTTGCATAGGCATCATTCTGCAGCATGGCATTTTGGAGCTGTGCTGGCAGTTGGTGGGGATGAGACTTATCCATTCAGCCAATGCAGCCCGGTAAGCCTGACATCATATCCCAGCACCATAATCGGGAGTTGGGTAGAAGGAAATAAATAGGAAAATGAGGATAAATGGTACCAAAACAGCTAAAGAAATCAAGACATAAGATGAATAAAGAAATAAAGGAGACTGGTCCCAGGTTAAAGGTTGAAGGTTTCTTTTTGGGTCCCTCTGCCCCAATTCGACAAAGATTAAAAAAAGATTCCAACCCCCCCCCTCCATTTGTTTGCTAGTGCCCCTCTGTGCAGCTGCAAAGTGGAGCTTTATGTGAATTTACCGATTGCTTTGCCTCTTTAGTAATGAACGTTATATCTCACATCAGCTCCAGGACTTGTGTGCAGCCCTGCCGGAGATTTGCTGTGGGAATAAGTTCATTAAAGGTGAAGGATGGCTGAAGTTAATGCCGCCATAAAGGTGAAGTATTGGCGCAGTAATTCTACAGGCCGCCCGACAGATCCGAAATTTCCTACGCTGCTTATTTCCTCGGGCAGGCGAGAGGCAAAAAAATAAATAAATAGGAATAGGAAAGAAAAAATGTTAATGTTAATTTCGAACCAGATATTTTCATAGAATCCTAAAATTCTAGATTTATAATGTGAGAATACTATATAGCACTTAAAGGTTAAATGGATCCTGAATATTTAAGGCCCATTTCTCATGGGCTGTTGCAATGTCTCAGGTTTAGGGACATGAGCAGATGTAGGTCACTATGCTTACGCTGCATAATTTATAAGTCATAAATCAGGATAGGAAACAAATTAAAGAAATCATCTCCCGTTGTGCCATTTCCTTTGGTTTATTCCAGCCGTCTCCCCACCCCAGTCACCTCCTTGAGCCGGAAAATAGAGGCTTGGCCGACCTTGATAAAGGACTTCCTATTCTTTTCCTGTATTTATCTGCTTTCTCCAAGCGGGCCGGGAACTCTCTTTCTAACCAGGTTTAATTGGGGAGCTAGTGCTTTAAATCTTGATTTTATTGGGGGGGGAGACCAGAGTTGCTGGCCACATTTCTTCATCCGAAAAATATTGCTACAGGCTGTTGCTTTAAATGTTGTCTGGATATTTAAATCTGGGGGTCTGCAATTTTTGGGGAGATACTCCAAATACTTCAAATGTTATTGCAGTTGCAGCATTGCGCTGGCATACCCCCCAACATTTGAAAAGCAGAAAGAGGGAGAAAAATATCCACACCCCTATATATCACATCTATTTTACAAAATGTAGCAGGTTATGGAAAGTTTGAAGACATTTCTGTTTTTTTTTGTGTTATTCCAGCTTTACTAATGAAGGTGAATTGCCCTTTAAAGGGGTGGTTCACCTTTAAGTTAACTTTTAGTATGTTATAGAATGACCAATTATAAACAACTTTTCAATTGGTCTTCATTATTTATTTTTTTATAGTTTTTTTTAATTATTTGCCATCTTCTTTTGACTCTTTCCAGCTTTCAAATGGGGGTCACTGACCCCATCTAAAAAAACTGCTCTGTAAGGCTACACATTTATTGTTATTGTTACTTTTTATTACTCATCTTTCTATTCAGGCCTCTCCTATTCATATTCCTGTCTCTCATTCAAATAAACGCATGGTTGCTAGGGGAATTTGGACCCTGATTGCTGAAACTGGAAACTGGAGAGCTGCTGAATAAAAAGCTAAATAACCGCAAATAATAAAAAAAAATTAAAACCAATTGCAAATTGTCTCCGAATTTGCCCCTCTACATCATATAACAGTTAATAGCCCCTTTAAAGGAACAGTAACACAAAACAATTAAAGTGTTTTAAAGTCATGAAAATATTATGTACTGTTGCCCTGCACTGGTGTTTGCTTCAGAAACTGATAAGTACTACTATAGTTTATATAAACAAGCTGCTGGTTAGCCATGGGGGTAGCCATTCAAGCACAGGATACACAGTAGATAACAGATAAGTACTACTATAGTTTATATAAACAAGCTGCTGGCTAGCCATGGGGGCAGCCATTCAAGCGCAGGATACACAGTAGATAACAGATAAGTACTACTATAGTTTATATAAACAAGCTGCTGTGTAGCCATGGGGGCAGCCATTCAAGCACAGGATACACAGTAGATAACAGATAAGTACTACTATAGTTTATATAAACAAGCTGCTGTGTAGCAATGGGGGCAGCCATTCAAGCACAGGATACACAGTAGATAACAGATACGTACTACTATAGTTTATATAAACAAGCTGCTGTGTAGCCATGAGGGCAGCCATTCAAGCACAGGATACACAGTAGATAACAGATAAGTACTACTATAGTTTATATAAACAAGCTGCTGTGGATACACAGGATACACAGTAGATAACAGAGAAGTACTACTATAGTTTATATAAACAAGCTGCTGGTTAGCCATGGGGGCAGCCATTCAAGCACAGGATACACAGTAGATAACAGATAAGTACTACTATAGTTTATATAAACAAGCTGCTGTGTAGCCATGGGGGCAGCCATTCAAGGCACAGGATACACAGTAGATAACAGATAAGTACTACTATAGTTTATATAAACAAGCTGCTGTGTAGCCATGAGGGCAGCCATTCAAGCACAGGATACACAGTAGATAACAGATAAGTACTACTATAGTTTATATAAACAAGCTGCTGTGGATAGCAACAGGATACACAGTAGATAACAGAGAAGTACTACTATAGTTTAATATAAACAAGCTGCTGTGTGCCATGGGGGGGCAGCCATTGTTTATAGAATAAGTACTACTATAGTTTATATATAAAAGCTGCTGTTAGCCATGGGGGCAGCCATTCAAGCACAGGATACACAGTAGATAACAGATAGAGTACTACTAATAGTGTTCATAAACAAGACTAGCTGTGTAGCATAGGGGGCAGGCCGTTCAAGCACAGAGATAAACACAGTTAAGAGCATAAGTACTAAGTGATATATTATTTAAACAAGCTGTGCTGTATTCGAGTAAAGCAAACTAATCACAATACATACATTTAATTACTGTTATATACAATGTTGTTTATATTAAACTATTGTTTATGTATATGTCTGCTCCAAGCTGCAAGCACAAGAAATTAGTTTACACAGAATATCTATCTATATAAACAAGCTGCTGTGTAGCCATGGGGGCAGCCATTCAAGCACAGGATACACAGTAGATAACAGATAAGTACTATTATAGTTCAACAAGCTGCTGTGTAGCAATAGTAGTTTTTCTGAAGCAAACACACCAGTTTTACCAGTGCAGGGCAACACTGCATTACATTTTTATTACTTTAAAACAATTTAATTTATTTATGTTACTGTTTCTTTAAGCTGCAAGTCACAATTTCCCCAAGAAATAGTTACAATTGTATCTTTGCTTATCTTAAATTGTTACAAAGTGCAGCTGCTGAGTATTCTGGTCTCCTACTTAATAACAGTTGAGAAACAAGAAAAAAAAAACAATGGCCACCTCTCAAAAACTCACGCTCCCTTCACTGTTCACCCATGTAGGTCCAGGTTCTCTGTCCACAGCGTCCCCACTGTACATACGCAGGATTCTGCAATAAACCTGCTTCTTCGGAGAGTGCTGTCCTTTCTTTAAATAATGAAGACCAATTGAAAAGTTGTTAATAATTAATTAATAATAATGTTGCTTAGAATTAGCCTTTCTATAACAGTTAGGTGAACAGTCCCTTTAACATTATATATAAATGTAATTGCTTTTCAAAGCAGCGTGTCTGTCCCTTGCTAATCTCTGCACTGCTGCTTCTGCCTTTTTGAAATCCATCCGATTAACAGACCGGGGGAGAGCTGCTCCAGTGTCTGAACCAGCAGTGCAAAGAAGGGACAGCCAGATACTACTTTTAATAACAATTAGGGGCACATTTACTATGGGTCGAATATCGAGGGTTAATTAACCCTCGATATTCGACCATCAAAGTTAAATCCTACGATTTCGAATATCGAAGTCGAAGGATTTACCGCAATTCGTTCGATCAACGATCAAAGGAAAAATCATTCAATCGAACGATTAAATCCTTCGAATTGAACGATTCAAAGGATTTTAATCCATCGATCAAATGATTTTCCTTCGATCAGAAATTGCTAGGAAAGCCTATGGGGACCTTCCCCATAGTCTAACATTGATGCTCGGTAGGTTTTAGGTGGCGAAGTAGGGGGTCAAAGTTTTTTTAAAGAGACAGTACTTCGACTATCGAATTGTCGAATAGTCGAACGATTTTTAGTGCGAATCGTTCGATTCGAAGTCGTAGTCGAAGGTCGAAGTAGCCAATTTGATGGTCGAAGTAGCCAAAAAAATACTTCGAAATTCAAAGTATTTTTCATTCTCATCCTTCACTCGAGCTTAGTAACTGTGCCCCCAATATTGATATTTAGCTCAAAAACCACCATGTATATTGGGGAGTTGCTTAGAATTACATTTTTTTTCCATCAGGCATATTTTTATTTTTTGGGGTTTACCTCCCCTTTCATTTTCTGGTCTCTTACAGTGAGAAAGGGAAGGAGAGGGGATTGTGCAAAGTAAAACAGCCGGCGTATTCCGACTTTTTGTGCCTGATCTTCTGATTTAATCTTTATAACTCTCACCTGCTGCTAGTTACTAAGCAACCGTGTCACAACCCCAAAATATAGACATCACTCGGCCGCTAGCTTTGGTTTTTGTAACATTTATTTATGAAGGAAATAGACAAAAAATAAAAAGCCACTTAATGATCATAAATAAGATGTTGTCGCCGGGATACGGGAAATATGAGCTGTTTAAATGACTAGAAATAACATGATGATATTTGCTCCTATACGGGTATTGGACCTGTTATCCAGAATACTCGGGACCTGGGGTTTTCCGGATAAGGGATGTTACTGTAATTACCTTAAGTCTACTAATGAAAATAATATAAACATTTAAATAAAGCCAATAGGCTGGTTTTGCCACCAATAAGGATCAATTATATCTTAGTTGGGATCAAATACAAGCGACTGTTTTATTATTACACAGAAAAATCAATTTTAAAGAATTTTGATTATTTGGATAAAATGGCGTTTATGTGAAATGGCCTTCCAGTAATTCTGGATAATGGATTTCTGGATAATGGATCCCATACCTGTAACAGATACAGTAAATCAATAAAAAACTGATTATATCTAGAGGGGTCATCAAAACTGACTTTTATTTTTATGTTTAGATTTGATTTGGGGCGGGGCTATGACATGGGGGGCGGGGCTGTTGAATCACTTGGGCACCGTAGGGTTGATTTTTACCTGGATTTCAGAATGTTGAAAACTGGGCAGAGACGTTTGAACTGTACAGCCCCTTCCAAATCCTTACTGTCCCGTTTCAAACCAACAGCCATAGTCTTGACCAAAAAATAAATAAATAGTAAATTACTTTAGGAATACATTGTAACACCGGGAGCTGTTGAACCCATTATACTACATAGTTGCCGTACAAGTAAAAGGCAAATAGTACAACCAGCTCAGTAATTAGAACAGAGGGGAAAACTTTCATTCATTTTTTGCCCCTGAATACATTTTATGTATTTTGCATGCGGCTATTTATTACCTGATAAGGGTGCGGGGAGTTGTTGGGGGTAGTGCCCATTATCAGTCTCTTGATGTACAATTAGTTATGTTGATTTTATCATCTCTAAATTGTAAATATATTAGAATCAATTAGCAGTTCGGCAGGTTATATATAAATTTATATAGACTTATAGGCTGAACATGATGGACTTGTGTCTTTTTTCAAGTTAATATGTACATCACTGAGGGGTTCTGTAACCAAATTATACAGGGAACTCATGTATTATAAGGGATAATGTACCCCCTACTGTAAATGATAAGGATATTAGAAGTCACTGAGGGGTTGTTCTGTGACCATATAAAGGCACAAGGCTGCAGGCTGAGTTATACAGGGAACTCTGAGTATCACTCATGTATTATAAGGGATAATGTACCCCCTACTGTAAATGATAAGGATATTAGAAGTCACTGAGGGGTTGTTCTGTGACCATATAAAGGCACAAGGCTGCAGGCTGAGTTATACAGGGAACTCTGAGTATCACTCATGTATTATAAGGGATAATGTACCCCCTACTATAAATGATAAGGATATTAGAAGTCACTGAGGAGTTGTTCTGTGACCATATAAAGACACAAGGCTGCAGGCTAAGTTATACAGGAAATTATTCATATCTAAATAATGAGGAACGTAAATACTAATTATGGTAAATTGGCCCTTGAAGGTGTCGGCAATAAATCAGGAGACAGTAACTGGCAGACACGGACACATTGGAATAATCAAGGGCACATTTATTTCATTTCTTTTCCTGTGTGTTTCAAGAGCCACGGGAAACAGATGTATTTTCTTAGTAAATATTCCCTGTGTATGAGGCAGTATGTGGTGACAGACAAGTCAGATCACTATCACGCTAAGAGCCGGCTTTATTAAAGTGACTCTGCCTATTATTTCCCATTTGCTTATCACACAAAATGACAGTGTTTATCCACAGTCATATATCACAGCGTCTCCCAATCTGAGCACAGGCCAGAGGGAAGGGGAGAAATGTGTGGGCAAAGTAAAGAGCTGGGACTTTGCTCAAACACCCCCCTCACAATATGTACAATAATGACCCCCAGCAACAAACAGTGGGGTCCATACAGAATGGGGTGCTGCGGTGGGAGAGGAAGAACCCAGAGTTGCACCTGTTTGGTTTTGACCCGAACAGTTTGGTTTTTCTAAGGCCTATTCGGGTCTCAACTCTCTGTTTGGTTTTCAGCCTTGTGAAACCCGAACAATAATTTGGCCAATAAATGAAAAAAAATTAAATACCAAGATCACCTTGACGTGACTTAGTTATTATCAAGTGCAGTTAATTTCTTGTTAGTACATAAATAAGCAAATCAATTAAAAATAATAAATGAACATTGTTGTATTTCAAAGTTTTCTGGATAACTGATTTCTGTATAACAGATCCCATACCTGTAGTTAAAGGATTGGTCTTACTCATCGGGTAGAATAGATAGAGGAAAGGTTTCCAGTAGGGATGTACCAAATCCAGGATTCGGTTCGGGATTCGGACAGTATTCAGCCTTTTTAAAGAGGGTTTGGAATCCTTCTGCCCAGCTGAACAGAATCTGAATAGTAATTTGGATATGCAAATTAGGGGCGGAGAGGGAAATTACGTGACTTTTTGTCACAAAACAAGGAAGTAAAAAATGTTTTCCTATTCCCACCCCTAATTTGCATATGCATATGCAAATTAGGATTCGATTTTCTGCCAAAACTTTCGTGAAGGATTCGGTACATCCCTAGTTTCCAGCCATGTGGGTTTCAACTGGACGTCGCAGTTTGTCAAAGGGTTGTCCTTTCAAAACTTTCTGTCCCATTTTAAACATTGCTAAAACTGGACAGAAATCCAGCCAGTTGCATATAAGTGATGTAATAACCCTGACCCGGCATCATAACTCTACGACATCATTGTGCCTGCCTCTGATGTCATAATGCCTACCTCAACATCACTGTTCCACCCCCAATGCTATCTGACCCGTCCCCTTTTGTTCGGGTTTAGCCATCGGCAAAGGAGGAAACCCTAGAAGAACCTGACTGCCCAGAACCAGGGGTGCTTCGCCAATGAGGCGAGTTGAGGCTGTCGCCTCAGGTGGCAGCGCCCTACTAGGTACCAGGGGCAGCAAAAATGCTGCTCCTGGTACTTTAAGAGCGAATTTCCAGGGGAGGGGGGGGGCAGCAACTGCTGCTGCTGCCTCAGGTGGCGGAGGGGCCAGGATCACCCCTGCCCAGAACTCTGAACACAACCCAACTGAACCCCGATGTGATGAATTGGAACCCCGACTGAGCCAGGCGAGATCCCCATCATCACTGCCCAACCTCACTAATGCTATTAACCAAAAACCCTCTAGGCCGGTTCTGCATAGGTTTTTTGCCAGAAAGTAAGGATTATTTTGATAACAGAGTCAGTAGACATGCTTTATGTCACTGCAGAAATGTTGGCATTAGACGTTTATCCAAATTGACTCCAACAACTGATGTTGAACTATAACATTGGAACCCTGGGAGGCTGGTGGCTCAGAAAAAAATGTTCTAATCATAAAGGGGTAGTTCACCTTTAAGTTAACTTTTATTATGTTATCAACTGGTCTTCATGTTTTTTTTTTTTATTTGTTTTTTTTTACAGTTTTTGAATTATTTGCATTCTTTTTTTCAGCTTTCAAATTGGGGTCACTGACCCCATCTAAAAATCAAATGCTCTGTAAAGCTACAAATGTATTGTTGTTTTTATTACTCATCTTTCTATTCAGGCCCTCTTCTATTTATATTCCAGTCTCTTATTCAAAGCAGTGCATGGTTGCTAGGGTAAATTGGACCCTAGCAACCAAATTATTAAAAAAGCTAATTATTAAATAACTCAAAACAACAAAAAAGGGAAAAAATTAAGACTTAGTGCAAATAATCTTGGAATGTCACGCTCTACATTAAAGAAAACATTCATTTAAAGGAAACCAACCCATTTAGAACTGTGCTGATAAGGACATTATACTTTTTCTTTCTGAGAATAGAAACACTTTAAATAAATGAAACAAATCTGTGCCGGAGAGTGGAAATATATAAACACAGTTTTTTTTAAAAAAAGGGCTTTTTTTGCCCAGTTCAGTGCTATTTTGGGGACTTCTGTGGGTGTTGGAGTCCTGGACAGGAAATGCTGGGTGGGTGCTGAAAGGCCCTGGGGTGGGGGCACAAAGCTGAATATACAGACTGGGAAGGAAATGAGCTCAGAGATCAGAGTAGGGAGGTTTCTTTCTGCAACTCATCAGATCATCTTTAGATTCCATTAGTGCATCATCCCACTTCTAACCAACAGCCTTCCCTTCTGGCACATGGGCAAATCAGCCTCCTCAGATCATCCCAATACACTCACATATAAAGAGAAAGTGACCCACATAATATTTATTAAACATATAAATCATAGACTTTTATTATTGGTACAAAAGATTCTGTTATACAAGAATCTCAGCTGCCATAAAGCAGGACAGGACTGCTGCTTACAATGGGGATCAGATAGGATCTGTGCAACCCTATTTATTTTTAGGGTTAAGTTCTCGTTTAAGGAATCTCTCTCTCTCTCTCTCTCTCTCTCTCTCTCTCTCTCTCTCTCTCTTTCTCTATCTCTCTCTTTCTCTCTCTCTCTATATATATATATAAATATACTGTATATTTACCTGTATGAATAAAGCAATTATCACCTGCCACATTATCTGTATGGTGACCGTTTGGTGCTGCACAATTATCCCACCCCCCAAAACTGAAAGTAACGTATTATTATCTGCTCACTATCTGCCCTATGTTCCAGTGTGCAATTACTGAGCAGTGTGTAGGACCGGCTGGTGTCACACATTATACACAGGAGAAATCCTCACGACCCAAATAGAACCATTAGGACTGTGTCGGCACCTCCGGGAGTCTGTTGCTGTGCCGGGGGAAAAGGTCCAAGGTGCACTGATCTGTTTTCTGAAAATGCCGTCTCCAGGCTCATCAGTATTCAGAGATGGTTCAGTGAAGGGCATGAGAATGATCAGCCAGTCAGGAATATGTATTTCATAGGGGCTTCTCCTAGTGCCAGAGAATTGTATTTTATACTTTCACAACAATCCGGATATTTTTAACCTTCTCTTGTTCATGGCCAGGGTCATAGGCCAGCTGCGTGTGCTGTATACACAGGTATATGACCCGTTATCCAGAATGCTCAGAACCTGGGATATTCAGGATAAGGGATCTTTCTCTAATTTGGATCTTCATACCTTAATACTACTAAAGAATCATATACATTAAATAAACCCAATAGGCTGGTTTTGCCTCCAATAAGGATTAATTATATCTTAGTCGGGATCAAGTACAAGCTACTGTTTTATTATTACAGAGAAAAAGGAAATATTTTGATTAAAATAAAGATGTCCTTCCCATAATTTGGAGCTTTCTGAATAATGGATCCGATACCTGTACAACATAGTGGCTTGTTTACTAGTCATAGAGCTCAGGCTGCAAATTGCAACTTTGGATGCAAATCCCCATGTTTCTTGCCCATTATCTTACAGAATAATAACAGTTACATCTATAGACACAACTCACTGGGGGAAACTTGACGCTAGCAACAGCTTCAGGGTGGAGGCAGCACTGAGGATCTTAAAGGTATCTTAAAGGATAAGTAAACCTTTAAAACATGTGAATATAAAATTAATGAGGGTGATATTCTAAGCACCTTTGCAATGTACATTCATTATTTATTTATTTTTAATTCCAGATATTAAAGGATACATGTACTGTTAATATGAATGAATTTTGTTACAACAGCACCACCTGCTGGTCAGTTTCCCACCAGTCTGACCACCAAGTAGTCAAGGAAGTTGTCAGGAGAAAGAAAGAGGCTGCTCTGATGTTCTTCTGCTTAGGAAAGATGTGAGAAAGGTTTCTAATTTTATTCCTAAGCAGAAGAACATCAGAGCAGCCTCTTTCTTTCTCCTGACAACTTCCTTGACTACTTGGTGGTCAGACTGGTGGGAAAATGACCAGCAGGTGGCGCTGTTGTAACATAATTCATGGCTATTAACACTACATGTATCCTTTAATATCTTGGAATCAGGTCTGGACTGAGAATTAAAATAGGCTCTGGCATTTCAGGTGCACAGGGACCCAATCAGCCCACACAGAGGCCCAAACAGCCACCACCAGCCCACTAAATACTGACTTTCTATGGGACCTTATGGCAGCCCCTCTGGCATTTGCCAGAACTCACAGATTGCCAGTCCAGGCCTGCTTGGAATGAAAAAAATTAATGCATGTTCATTGCAAAAGTGATTAGAAAAGCCCCCTCATTACTTTTACATTCACTTACTTTTCAGGTTTACTTATCCTTTAATGAATGGCGACAATATGCATTGCACCACTTATGAGCCCTATATTCACTCTGTGCAAACAACGGTCCTGTCTTGCTTTATGGCAGGCATCCTTTCCATGAACGTTTCCCTTTAAGGGTTATTCAGTAGTCTGATACCGGTCCAATAATAAAACTTTTCCTCTTGCCAGTTGCCTTTAATCTGACTTTGCTGAACCTGCCAGCTCTCTGTTTGTTATTAATGAATATTGCCGGGCTGTTATTATTGCTGCTGCCATCTATTTATTACATTTGCTTAATTAATCACTTGAAAATATTGCTGCAAATGCTTCCCGGACTTAACTGGGATGAAACAGGAGAATACATACTAATAGACTGAAATAGAGCTAAATGTTGTGTAACCATAAAAACGAGTTTATTTGCATAAAATGAATTAGACCTTAGTTACATTGTTTTCTCCTATATTATATAACAGCCTATCATGTTATTTGAATATTCACAGGGCCAGACCAACCTTTAGCCAATCAAATCCTGGCACGAGTATGTTACCATGTTGAAATCACTAAATCCACACACACAGCGTCGAATTGGGGGCCCGGGGCCCGGGGCCCACCAGGACTAGCTGTACATTCCCCAAGGCAATTTCAGCAATCTGGTAGCTAGGGTCCAAATTCCCCTAGCAACCATGCACTGATTTGAATAAGAGACTGGAATATGAATAGGAGAGGCCTGAATAGAAAGATGAGTAATAAAAAGCAATAACAATACAATTGTAGCCTTACAGAGCATTTGTTTTTTAGATGGGGTCAGTGACCCCCATTTGAAAGCTACAAAGAATCAGAAGAAAAAGACAAATAATTCAAAAACAATAAAAAACAAACAATGAAAACCAATTGAAAAGTTGCTTGGAATTGGCCATTCTATAACATACTAGTTACCGTAAAGGCAACACACCCCTTTAAGTTACATTTAAAGCTACAGAATACAGAGAAAACGCAGGTTTTACTTCTGAGGTCGGTGGCACCAAAGTTTGGAATAAGATCTCAAAGTCCCCTTTCGCTAATCCCCCGACAGAGAAACATGGCTTCAGTTTTGTTGTTGTTGTTGTTGATGGAAAATCACTGACATTCACTAAAAGTAAAGATTTAAATGCTGAGTTTAAAATGCACAATTACCATTAAAGAGAAATAACTGTATTATACAGAACAAATCCATTCCCCGCGTGAGAGATAAGCGGAATAGTATGAAAGGTTGTGCCGCAGTATTAATGCTATCACAAGTCACACACACATAGCGGCACATGCAAAGGGGAATTGGATGCGGCAGATAAGAAGTGCGTTGAGGCATACAGGGAAATCATGCCGGGAGATACAGATAGGATCCCAACAGGAGAGAGGAACCGGCCCGCTAACCTGCCTGCTCCAATTATAACATGAGTCGCCTCTGCATGGATAGAGCAATGCCCCCTACTGTACCAACACTCCCAGTGCTAAATATGTATTTCATTATTAAAGGTGAATAGAAATTGATACCAAAACGCAGAGGTGTTTAAACAAATATGTTTCTAAAATAGTAATGTTTTATTAGGGTGTCCACTAAACTTATATGGTCACAGAACCCCTCAGTGACTTCTAATATCCTTATCATTTACAGTAGGGGGTACATTATCCCTTATAATACATGAGTGATACTCAGAGTTCCCTGTATAACTTAGCCTGCAGCCTTGTGCCTTTATATGGTCACAGAACAACCCCTCAGTGACTTCTAATATCCTTATCATTTACAGTAGGGGGTACATTATCCCTTATAATACATGAGTGATACTCAGAGTTCCCTGTATAACTTAGCCTGCAGCCTTGTGCCTTTATATGGTCACAGAACAACCCCTCAGTGACTTCTAATATCCTTATCATTTACAGTAGGGGGTACACTATCCCTTATAATACATGAGTGATACTCAGAGTTCCCTGTATAACTCAGCCTGCAGCCTTGTGCCTTTATAAGGTCACAGAACAACCCCTCAGTGACTTCTAATATCCTTATCATTTACAGTAGGGGGTACATCATCCCCTATAATACATGAGTGATACTCAGAGTTCCCTGTATAACTCAGCCTGCAGCCTTGTGCCTTTATATGGTCACAGAACAACCCCTCAGTGACTTCTAATATCCTTATCATTTACAGTAGGGGGTACATTATCCCTTATAATACATGAGTGATACTCAGAGTTCCCTGTATAACTCAGCCTGCAGCCTTGTGCCTTTATATGGTCACAGAACAACCCCTCAGTGACTTCTAATATCCTTATCATTTACAGTAGGGGGTACATTATCCCTTATAATACATGAGTGATACTCAGAGTTCCCTGTATAACTCAGCCTGCAGCCTTGTGCCTTTATATGGTCACAGAACAACCCCTCAGTGACTTCTAATATCCTTATCATTTACAGTAGGGGGTACATTATCCCTTAGAATACATGAGTGATACTCAGAGTTCACTGTATAACTCAGCCTGCAGCCTTGTGCCTTTATATGGTCACAGAACAACCCCTCAGTAACTTCTTATATCCTTATCATTTGCAGTAGGGGGTTCATTATTCCACAGATTGCTTCTTGTGCTATTGCTCAAAAAGTTGTCATTAAAATATAAATTACTCCAAACTGCAGTGAAGGAAACACAGATATGTCTATTGATGTCTATTAATGGGTGATTTTCTATTAAATACTTTTCATATTGCAGCAGTCCTGCCATGCTTTATGGCAGCTGAGATTCTAGCTATCTGTATAACAGAGTATTCTGTCCCAGTGGCTGCAGCAGTCCTATCCCTGACCCATATTAATGCCCAGCACAGCAGTAAGGCATCATACGTTTCACTCTTTATGTTTTTTTTTTGGTCAGTCAGGCCATTACTAAATGCTGTGTTTCAAAATAATGGTGCACCTGCTTTGTGGCTCTTCTATTACATCTTATCATTTTTATGCTGTGGAATTAGCACATAAATACAGTTATATGTCAGTAAATAACAGCTCCACTGTTTACAGTCTGAGATAATAGCGCCTCTTATCAGAAAGGCCAGCCAGGGTCGCCCGAATGTTTTCTGCCTTTAAGAGATAATCTGCACATCTAGAATTCTCAGCCGTTAATTTATTCTACACTCCGGATAACTTTAATATATCCTACAATTTACAATGTGCGGGGCTATGGATCAGCCTTATAAGTTACCCAAAGAGCAAGGAAACACATATTTACTCACAGCAGATCATACCATTGCTACAATATACACTGGGTTTTATTCTCTCTTTTATTTCTACTTAAAGGAGAACTAAACCCCCGTTAATCAAAAATCCCCATCCCTTTCCCTCCATAGTACCTTAGTTGAAAAAGCGTCCCTGGCATTACCATGGCATATTCATGCAGAGTACATTCGGATCCTCTTCTTTTCTTCAGCAATCTTCGGAGCTTTCCGGCACAAAGCTCTGTGCCGTCGCTCACTTCCACAAGGAACCCGAAGATACAGAAGATGGCACGAAGAGCTCTGCTACTTTGCATGAATATGCCAGGGTTAATGCCACTAAGGTACTATGGAGGGAGAGAGCGGGGAAGCAGCCAATGTAGAGAAGGGGATTTTTGATCAACAGGGTTTAGTTCTCCTTTAAAGGGACATCTAACCAATATAATCTAATCTTTGGCCTGGGGCACCACCCTTCTTTGACCCTGTACATGGGTGGCCATTTGGCATTGCCATCTTTTGATGATCATTCCAAACATCAGATTCGGACGGGGCCAGTGAAACACCAGGAAAAAACCCAGTGGGTCTCGGCCCCTTAATGTGCCTCTCTGGCTCAGGTCCGCTCCCCTAAACAGATGCCCGAGTGATGTGTTGTTATATGCCGTGTGCATGGGGGGTCCTGTGGACGTTGGGAGGAGGGCACATGGAAGACACCCAATGCCCCAGTCTGGCGCTGCCAAATGGGCAGATCTTCCCATATTTGCCCAGCTTTACTCTTTGGGGGATAAAGGAAACATACATGTCCGATTAGAGGACCCTTTACAATCATGTTACTACCCTCCTGCAAACCCTTGGTGCAACTCAAGTCTCTTAACTGATCAGTTCTAAATTTATTTTTCTTATAGGTCAACTGTGTGTAGGAGTCTACCCCTTTAAATGTTCTACGGTCTTTAACATGAACTGCCATTTAGCCAGCTCTAACGACTGGGATATCTGAGATTCCACTGGCCAGAGAGGCTAAGGACTTTACGCATCCTTTACTAATGGTGAACTGTATTATTATATCCGTTTATTCTTTGGGTTGATATACTTTGTCCTCGTTTGTCAACAGCATCGATTAGCACACTGAGCATGTGCAGTGCTACTGACACTACTTAAACAATTACAAAATCCAAGATAGGGACAAATTTGAAGACCTGGATCATAACTTTTAAACGGCTGCTGAACGTCTGAGCTGAGTACAGTATATTAAATACAGCATTTCCAGCCATACTCATTTTAGGTTTTACTTCCCCTTTGTACCTGTACTAGATAAGGTATGGCTCATTACAGCTGAGGAAATGAGTTTCCCATCTGAAATACTATACAGGGACTCTACTCGGCTACTCTATTCATGACTGCAGCCAATGCTGATGGGTAGTGTATGGATATTTGCAGTTACACAGGGACTATTGGGCTGGGATCCCTCTATGGAGAATGTTAGGGACTGGGATCTTTATCTCATGTAATGTTCAGCTTTAGAGAGCAGAGTTGGCTGCCTTGGATAGAATAGACCCGATGGAACAGGCAAGTTCATTCTTTCCTCTATCATCGAGGATTTGAGGCTGTCACTTTGCCACTTGGGCCTTATTAAAGTGGCACTGATTTAGCTGCAGCCAAACCCCAGAAGGTTCAGCACTGACTTCCAAACCTGCTGGGAGGCACATGGATAGGAATCTCTTCTAATAAAAGGGAAATATACCTGATTTATACATAGATTTAGCATTCATTTATTTTCCCTTAAACAGGCAGGGATATTTGCTGGTGAGTGTATACTTTAGCAGACTTATCTGTATATTGATTATTCATGTGAGAGCAAGCTGCAGTATTTCTCAGATGTAGAACATAAAGCAGAGCCAAGCAGCTGCTGCTTATATGTATAGTAAATGCAAAACAACCTGGCAGCTCCCACCCATCATCATCTTTCCCTGCTGTCTCCATCTACTCCTACTGTCTCCATCTCATTCTACTTTTATCATCTACTCCTACTGTCTCCACCTCATTCTACTTTTATCATCTACTCCTACTGTCTCCATCTCATTCTACTTTTATCATCTTCTCCTACTGTCTTCTCCACCTCATCCTAATTTTATCATCTTACCCTACTGTTTCCATCTATTGCTACTGTCTCCATCTCATCCTACTTTTATCATCTTCCCCTATTGTCCCCATCTTATCCTACTTTTATTATCTTCCCCTACTATCTCCATCTTGTATGTATGTATGTATAACTTTATTTGTAAAGCGCTGTTAAGGAGCCACATCGCTGAATGGTGCATAAAAGTACAATATATAAATAAAAGTATACATGGGGGAGACAAATCACATAATAAATATATCTTGTCCTACTTTTATCATCTTCCCCTACTTTCTCCATCTCATCCTACTGTCTCCCTCGTGTCCTACTTTTATCACCTTTCTCTACTGTCTACATCTACTGTCTACATCTACTTGTACTGTCTCCATCTCATCCTATTTTTATCGTCTTCCTCTACTGTCTCCATCTACTCCTACTGTCTCCATCTCATCCTATTTTTATCGTCTTCCTCTACTGTCCCAATCTACTCCTACTGTCTCCATCTCATCCTATTTTTATCGTCTTCCTCTACTGTCTCCATCTACTCCTACTGTCTCCATCTCATCCTATTTTTATCGTCTTCCTCTACTGTCTCCATCTACTCCTACTGTCTCCATCTCATCCTATTTTTATCGTCTTCCTCTACTGTCTCCATCTACTCCTACTGTCTCCATCTCATTCTATTTTTATCGTCTTCCTCTACTGTCTCCATCTACTCCTACTGTCTCCATCTCATCCTATTTTTATCGTCTTCCTCTACTGTCTCCATCTACTCCTACTGTCTCCATCTCATCCTATTTTTATTGTCTTCCTCTACTGTCTCCATCTACTCCTACTGTCTCCATCTCATTCTATTTTTATCGTCTTCCTCTACTGTCTCCATCTACTCCTACTGTCTCCATCTCATCCTATTTTTATCGTCTTCCTCTACTGTCTCCATCTACTCCTACTGTCTCCATCTCATCCTACTTTTATCACCTTTCCCTACTGTCTTCATCTCATTCTACTTTTATCATCTTCACCTACTGTCTCCATCTCCCCCCACAAGTCAATTTATCTTAATTGTCTTCATCTTGCTGATTGTCTCCATTTTGCTATACTGTCACAATCTTGCCCTTATGTCAGCATATATCCCTTTTCCCTTATCCCTATTCTTTTCATTTTGCTCTACTCTTTCCATCTTGCCCTACTGTCACCATTTTTGCTTTTCTGTAAGCATCTTGCCCTTCCCTTTCATTTTTGCCTTTCTCTTTCCATGTAGCCCTACTATATCTACTACACTCTATCAGCTGCTGCTCAGAGGGGCCTCACAGTATTTGAATTCCAGGGCAGCGGCTCTGTGTGCGCTCTCCAATGACAGCTTTGTGTGTCCAGAGCAAAATCCCTGGTTTCATCATTAATGATCCTATAACGGAGGCCAATTGATTTAGAAGCTCGACTTACTAAAAATACCAGTGAATTGGGTCTGGGGCAGAGGAAGCGATTGGGTTGTTTAACCAGGCATTTCCATAGAGCTGCTTAGCTGGCAATAAGCAAATGTGTAATTAAAGAGCAACCCAAGAGAGAAAGAGACGCTCCCAGTAAGAGGTCTGGTTAGCTCAGAGCCTCAAATTGCTACTTCCAAAGGAAAATTCCTCCCACGTGTCTTAATCTTCCTACAGCTACAGGGACAGTTTGGCTCCACATATCTCTTTTTATAATGGTCATTTTCTCAAACACCCTTAAAAAGCACCGGCTTATTCTATGACGTTATGAATTGTGGTTTTGTTGGCCACTGGGAAGCCATAGTGGAATGAGGCCGGTGCAGCAGCCTTAAATGGTGATCTCCACTAAAGTGAGTCTGCACAGCTTGGTGTATAGGCTGTGACACGTTCATATGGCCAAGGTATTACACTCTGAACAGGTGTGTCACGGCCGGCACCCAATACCAGAACTAGAGCCAAGCACCGTGGTCAGAGCTCTCTTCACCAGTATGTGTGACCACTTTTGGGCTTCGGGAAGGCCCTCTGCCTACTGGGGTGCCACCTGGACTTATGAGTGGGCAAGGCTAGAGTTCTGGCAGGCAATGGGGCACGGCAAGTATCTAGAGTCTTTTGGGCCGAGGATCACGGTTACAGGCAAGGATGAGGCAGAGAGGATAGTCAGACAGGCTGGGTCGAGGCAGGCAGATAGCAAGGATCGTCAGGCAGGCAAGGGTCAAAACCGGGTATCAAGCAGAAGGGGTACAGGCAATAGAGTAGTCGGGTAACAGGCACAGGTCAGGATTCAGATGGGAGCGTCGTCAGGAAACAGGCTGAGGTCAAAAACCGGATAACTAGCAGAATAAACACGGACAAACAGCACAAGGCTTCAGGCAAAACCACAGGATAAATCCTATCACGGGCAACCAGCAGTACCAATGAATGGGCTTAAATACAGTTTGAAATTCGCGCCATTACGCGCTGACGTAATTACGCCAGCGCGCCTGCGCCTTTAAATAATGCGCATGCGCGCCGCGCGCGCACTAGGACCCGGAAGCCGACGGAGAAGGAGCGCGGCGGCGTGGCGGCCGTCCACGCCGCCGCGACCCAGGTATATTTCTTACAAGGTGTGTCCCATGACTCCTTGGTAAAAACTTGGTATCGCTGTGTGTTAACACAGGGTCAGTTAGGCTTCAAACATGTTGTGCTAATAAACACATAAAACCTGCAGCTAGTTTTGCGTTATAGCTTTTCATGCGACCTTTTTGTAAGTTTAACTTTTGTGGCCAAGGTAAGCATTGAATTCCCGGTGGGTCCACTCACTGCCATAATGGACCCCACTAATATTCTACTTCCCTCAACTCTGTCCTTAACCAGCCTCTCATACACCTCTATGTCTCACCCCACTCACATTGCTGCCCCTCACACAGAGCCATGACTGCTTGCTTTTGGGTGGAAAGACTTTCTCCTCTTTAGAACCATGGCCATCTTTGATTTGTATGCTGTTGTTTTCACTATCCAGGAGCAGCACAGTACTAAGAAGAAGGACATTTTGTGAAAGTGTGGCTGATTTTAAGCATCCATAATTTGCAGTGATCTTACTGGCATGTCTGAGGATTATATGCTCTCTGTCCATTTCTACAGTGATCATGCTGGCATGTCTGGGAAAATTGTGTTCATAGTCCATTTTCTACCATAATCTTACTGGCATGAATAGGGTTCATATGCTAGTTATCAATTTTCTGCAGTGATCTTACTGGTATGCCTGGGGTTAATATGCTAGTTATCAATTTTCTGCAGTAATCTTACTGTTATGCATGGGGTTAATATGCTAGTTATCAATTTTCTGCAGCGATCTTACTGGTATGTGTGGGGTTAATATGCTAGTTATCAATTTTCTGCAGTGATCTTACTGGTATGCCTGGGGTTAATATGCTAGTTATCAATTTTCTGCAGCGATCTTACGGCTATGCCTGGGGTTAATATGCTAGATATCCATTTCTGTGGTGATTTTACTAGTATGTCTGGGGTTAATGTGCTCATAATCAGGGGCATTTCTGTAAACACCTTGCTTCAGACGGCAGCTCCCCAGAAGTTACCAGGGGTGGCAAAAACCTGCTCCTGGTGACTTTAAGAGCAGAATTTCCGGTTATTAAACTGGAAATTTAGCTTTTCTAGCGCAGAGAGCGCAATTTCACTCTGTGTGCTAGCAATGCGCACTGTCCATTTCTACAGTAATCATGCTGGCATGTCTGGGGATAACGTGTTCATAGTCTATTTTTTGCAGTGATCTTACTGGCATGCCTGGGGTTAATATGCTAGTTATCAATTTTCTGCAGTGATCTTAGTGATATGTTTGGGGTTAATACGCTATTTATCAAGTTTCTGCAGTGATCTTACTGGTATGCCTGGGGTTAATATGCTAGTTATCAATTTTCTGCAGTGATCTTACTGATATGTTTGGGGTTAATACGCTAGTTATCAAGTTTCTGCAGTGATCTTACTGTTAGGCATGGGGTTAATATGCTAGTGATCCATTTCTGCAGTGATTTAACTAGTATGTCTGGGGTTAATGTGCTCATAGTCAGGGGTGTTTGTGCCGTGAGGTAAAGTGACCACCTTGCCTGAGACAACAGCTCCCCAGAAGTTACCAGGGGAGGCAAAAAGCTGACCCTGGTATCTTTAAGAGCCGAATTTCCGAATTTTCCGAAGTTCGGCTTTTCTAGGGCAGGTGAGCAATTTCATTCTCTGCGCCAGCGATGCGCCTCTGGTGGTGTTACAGCCTGAAACGCGCCTGCGCATAATTTTCCGCAGTGATGTTACTGGTACATATGGGTTCAATATGATCATAATCTATTTCTGCAGTGATCTTACAGGTATGTCTTGGGTTAATGTGTTTTAAAGACATGTTTGTTTTTTTTTTAAAATAACATTTTTTATTCGAGCAATATTTCCAAGGGAAATTTTCCATTACTACACATATATTTTCCTGAGCAGAAATCATGTACATCTTCACAGTAAAGGTATGACAATGACCGCAATTAAGACATGTTTGTTAATGATCTTCTGTGCATGTCTGGATGGGGGGGTGTCAGAAGCTGTGAGGGGTCGTGGCTTATGTGTTTGCTGAGTCCCATGGTGAAGTTCTGTGATGAGTCCCAGTCTGACAGTTTAAGTAACAGAGACAAAATACTGTCCTAACAAATGGAAAGCAGGACAAGTAAGTGATGATCATTTCTCTTCAGTAGGAACCAGTGCCAGAGCTCTTGCCATTCATTCCAATAAACAAATAATCAGGCTGTGGTTTCGTACGTGTTTATTTCATACAGGGGGGGACGTAGAGAACAGGTTCCCTGGCGCAGTGTCTGTGGGCAGATAAAAATAACAAGTCTGCCCTAAATTTACCTGGCGCGGAGGAAAGGCTCCAGGCAGCCCATGATTGTGCCCTGATATTTACTGAGGCTGCTTATTAATTTGGGCACATTTACTGATAACTGTGAAGCTCAGTAACACATGGACATCAATAACATGCGAATGTTTCTGCAAAACCTGTATATAAAGAGCAGGGCGTAGCCATTTATACAGCTCTGCCTGTGCTTGTCATCACTATATTCATGGGGGAAGGGATTAGACACATATGAGCCCTTTGCCCCCTAATTTTCCCTAATGTGCCTCATTTAGAGATGTAAATAATAGAGGACACACTGGTGCCTTGTGGTCAGCAGGGACATCTTTGTTACTCTTTGAACTTTTAGGAACAGTTCAGTGTAAAAATAAAACATGGTAAATAGACAGGCTGTGCAAAATAAAAAATGTATCTAATATAGTTAGTTAGGCAAAAATGTAATGTATAAAGGCTGGAGTGACTGGATGTGTAACATAATAGCCAGAACACTACTTCCTGCTTTTCAGCTCTCTTGCTTTCCACTGATTGGTTACCAGGCAGTAACCAATCAGAGACTTGAGGGGGGCCACATGGGTCATATCTGTTGCTTTTGAATCTGAGCTGAATGCGGAGGATCAATTCCAAACTCACTAAACAGTTATGTCCCATGTGGCCCCCCTTATAGTCACTGATTAACTCAGAGTTAGAGAGCTGACCTATTCGGCCAAAAAAAACCCCTTTTTTTAATAAATTTTGGTTGGTCGAAGTGGGATGCAGCATGTTGCATTACTCCTGCATTCTGCGCATACATATTTGAGTGCATCTACTCCTGCGCTCCCCTGCGGCTGAATGGAAGAAATCGCAACGCAGGGGAGCACAGGAAAAACCGCCAGTGTGTAAGAGCCCTTATAGCATACTGCACCATTTTAAATAAATTCAAAATGAAAAAGCCCCGTTACAAGCGAGCACATGTGACATCTAATGGGATTCATGTGTCTCTATTTATCATACTACCCAGAATCCTCTCTGAGTGGTGCCCCTTTATTCTGCCCCTATCTGGAACTGCTTAGACTTGCCTGAAACATCTGCTCTGTCACCTTCATCTTTCCAATCAATTTACTGTACAACCATTCTGTCTCCTCTTTCCCAATGTTATGGCTTCATTATCCAAACCAACCGTTCATTCTCTCGTGCGCCATTAAAAGTGGTTCCGCAGTCACAGTCCTTTAATCACCCGCCTTCTCCTTCACTTCTCCCTTATTATACTGAAAAGTCAGATTTAAATGAGCTTCCGTGTTATAAACCCACTGCCAATGGAAAGATTCATTTCAAAGAATAAGAACAGCGCCTGATCTTTATATGATTTACCTTCCATCACACAGAGCAGGAGTTCTAACACTTGCATGGATTGGCTGACATATTTAAGGGGTTCATTCATGACTTGAGGGGTGCAAGAATACAAAGGGGTGCAAGAGCGTACTCATTTTCTACACATACAAACGCAGGTGCAGTGTGCAAAGTGCAATTTTAGATAACAATATTTATTTTCTGCAATAATCCCAGTATAACTCTGGCCATTCTCAGAGTTGCTACATCTTCATATCAGGGGGGTTCTTACTGTATATCTTGGGGTGTATTGCCTGATTCAGATACATATGACAATAAAATGTTAGCTATTACAGGTATGGGATCCGTTATCTGGAATTATGGGAAGGCCTTCTCCCATAGACTCAATTTCAATGAAATAATTTAATTTTTTTAAATTATCTCCTTTTTCTCTGTAATAATAAAACAGCAGCTTGATTTCCAGCTAAGATATAATTAATCCTTATTGGGGGCAAAACCAGCCTATTGGGTTTATTTAATGTTTATATGATTTTCAAGTAGACTTAAGATCCAAATTACAGATCCATTATCCAGAAAACCCCAGGTCCCGAGCATTCTGGATAACAGGTCACATACCTGTAAAGGTGTAAGATCTGTTATCCAGAAACCTGTAATCCAGAAAACTCAGAATTATGGAAAGGCCATCTCCCATAGATTCCATTTTATCCAAATAACATTCATTTAAAACAATTATTTCCTTTTTCTCTATAATAATAAAACAGTAGCTTGTACTTGATCCCAACTAAGATATAATTAATCCTTATTGGAAGCAAAACCAGCCTATTGGGTTTATTTAATGTTTACATGATTTTTTAGTTGTCTATGGCCCATTATACAAGGGCGTTTTTTCTGCGTTTTCTTAAACACATGCTTAGCAAGAAAAAAACTAAGTACGTTTTTTCCGTTACAAACACGACCCTCTGTTGAATTGATAACTGAACGCACGTCAAGTACGAGAAAATACAACATGCTGCGTCTAAACTAGGGATGCACCGATTCCACTATTTGGGATTAGGCCGAATCCTTCATGAGAGATTTGTCCGAATTCCGAACCGACTCCTAAATGCAAATTAGGGTCAGGAAAGGAAACCTATATATGCAAATTAGGATTCAGATTTGATTTGGTTCGGCACAAGTATACGGTTGAATCAGAATCCTGCTGAAAAAAAACAAAATCCGGGCCAAATCCCAAACCGAATCCTGGATTTGGCGCATCCCTAATCTAAACAAACACAATAAAATACAAATGGGGTAAAACGCAACTCCGAACACTCATAAGTACACTCAGGCCGAATAGAATGAAATCAATTCACGAATGCATTTATTTGAGCTCAAACCTACAGTTTAAACGCAAGAAAAAAAAACACCTATGGGTAAGAGCCTTTAAGGTACGGAGATCCAAATTATGGAAAGATCCCTTATCTGGAAAACCCCATGTCCCGAGCTAAAGCAATATCAGGGTGATGGATAAATTCCAAGCTGCCATTCTTTCCAGTTGGGGAGACCAAAACCTCCCAGTGATACTAAACAACCAATCACACTGGGAATGTGACCATAAAGAGTGTATCCAAATTCTTTAAGGTGCTGCTGCGCTGGAAACCTATACAGGTATGGGACCTGTTATCCAGAATGCTTGGGACCTGGGGTTTTCCAGATAACGGATCTTTCCGTAATAAGGATCTTCATACCTTAAGTCTACTAGAAATTCATGTAAACATTAAATAAACCCAATAGGCTGGTTTTGCCTCCAATAAGGATTAATTATATCTTAGGTGGGATCAAATACAAGCGACTGTTTTATTATTACACAGAAAAAGGAAATCATTTTTAAAAATTTGAATTATTTGTATAAAATAGAGTCTATGGGAGACGGCCTTTCCATAGTTGAGAGCTTTCTGGATAACGGGTTTCCGTATAATGGATCCCATACCTGTATAGGGAAATGCTGTGGAACTTTCGGGCACCTGGAGTGTCACTATATAGAAGTGGCCCCTGTGCCATTACCTAAGAAGTAACATCTCGTCTCTGTTAATTAGTAAACGAATGTAATGATGTTGCAGAATGAGCGCAGCTGCCCTTTCCTTCCTGCAGGCCTTGACTAAGTCAGTTTCACGCTGATGATAATTAATCATGGTGATTAGAAGAGCGTCCCTCGTAGATACTCCAGCGAGAGATTCACAGCGAGACTGCCTTCATTATGTCTGTGTGCCACTATTTATTACCGCTATGATTCCTTTTTTTTTTGTCCCAGGGTGAGAATATTGCTTAGAAAATGAATCGAAATTTCCATTTTGTAACTGATGAAGCCTTTATAGAATATCAGAGTGCAAGTCCTGTAGCAACATGGAGACGCTCCGCACTCGGGTCAAGAATCCTTTGCTGTGACGGGATAAATCCCACACAATCAAAATTGTCATGTATGGTCATTTGGACCCTAGCAACCAGAGAGCTGAAATTACAATCTGGAGAGCCGCTGAATAAAAAGCTAAATAACTCAAAAACCACAAATAATAAAAAATGAAAACCAATTGCAAATTGTCTCCGAATATCACTCTCTACATCATACTAACAGTTAATTTAAAGGTGAACAACCCCTTTAACACTATGTGCCAAGAAGCGTTGCTAGTTAGAGGCTACTATAACAGTTTGATCTCTGATATCCCAGGCTATGTTGTTGCTGCCCTTTCTATTTACTCAATTCTAAGAGTTACAGATACAGAGGGAGCCGTAAAATCAAAACGGTGTTTTTTTTTTTATGCCTCAAATAAAAACAGCAGGTGGCGTTGCTGAAAATGCGTCGGGTTTCTCTCCTTCTTGAGTAGAAAAAAGGAGACGAGCGTTTGACATCCGGCTGGCGCGAAAGCAAATGATTTCTAGATCAATAGGAGAAATCACTGGAGGACTGAAGAAGGAGACGTGGGAAGCTTCCCAGTGACAGTATGCGGGGAGTTGCACCCCGGTGTGACCCTGAGAACATTCTGCCGCTTTATTAAAGCTGGAAAGGTTTTGTCCTTTAAATTTTGTCAACGAAATCACATTTAATTTATAGACGTGTTTGCAGAGAAGGGTTTGCAGAGAGTGTCTCTTAAATCGGGTTCAGCAAACGTCTGTTAGTCTGGTGTCTGGGCACGACTCCCAGTAATGCTCTTGCTGAGCTGCCCAGTCTGTCTGACTATTTCCTAGGACTTAGTAGCAATAAAATAGCTGAATGCCACAACCTTTTACTTCATTCACAGGGTCCCCTCTCCCCAACATCTCTAAGGTGGTTGCTGAAATTATGACTCCAAGCTTTACACTTCCACCCCCTAGTACCAAAGAGAACGAGCCACGTGCTTTCTACCATTATACAAACTAGGAACAGAAATTTGCTACTACACCCCTGTGTCAGTTGGGAAACCTCTTTCCCATAAGGCATAGGTTACAGATGAGGGGCAGTTCCCCTTTAAGTTAATGTTTAGTATAACGTATAGTTATAGAATGGCTAATTTTAAGCAACTTTTCAATTGGCCTTCATATTTACCTTTGCATTGTTTTTTAATTATTTGCCTTCTTATTCTGACTTTTTCCAGCTTTCAAATTGGGGGTCACTGGCCCCATCTAAAAAAAACCAAATGATCTGTAAGACTATAAAGTTATTGTTATTGCTACTTTTCATTACTCTTCTTTCCATTAAGGCCTCTCTGTTCAGAGTTCCCTGTATAACTCAGCCTGCAGCCTTGTGCCTTTATATGGTCACAGAACAACCCCTCAGTGACTTCTAATATCCTTATCATTTACAGTAGGGGGTACATTATCCCTTATAATACATGAGTGATACTCAGAGTTCCCTGTATAACTCAGTCTGCAGCCTTGTGCCTTTATATGGTCACAGAACAACCCCTCAGTGACTTCTAATATCCTTATCATTTACAGTAGGGGGTACATTATCCCTTATAATACATGAGTGATACTCAAAGTTCCCTGTATAACTCAACCTGCAGCCTTGTGCCTTTATATGGTCACAGAACAACCCCTCAGTGACTTCTAATATCCTTATCATTTACAGTAGGGGTACATTGTCCCTTATAATACATGAGTGATACTCAGAGTTCCCTGTATAACTCAGCCTGCAGCCTTGTGCCTTTATATGGTCACAGAACAACCCCTCAGTGACTTCTAATATCCTTATCATTTACAGTAGGGGGTACATTATCCCTTATAATACATGAGTGATACTCAGAGTTTCCTGTATAACTCAGCCTGCAGCCTTGTGCCTTTATATGGTCACAGAACAACCCCTCAGTGACTTCTAATATCCTTATCATTTACAGTAGGGGGTACATTATCCCTTATAATACATGAGTGATACTCTTGAATAAAGTGAGAGCCTATTGGAGCCGTATAACTGGAACCTTTATGCCGTGTGCACAATTTATATGGAGAGGGTGCAACTACGGGTGCTAATTATCTTCACTTGGGGAAAGTGACATGTTTCTCTGTCCCTTAAGGCTTTTCAATTCATTTTCTCTCAGTGACAAATTGTACTGCAGTGTGACAGAGTGATTTGTATGTGTTTGTTGTAATTAGGCCGGCACCTACGCTGTGTCCTTAATGCAGGAGAGACGCCTCCCTTCCTTGTGTTGCTACAAGATGCCGGGTGCTGGGAATGATCTGGTTAGTTTGGGAGAGGAACACATCCCCTCCGGCACATTGTCTCCCGAGCTTGAATTAAATGCAGCCAGGTATAGACTTGTGTTCGAGCTCTTCTCGGGGATGGAGTTTAGTTGTGAGACCTTGGGAAATGCCATTATTTATGTCACTAACATTGGTGCAGCGCAGGTGCGGGGCCGGGGGACTTTACTCCATGGGAAAATGGAACTGTGTCAGCAGCAGGAATTTTATAAAGGAAGGCAATGCTTTATTTCCAGTCCTATTAAATACATTAACTCCCTGTTTTCTCATTAACGGTTCTTACAAAAACAGGATCCACACCCACCATGTTATAAGTGAATCAGTGAAGGCAAAACACACCTACACAAGGGACACCTCATATGAACTACAGCTGTGGGACCTGTTATCCAGAATACTCGGGACCTACGGTTTTCCATATAAGGAGTCTGTATTTGGATCTACATACCTCAAAAGGATTTTTCGCTTTAAAATTAACTCGTAGTATGACGTAGAGCAGGGGTCCCCAACCTTGTTTACTCGTGAGCCACATTTAAATGTAAAAAGACTTGGAGAGCAACATTAGCATGAAAAAGTTCATGGGGTGCCAAAAAAGGGCTGTGATTGGCTGTTTCATAGCCTCTATATGGACTGGTAGTCTAAAGGAGACTCTGTTTGGCAGTACATCTGGTTTTTATACAACAGCCTGGAATTCAAAAATAAGCTCCTGCTTTGAGGCCACTGGGAGCAACATCCAAGGGGTTGGAGAGCAACATGTTACTCACGAGCTACTGGTTGAGAATCACTGACGTAGAGAGTGAAATTCTGAGTCAATTTGCAATTGGTTTTCATTTTTTATTTGTGGTTTTTCAGTTAATTAGATTTTTATCCATCAGCTCTCCAGTTTGCAATTCAAGCAATCTGGTTGCTAGGATCCAAATGACCCTAGCAACCATGCATTGATTTAAATAAGAGACTGGAATATGAATAGGAGAGGCCTATGCGTAATAAAAGTTGCAATAACAATACATTTGTAGCCTTATAGAGCATTTGTTTTTTTAGATGGGGTCAGTGACTCACATTTGAAAGCTGCAAAGAATCAGAAGAAGAAGGCAAATAATTAAAAAAAACAACATAAAAAACAATTAATGAAGACCAATTAAAAAGTTGCTTAGAATTGGCTATTCTATAACATACTAAAAGCTATCTTAAAGGTGAACCACCCCTTTAAGGCTCTAGAAAGGATTTCTTTCTAGAGTTAACTGTACTCCTAGTGTAACTCCCTTTCCTTCTATATAACCCTGTACTCTTTGTGTATCTTACTTTCCTTCTAGGGTAGCCTGTACTCCTGGTGTATCTTCCTTTCCTTCTAGGGTAGCCTGTACTCCTGGTGTATCTTCCTTTCCTTCTAGAGTAGCCTGTACTCCTGGTGTATCTTCCTTTCCTTCTAGAGTAGCCTGTACTTCTGGTGTATCTTCCTTTCCTTCTAGAGTAGCCTGTACTCCTGGTGTATCTTCCTTTCCTTCTAGAGTAGCCTGTAGTCCATGTATCTTGCTTCCTTCTAGACTAGAGTAACCCGTACTTGTGGTGTATTTTGCTTTTCTTCTAGAGAACCCTGTACTCCTGGTGTATCTTACTTTCCTTCTAGAGTAGCCTCTACTCATGGTGTATCTTGCTTCCCTTCTAGAGAGCCCTGTACTCCAGGTGTAATTTGCTTTCCTTCTAGAGAACCCTGTATTCATTGTTTATTTTGCTTCCTTTCTAGAGAACTCTGTACTCCTGGTGTAATTTGCTTTCCTTCTAGAGAACCCTGTACTACTGGTGTATTTTGCTTTCCTCCTAGAGAACCCTTTACTCCTGGTGTATCTTACTTTCCTTCTAGAGTAGCCTGTACTCATGTTGTATCTTGTTTCCCTTCTAGAGTGCCTTGTACTCCTTGTGTATTTTGCTTTCCTTCTAGAGAACCCTGTACTCCTGGTGTATCTTGCGTCCCTTCTAGAGTAGCCTGTACTCCTGGTGTATCTTGTTTTCCGTCGAGTGTATCTTCTACTCCTTATGCGAATTGTTCTTCTGGTGCATTGTTCACTCTTGGTGTATCTTGTTAAACTGCTATAACTTCTGCCTTTCTTGTTCGAGTATCAGGTTCTTTCAGAGCATCTTGAGTTCCTGGTTTGTCTGGTTCATCTTCTAGTGATTTTCTCACTCTGATAAATTCATGTTTCCATGTGCTTTTGTAACAGAAATATAAATAGGTAAATATATCATTTTTTTTTTGTTTTTGCAATTATTTTCTTATATATGGTGTCAAGGTCCAAGTATGGGGCTTTCAACAGCCTGACAAATTAATAATTGGACACAAACCAGCTATATATCTATTGGGCAGTCAATCAGCTGAGGCCTATACTAGTGCTTTGATTCAGCCTGTGCTTGATGAGTCTCCACAGACCTGAAATATGATCTGATCGCTGTCTCTTGTCTAATTACTCATTGTCTGGCAACAACTTCCCTTATGCCTCTGATTGTCCTCATTAGCAGTTACAGACCCCTAAATGTCCTTATACCCTGTATAGGAAAGAACAAAAACTATGGCAGCATAAGTATTCCCATATACTAAGCACAATTCTACAGGAACAGCCCCTAACTCTGTTCATTGCCTTTACAAAGAAATACCATGTTGCTTTGAAGAAATACCTATTAAGCAAAATTTTGTTCAGATGCTGAATTTAACCCTCTGTAAAACAGTTCTAAACGGGGCTAATGCCTGACAGATACAAAGGCCCCAGTGCATAAGTAACAAACTCCCTAAATACTATAAGTGGCATTTAATAATACCAGGTGTACAAATGGGTGCAGGAAGGTGCCCAATAAATCACCCAAAACCTGCCAGTGGATAAGACTGCAATTGAGCCAGCGGTGTGACTATAGAGGAAGCAGACCCAGCAGTCGTGGGGGGTCCCGGGGAACAGGGGTGCCTGGACCGTAGGGTTTGCTTCCTCTACAGCAGTAAAAAACATCCCCCTCTCCAGTCACTTTCCTACCTGCAACTGGGGAGGGAGAACGCAGCAAGCAAAAGATGCCAGTGGGAGGGGGGAGTAAGATGGAAGAGACATGGAGTGGGCTGGAAGAGACAGGGAGTGGGCTGGAAGAGGTGTGGAGTGTGCAGGAAGAGGCAGGGAGTGGGCTGGAAGAGGTGTGGAGTGTGCAGGAAGAGGCAGGGAGTGGGCTGGAAGAGGTGTGGAGTGGGCAGGAACAGGCAGGGAGTGGGCAGGAAGAGGCAGGGAGTGGGCTGGAAGAGGCAGGGTGTCGGCAGGAAGAGGCAGGGAGTGGGCTGGAAGAGGTGTGGAGTGGGCTGGAAGAGACAGGGAGTGGGCTGGAAGAGACAGGGAGTGGGAAGAGGCAGGGAGTGGGCTGGAAGAGGCAGGGAGTGGGCTGGAAGAGGCAGGGAGTGGGCAGGAAGAGGCAGGGTGTGGGCAGGAAGGGGGCCTATGAGCCAGGCACCTCCAAAGATTTTTTGTGGCCGGCCTGGTGCACACTAGTTGCCTTGTTGCCACTGGTGCTGCAATAAGCCGAGGGTGCAGGGTGCAGTCAGATATTGTGCACATACGCCTTTAAGTGGGGAGCAAAGTGTGTCCCTTAGTGCTTCTATACATGTGTCCAGGGTCAAAGTAAATTATTTCTTAAGCATTTGCGCCTAGTTACACATACTTTATGCAGGAGACACAAGTTGCAGTATGTGCCAGAGCAAGGGGTGTCCCAAGGTGGGTGCTAGTAGAACTGAATGCAGCTAAATGACCTGTATGTTTATGTCTGTGAGCTGCAACTCTGTGACACTGGCACCTGACTTTACATGTTGCACCGGTGGCAGGTGCAGTTATGCTGGAATTTTGGGTAATGAATATTGGAGGGAAATAAAAACATGAAAAACTGCTCAAGTTTTTTTTAAATGAACCCCTTATATAACCATTATTGTGCCCCTGTCAGTTCCCGGCAGATAAGGAGTTTGCTCAATGGAGCAGGTAATATGCACTTTCTCAGGGTCACATTTCCTCTTCCTGCAGGATCTAATTGCAGGGTTTCTTCAAAGCGTTAATGGCTCATGAAGGCCACAGAACTGGGCACAGGGGGAACCTCCCACCCCCCCATAACCCGGGTGGGGGCGCAGCGTCAGTGCATTTGCTGTGTGAATCTGTGTAGGAGAGGCTTAGAAAAACATTCCAGTTTGAGCAGAGGGAGAGATTGGGGAGGGGAGGACACTGGGAGGGATGGGAGAGAGCTGAACTAATAGGGTGTTTTGTGGTAACAGCGCATTCCTCATTTTGTCTTCCCTTAAATCTGGATGGTAACTGGCAGGGGAAGAGGTGGGTTGGCAGCTCATTGGGGTGGTTCCCTGGCACACGTAGATGCAGAATGGCTGGCACTGAATCCCAGTAACTATACCTTTTCCTACTTTACTCATTCCCCTCCTGTCTGCCCTACATCTCAAGCTCTGGCCGGGGAGATTCAAACATAAAAGAAAGGAAAACTTGCCCTTGTTTTTTTTTTTTTAACAAGGGCAAGTTTTCCTTTCTTTTAAAAGGAAAACTTGCCCTTGTTTTTAGAAAAATGTGAGCGTTCTGAAAAAAAACAGCATTGCCCAATGTTCTCCCCATCTCCAGTATTCCAAATATCCATGGGCCAAATGAGCTCATACATGAAAATACAGAAGAACCAAAGAAAATCTGTATCGGTTGTACGAGAGTTGCAGTTGAACAACAGCTTTGGGGAGCTCCATTATTATCCCCATACTCCCAGTTTGGGAAGCAGGCCATCCTGCATAGTGACGGAGCTCTAATTCCCTGGTGTATAGAAAATGCCCCTAGAGATTTACAGAGCACAGGAAAAAGGGGAAGTTTGCCTTTAAAATAAACGTTTAGAATTTAAACGTTACCCAAAATAAATTATTCCAAATCCTATTTTATCACATTAGTCAAGCAAAGAGGCATAGAGGAGGGGCAGGCAATATTTGATTGACAGCTGAGATTTTTAAACGCGTTTACAACTATGAACGCTTTAATAAAAAAAATTATTTGGATTTCATGTTTAATTTGAAAATAACTTTTATTATAAAGCTTTTAATGTCTGGGTGACAGGTCTACTTTAATAGACGTGCAATTGGTCCTTTTCTTTCTTCGTTTTTTACATATTATCCTTTGTATTCTGCCTAGAACATGAAATAATCATTATAAAGCAGCAGAAAATGGTATTAAATGTGGTCAGGGGTCGCTGACTCCAATTACCAAAGAGCACAATGGGGGAAATTTACTTAAAGCCGACGCTAGCGAAAATTCGCCAGAAATCCAATCTGCAGGGACATCACTAATTCACTAACAGGCGTAGAGGACAATTCGCTAGCGAGAGAGTTCATCTCTAACGAAGCTTCACGCCCTTTCTCCAAGCGAATTTTTGATCAGACCGATGCAAATTTATCAAAGTGAGAATTTTCTACAACGTTACCCTTTTCGCCAGAGTCTGCTGATCTGAAGCCACATCCTCCTCAACCTTCTGTCAGTGACATCATATCCAGTAAACAGGGTAAAAACAGGCGTTTTTTTTTATATTTTAAAGTGGGATTATGTTGTAACTGTTATATAAATATATATTTTTATTTTTTTTAACCATTTGAAGCACGTGCCACATTAGTTTTAGGATCTCTTTTGTCTTTATTTTGCTTCCTTGGACATGTGTAATAATAAGTGGCCACTTCCAGCATTTGCACCAACATCTCTAATAAAGACGTATATATATATATATATATATATATATATATATATATATATATATATATATATATATATATATATATATATATATATATATATATATATATATATATATATATATATATATATATATATATATATATATAAAGAGTCCCACAGTGCCTGCACTCAAACCAAAGAACGAAGCCAGAGGTGCACGGTCCAAATATAATGCATATGTAGAAAGAAGATCAGCACTCTCTGTAGTTTTGGTGAAAATTGTGTTGATTTATTAATCAAAAATCACATCTTATCCAATAAGGATAAGATGTGATTTTTGATTAATAAATCAACACAATTTTCACCAAAACTACAGAGAGTGCTGATCTTCTTTCTACATATATATATATATATATATATATATATATATATATATATGTACCCGCCCTATGCAAATTCACCTAAGTGTAAATGTTAATGAAGTTTCGATAGGCAGAAATGAACGGAAGCGAAAGTTCGATATGAAAGGATCTTACTTACGAATTTTCGCTGGCGAAGTTCGTCTGCCGAGTTGTAACGAGCATATACGCTATGAATTAACGTCTGATGAAGTGTGGTGGGGCTTTCCCAGGTGAAAATTCACCCTTTAGTGAATTTCCTAAAGCTACAAGGTTCCCTATACCTACAAGGGTTACATTTCATTGGTTTTTTTTCGTTCTTTACTTTTCATCTTCCATTCTGATTTCCAAACTGCTGTCTGGTTGCTAGGGTTATTAACCAGTAACCATATATGGCAGCCCTAGCCTAAACACATTATAAGCAGAACTGCAAATATACAGAATATCAGAGCTCTGAGCACATAATTAGTGATGTCCTAGTGGATAATTAGAGGATAATACTCCCAGCACTTTCCTTCCCAGAACAGGTGTCCCTAGGCTCCCGCATCCCAACCTCATAACTCCCTTAGGAAACCTCTCGGCATCTGGGAACCGTTCCATGAAAGGACAAGGAAAGTCTAAAATAGAATAATGCTAGAAATACTGTATTTTGTATACTAAACATAAGCATGAACTTACTGCACCACAAAGCCTAATCAAACATATGATTTATGCTTTCAAAGTTGGCCACAGGGGGCTGTCATCTTGTAACTTTGTTATACATCTTTGCCTGACCCTGACCCTGCACATGCTCAGTGTGGTCTGGGCTGCTTAGGGATCGTCATAAACAAAGCTGCTTGAAATCTGCATGGCTGGGAAGTAAGGCAGGGGCTCCCCCTGCTGTTCATAAGTATGATTGTTTCCCTGCTCAGCAGTTAGGGACCGTCTGACAATTCCTATCCACAGCAGTAAATGAAGGGAGAATTTCACTGCATACAGTCAGGTTTCTTATAAAAACGGAACATATTTTTTAATTAAAGTATATTGGAGATAGGTTTCTTTTTCATTAAAGAAAGTAAAAATGGGATTTTATTTGTTTGCCTTTCCTTGTCCTTGAAGCACAGTTAGGTCTCTCCAAACCATTCTGTCTCTATGTCACACGTGCGGGAGACGTCATACTGACACATAAACCCAATGCTAATTAGATCTACAGGTATGGATAGCAAATCCAGGATTCGGTTCTGGATTCAACCTTTTTCAGCAGGATTCGGATTTGGCGGGATCCTTCTGCCCGCCCAAACCGAATCTGAATCCTAATTTGCATATGCAAATTAGGGGTGGGGAGGGAAATCACATGACTTTTTGCACAAAACAAGGAAGTAAAAAATGTTTTCCCACCTCTAATTTGCATATGCAAATTAGAATTCGGTATTCGGCCGAATCTTTCGCGATGGATTCGGTGCATCCCTAACAGATATAGAGATCAGATTGTCCAATGATCAGCTGGACAATATACAATAGATACAATATCCTAATTTTTTTATAACAAGGAGCCCTCCATTCTGATTGGCTGGTTCCCTATTGCTTCCATCTTTTATTTAATATATATATTTATTTATGTTTCCAGGTCCACCTGAGCGAGGCCCACCCATGGACTATTATAATGATCTGAGAACAATGGTCACCTCTATACCCCGTCCCTGCCAGTAACACACACACCCAAAAGCCAAATAAGCAGACACACCTGTTTGGAGGAATAAGCCCAGACTCTTACTAAATATTAAACTGAATTTACATCTCATGCCAGAATGAGTCAGTGGGTGCAGGGGAGACCCAGAGCTGCCAGTGCGAGGCCTATCCCTCGGCAAATAGCTCAAACCAGGGCTTTGGTAACACCATAACTCCATGTATTCCATGCCCTGTGCTGTCATTGGCTCTAATGCTCATGTTGTATCTTTATTTATTACACAAGTGATAATATGAAACTGTAACTACTACAAACCAAGTGTTTTATATACAGTGTACAATGTACCTTACCTGCATGAGACCAAGTGCAACATTGTACTGGAAATTGTGTTCATTTATAAGGATACTGCAAGTTCCAGAGGAGTTCCCTCACCATATAAAAATGTACCCCCTACTGTAAATGATAAGGATATTAGAAGTCACTGAGGGGTTGTTCTGTGACCATATAAAGGCACAAGGCTGCAGGCTGAGTTATACAGGGAACTCTGAGTATCACTCATGTATTATAAGGGATAATGTACCCCCTACTGTAAATGATAAGGATATTAGAAGTCACTGAGGGGTTGTTCTGTGACCATATAAAGGCAAAAGGCTGAGTTATACAGGGAACTCTGAGTATCACTCATGTATTATAAGGGATAATGTACCCCTACTGTAAATGATAAGGATATTAGAAGTCACTGAGGGGTTGTTCTGTGACCATATAAAGGCACAAGGCTGCAGGCTGAGTTATACAGGGAACTCTGAGTACCACTCATGTATTATAAGGGATAATGTACCCCCTACTGTAAATGATAAGGATATTAGAAGTCACTGAGGGGTTCTGTGACCATATAAAGGCACAAGGCTGCAGGCTGAGTTATACAGGGAACTCTGAGTATCACTCATGTATTATAAGGGATAATGTACCCCCTACTGAAAATGATAAGGATATTAGAAGTCATTTAGAGGTTCCATTGCTTTCAGGCAGAAATACAAAGATTAGAATTTGATGATATTGTGCCTTTAAATCCTACTTAGAATGAGAGAGAGATTTCCATGTTTTGGGATGAGAGTGAGGGTTTGGCTGGTGGAAAGCCGTCCTGTCCTGTTTATAGAGAGTGATTATTTGGAGAGTTTCCCTGTGCAGATTCAGGTGCTTTGTTCTGTGGGTGCTGGCAGGGTGCAGGGATTGCGTGTCAGATAAAACTGGTACTTGTCTCTCGGGTGCCTGGAGTGTAATTGTACAGGTGGACTGGGGAGGCCGGGTGCCAAATACTTTTGGTTTAGAGGGAGTGGTGGGAGTGAATTCTTGTAGCCACTCCTAGGAAAGCTTTGCTGCCTTCACACAAATCAATGACAACTTCCAGTCTGCCTCACACACATCCCACAGCTTCTCTGATATTTTATATCCCGTCCTTCGGAATCCCTGCTCCGTGCAACTGGAACGTCCCTGGGAAAACTACGGACGCAGAAAGGTCGGTAACCATATTCCCAATGAGGGGATCCCTATCATTTAGCAACAATAAGTCATTGTTTATTTCCATTACTGTTGATATACGGACCACAACTCCCAGCATGCTCACCCCATACCCCCCACTTGCATGATATTCCCAAGGAAGGATTATTCCAACTACATTTCCCAGATGTCCTTTGCAAGGACAGAAGCTGATATATTCCTGTTCTGCACTAAATATAATATCCCAGCCACTCAATTATTTATTAATATTATAGAGCATGAGCTACAAATGCCAATATCCTGGCCAAACTGCTCTGGGAGTTGCTATTTGCAGCCTGGGGTATGGGGGCAGAACGGCGCAGGAGTAGACATAGCAGTGAGCGTAACTTCATGATGTTTAATATGATTGTGCCTATCTTTTATTTTATTACAGAGATGATTTTGGACAATATTCATATTCACTCTAGAGGGCAGATTTATTAAGGCTCGAAAAGTAAATTTGAATTTTGGTCAAAACTCTCAAATTCGAATTGTGAATTATCCAAACTCGATTCGAATTTTAATTCGAATTTCGAGGTTTATCAAACCTATACCCTGGGAATAATTCGAATTCGACTATTCGCCACCTAAAACCTGCCGAGTTCATGTAGAAGTCAACGGGAGAGGTCCAGCGACCCATTTGAAGATGTTCATAGCCTTCCTGACATTCCAGGAATTCTGTTTGATTTTTCGGGTCGGTAATATTAGTTCGAGTTTTAGATATTCAATGTTTTTCTTAAATAACCTCCCAAACGAATTCCAAGTATATTCAATGTTATTAGAGTTAAAAAAAAATCCAAATGAATTTGAAATTTGACCTTTGATAAATGGGCCTCTAGGTGTCGTCTCAGCTAGTTTTTAAGCAGGGCAGAGGGGGGTGTATGCCTCCAGGGCCCCTTACTCGAAAACGGCCCTAAATTACTCGTTACCTTGAATAATCATTGTTATTTATTTTAGGACTGTTTGCTTAAGTGTCTACTTGTAGTATGATGTTCACATTGGTGCCAGACAATTTGCAAGTGGTCTTTTTGTTTCTATGTCCTGTTCTCCTGCTCTCTGGTTGCTAGGACTATTGACCCTAGTGATCAGATTGGTGTGTAGAGTCAGACCGAGGTCCCTCTGGCAGGGTAGCATCTTAGGTGACTCTGGGCCAGCAGGAGAGCCAGCATGAGAGCCAGAGCCCACCTGGTTTATTCCCGGTGTCCCGTCGGCCCAGTCCATCTCTGTTGGTGTGAATGGCAGAATGAAGGATGGAGAGGAGACAACGTGAACACAAATGTAATAAAGTTGAAGCCTCAGTGTTACTCTTTCTGGTTGGTTCTGGTTGGGTTGCTGACTTTACCTTTGAAGGGATTCTCGGTCTGTGGTCCATTTCATCCACAGGAACACAAGAGCTTAATGCTTTAGATGTCTGTTAGAATTCAATAATTTCAAATAATTCCTCCTTTTTTCACTGGGTCCTTAGAAATGCATGCCTCCCAACTGACCCGTTTTTCACAGGACAGTCCCGATGTTGACAGCTCAACTGGCAGTCCCTAGGGGCAAATTCATTAACCTCCGAAATTTCGCCAGCTTCGCTCACATCGCAACACTACGCCAGTCGTAGATTCGCCTTGACAACGCTAATTCACTAAAATACTAAAATCACAAGTTGCGTCCAGAGCGCCAAATGCTGGCGAAGTAGCATTAGTGTTACTGCGGCAAGCGAAGTTGCGCTAGCGCTGGCTAATTTGCATATGGCGGGAAGTTAAAGTACAATGGACGTATATGTTGCAGCAAATACATTACATTACACAAGTCCAGGAAACCTTAATAAAATAAAATAAAGTTGTTATATTGCCCTACACATCAGCCCAGTGTATAGTTTATGTGCCATATGTTAGGAAATGTAGGGGGGAAGCCGGGTACCCCAGAAAAAATTTACGATCTTTGCAGCCTATCAACCTGAAAAATGAAAAGTCGCCAGCGTTTTTTGGGACTTACAACATTTTCAACTATTTTTTGAGCAAGCCCTATCTACTCTGTTGCACTTGGCCTGGTCTGAGGTGGCAAAGGCAAGTCTGGCGCAAGAGATAACGTTCAGTAAAATCTGCATCTTAGTGAATTTGCGTAGTTACGTCCATTCGCCAGAGCGCAACTTTGCCAGGCCTAAGGGAGCGAAGTATTGCTAGAGTCTATCTCCTTCGCTAGCAAATTTACGCCTGCACCTGTCACACTGGTGAATTTTCGCTAACATTAGTCACTTCGCCCTTTAGTAAATATGCCCCCTGGTTTGTTACTGAAATGTCCAGACTTTCTCTTTGATCTCCTGCACTGAACAGTCAGAAAAATATACAAAGTTTCTGACTTAATTTGCTTTTGGCAGAGAGCCCAGAATAGATACTTAGATACTTTTGTAACAAAAACAAGCCGGTCTCTTGGGAGAACTTAGACTTGCAGCTTAAAGGGCAATTCACCTTCATGAGCAAGACTGTAATAACGCATAAAAACCAAGAAATGTGTTCGAACCTTAATAACCTGCCAAATTTTGTAAAATGGACATGGTAATTAGGGGGTGTGGCCACACAATGGGCGTGGTCAAACATGTTCGCCTCGCTACGCTCGCCAAACCTTTTTTGTGCCTCTTTCTATTTCCAAAATATTGGGAGGTATGGAAATGTGTCTCCCCTGAACCATCTGATGTTTCCTTCTTGGTTGTGCAGTTATTCAGAAGGGGGCTCTCTATGGAAGGTGGCGTGGGACCTATCTGGCCTTTACGTTATTCATAGAAGAAAATATGACTTTTAGCTCTGATGGCTGTAATGGGGTTCATGGCACCTCTAAGCTCGATTGTAGGCTGGCACAAAAAATGGACTTCACTCCAAAATATGATGCAAATAAAAAAAGATTAAGGAACATCTCAAAGGGTGGCCTAACGCGTCTCGTGCCTTGTGGGCACCTAGTCCTAGTCATAGTTGTGACATAGTTGTGAAGGCCCTGCAGATCTCCATGTGAAGCACAAAGCAACCCTGACCTACTGGTTATACAGATCAGGGAATTCTAATATAATAAGAATCATAACTAAACACTTTAGACTTGTGTCTATAACTACAGCTCATTTACTAAAGCTTAGGAACCCCCTACTATAAATGATAAGGATACCACAAGTCACTTCAGCGTTCTGTGACCATATAACCCCATGAATATTTCCCATAACTTCCAATAAAATTTAGTGGTTCATAATTTCCATGAATAGAACTATTAGTAGTTAAAAAAAAGAATAAGTTACACCTTTGATCTGCTTTTGTTCATTGACTGGGGGGCAGTGACCATGACAACCAGACAGTGTTTTACTTGTAGACTGGGAAGAGGCAGAATAGGAAGCTTTAAATTCATATAGAACATAACTGAATCTCAAGATAACATACACTTGAACTTCCTCTATCTGTTTATACATTTTCATTTTGACTTTTGTTTGACACAAACTCAGAGGGTTTTAGGGAAGCAGAAATGAGAAGTAATTATTTGCTTTCTCATTTAACAAATCTCTGTACAATGGGACGGCAAACAATCGCCAGTGAATAGCTCTTCCCGTGCCAAACTGCAGCCGATAGGGGGCTGGGGAACAGGTGAAACCTGGGTTTGTACAAGGGATTAATTTATTATTGTATGCTCTGCTTAATAAAAGCAAACAATGTCCTCACACTCTATTCTTCTCTTATGGTTGCATTTGCCAGTAAATAAGGTAAATAAGTATGTGGAAGCTTACATTAATTCTTGTTAGCATTCTCTCTTCTCAGTAGCTATAGCACGGCAAGAAGGTTATAGTAAAATGGAGACAGTAGGGCAAGATGGAAACAGTAGGAAAAGACAGGGACAGTAGGACAAAATGGAGAAAGTAGGGTAAGAAGGTGACAGTAGAATAAGATGGAGACATTAGGGTAAGAAGGTGATAACAGAACAAGATTTAGAAAGTAGGGCAGGAAATTGACAGTAGGACAAGATGGAGAAAGTAGGGCAAGAAGGTGACAGTAGGACAAGACGGTGAAAGTAGGGCAAGAAGGTGACAGTAGGACAAGACGGTGAAAGTAAGGCAAGAAGGTGACAGAAGGACAAGATGGAGAAAGTAGGGCAAGAAGGTGACAGTAGGACAAGATGGAGAAAGTAGGGCAAGAAGGTGCCAGTAGGACAAGACGGTGAAAGTAGGGCAAGAAGGTGACAGTAGGACAAGATGGAGAAAGTAGGGCAAGAAGGTGCCAGTAGGGCAAGAAGGTGACAGTAGGACAAGATGGAGAAAGTAGGGCAAGAAGGTGCCAGTAGGGCAAGAAGGTGACAGTAGGACAAGATGGAGAAAGTAGGGCAATAAGGTGACAGAAGGACAAGATGGAGAAAGTAGGGCAAGAAGGTGACAGTAGGACAAGATGGAGAAAGTAGGGCAAGAAGGTGCCAGTAGGGCAAGAAGGTTACAGTAGGACAAGATGAAGAAAGTAGGGCAAGAAGGTGCCAGTAGGGCAAGAAGGTTACAGTAGGACAAGATGGAGAAAGTAGGGCAAGAAGGTGCCAGTAGGGCAATAAGGTGACAGTAGAACAAGATGGAGAAAGTCAGCAAGAAGGTGAATGTAGAACAAGATGGAGAAAGTCAGCAAGAAAGTGACAGTAGGACAAGATGGAAACAGAAGGACAAGATGTAGAAAGTCAGGCAAGAAGGTGACAGTAGCACAAGATGGAAACAGTAGGGCAAGAAGTCAGTAGAGTAGACGATGACAGTAGAACAAGATGGAGAAAGTAGGGCAAGAAGGTGACAATAGAACAAGATGGAAAAAGTATAGCAAGAAGGCGACAAGATGCAAACAGTAGGAAAAGATGGGAGAATAGAACAAGATGATGACTGCATAACAAGTCGTGACAGTAGGGAAAGATGATGACAGTAAGAAAAGACAGAGAAAGTATAGTGGCAGTGGCACGAGATGGTCACTATATTGCAAGATGATAACGGTAGGACATGATGAGGAAAGCAGAGCAAGACAAATACAGTAAGGCAAACTGGGGACAGAAGGACAAGTGCTTGACAATAGAGCAAAACAGAGACAGTAGGGCAAAATGGCAACTGTATGGAGAATAAAGTTCCTCCCAGGTAAAATGCAGACACAGCCAACCTACATGCATGTTGCTGGATTCAAAGACCTCTAGACCTGGCACCGAGACCAACCTCAAGATTCTGACTAGGATCAGCATCAGATCTCCAAAACAGAGAATATGTTGTCCTTACCCTTAATATTCACTTTATTAGAGACAGGATTATCAATAGTCTCTCCTGGTCTGTGTGGACAGTTGTGTTCATAAAGGCAATTGTAAGTGGTTAAATGTTATCTTTCTCCTATTGTTGTAAGTACCCTGTGATTAACTTTGGGTGTCAGTTAAGCTAGTGAGTAGGCTTTGGGATACTGAGTCACTATATGAACTGCCCATCTATGCCTTTAGGGTCCACTTTTAGTGGTTTTGGTGACACAGTGATCTATGTGATGCATCTCCCGGGGATGAGACACTGGAATATGGGAGATACCAAGTAGAGTTGAGGGGGTGGTATTCACAAAGCTGGAGCAATTTTGCTCTAGATTTGCAACCCCTAGCAATCAGTCAGTGATGAGCTTTGATTGGTAGAACTAATGAAGTAAAATAATGAAAAAGGTAGCAGCCCTACATAAAGCAGTAACTCTGGGGCCACATCTCTCCAATATTGTGCCACAGTGAGGTTTTGTATTTGGTCGTTCTTGCATAAATATCTCTTTCCTTCGCCCTTTCTCCCTTTCCCTCTCCCTTCCTTCCCCTCTTTCAGTTGTTTACAGGATGTGTGTGTGTGGGAGAGAGGGCGAGACTGTGGGACCCCACCCTGGATGATTACCACCCAGGTAATTTGGGCTGTGGGTGCTCTCCGTCTGGCAAGTCCACAAAAATATCACAGTAGAGGTTCTAAAGTTGACACAATGCTCATAAACTATCCCAGGCCAGAACGCTCAGGCACTAACCTGTTCTCATCAATGACTTCTCTCTCTTCATTCCTTTTGGCCCAAGAACTTCTGGGTCAGTATTAAAGCAGGGCCGAAGGGGTAGATCCATAAAATAACAGTAAGTGACAGTAAGGGCTACTTAGATCTTTATTCCAGAGTATGAGATATTTCCCTCTATCTAAGGGCCAGAAACACCCTTCTATAAATTCTCTCTACATATTCCTTCTGCACTCATACAAATTCTTTACATCATCAGCTAGGGTCAGGTCAGTATTATAAATTTACTGGCAATGTACTTGTCCTTTCCTCCCCTTCTTCTATTGTTCTGCCATTACACTCATATTTTAAACTGTCCATCCCCGAGGCAACCGCATACAGCTCCCAACTATCCCTGATCCATCCATTCGCTCCACTGTGACATCACCGACCCACGCTCATGAAGTCATCGCCTGCCCCCCTCACCAGTATAGAAAGGTGGAGACCCTATCAACTGCCCCCTCCAGCCTCTGTTCTGGAGAGGAGGAGTTTTGTATTTAAATCTATGGAATTACAATTTAAATGAATTAGTGATAGGGATTTCAAAACAAAGGGTGGAATGAGGTCCCTGCCCTGAAGAGCTTACAATCAATGAAGAAAATGAGAGAGACAGAAACAAAAAGAGAGGGACATTAATGCATAAATCAGGGGTGTATTGTAGATAAATGTTGTGCGTAGTTTACCTGAAATCTACCTGCCCAGTTTTTGGGTTTGGTTGGTATTTTCCTTTGGCTGGAGGCACTAGATATGAATAGAGGGAGGGGATCAGGGGGACTCGGTGCCAACAGAACTTGGGCGACTCCTCCATGTTAGTCAGAGGTATTTATGTGTTGGGACAGGCTGTGTAACCATGTCATACTGTTGTACTGAATACAAAATCAGGGCACAACCTAATTCTTCTCATAATTCAGTGGACGGTTGTGTGGGGGTCACTTTAAGAGCGAATATCTGGCACTAGCGATGGGCAAATTTGTCCCGTTTAGGTTCACCAAAAAATTTGTGAATTTTCTGCCAAATTCGAGAAACGACAAAAATTTGCAAGACACGAATTTTGACCGCCTGCGTTCGATATTCGAAGTCGAAGGATTTCAATTTGGCAGTCGAATATCGAGGGTTAAATGAGACCCCCTCCCCCAGGCTGCCTTTATGGGTTTCAGAATTAAGAATCTTCTGCTTGGACCCCCAATGAATGTACACGGATTGCTTAGAATTACATTTACTTTCATTGGGGAAACAAATTTGAGTGCAGTTCCCCTTTTACTGTCTTGGATTTGATTTTACAGACTCTGCCCTGTGGGAGCCAAGGGATCTGCCTACTAAATAGTAACCTAATAGCTGAGAGTTCAATTTCCAACTTCATTGTGCCCATTTCTAAGCAGGGGCCCATTCCGTGCAGCAATGTGTTAGCGCCACTATTGTTCTTCTCTAATCCCACTGCGCAGGGCAGGTGAGGGGAACCCTGAGCGCACCTTAGTTGAACTTGGCCTTGACTACACTGTATTGTATACACAGGCATTGTTTCCCTATCACACAGCACTAGTTCCGCATAGTCTCAGCTTCATGGCCTGCAGCACTGGGACACTGAGCTCAGCCCACAGACACTACAGGGCGTAGGTACATTCTCTAGTCACAGCACTGGGGCCAGGATTAGGGAAGGGCACAGATAACACCCCAACAACAGAATAGAGGGGAGCCCTAGGGGAATAACATTATTATTTTTATATATAGCACTCACCCCAGTGGCGCTTACAATCTGAGGTCCCTATCACATTCGCACTTAGCTTCACCTTTAAATTCTTAGCATGACCTAGATGTTGATATTCTGAGCCAGTTTGCAATTGGTCTTGATTTTATATTCATTTCGTATTGTGCTTTTTGTTCGGAAGCTCTCCAGTTTGGCATTACAGCTGCTATCTGGTTACTATGGTCTTATTTACCCTAGTAATGTCTCGGATTGGAATGAGAGACTGCAAAATGAACAGGCGAAGGACTGAACAGGAAGATAAGTGATAAAAAGTAACAATCACAATAATAATAATAAGCAATCGTTTTTTTTGTCTGCAGGGGTCAGTGACCCGCCTTCTAAAAGCTAGAACAAGGTAGACAAATAATGATATAAATGATATAAAAAAATGAAGTAACAATTATACATAATAAACTATAAATAAGACCAACTGCAAAGTTGCTAGAAGTAGTACATTATATAACATGCTAAAAGTTAACTGGCGAATCAGCTATTTAACCTGCCTGTCAGACCTATTCTAATTAACTTTTCAGTTGGTCTTCATTTATTTTTAGTGATGAGCCAATCTGCTCTGAAAAATGTGTGAAAAGCATTGAAGACAATGGGTGCCGATTTTTAGGCACGCAACAATTTTTCTTGCTCCAAATGTATTAAAGTCAATGGGCATTTTTTTCTTATGGCGAATTTTTTGTATAAATGCATTAAAGTCAATGGGCATTTTTTTCTTATGGCGACTTTTTTGTATAAATGCTTTAAAGTCAATGGGCATTTTTTCTTATGGCGACTTTTTTGTACAAATGCGTTAAAGTCAATGGCCGTTTTTTCTTATGGCGACTTTTTTGTACAAATGCGTTAAAGTCAATGGGCGTTTTTTCTTATGGCGACTTTTTTATACAAATGCATTAAAGTCAAGGGGCGGGTTTTCTTATGGCGACTTTTTTTGTACAAATGCATTAAAGTCAATTGGCGTCTTTTCTTATGGGCATTTTTCTTATGGGGACATTTTTTGTAGTCGCAAATTTCTCTGCAGCAAATTTTAGCCCCAGTTTTGCGAAAAATTTTGCAGATGGCGAATTCATGGCTGGAGGAGAAATTTGCTCATCACTATTTATTTAGAATTTTTTTAAATTAACTTACCGGTATTAGCAATCCTTTTTTGGATACTTCCATCCTTTAGCTAGAAATGCTGAGAATAAAGTAACCGATCGGCTTCTGTTTCGAGTTTTTTTCATTGAATTACTTCTTTTCCCATTTATTTCCTCTGCTCTTCAGCTCTTATTTCTACCTTTCATCTTTCATTGTGACGTTAAACCTGCTCACCCTGGTTGCTCGGCTGTAGATTCCAAAATTTGGCCCTGGATTTGGCTAAATTCCAGCAGTTCTTGAACGATTCAGATTTGGCTAAATCCAAACCAGATCTAAATCTTTAAAGTGAATTCAGAAAAACCAAAAATTTAATAAATTGACCTATTTTCTATTTTAAGTGACTTCTGTAGTGATGGGAGAATCTCTCCCATTTCACTTCGCCGGAAAATTCGCGAAAAATCGTGAAATTGGAAAGTTCACGAAAAAATTTGAACGTTTTAACTAAAAAATCGAGCAATTCTAACCTTTTCTCAAAAAAATCAAGCAATTTGAACGTTTCCACTTAGAAATTGTGAAAATCGGAAATTGACACCGGCGAATTTTCACTGGAGATTCGCGAATTTATTCGCCGGTGGCGAAACGCAGGAATTCGCTGAAAAATTAGTGCCAGGCGGATTTATTCGCTCATCACTAGACTTCTGTGATATTTGCCATTTTTTTCAGGTTTTTGGCTCAACAGGACCTCTTTGAAGGTCATTGTGTCTGTGACCCTAAGGGGGTTATTTATCAAGGTCTGAAATTTATCTCAATATCGGCTGCTACAAACTCCGATCTAACCCGTTCGGGTTTTTAACACTTATTTATTATTACATTTTCCTGAAAATGACCTTTGTGGGAAAAGCTCAGATTTTCACGATTTTTTCGTGAATTTTCCCCGAAAACTCAGAATTTTTCGGAGTTTTCACCTGAAGGCTCCGAAAACATAGTGAAATTGCCTGAAACCCCCGACACAATGAAAAATTAATGGGACTGTTCCCATTAACTTTTATGTAACCTCGACAGGTTTGAGAAGTCGTGTTTTTATATTCGGGCTTTTTAGCTCTCAGGGTTTAATAGTCAGTGACCCTCCATTTGAAAGCTGGAAAGAGTCAGAAGAATATGTAAAATATTTCATAAACTATAAAAAAAATAAATAATGAAGACCAATTGAAAAGTTGCAGGTGAACCACCCCTTTAAAATGCACAAAAAAGCAAACAAAATAATGAGAAAAAACACAATATATACAAAATGAAGACCAACTGCAAATTGTTTTAGAAATTTTCTTTCTACATCCTATTTATTTTTTCAGTGTCACTGATATGACATTCCAAGTTGGGAGGTAATTAGGAAGGTGATGGCGACTATGAGACAATGGAGGCTTATGTGAGGCTGAAGCGACAAGTCAGTAATAGACGTTGGGGGAATACAGCAATTTAAATGAATATATAATCAGAAAAAAGGGAGGTTTCAGGCCGGTCGTGCTTGACTGAGACTAAACAGGCAGCAAACAATGACACACTGCATTTTGTAATTCACTTTCAGAGAGAATAATGTAATATATTGGCTGCCATGTGCTTGGGCCTGTTAGTGACAGAGGGTTATTAGAAGGAATAAGGTGGAAGCTGCTTGGCATATTCTGTTATATGATATGTCACTCCAGCATCTGCATGGAAATATATCAATTGTCTTGTCTACATCCATTGTGACACACAGGGGGGACTGCTCTATAGATCGACTGCACTCAAGTGGCCAAAATATGGATCTAGTACTGTGACTGTGTACTGCCCCCCCCCCCCCCGTATGTACAGTTCTGGGATAAAGTAAAGTTTCCAGATCAGTTGTAATATCAGAGATACCTACAAATACAAGAAGGGCTGCACTGGGTTTTTTCTAGCCTGCACAGAGAAATACCATAAAACTATGGCAGCATAGGTATTCCCCTGTACTAAGCACAATTCAGCAGGAACAGTCCCCTAAATTTGCTCATAATCTGTACAGAGAGATCCCATAAAACTATGGCAGCATAGGTATTCCCCTGTACTAAGCACAATTCAGCAGGAACAGCCCCTAAGTTTGCTCATAGTCTGTACAGAGAGATCCCATAAAACTATGGCGGAATAGGTATTCCCTGTACTAAGCACAATTCAGCAGGAACAGCCCCCTAAATTTGCTCATAGTCTGTACAGATAGATCCCATAAAACTATGGCAGCATAGGTATTCCCCTGTACTAAGCACAATTCAGCAGGAACAGTCCCCTAAGTTTGCTCATAGTCTGTACAGAGAGATCCCATAAAACTATGGCAGCATAGGTATTCCCCTGTACTAAGCACAATTCAGCAGGAACAGCCCCCTAAGTTTGCTCATAGTCTGTACAGAGAGATCCCATAAAACTATGGCAGCATAGGTATTCCCCTGTACTAAGCACAATTCAGCAGGAACAGTCCCTAAGTTTGCTCATAGTCTGTACAGAGAGATCCCATAAAACTATGGCAGCATAGGTATTCCCCTGTACTAAGCACAATTCAGCAGGAACAGCCCCCTAAGTTTGCTCATAGTCTGTACAGAGAGATCCCATAAAACTATGGCAGCATAGGTATTCCCCTGTACTAAGCACAATTCAGCAGGAACAGTCCCCTAAGTTTGCTCATAGTCTGTACAGAGAGATCCCATAAAACTATGGCAGCATAGGTATTCCCCTGTACTAAGCACAATTCAGCAGGAACAGTCCCTAAGTTTGCTCATAGTCTGTACAGAGAGATCTCATAAAACTATGGCAGTATAGGTATTCTCCTGTAGAATTTCATAAGCAGTGTTGTACCATTTGAAAGGGGTGCCCAAGGCAAGCCCCCACACTCAATCGCACCCCACTCTCAGTGACTAGCAAGATGGCAAATGACCACCTAACAATACCACCCCCCTTGTTACCATCATTTGTTGCCTACCCCTAGTTCCAGCCCTGTTCATGGGGCAGCAATAAAACAGCACAACTATTGAGCACCATTATTATTGTTCCCTCTTTCCCCCAGACAAAGTGAGCGATGTGCCAGGGTTCCATGTGATTCTTGGGAAGGATATAGAGCAGATTTCAGCTCAGGGAAGAGAAGGGCAACCACAGCTGGTGTATCAGTTTATGTTAAGGGATATAAATATATCCAGACTTATTTATCTAGGGCACTAGGACAGTGATTTGTTACAGTAGTGCAGAAGGGTCGTGGGCACAGGAATTTCGTTCTACAGTAGGTAACGCTATTTTACCTACAACAGACCTGTCAACCCTGAAGGTTTTTGGACATTACCCCTAGAGGGCATGGCTAGTGTGTGACAGGACATGGCTAGTGTGTGACAGGACATGGCTAGGGCGTGACCAGGGCATGGCTAGGGTGTTTTATAGTTTTGAAATGATTTGCCTTTTTCTTGCTCTTTCCAGCTCTGAAATGGGGGTCACTGACCCCATCCAAAAAAACAAAAACAAAGCTACAAGGGGTAATTTGGACCCTAGCAACCAGATTGCTGAAATGTGCATATCTGCTGAATAAAAAGCTAAATAATTCAAAAAAAAATTAAAAACGAAATACAAATCATCTCAGAATATCACTCTCCGAGTCATAATAAAAGTTAATTCAAAGGTGAACAACCCGTTTAACTGCTGTTAGTGCTCCCTAGTCTTTGTATTGTGCATCCAAACGGATACCCATGTACCATTCCAGCCTGCCCATCATAAATACAGCACTGCCATGTTTTCATGAGTAAAGGCGCAATTCTTTACCATTCTGGAGCAGATAATTTGTACAAATTTTTTACGCTTTGTGACTAGACCCCTAATTTGTAAATGAGGCCTTTTGTCTCACATTCTTACACATAATATACCTTTTTTTTTTTTACACAAAACTCTCAAATTCGAATTGTGAATTATCCAAACTCGATTTGAGTTTTAAATCGAATTAGAATTCCGAGATTTATCATACTCTGGCCCTTTAAGAACTCAAATTTGACTATTCGCCACCTAAAACCTGTCAAGGGGAGAGGTCCAGGGATCAATTTGGTGATGATTGCAGCCTTCCTGACATCTAGTTTTTTCGAGAAAAAAAATCAGAATTGAGTTTTTTAAATTCGATTACAGTTTTTCTAATTCGAATCGAGTTTTCGGTTCGATTAAATTTGTCCGCGCTGAGAAAATTCAATTTTATTAAAACATTTAGATTGGTCAAATTTCTAATTTATGGGAGTTTTAAATAAATCACATGAGTTTGAAATTCGACCCTTAATAAATTTGCCCCATAGTATACAAATATGTAATATTTGTAATATGATAGACAAATATACCAATATACAAATTGTGGAATGGAAGGGGGGAAGAAAGTCCACTTAAAAATTTTGATCACCTTAAATACATGACCTAAAATCATGTGGGTTCGATTTGGCCAGACTGTTGGATTCGGCTGATTTGGAATTCTGCTGTAAGATGGCTCGGATTTGGCTGAATTCCAAACTGAATCCAGTATTTGGCCCATCACTACATATAATTATATGATGCTGCATCTGTACTTAACATTTGGTAATATTTTCAGAAAGCCTTTACTTTCAGAATACTTGCTCTTTAAATTGCCCCAGGGAAGGAGGAGCTTGTGTGAATCTCAGTTCTCAGTAATTATGGCAATTATGTGCTTCTTGCTCAAGCTGGAACAAAAGAGGAACAAAAACTTGTGCCATGTGACATTTTTGGCCACGCCCCTTTTATGGCCACACCCTAATTACCATGTCCATTTGACAAAATTTGGCATAATTTATGAAAGTCTGAACACATTTCTGGGAGTTTTAGTGCAATGTTTTATGTGTTATAATAGTTTTGCTAATGAAGGTGAATCATCCTCAGTTCTCGCAAGAGACCGGCTTATTTTACAATTGTATCTTTGCTTATCTTAAATTGTTACAAAAGTATCCACGTTCAGCTGTGAGTGTTCTGGGCTCTCTGACAAAAAGTCTCTTATTTAAATTGTTTCAAAAACATTGTGTCTTTTTCTGGCGTCAGTGCAGGAGATCAAAAAGAAAGTCGGGACTAGGGATGGGTGAATTTGACCCGTTTAGTTTAGTCAAAAATTCGCCGCCGACGCCCATTAAAGTCTATGGGCGTCAAAAAATTTTTGTCGCGTGGTGAAATATTTTTGAAGTCTATAGGCATAATGTTTGCGCCATAACAAGGTGAAAAAATGTGCCCATCCCTAGTCGGGACATTTCAGTAACAATCAGGGACTGCGGGTTGAGCTGTCAAAATCAGGACTGTCCCACAGAAAACGGAACAGTTGGGAGCTATGTCCAAGTAGAGATTTTGGCAGTGAGAGAGTAGAATTGCAGGATTAATAGGTAAAGATGGAGAGATTAGGGTTTTAGGCAGAGCAGGAACTAGGGGAAGGTAGAGTAGGCACGTGTATAGGGCACAAACTTGGGGGGCGCCAGGCAATATCTTCTCTGTCACCTACCCCATGTCCGGTCCCCTCTCTCCCCGACTTTGGGTGCTAATTTTCAGCATAATTGCGCTTCTGCGTATGCGGCGCTCTGCCGGTGCCATGACTGGCCAGGTTGCCTAGGGCGCCTGGCCCGGCATTGGTCTAAGAACACTTATTTAAAGTTTACAACTATTTCTTTATTGGGGGTTTGGCATACCTCCCAACTGTCCCTTTTTCGGAGGGACAGTCCCTCTTTTGACAGCTCAACCCGCAGTCCCTCATTTGTACTGGAAAGTCCCTCTTTTCTCTGCACTGAACAGCCATACAAAGAAACAAAGTTTATCACTTAATTGGCTTTTAGCAGAGAGCCCAGAACAGCTAACAGGTGCAAATAAGATACGTTGTAACAATTTTGAGACACAAAAACACAGTTTAGATAAGGAGAATATTTTCAAACTTTCATAACCTGCCAAATTTTGTAAAACAAACATGGTAATTAGGGGGTGTGGCCACAGAAAGGGTGTGGTCAAAAAATTGCTGCGCTACGTGCGGAAAAAAATTTTTTGTCCCTCTTTTTACTTCCAAAATGTTGGGAGGTATGGGTTTGGTCCCTTTAAGAGGGGGTGTGTTTTCCCTGAGATGTAGGAAGAGGAAGTGATATTCATATGAAAGAGTCTAAACTGTTCTTTGAGTTCTTATTAAGCTCATTCATTTCAGAAAATCCTATTTTATAAGTCATCTGCTTCCTCACCCAATGGCATGAGCAGCCAGCACTAGCTTTCTGTTTCTGCAGAACAGGAAGTGAACTGTACAAAGGGTTATTTCCTTACCTCCATTTAAGAAACGATATTGTACACCTGTATTTATACGTTTTAGCATGGGCCTCAAGGGATTCCTCACTTTTCCATGTAACAACCACTAATTACTCCCCATATATATTCCTAAATATTATTTTCCATAGGTTGAAGGCTTTCCTGTTAGGCCATTTTAAAGTTAAAGCTTAAAGGGGTTGTTCACCTTTAAAGTAACTTTTAGTATGATGTAGAGAGGGATATTCTAAGACAATTTGCAATTGGTTTTCATTTCATATTATTTGTGGTTTTGGAGTTAATTATCTTTTTATTCAGCCGCTCTCCAGTTTGCAATTTCAGCCATCTGGTTGCTATGGTCCTAAATACTAGGGATGCACCGAATCCAGGATTCGGTTCGTGATTCAGCCAGGGTTCGGCATTTTTCAGCAGGATCCGGATTCGGCCCGAATCCTTCTGCCTGGCTGAACCGAATCCGAATTTGCATATGCAAATTAGGGGTGGGGAGGGAAATCCCGTGAATTTTTGTCACAAAATAGAAAGATAAGCAATAAAAAGTAACAATAACAATACATTTCTAGCCTTACAGAATATTTGTTTTTTAAATAGGGTCAGTGACCCCATTTGAAAGCTGGAAAGAGTCAGAAGAAAAAGGCAAAAAAATAAAAAAACTATAAAAGATAAACAATAACAACCAATTGAAAAGTTGACCGTTCTATAACATACTAAAAGTTAACTTAAAGGTGAACCATCCCTTTATGAGTTAAAAAGACAGCCAGGCTGCAAAACTGCAGAAGAAAAGTAGAGTTTCTCCAGGTCTAGTAACCCCTAGCAACCAAGTGTTACCTGCTGATTTGTTGCTGTTGGTTACTAGACCTGGAGCAAACTTTGCACCCATTATTGCATTCCTAGCCTGGACTAGAGTCACAAAAATCCGGCCTGCTCTCAAGCTGTGACGGCAGAAAAATGCGAAGTTTCTGGCGTTTTGCCTGACAAGAGCTTTAACCAGAAATTCAGCTTTAAATGAACTATGTTATAGTCAGAACTAAATCAATTGGTTTTGATTCTGTAATATGAATATACTTCCTGGTGCAAAATAATAAACAAACATACAGAGAAGCCTATAGAGCTTGTATCATTGTGTTTGGTCCTTGAAGGGCACGCAGGTCAGCATAGGGTTAACAATATAAAATGACTGTTTCTCTATTAAAATAAAGCTTCTTAGGAAGTGGCTAAACTCTCGGGATCCCACTAACCATCGTTAGTGCTATTGATGGAGGGTGCTGAGAGCTGCGGGGCCACACCCGAGTTTGGCTGATCTGGTGGGGAGTCATTTGCTGGAAATGATTCACTTGATACCACTGTCCCGGATCTTAGTAACAGAGTGGTACTTACGTCTCGGCATCCCTGAGGTCTTGCCCGTGTGATTTAAAGAGGTGGTTCACCTTTAAGTCAACTTTTAGTATGTTATAGAATGGCCCATTCTAAGCAACTTTTCAACTGGTCTTCATTATTAATTTTTTATAGTTTTTGAATTATTTGCCTTCTTCTTCTAAAACTTTCTAGTTTTCAAAGGGGGTCACTGACCCCATCTAAAAAAACAAATGCTCTGTAAGGCTACAAATGTAATGTTCAGGCCTGGATTTGTGGAAAGGACACATAGGCCCGGGCCTAGAGCGGCAGGATTTTAGGGGGGCCGCAATGCTGCCCAACCACACCCACATTTGTTCAAAAACACTGGGGATGCGCTGGAGATACAATAATTATTTAAATTCCCATGCGCCAATCCGCATTGCTCCAGATGATGAAAATTTGCACGAATAAAGAGGAGGGGACGGGCGAAGAACGGCAGTAGGCCTAGGGGCACCCACTACATAAATCAGGCCCTGGTATTGTTATTGTTACGTTTTATTACTCATCTTTCTATTCAGGCCTCTCCTATTCATATTCCAGTTTCTTATTCAAATCAGTGCATGGTTGTTAGGGGAATTTGGACCCTAGCAACCAGATGGCTGAAATTGCAAACTGGAGAGCTGCTGAATAAAAAGCTAAATAACTCAAAAAACCACAAATAAGAAAAAATTAAAACCAATTGTAAATTGTCTCAGAATATCACTCTCTATATAGTACTAAAAGATCTTCACATTTCTCCTGTTTTATGGAATGTGAAATTTCTTATCAAATCTGAAGGCAAACACTTCAACATCAAGATTCCATGGGAAGGGAGCATGTGATAACCAGTATTATGCCAAGGTGGACTCATAAACATACCAGGAACATAACTAGGGGTTCTGGCATCACTACAATCCTCTCCATGTTCATTTTACAAAATGTGGCAGGTTATGAAAGTTTGAACACATTTCTGTGGCTTTTATGTGTTATTAGTTTTGCTAATGAAGGTGAATTGCCCTTTAAGCTGCAAGTCACAGTTTCCCCAAGAGACCTGCTTATCTTAAATTGTTACAATTGTTTCTTTGCTTATCTTAAATAGTTACAAATGTATCTGAGTGCACCGGCCATGAATTCTAGGCTCTCTGCCAAAAGCCAATTACGTTTTAGAATCTTTTTCTGGCTGTTCGGTGCAGGAGATCAAAGAGATCAAGTCTGAACATTTTCGTAACAATCCGGGACTGTAGGTTGAGGTGTCAAAATCAGGACTGTCCTGATAAAGACAGGACAGTTGGGAGGTATGAGATTGTATTTCCAAGTTAAGAATTTGGCGCACCTTTATCTGCCTCAAACTTCTCCTCTCCCCTTTAGGGTCGACTTCGGAAAACAAAGTGCGCCGAGTGCCTGTCCCCAGGTGATTTACATTTTAGACGGCAGAAGCCAGGGGAAGGCAGATCGAGGCGATTCGTCACCGCTAATCAGAGGAGTCGCCTGGCAACTAATCTCCCCGAATCTGCCCATGTGGCCAGACCCTTAGGGATCTATTACTAGGGAGTATACCACTTAAACTGGCACAATGGCAAACTGTTTTGCTTTTTCCCAAACACCCAACTCGCCTGTAACAAACTAATGAGCTCTCTATAAACAAAACCCTCCCTTCCCCAATCTGTATCTTTTGTTAGGCTTTGAGTTAAGGAGCATCTCTTTATTTAAAATTATCCAAACTCGATTTGAGTATTTTTTTAAAAAATTCGATTTCGATTTTCGAGATTTATCATACTCTGGCCCTTTAAGAATTCGAATTTGACTATTTGCTACCTAAAACCTGGCAAATTGCTGTACATTTGAGTTTTTTGTAGCCTTTCGGACATTCGAGTTTGATCAAATTTTAATCAAAAAAACAGGCTGTTTAACTTCGTCCGACGTTTACAAATTAGATTTTTTTGAGAAATCTCCCAAAGTCGCACAAGGCTAAAGTTTGAGCTTGTCAATAGCAGCAATGATCCAGGACTTCAAACTTGTCACAGGGGGTCACCATCTTGGAAAGTGTCTGTGACACTCACATGCTCAGTGGGCTCTGATTGGCTGTTGAGAAGCTAAGCTTAGGGCTCGTCACTAATTATCCAGCAGAAAATGAGCTTCCCTGGCTGTAATATAAGCTGATGCTACAGGTTTGCTGATTATTAAATTCTGATGCTAATTGCACTGGTTTCTGGGCTGCCATGTAGTAATTATGTGTATTAATTACTAATCAGCCTTATATTGTGACATTTCTATTCTATGTGTACTGTATATTGTGAGTGGCTCCCTAAGCTCAGTAAGTGACAGCAGCACAGAGCATGTGCAGTGAATCAGCAGAAAAGAAGATGGGGAGCTACTGGGGCATCTTTGGAGACACAGATCTTTACTGCTAAAGGGCTGTGGTTGCCTTGGGCTGGTACAGAAGCACAAAACATCATGTACAACATTTCTAGCTACTTCTTTAGTTAGGCTTTAATCACTGCCTACATAATGCAGATACTCACCTCTTATCCCAATCTTTCCCACCCCTCTGGATACTTACACAATCCCTCCAAAGTTGGGGGGTCAAAACACACTTTATATCACAAGGCTATAAAAGCTGATGACCCTTTCCTGGGAGCAATTGCAATTGAAATGAAGGAATATTAGTGCCAATGTAGATGTAACAGTTGGTGTGAGTGTGCGATGAGTATGGCAGTGCCAGCAGAGTAGTTATTCCTACTGGGGTTTCTTTCTATTGATTCTTCACTTACATCCACCTTTGGCCAACTTGCCGTTAGATCAAGAGCCAAGAGCTTGGCCAAACATTGTGACATTTAGTGTTTGTATTATTGCCTACACCCTGCTCCCCCCACCCAACACTAAGAATAAAACTCTGTGTTACCCTCTCCCCACCCTTCTGCCAGTGACTCAGCGCTGCACAGTCTTTCCACTCGCATCTGGTCGTCATTTAACTGCAACCAGCCAACCATTGCTTTATATATATATATATATATTCCACTGGGGCAACATGGGGGTAAACTAGAGCCAGATGTATCAACCAGTGCAGTACCAATTCCAATAGAAATGCTTGGGGTACGGATATAAGGGGATGTGCCAACCTCCATCTCAGCCAATGGCAGTGTTATTAGGGGCGCCACCGACACGGAGATGCAAAACCAAAAATAAAATGTTTCCTAATGAAAGAAAATAATTCTAAGCAGCTTCTCAATATTCATTATATTTAGTGGTTATAAAGTTATGCGTCGATGAAAGCGGCATCTGCCTGAATTTGTCTGTTCTCTGGCTCTGACTCTTGAAACAAAGTAGCAGAAGTCATACAAGTTTCCTCCCTCGGCTCGTTTCTACTACTTTGTTTCACGGCAGCAGTGAATATATATTTATATATATATATATATATATATATATATATATATATATATATATATATATATATATATATATATATATATATATATATATATATATATATATATATATACAAAAGTCATGAATATCTTGTAAATTATATCCTTATAAATGGTGAGTTCTGATGTCATCAGTTATAAACGGTGAGTTCTGATGTCATTTCTGTCACATGACTAACTGAAACTTGTGTATTATAATAAATAAAGTACCCCCAGTTGCAAAATATGAGGATATTAGAATATATATACAGTATATATATATATCTGAGCTGCCCCCGTGCACAGAAACCCAATGTATACAAAATAAAATAAAAAACCAGCACCGGGGTCTTGACTTGAAAAACGTGATATATTTTTATTACATGGTATGTAAAACCGACGTTTTGGTCCCCATTGGGACCTTTATCAAAATAAATATAAAGGTCTGTAAAACGTCAGTTTTACATACCATGTGATAACAATATATCTCTTTTATATATCAAGACCCCTGGTGCTGTTGTTTTGTTCTATTTTATATATACTGTGTCTATATATCTATATATCTATAAATATATATATATATATATAATACACTAAAGCCATGAATATACTGTAAATTAAATCCTTATAAATAGCTCTTAGTGATGCCATCAGTTATAAATGGGGCTTAGTGATGTCATTAAAAATTGTGCATTATAATAAATAAAGTATCCCCTGTTAGAAAATATGAGGATTTTAGAAATTACCTCGGAGTTCCCTGACCTGTCGGCCTCGTGCTTTTATATAGTCATGGAACGCCTCTGTGACTTATAATAACCTTATATTTTACAATAGGGAGAACTTTATTCGCTATATGTTAAAAATAAGTATATTGGAAAAATAGCTCAGAATTAAATTTTCTATCATTAGGCAAAAATAAGGGTTCTTTAATGACACACCCCCATATGCAATACAAGGCACTAAGTTTGCTCAGGAGCGGTAACCCATAACAACCAATAGGATATTTGCTTTTGAACAGGTGACAAGTAATTTCTACCTTCTGATTGGTTGCTATGGGTTATTGCTCCTGGGCAAACATAGTGCATTTATAATAGATGCCAAATTACTATTCACACTATACACACATCATTGCAGCTCCTTCCCCTAGAAACACCTCTCCCTATTATATAAAGTATCCCACCTTTACAGTCTGTACCCCCTAACCATATTGCTTATATACATATTATGCTATTTATATCCTCGTCCCTGACACCATCTTGCTCGGCAATATACACTATGCGACTTACCCCTAACACCATCTTGCCTTACCATACACACCATTCCCAATAAACAGATACATTTGTTCATTATTGCTGCATTAATTCCTGGGCTGCTAGACTACAAAAAGTGTAGGGAACGTGGCAGTTGCTTGTACTTATATCCCCCACTAAAGGCTCCATGATGATTGTACATTTCTTATAGTTTTAATATTTATGACATAGCAGATGCAGCTTCATCCTCTTGATTGTTTGTGGTTTTATTGGGCAAGGGAGTCTGTATTTGGAGAGGAAGGACCCCGCCCAGGGTAGGTTGCTACACTAATCATTTTCTGCAGTCCTTTTCCCCTTTGCTTTATTTAGAAAGGGTAGGAGGGAGAGCCGTTTCCTCCCATCACCTGCACAGTAACTGTCATTGGCTTTAAAGGAGAACTAAACCCTAAGAATGAATGTGGCTAAAAATGTCATATTTTATATAGTGAACTTATTGCACGAGGCTACAGTGTCAGCTTGTCAATAGCAGCAATGATCCAGGACTTCAAACTTGTCACAGGGGGTCACCATCTTGGAAAGTGTCTGTGACACTCACATGCTCAGTGGGCTCTGATTGGCTGTTGAGAAGCTAAGCTTAGGGCTCGTCACTAATTATCCAGCAGAAAATGAGCTTCCCTGGCTGTAATATAAGATGATGCTACAGGTTTGCTGATTATTAAATTCTGATGCTAATTGCACTGGTTTCTGTGCTGCCATGTAGTAATTATGTGTATTAATTACTAATCAGCCGTATATTGTGACATTTCTATTCTATGTGTACTGTATATTGTGAGTGAGTCCCTAAGCTCAGTAAGTGACAGCAGCACAGAGCATGTGCAGTGAATCAGCAGAAAAGAAGATGGGGAGCTACTGGGGCATCTTTGGAGACACAGATCTTTACTGCTAAAGAGCTGTGGTTGCCTTGGGCTGGTACAGAAGCCAAAACATAATGTAAAACATTTCTAGCTACTTCTTTAGTTAGGCTTTAGTTCTCCTTTAGGAAGAAAGAGAAGAAAATAGGGCAAGTGTTTGTTGCAGGGAAGCGCTGTGCTTGGGGTGGGTACAGGCAGGGAAGCAGCTGGAGGCACAGGGAATGTATATAAACTCTCTTGGGCTCTACTTCTTTCTCTATTTAAACACATTTACTAAGCTCGAGTGATGGATTCGAAGTAAAAAAAACTTTGAATTTCGAAGTTTTCTTTGGGGTACTTCGACCATCGAATAGGCTACTACGACCTTCGACTATGACTTTGATTTGAACGATTCGAACTAAAAATCGATAGTCGAAGTACTGTCTCTTTAAAAAAAACTTCGACTACATACTTCCGCAGTTTAAACCTACCGAGGGGGGACCTTCCCCATCAGTTTTCTAAGGTTTTTTTGATCGAAGAAAAATCCTTCGATCGACCGATTAAAATCCTTGGAATCCTTCGATCGATCGATCGTAGGATTTGCAGTAAATCCTTCGAATTCAATATTCGAATTCGTAGGATTTTACTTTGGGGTCGAATTCGAGGGTTAATTGAATAAATTAAGTAAATGTGCCCCCAAGTTTCACCTGGAATCTATGTAGGAGCTTGCTTGTGATTGGCCAGATCAGATCAATAGATAGCACGGTAATATAAATTCCTGCGCTGGATAATATATTATATACAAATGTATATAATATATCAGAGACTGTATATTTATCCTGTGTGAATAAAGTCATTTCTGGCAGGGATTCCTGGAAAGGATTCTATTTCTGATAGTCCGAGGCACAGAGAGAACGAGAGTGAGAGAGATAGGAAGGGAAGAGCCTGCTTCTCTATATAGATAATATACAAAAATAAAATGCTTCCCAAAACCCAAATCATGTTATTTTTGGCTACATAAATAAATGAGATCTCCACAAACCTAGATCTGTATAAAAAAAGCACAGCTCCAATAACAGTCTGTATGTAACTGGGTTTCTACTAGTGATTCTGAATTTAACTTACCCTTTATTTAAATAGTGCTGTTCTGCAGAGACTCCTCCCAGAGGAGCTAACAGTCTGACTTCTCTGGCAAACAGGGCTGTAATTGGGTCTGGTTCTGCCAATGGCACTGGACCTCTGACCTCCCCCCTCTCCTCTTTCAGGTACTGATCATGGAAGTGAGATGAGCCCCATGCACAGGTCAATGGCCACATGGAATGACCAGGTCAGCGGCACGTGTATGGGCCACTTCTTATTGAGTCTCAGGACACTTATTACTGATCCGTGGCACTCACTCCTATGGAGCTTTCAGCACTAAAACAGAGAGAAGACCCCAAACTGTGCTCAGACGTAGGGCCCGGCACAAGGACACTGGTTGCTCTTTCACACTGAGCTCTGCTTTATGTGTAAGGAAAGGCCAAGCAGTTAAAGTGATATTTAAGAGGTTTCCATGCAGCTTTAGTTTCCTTTCTCGGTCTGTATCACTGTGGAAAAATGTCGTCCACCCAAAATTATAATGTTTTCTGTCAGAATAGGATGTGTGTAGCCCACAGAAAGAGTTGTTTATAGCGACTCAGCTCACTCTGAACAATATTTAGATCAACTCCCACCCACCCATCCATAACTGGCAGTAACTACCCATTAAAGCTGGTTATTTCAGCTGCCTATTTGGTCCGTGTATGGGCACCTCGACTACCTTCCAAACAGATATAATAAAACTCCAAATAGTAAGATGATTACTCACCACATAAGGGAAGAGGCCCAGGTGCACAACCCTGAGCCCTCAGTATAGGGAGCGGACAAACCGAAAACACTTTAGAGCAGGCACTAGTATGAAGGCAATCTTCCACCAGGCAGTTAAATCAAAGTAAAGGTGGCCATAGACGCAAAGATCCGATCGTTTGGCCACATCACCAAACGAGCGGATCTTTCCCCGATATGCCATTAACAAACATGGCTATATAGGGGGTAATCTGATTGTTCGGCCATATGGCCGAACGATCCGATTACGATGTGCCGTGGGCTCCGGCGGGATCGGTCGGGTCAAAATCAAACCTGACCAAACAACCGATCTCCGCTGGACGAAAGATGTCGGCACACGTACGATAGGATCTGTGTGTCTATGGCCACCATAAAAGGCATGTAGATCTTTTATCTGTCTAGCCCTTGTTCATGGTCCTTGAGGATCAGTAGATAGGCCTCGCTAATAGCAGCCCCCCACCCTGCTCATTACTCTCTGTCTCTCTCACGTGTGCATTTGGGGTGTGCGGTTTGATCACAGACTACATTGGCGCAGTGTTGCAGTCCAGCCCAGAAGTTCCCGTTATGATCCAATTGTTGGACCAGAGACCAGAAGATTGGATCCATCCAATTTGGCCCAGCATATAAGTGGCTGAATCAGCAAGATCCGCTTGCTTGGTGATCACACCAAATCAGTTGATTCAGTGGCATAACTAGAAGTTAAATTAAATTTAGAGCCCCAAAATATTGATAAATTGGCCTATTCTATAAACATACATTAAAAATGATCATTAATTAGGGCCATACTGGGCCCCCTATGCTCCTGCCCACCTGAAACCACAGGGACTGTTTATAAACTCAAACTATAACTTAGTACCAACCAAAAAAATGGCAACTGTGTGCTTTCTCCTCTCCCAGTGGTGTCCATCATTCATTTCAGTGGTCTAATTTAACGTATCTGAAATCCACGTTATCTGTAATTTTCTGGATTAATTAGATCTTGGCCTAACTGAGATTTTTTGTCCTTTGATCTTATTTATCAGACACACAGAACCTAATGTCCCGACTCCCACTCCAGAGGTTTAGCAGCCCAATGTTATAATCCAGGCCATCAAAATTCACCCACAGGTGATTGTGTATGTTTGGCCAGTGGTACTGCACATGCTCAGTGTGCTCTGGGCTGCTCTTAAATGGTCCTTGGAAATCATCCGGCAGAAAATGAGCTTTGACTGATTATTAATCAATTGTAATGCACTGGATGAGATGAGATGTAGGGGCACATTTACCTAGGGTCGAATATCAAGGGTTAATTAACCCACGATATTCGACCATCGAAGTAAAATCCTTCGACTTTGAATATCGAAGTCAAAGGATTTACCGATATTCCTACGATCGAACGATTGAATCCTTCGAATCAAACGATTCGAAGGATTTTAATCCATCAATTGAAGGATATTCCTTCGATCAGAAAATTGTTAGAAAGCCTATGGGGACCTTCCCCATAGGCTAACATTGGCCTCGGTAGGTTTTAGGTGGCGAATTAGGGGGTCGAAGAATTTTTTAAAGAGACAGTACTTCGACTATCGAATAGTCGAATAGTCAAACGATCTTTAGTTCGAATCGTTCGATTCAAAGTCGAAGGTCGTAGTCGAAGGTCGAAGTAGCCCATTCGATGGTCGAAGTAGCCAAAAAACCCATTCGAAATTCGAACTATTTTTCCTCTATTCCTTCACTCGAACTAAGTAAATGGGCCCCGTAATGTGACACTAAATTATTAGCCTTGTACCAAGACTTTTAGATTATGAATATATATATTGTGTTCTGAGTGGGGCCCTAAATTCAGAGCTTGTGCCACGATTCAGAAAAAAAAAAACCGAGGGGGTTATTTTGAAGGCACAAATGTTACTGCTAAAGGGCTGTGGGTGCCTTGGTGAAGTTATAAAGCCCAAAACTTAAGGTGTAACAGTGTAACACTACCTCTTGGTTAAGAGTCAGTTCTCATATAAGAATAAAGTTGCAGAGAAATTAAACAGGATACCGAGAAGGTCAAGATTAATTAACACAGTTTAGAAGAAATGACTTGCCAAATGATGACCCCTTTAGTAAATGGGCAGGGTAATAAAACAAGAACTGGGGTAAAAACATGTTACTGAGACACGTTTAAGGGTAAATTCTAGTTGAACTACCTTACTAGTATAGTCCTTCAAGAGTTACAGGATGGCAGTAACTTTGCCAACACGAGCTTATGTGAAAACTTGTATATGTTTTTTGTTCCCGGCACTAACCTCTCCCCGAATTGAATAGACACTGGTATTTGCAGCTGAAGAAGCTCCTGCCTATTATTGCTGTGTGAATAAGTGAACTGAGCTGGTTTCCAGGTGCTGCACCACCTTATGGCTGCAGGCAAAGCACGGAGTATTAGGGTGGGTGGTTTTAATAACACATTATCCCTGAAACAAGATGTTCGCAATGCTGGAGTGCAAAAAGGAGGAGACAGAGCTTTGTTCTTTCATTCTGCTTTGTAGGTATTAAACCTTCCTGCGTGTGCCAAATATTCTCCTTGCAAAGGTTTCTAAACACACAGGCTCAATAAGAAGGGAAGAACTGGATAACTCACGGGGACCCTTTATTCTCCCGAGTGTTGAGATCAGCTCAAATAAACGCTTCTGCCCAATACTACGGCCAAGCCCAATGTGAAGCTGTGGGGTCTGGCCTGTGACCCTCTGGCTGTTGGATTAACACTGGGCTACAGGCTGACCTGGTAAATAAGTGACATTAGGACCGCCATCAGAAATCGCAGGGCCCCATACGACAACATTTCCTGTGCCCCCTGGACTGCGCCCACCACAAGCCCCACCTACAGGTCCGCCCTCCACACTCCACAGGTCCGCCCCCCACCACACAGTAAAAAAACAAAAAAAATATTGGTGGCTAGGGTTCCCACATGTCAGGGCCCCCCATAAAAAAACAATTGTGGCCAGGGCCCCCACTAAAAAATATTGGTGACTAGGACCCCACATGAGAAAAAAAATTGGTGGCCAGGGCCCCACCCTACATTATAAGAAAATTGGTGGCCAGGGCCCCTTAAACGTCCAGGCCTTCCCGAAGTCAGCAGCTCTCAGAAAGATGGGGGGCCCGGCTAATCAAGTAAGTGTGGCGTGGCTAGGCCCCCCCTTACCCTTGGGGCCCCCTACAACTCTACCCCCTGTCGGCGGCCCTGAGTGACAGCAACATTTATTATAAATACTAATTTAAAAGGTTTATTTTAAACTGTTATATTGGTACCAGCTTGTTAAACAGTGGTGCAGGTACAGGTACCCCACCATACTAAGGGGTGTGAGTAAACTGGAGACACAGAATAGCTACACTAGGGGGGTTATTTATTAAAGTCCGAATGTAAAAAACTCGAAGAATTCTAATTTTTTTTACCATAAAATATGATTTTTTTTTTTAAAAAAAAGGAATTTTCGTGATTTATTATACCCCGAGGATGGAAAAAGTCTGAATCCGAAAATCTGGCATCTCAGACCTGCCGAGGTTGTATATAAGTAAATGGGAGAAGTCCTGACCTGCGCTGGGTTTCGTGCAAAAATATGAAGATTTCATGATTTTTGGGAAAAATTTTAAAAATTGAAAATCTGAAAAATTCATATGTTTTGAAGTTTCCTATTATCTTCACTATTTTTTCAAGTTTTTTCCCACACTGTAATTTTTCAGGGGAAATGTATTGATAAATGAAGGGGAAATAACCTGTGCAGATTTGGTCAGAGTATATTTCACAAAATAACGAGATAAATTCAGATTTTGATAAATAACCCCCTAGGAGTGTCTCAGTGAGGTTTCTAGGGTAAGGAAGGGCATATATTTATATACCAGCTCTGGAAAACTGTTTATCACCTTGATTTACCCTGGCACAGAGTTTTTATTCCCCCTGCCCACTCGTTAGGGCATCCACTTATGGCACTTCCCTCCACACTAAAGGACTAGTACCAGTACAGAATGTGTTCTACCGTCCAACAAATCCTTATGTAGAATTAAAATAATCAGTTTTTTTAGTGGTGTATTCACTCATTTAATGAGCAGTTTTGTGTCTCTTTACACTGCTTTCCTTTTATACTGAAGTTGCAGACTCGTCCCTTTAAAGCCCAACACATATTAAATCCACATCCTGCACATCTAATTAACCCTTCATTAAAAACAGACTGTAGATTACAGTTCAGCTGAGAATGCCAGGGCTACATGTTCCAATCACACAATCACTGTCCCTTCCTTCTACTATCACCACTGTTACTATAGGCACCATCTCTCCCTACTATACCTGCTATCCCACAGTCACACTCCCTTCCCAGAGACTATTATCCCACTGTTACTATAGGCACCATCTCTCCCTACTATACCTGCTATCCCACACTCTCACTCCCTTCCCAGAGACTATTATCCACTGCTACTATAGGCACCATCTCTCCCTACTATACCTGCTATCTCACAGTCACACTCCCTTCCCAGAGACTATTATCCACTGTTACTATAGGCACCATCTCTCCCTACTATACCTGCTATCTCACAGTCATACTCCCTTCCCAGAGACTATTATCCACTGTTACTATAGGCACCATCTCTCCCTACTATACCTGCTATCTCACAGTCACACTCCCTTCCCAGAGACTATTATCCACTGTTACTATAGGCACCATCTCTCCCTACTATACCTGCTATCTCACAGTCATACTCCCTTCCCAGAGACTATTATCCACTGTTACTATAGGCACCATCTCTCCCTACTATACCTGCTATCTCACAGTCACACTCCCTTCCCAGAGACTATTATCCACTGTTACTATAGGCACCATCTCTCCCTACTATACCTGCTATCCCACATTCACACTCACTTCCCAGAGACTATTATCCACTGTTACTATAGGCACCATCTCTCCCTAATATACCTGCTATCCCACAGTCACACTCCCTTCCCAGAGACTATTATCCACTGTTACTATAGACACCATCTCTCCCTACTATACCTGCTATCCCACAGTCACACTCCCTTCCCAGAGACTATTATCCACTGTTACTATAGACACCATCTCTCCCTACTATACCTGCTATCCCACAGTCACACTCCCTTCCCAGAGACTATTATCCCACTGTTACTATAGACACCATCTCTCCCTACTATACCTGCTATCCCACAGTCACACTCCCTTCCCAGAGACTATTATCCACTGTTACTATAGACACCATCTCTCCCTACTATACCTGCTATCCCACAGTCACAGTCCCTTCCCAGAGACTATTATCCACTGTTACTATAGGCACCATCTCTCCCTACTATACCTGCTATCCCACAGTCACACTCCCTTCCCAGAAACTATTATCCACTGTTACTATAGACACCATCTCTCCCTACTATACCTGCTATCGCACAGTCACACTCCCTTCCCAGAGACTATTATCCCACTGTTACTATAGGCACCATCTCTCCCTACTATACCTGCTATCCCACAGTCACACTCCCTTCCCAGAGACTATTATCAAAAAGTTACTATAGACACCATCTCTCCCTACTATACCTGCTATCCCACAGTCACACTCCCTTCCCAGAGACTATTATCCAAAGTTACTATAGACACCATCTCTCCCTACTATACCTGCTATCCCACAGTCACACTCCCTTCCCAGAGACTATTATCCAATGTTACTATAGACACCATCTCTCCCTACTATACCTGCTATCCCACAGTCACACTCCCTTCCCAGAGACTATTATCCAATGTTACTATAGACACCATCTCTCCCTACTATACCTGTTATCCCACAGTCACACTCCCTTCCCAGAGACTATTATCCACTGTTACTATAGGCACCATCTCTCCCTACTATACCTGCTATCTCACAGTCACACTCCCTTCCCAGAGACTATTATCCACTGTTACTATAGACACCATCTCTCCCTACTATACCTGCTATCCCACAGTCACAGTCCCTTCCCAGAGACTATTATCCACTGTTACTATAGGCACCATCTCTCCCTACTATACCTGCTATCCCACAGTCACACTCCCTTCCCAGAGACTATTATCCACTGTTACTATAGGCACCATCTCTCCCTACTATACCTGATATCCCACAGTCACACTCCCTTCCCAGAGACTATTATCCAAAGTTACTATAGACACCATCTCTCCCTACTATACCTGCTATCCCACAGTCACACTCCCTTCCCAGAGACTATTATCCAAAGTTACTATAGACACCATCTCTCCCTACTATACCTGCTATCCCACAGTCACACTCCCTTCCCAGAGACTATTATCCAATGTTACTATAGACACCATCTCTCCCTACTATACCTGCTATCCCACAGTCACACTCCCTTCCCAGAGACTATTATCCACTGTTACTATAGACACCATCTCTCCCTACTATACCTGCTATCCCACAGTCACACTCCCTTCCCAGAGATTATTATCCACTGTTACTATAGGCACCATCTCTCCCTACTATACCTGCTATCCCACAGTCACACTCCCTTCCCAGAGACTATTATCCCACTGTTACTATAGACACCATCTCTCCCTACTATACCTGCTATCCCACAGTCACACTCCCTTCCCAGAGACTATTATCCACTGTTACTATAGGCACCATCTCTCCCTACTATACCTGCTATCCCACAGTCACACTCCCTTCCCAGAGACTATTATCCACTGTTACTATAGGCACCATCTCTCCCTACTATACCTGATATCCCACAGTCACACTCCCTTCCCAGAGACTATTATCCAAAGTTACTATAGACACCATCTCTCCCTACTATACCTGCTATCCCACAGTCACACTCCCTTCCCAGAGACTATTATCCAAAGTTACTATAGACACCATCTCTCCCTACTATACCTGCTATCCCACAGTCACACTCCCTTCCCAGAGACTATTATCCAATGTTACTATAGACACCATCTCTCCCTACTATACCTGCTATCCCACAGTCACACTCCCTTCCCAGAGACTATTATCCACTGTTACTATAGACACCATCTCTCCCTACTATACCTGCTATCCCACAGTCACACTCCCTTCCCAGAGATTATTATCCACTGTTACTATAGGCACCATCTCTCCCTACTATACCTGCTATCCCACAGTCACACTCCCTTCCCAGAGACTATTATCCCACTGTTACTATAGACACCATCTCTCCCTACTATACCTGCTATCCCCACAGTCACACTCCCTTCCCAGAGACTATTATCCACTGTTACTATAGGCACCATCTCTCCCTACTATACCTGCTATCCCACAGTCACACTCCCTTCCCAGAGACTATTATCCACTGTTACTATAGACACCATCTCTCCCTACTATACCTGCTATCCCACAGTCACACTCACTTCCCAGAGACTACTATCTCACTGATACTATAGACACCATCTCTCCTACATTTTTCTCCTAGTACTGGTCCTGCTACTGATGTTCTGTGTGGGCCCAGGGCAGTCACCCCTTCTTGGACCCCTTAGTACAGCTTTAACACTGTCTCTGGTTATGGTGATGTCCCTTTGTGCTGAGCTGAAAACATAAGCAATACAACTGAGCACCTCCCTCCAGAAAAGCCGACACTGCTGCCCTGATGAGCAGAGCGAGAAAGACCCCAAACAGTTGATCAGCTCTCAGTTCTGCTGCTAATGAGAAGGAATTAAACGCAGGTCACATTATTAACTACCTGGAAAAGAATCTCAGGCCAGCTTATTAGAGGACTATAATAACGACCCTGTCTCCATGTTCCAGGCTCACCCCTTTAGATCTTATCAATGTGCTCATTTCAGGTAGGTAATTACATTATCTGCGGTTTCCACTGTCTGATCACGATTCCCCTTCTTTATGCCAAGGCTTTGTGTTGCACTCCAGCTTCTCCCTTGGCAATAAGTGTCTGTCTCTCTGATAGGGAATGTGAGAAATGCTTTCAGCCAGGGCTCCTCAGAAATATATGTTGTTTTTAAGTGAAGAGTCTGCTGATTCTGGGAAATTGCTTTCATTGCAAATTATTCTGCAAATGACAGTTACTTTGCTTGCCCATAAGGTTGCACAAGCCATACCCCGTGGTGCTGTTCTGTTGTAGTCTATAGAAATGATCTGCCTCTTTATAAAAATGGTGGAAAGCGGTACTGCAGGTAATCAGATCTATTTCAACCCAACCTGTATCTGTAGCTGTTCTCTGGTTAAACCTGCAAACCTCTACTGGTCAAGCTCTAGCAACCTGTTCCTATCTGCATATTTCATTCATCTCGGCTATTTCTGTTTGGATGGGATGGTCTCAGTCTATAAGTTGATTGCTTTGTAATTTGCTGTTAATCGCAGTACCACATGTCACCACTATGGCCTGCAGCAGCACCAATGGTGTTAGACAGTGAATATGTTTTGAAGCTGAACCTTGGAAAGTAGGGCCTAAGGGCACACCAGCAATAAAACCAGCCCTAGGGCTGCCATCAGGAAGTATGAGACCTCATGCTACTTAGATATTCAGCCCTCCAAAATAACCCACTGGCCCCCTGATAAAAAAGTATAAACAGGCCCATTTAAAGGAACAGTTCAGTATAAAAATGAAAACTGGGTAAATAGATAGGCTGTGCAAAATAAAAAAAAATGTGTCTAATATAGATAATTAGCCAAATATGTAATGTATAAAGGCTGGAGTGACTGGATGTGTAACATAATAGCCAGAACACTACTTCCTGCTTTTCAGCTCTCTAACTCTGAGTTAGTCAGTGACTATAAGGGGGGCCACATGGGACATAACTGTTTAGTGACTTTGCAATTGATCCTCAGCATTCAGCTCAGATTCAAAAGCAACAGTTATGTCCCATGTGCCCTCCCCCTTCAAATCTCTGATTGGTTACTGCCTGGTAACCAATCAGTAGAAAGCAAGAGAGCTGAAAAGCAGGAAGTAGTGTTCTGGCTATTATGTTACACATCCAGTCACTCCAGCTTTTTTACATTACAATTTTTTCTAATTAACCTAATTTATAGTTTTTATTTTTATACTGAATAATTTCTTTAATTAAACAAAAATATACTGCCAATATTGCACCCCAGTGTGCGCACCTTGGGGGATTGAGGGCTGCTGGGGAGCGATGTCACATAAGGGGTAGGGATCCGGTCTGGGTTGACGGGGCCCACCAAGTTTTTCCCAGTGTCCCATTGGTCCAGTCCAACGTTGATCACTGCTACTTCCCATCAATGTCTGTATATTAATTCATTATTTAATTCTGGAACTTGTGAGTCAGAGCCCTAACTGTTGTTAACAGCTCTATTAATGCCCTACCCATTTATGTCTGAAAGTCACCCACCTCATTAAGACTGTAAGCTCTTCAGGACAGGGGCCTCTTTTCTTTTCCAGGTTTCCCACCTGCCACGTCATCCCCATTAATATTAAGGCGCAGATTTAAGTGTCGAAGTGAAAATTCGAATTTAAATTTCCATTTTTTTTGGTCAAAATCAAATTGTTAATTATCCAAACTCGAGTTTTAATTTGAATTCCAAGATTTATCATACTGTGGCCTTTAAGAACTCGAATTTGACTATTCGCCACCTTAAACCTGCGAAATTGCTGTATAAGTGAATGGGAGAGGTCCAGGGATTAATTTGGTGATGTTTGCAGCCTTCCTGACATTCAAATTTTTTACATTTGATACGAGTTTTTCTAATTAGAAACTAATTCGAGTTTTTGGGTCGATTCAGTTCGTCCGAGCAGAGAAAATTCAACTTTATTAATACTTTTTAAGTTTATAGGAGTTTTAAAAAAAAACTCACATGAATTCGAAATTGGACCCTTGATAAATGCACCTCCCCATGTATTATTAAGGAGAAGGAAAGACTTCTTTCACTTGGGTGTGCCAAATGTTAAAGGATATCAAGAGGAAGCAGGGCTCAAATGGATCCACAGGATCAGAGAAAATATATTGAAAAATATATTTTTATTCTACAAAGTTAAAATTGTATATTAGCATCTCCATCCGCCCTATGTGTTTCGTACCCATTTGGGGCACTTAATCATGGGCTCTTTTGTGCCAAATATTAGGCACCCCCAAGTGATTTTATTTACTTACTTGAAACCCTGGACTGGTGCTCCTATCAGCAGAAAACTGCACCGGCCCCGGGTTCTTCTAGTGAACACCACGGAGCGATCCTCTTCCACCTTCTTCTTTCTTCTTGCGGCTGCGCAGGTGCATTAAAGTGGAAAGTCGAACTTTAACTAAAAAGTCGCTATTTCGTTCAAATGCACATGTGTCTGCCCCGGGAAATTTGAAGAAAGAAGAAGCCGGAAGAGGATCGCTCCATGGTGCTCACTGGTATAACCCCGGGCCGGTGCAGTTTTCTGCTGATAAGAGCACCAGTCCAGAGTTTCAAGTAAGTAAATACAATCACTTGGGGGTGCATAACATTTGGCACCCCCAAGTGAAAGAAGACTTTCCTTCTCCTTTAATTAGGGATGCAACAAATCCAGGATTCGGTTCGGGATTCGGCCAGGATTCGGCCTTTTTGAGCAGGATTCGGATTCAGCCAAATCCTTCTAGCCAGCGGAACCGAATCCGAATCCTAATTTGAATATGCAAATTAGGGACGGGGAGGGAAATCGCTTGACTTTTTGTCACAAAACAAGGTATGCAAATAAAGATTCGGTTCGGTATTCGCTGAATCCAAAATAGTGGATTCGGTGCAGCCCCCTTCCTTTAATGCATGATTGAGTTTTGTGCCTGGTCTCTCCTATTAATATGCAAAATAAAAGTTCAGCTCTGTATATGTACATGGGTATATACGAGTGCTTTATATTCGTGCCGCTGCCCATGGAAGCCTGCTCTCACTCTTTCCATGTAAACAGCACAGGCATTATAAACTGTGCCAAAGGCACCAGAACTTTTCTTCTTTCTGACTGTTACAGAATCCAGGACTGCATTTTAGCTGTAGTTTGACTTTAAATAAAACAGGACACCCTCCCCTGAAGGGTTAAGTGGAACACGGGCACAGCCAGCAATCAGAATTTTTTTCAGCAGGGCCGGCCTGGGTTTGGCAGCGATTTCTTGAATATTGTCTCGGGTGTGGTTTTTTTTTTTTTTCGGCAGGTTTACAATCCCAGCCTTGGCCTGGATTTCATGTGCTGAATGAAGACACAAGGCTTGGTCTTTTTACCTTCTGATGTGACGTGCTGATGTGGTTGGGTGGGGGGAGAGCGAAATCCTTACAGCGCTTCAGTAGGTGGTGTGACAAGATTAAGAGCCAAAAAAAAATCCTCTGACTTGTTTGGAAATACAGTCTAACCCTAAGGGACTGGGTGTCTCAGCAGTTCTGCATTAGACTCCAGCAGCCGGTGACGAGAGACAGTGTTCCGGTGGTGGTGGGATCCGCATCGGAGAAGGTTCCGTGGAGACATCTGGGTGTTGCATTTGGACAGCCGGATAAATACTTGTCGGTGTCAGTGGGCCGCGATGAGAGATGTCTAAGGTACAGTAAATGTTAGATAGAAACTCCTGCAGACTTGTACTCACTGATCGTGTAACCTTCCAGATGAACTACAATTCCCAGCAGCCCCCAATCACCAAAGGCACTGTTACCCAAACAATAAGCATTAACAGACTCCAACCTGAACTGGTGCCCCTACAAGGCAGCAGCAACACCAATATTTATCGCTATGAGTGATCTGGGCAGCATATATTTGCTTTCCAGATCAATATATATATATATATATATATATATATATATATATATATATATATATGTGCATTGGCACAACAAGGGGTTAACCAGATTCTGAAACTGACTGTGCTTATTTCACTTCACTGTCAGTCTCATCTCCTCCTCGCTGTGCGTGGCATTTAGTATCACGGAGGCTTTTTTTTTTTCCGACTGCCAGCTGCAACCAAAAAAGTTATTAATACAGGATATTTTCAGGAAAATGGATTTTACGGAGTTAAAACAGGCGGCTTCCAGTGCACGGCTTTACAGGGTTAAAAACAAAAAGGTTGTAAATCATAAGCGTTATATAAAGTGCAAGCTTGTGTAAACCAATGAAATGAATGTTTAACCACTTACCTGCCGCAGATCATACAGTCTACAGTCAAGCGCCCGACTGCCACGCATGATAGAGGCTACATTTCCCAGGATCCATTGCATCCTAGGGGGGAAACACGTCATTATTATTTTTATTCATACCATATTAATCTATTTATTCTTTTATTTTTGTTCAGTTGAAGGGGCGTCATTAATAGTTACAGACAGGGGACAGCAAGTAACCAACTGCAATGAATGACTGTAGAAATGAGTGCCCCTGCACTGAAGAGCTTGCAATCTAAATGTATTTTTGAACTATACAAGGCTTTTCTTTTACCGTATTTCTCTGGTCTTTTTTTTTAACAATTTGTTACTATGAGACGGACGACTGTTTTGTAGGAACTGGGCATTACAGGGGGTATGGACAATGTTTTAGGCAGTGGCGTGCCACTAGAGCTGTATTGCCTGGCACGTTGTTAAATACACAGTTAGTTATAAGTGCGTTACCCGCAGCCAATGTCATCGTTAGGAAATATCTTGGTGCAAGACGAACACACACACACACACACACTCACACACACAACCATTGCACCTGAGACAGCACACCTGCTGCAATACCACGTGCCACCAACAGGTGGCAGAATATAGGTGTTCCACTTGCCTAATTCAGCTGGCCAATCCTTTGCAAATAAATATATAATTGGCTGGTGGAGGGGGAGATTTAGAAACAAGGGCAAAGTTGAAAGCACCAGTAAAACCTACCTGCTGACTGGTTGCCATGGGTTATATACAGGTCCCAGAACTCCAAGGTAACTTGGAGTTACCTTGGAGAACTTTATTTATTATAATACACACGTTTCAGTGAGTTATGAGACAGAAATGACATCACTAAGCTCCGATTATAACTGACGACATCACTAAGCACCATTTATAAAGATATAATTTACAGGATATTCATGGCTCTTGTATATTATATAGTGAATAAAGTACCCCCTTTTTTAAAATATAAGGATATTATAAGTTACCGAGGAGTTTCATGACCAAATAAAAACACTAGATAACTTCTAATATCCTCATAATTTGCAACTGGGGGTACTTTATTTATTATAAAACACAAATTGCAGTGAGTCATGTGACAGAAATTACATCAGAACTCACCGTTCATAACTGATGACATCAGAACTCACCGTTTATAAGGATATAATTTACAGGATATTCATGGCTTTTGTGTATTATAAAGATATAATTTACAGGATATTCATGGCTCTTGTATATTATATAGTGAATAAATTACCCCCTCTTGTAAAATATAAGGATATTATAAGTTACCGAGGAGTTTCATGACCAAATAAAAACATATTTTGCAACTGGGGGTACTTTATTTATTATAAAACACAAATTTCAGTGAGTCATGTGACAGAAATGACATCAGAACTCATCCTTTATAACTGATGACATCAGAACTCACATTTTATAAGGATATAATTTACAAGATATTCATGGCTTTTGTGTATTATATACACAAAAGCCATGAATATCTTGTAAATGTATTCACTATATACACATAGATCTAGATGCATTTCTATGTGCAGAATTCTTAAAGGACAAGTCAATGTGCCTAATAAAAGAAAACATCATTCTAAGCAATGTTCCAATATACATTTATTAAACATTTTTTGTGCGTTTAAATGTATATTTGTAAAGTTGCTTAGACTTATGTTTTCCTTCATTAGGCAAAAAAATATTTTTTGGTTTGATTCCCCAGTGTTCCTTAGGGATGCGGTTGGGCGGCATTGCCATCCCTAAAATTTTGCCGACCTAGGCCCAGGCATGAGGACACAATGGCACGGGAGGGGGATAAAAGATGTGAAATGCTCCTGGTATGTTTAATGGTCTGTTCCTCTAATTACAGTTCCTCCTCCTTCCCTCCCACTCACTCTGTAATATAATATTCCTGATAATTATCTGACTGTTTCAAGGGATAAAAGCACAACTAAATTTCCCACCAGACACAATTACACTTAAACCTATGTAACATGTATTTATCTACATTTTTTATTTTTATATTGCTACTTTGTAAGGTAAACACACACACATATATATATATATCCTATGTCTCCTTTAATTATTAATATAAATATAGGCTAAATTATGTAAATTATAATGATATCAGAAGTCACTGAGAAATCTTGTGACCATATAGGCACAAGGATACAGGCTGAGTTATACAGGGAACTCTGAGTATTACTCATGTATTATAAGGGATAATGTGCCCCCTACTGTAAATGATAAGGATATTAGAAGTCACTGAGGGGTTGTTCTGTGACCATATAAAGGCACAAGGCTGCAGGCTGAGTTATACAGGGAACTCTGAGTATCACTCATGTATTATAAGGGATAATGTACCCCCTACTGTAAATGATAAGGATATTAGAAGTCACTGAGGGGTTGTTCTGTGACCATATAAAGGCACAAGGCTGCAGGCTGAGTTATACAGGGAACTCTGAGTATCAACTCATGTATTATAAGGGGTAATGTACCCCCTACTGTAAATGATAAGGATATTAGAAGTCACTGAGGGGTTGTTCTGTGACCATATAAAGGCACAAGGCTGCAGGCTGAGTTATACAGGGAACTCTGAGTATCACTCATGTATTATAAGGGATAATGTACCCCCTACTGTAAATGATAAGGATATTAGAAGTCACTGAGGGGTTGTTCTGTGACCATATAAAGGCACAAGGCTGCAGGCTGAGTTATACAGGGAACTCTGAGTATCACTCGTGTATTATAAGGGATAATGTACCCCCTACTGTTAATGATAAGTCTGGGATAACTTATAGTATTCTTCAATTTTATGCAGAGGATTATTTCAATAAATCATGACGCATGTGGCATCACTAAACAATGATTATATCTTATTCCATCACAAAGCACTTCATGGATCTTGTGTATTATAGATTAAACTATTAAAATTGACAATTTCTGATTGGGTTAGAATTAATTATAAATAGTTATGATATGAGCTTTTGAACTATGTTGTAAAGATGTTTTTTAACTTATTAACTTTTTTAAAGTGTTTTGAAATGTATCAAATTCATATGATTGACGCGGCAATCAGGCAATTGCCGATCGCCAAATCATAGACCCATCCCTGATGTCACGAACCGCCAAGCATCACAACCCCTTGTTTATATAAACTATAGTAGTACTTATCTGTTATCTACTGTGTATCCTTTGCTTAAATGGCTGCCCCCATGGCTACACAGCAGCTTGTTTATATAAACTATAGTAGTACTTATCTGTTATCCACTGTGTATCCTTTGCTTAAATGGCTGCCCCCATGGCTACACAGCAGCTTGTTTTTATAAACTATAGTAGTACTTATCTGTTATCTACTGTGTATCCTGTGCTTGAATGGCTGCCCCCATGGCTACACAGCAGCTTGTTTATATAAACTATGGTAGTACCTATCTGTTATCTACTGTGTATCCTGTGCTTGAATGGCTGCCCCCATGGCTACACAGCAGCTTGTTTATATAAACTATAGTAGTACTTATCTGTTATCTACTGTGTATCCTGTGCTTGAATGGCTGCCCCCATGGCTACACAGCAGCTCATTTATATAAACTATAGTAGTGTTTTTGAAGCAAACACACCAGTTTTACCAGTGAAGAGCAAAAGTACATTACAGTATATGGTCATTTTCATTTTTTTGGTGTTACTGTTCTTTTAAGCATCCGTTCAAAGCCCATCCAGATGTAGGTGGTCCCCACAGCAGCAGCTGGCCTCCTCTATTTACAGATGTCTGCTTTCCCATAGTCCCGCTCTCCCTTCTCCCACACACTGATCATTACAGAGTTGCCATTTGGGTGTGTGGGAGGGTGGGCAGAGATAGCGGCGAGGCCTCACATGCACTTCCTGGGGTTAAAATGAAAACAACCCCCACCACCACCCCCGGCCGGATCATTCCATTCAGTCTCTGCCCTGTCATCTGATCACCAAAGCAGAACCGCAGAGACTCAAACCACATGCAGACAATTATGTATCCAGTTAAACAGATAAAAAGGGAAAGGGAGGGGGTCACATCATCCTCAAATGAGACATGAAATTCCCTTCCTGCAGCTTAAATAATGACTGGCAAGAACCACTGACTGGTAATGACCCCGTGGCTGCTGGGTCTTGTCTAATCCAGTGTGAGACAATTGTAAGAGGGGCTTGTGATCTATTCTCACTCTTTCTCTAGGTGTCGGGGGTTATTTAAAGGCGACGGAAACCCCAAAATAAAGAACAATCAATTGTAAGCAACATCCCAACATACACTCATTACAAATGTTCAATGGTTTGAAAGATATTTACAATAATTGCTATTGTCTGTCCATTTCTAGAGACAATGTAGCAGAAGTCAGCCTTGACTGTATCTTCACAGGTCTGTTAAAGGAGAACTAAACCCTAAGCATGAATAGGGCTAAAAATGCCATATTTTATATAGTGAACTTATTGCACGAGGCTAGTGTTGCCACCCGGCCGGTATTTTACCGGCATAGCTGGTAAAACACCAGCCAAGGCTGGGGCCGGTATTACAAATTTACCGGCAATGTAGCTGCCGGTAAATTTGTAATACACCTAAAAAAGCCCGTGGCCTGCCCCCAGCCTGCTCCAAATTCACCTTTTTTCCTGGGCTTCTTGCCAAATGCGCATGTTTGGCTCCGCCCCCTTTGACGTCACGACCCGGCCAGCCAATACCGCCCCTTTAGCGTCACGGCCTGCCCTTTTAACCCCGCCCCCTCCACCTGCCGGTGAAGATTATTTTAAAAGGTGGCAACCCTACACGAGGCTAAAGTCTCGATCAATGATCCAGGACTTCAAACTTGTCACAGGGGGTCACCATCTTGGAAAGTGTCTGTGACACTCACATGCTCAGTGGGCTCTGATTGGCTGTTGAGAAGCTAAGCTTAGGGCTCGTCACTAATTATCCAGCAGAAAATGAGCTTCCCTGGCTGTAATATAAGCTGATGCTACAGGTTTGCTGATTATTAAATTCTGATGCTAATTGCACTGGTTTCTGTGCTGCCATGTAGTAATTATCTGTATTAATTACTAATCAGCCTTATATTGTGACATTTCTATTCTATGTGTACTGTATATTGTGAGTGGGTCCCTAAGCTCAGTAAGTGACAGCAGCACAGAGCATGTGCAGTGAATCAGCAGAAAAGAAGATGGGGAGCTACTGGGGCATCTTTGGAGACACAGATCTTTACTGCTAAAGGGCTGTGGTTGCCTTGGGCTGGTACAGAAGCACAAAACATCATGTACAACATTTCTAGCTACTTCTTTAGTTAAGCTTTAGTTCTCCTTTAAGTGGGTGGTTCACATTGAAACTTTATTAAGGTTCAAGTTTTGTTTTCCATGAAAATTCAAGTGGATTTTTTGGTTAAAATTCACATTTTCAGGTGAATTTTTTTTTTCTCGAGATTTATTATTCCCTGACCCTGGAAATAGCTTGAATCCAACAATTCACCATCTAAAACTTGTTGAGGTCACGTAGGAGTCAGTGGCAGAGGTCCTTTGAACCATTTGAAGATGTTTATAGCCTTCGTGATGTTAGAGTTTTTTTAAGAGGATTTTGCCTTAAAATTTGAGCAATTCGAGCTTTTTCCAACTGAAACCTCTACAAAATTGATTTGTCGGGTTGTTATCCACGAACTCTCTGATTCAAGTTTTTTTGTTTTTTTAAATTAGAAACCATTCGAGTTTTGAGGTATATGAAACTCTAAAATTCAACCTTTGATAAATAACCCCAAGTGTGCTATAGAAAGTGATATTCTGAGACAATTTGCAATTGGTGTTTTCTTTTATTATTTGTGGTTTTTAAGTTAATTAGCTTTTGATTCAACAGCTCTTCAGTTTGCAATTTCAGCAGTCTCGTTGCTAGGGTCCGATTTCCCCTAGCAACCATGCATTGATTTGAATAAGAGACTGGAATATGAATAGGAGAGGCCTGAATAGAAAGGGGAGCAATAAAAAGCAGTAACAATACATTTGTAGCCTTACAGAGCATTTGTTTTTAGATGGGGTCAGCGACCCCCATTTGAAAGCTGGAAAGAGTCAACAGATGAAGGCAAATAGTTCAAAAACTATAAAAATAAAAAATGAAGACCAATTGAAAAGTAAACACTAAAAGTTAACTTAAAGGTGAACCACCCCTTTAATCAGTTGGGTTCTGCTACATTGTTTCAGGTCAGCACCACCAGGGCAGTGGACAGCAATGGACCCTCATGAGCCAGAACGAAAGCCGAGGGTCGGGTTCAATTTCCGGGTCAAAGCAGGTTCTGGTTGAGCTCTTCCTTCCATTCTCTCCGCCTCTATTGATAGGTGTGCACTTGCCCTGCCCCCTTTGTGACATCAAAAATGGGCGGGTCAGACATGAGTCTACATAGAGTTGCCTTGCCGGGGTAAAGGTTGTGTTTTGGTTGAGAGTGGACAGGTTAGGTCCAGGTGTACTGCTTTCATTACTAATTCATTTTTAATAAACAAATATTTGGAAGTTGCTTAGAATTTAAAAGTTTTCAGTGGATAATTTTTGGGTCTGCATCCCCTTTAAAAAGTATAAGTGAGTTTTATTCTACTCATCAGCTTGTAGTGTGCATAAACATCTTCTCTGTTTATTTGTATTTATACGAATGAGTAGGAGCTGCCATATTGTTTCCCTAAGACAGTACATTTTCAGGGTATGGATTTACGTATGTGGGTGTTTTTTCCCCATACCATTTGAGGGCTGTACTCAAAACTGCTCTGCAGTGCTCAGGACAGTCACCCCTACTTTGTTCCACCATTATATTAGCTCTATCTGGCTCACTATAAAAGCATAATGCAGTCATTTGGGGTGTAAATACTATGGGGTGTAAATGCTACCAGGACCCATAATTTACTTCTCTGCATCTCTCATTCTTTTTTCAGGAAGACACATGAGAATATGGCCAGCACCGATGATGATCTAATTGGTATTCCGTTCCCCAATCACAGCAGTGAGATTCTGTGCGGACTCAACGCACAGAGACAAGATGGCCTCCTCTGTGATGTCATCCTTATTGTTCAAGAACAGGAATACAGAACGCACAGGTCCGTCTTAGCCGCCTGCAGCCAATATTTCAAGAAGCTTTTTACCGCAGGCTCATTATTAGACCAGCCCTATATATATGAGATTGACTTTGTTGAGCCTGACGCATTTTCAGCCATATTGGAATTTGCCTACACGTCCACTCTGACCATCACCACATCGAACGTCAAACATATCTTGGATGCAGCTGAGATGCTGGAGATTCAGTGCATTATCAATGTATGTTTGGAGATCTTACAGACGCCCAGAGACGGGGAAGAGGAAAACGAGAAAGAAGAAGATGAGGATGATGATGACGACGACGATGAAGAAGAAGAAAGAAAAGACTTCATGAATGAGGAAAACCAGAGTGATATCCAGGACTCCAGCTGTCATCAAAGCCCACCAACATCAGACCACCTGGAGGGGCATTATGAAACGCAGAAGGACCTCCCAACACATTTCTCGTCCATGGCCAGTTCAACTGGTCACCAAAGCGCCATCAAAGATTTCTCAATTGAATCGTTACTAAGTGAAAACCTCTACCCCAAAAATAACATTGCCGAGAGAAGGTCAGCCATTTCTCATTTTCTACCTGGTTTCTTCCCCCATCTATGGAACGGTGATTTAGGGGCATTTTCCCAACTCCAAGACCAACCAGAAGACAACGGACCCTTGGATCTTGTGATAAAAAACAGAAAAATTAAGGAGGAGAAACAAGATGAGCTACCTGCACCCCCTTTCTCAAATGATTTTTTTAAGGAGGTGTTTGCCAACCATCCGGGCAACCACTTTGGGCAAATTAAGGCAGAAATGGACTATAGCGCTTATCTCAGCTTCCTCAGTGCGGCACATTTGGGAATGTTTCCTCCGTGGCCTTTGGAGGAAGAAAGAAAATTAAAGCCAAAAGCATCACAGCAATGTCCCATCTGCCACAAAGTCATCATGGGGGCGGGAAAACTGCCCCGGCACATGAGAACCCACACCGGAGAAAAGCCATATATGTGCAATATCTGTGAGGTCCGCTTTACTAGGTGAGTCACGGGCTTCTATTGGGGTGGTTCCATCATTGCTGGGACATGCAATTTCTCTGGGAGTCATCAGTATAACTGCACTAGGACTTCCATTAGAAGAAACTAGACTATTTGGGACCACAGACAGATTAGTCATTTAGGGCATAACATCTGCCCCTGCCAATACAGTGACTCTCTTAAAGGAGAAGGGAAGGTTAAAACTAAGCAAGCCTTATCAGAAAGGTCTATATAAATACATCATTCTCTAAGTAATGTTGCTCTGAGTCCTCTGTCAAAAGAAACAGCACATTTCTTTCCTTCTATTGTGTACTCATGGGCTTCTGTATCAGACTTCCTGTTTTCAGCTTAAACCTCCAGGGCTAGGGCTTGAGCATGCTCAGTTTGCTCCTCTCTCCCTCTCTCCTCCCTTCCCTGCTGTAATCTGAGCTCTGAGTGAGCAGGGAGAGACTCAGGCAGGAAGTGATGTCACACCAAGCTAATATAGCAGCTGCTATCCTAAACAAACAGAGACAGTGTCTAGAGCTGATTATTCAGGTTTGGTAAAGCATTCTGCAGAGTAAATATAGTGTTATATCTTGCACTAGTGTGGTTAATCTATTGGCAATGAACTGTCTCTGTAGCTTTCCTTCTTCTTTAAAGGTACATATTAATGTTGTTTGTAGGATCAGCAGCCCAGAACTCAATCCTTCGAATTACTTTTTCCATTCCACTCGCATGGTCTTCAGGTTCCCAGGGGGCCTATATTAAGGAAGCCTTAGATAGGAGTTTTATGGTCCAACTCTGGTAACCACGTGGGGACACCATACAGGAGCTTGAGGCCAGGGCCACCATTAGAAATCACAGGGCCCCGTGCAAAATAATTTTCAGGGCCACCTAGGCCCCACCCAACACAGCCCCCAAGCCCCACCCCAACCCAGATCCGACCCACCCTACAGTTAAAATTGTGCCACACAGACATCAGCGCAAAAAATCGGTAACCCCCCCCCCACACACACGTTATAAAAAACCATTGATGGTCAGGGCCCCCCTATATGTAAAAAAAAAACTGTTATGCCAGGGCCACCCATTAAAGTTTTTTTTAAAAACTGGTGGTCAAGGCCCCCATACATGTAAAAAAAATTGTTGGTGACCAGGGCCCCCATATAAGTTAAAAAAAAATGCTGTCACCAAGGCCCTCATAAAAGTTTTTTAAAAATCATTGGTGTTCAGGGCCCCCATAAGTTAAAAAAAATGTTGGCACCAGGGCCCCCCCATAAAAGTTTTTTTTTAAAAAAAAAAATCACTGGTGGTGAGGGCCCCTCATAAGTTAAAAAAAATGTTGACGCCAGGCCCCCAACAAAAACATTGGTGGCAGGGGCCTATAGAGTATTACAATAATACATTGTTGGCTAGGGGTTTAAAAAAAATTAAAAACACACATTGGTGTTCAGTAGAATTGAACTTGTGGCTTCAGGACTTCAACTTCACGCTCCTTTCGTGACTTTGGGTCTTTTTGCGGCTTCCGGACTTTAACTTCGGCTTGTTTCATGGCTTTGGGTCTTTTTGGCTGTTCGGGACTTCGGCTTATCGGCTTTTTGGGACTTCGGAAGAGGCAGGGCGGCTTTGGCGCAGTCAAGGGGGGGGCCTGGCTATTTCAAAAAGTGGGTGTGGTTGGTCAGCATACCGCCCCCTAAAATCCTGCCACCCTGGTCCAGGGCCTTGGTGGCCTTTCCTCAAATCCAGTCCTGGGTACAGGAGTACCCCCTGTGCCCCCTTGAAGGCGGCCCTGCTTGAGGCTGCAGGCTGGATAGTAGGTATGGTGAGGACTTTGTGCCGAAAATTCACAAACAGGCTGGAATATCTCTGTCCTAGTTGAAAAATGACAAGCTAGAGCTAGGGCTGTTATTATAACTTTAAAGGCAAAGTACTTGCTGGTAAATCTGCAATTATCAGTCCTTTCCTCCTCTGGCCTGAATTTGTGGGCAGGCCACAAAGGCCTGGGAATAGCAGTGGGGGAGCAGTGGAGAGTAGGTGAGGGAGATGTGAACACGAGGGGGTGTGCAAGTTGGGGGGCTGCAAAGGGACGATAGAGTGCAAGTGGCTTGGTGGGGGAGTTAAATCTGGTCCTGTTCCTCCCCTCTCAAACAGCTCAGAGAGGGGAACTCACTGTCAATGATGGCACCAGCCATGCTATATGAGAAGTATTTGGCCCATTACAGGTCTAAATCTGACATGGAGGAGACTATGGCAGATAAGTAAGACCAAGCCACTATCCCACCTCAAAGAAAAAAAAAACATTTTTTTCTCTTTTAAATAAGTTTATTTAAAAATACCATTCAGTTCTCTTTGTTATTTACCTACAGTTATGAGTTCAATGTTCTAGTTCCATTAACATAATCAGAGCATGTCAATGCCAAATCCATCAGTCAATTGGTGAAAATAGCTAAAAAATTGGCAGAAAATGCTAATTTGGGAGTTCTCTGGTTGAAAATCACCTGCTCCAGCTGCTGGTATGTCTCTACCCTGTGTGCCATAACCCTAAGGCCAAGGCCTCACTTGGATGATACTCAACTTGCAGATAAACACAAGCCGGGAATCAGCAGTAGCCTCCTCTCTCTTCCACATTAAACTGGCTCAGTGTGAAGAGACTCTGTGGGTTTCAGCGAAGAACTGTGAGTTTCTGCATTTTGAGCCGAATTCCTCCAGTCTGTTTACGACAAGCCAATTCATTGTGGATGAGAGAGGGGGCTACTGCCTGTGGTAGGGCAGAAATGAGCCAGTGGATTTCGGCTACCAGTTTTTATTCCCCATGTGGCTCTAGCCTGAGAGTCAGCCCAGTGTGCCCTTGGCCTTACTGAGCTCACAGCACTAAATGAAATAACGAGATTGCTACAATACAATTAATCACATGCCGTCAATCGGATCCTGTGTAAATTAGGCCTTAAAAACTAGATAATACTCCATAATACTAGAGTAAAGTATAATGGTAATCATACTATGTACAGTAAACATCTGCTGCCACCTAGTGGTACATACAGAAAGTTGTGTGTTCTACAATATTCAGCTACATTGGTTCAAGAAACAGAACCAGAGAACAGAAAAGCACGGGCAGATGCTGCTCTCCGTAGCAATTATATTTGCAAATAACTTCATAACCATTGAACAGTTTCATGGATGAATATTGGGAAGTTGCTTCGAATTATATTTTCTTTAATTATGCAAAGAAAAAAGACATTTATGGGTGGAGTTCCCCTTTTAGGCTCCAGACTGTACAGGGTAGAGAAAGAGAATTAACTGAGCTTGACTCCTTCAATAGTGCCACCTACATGGCTACAGATGCAGCAGATTCTATAGAGGCGGGGACAGGGCTAGATGGTTATATAATGGGGTAATTCACACTAAAATGTGGGTCAGGGTCGGACTGGGCCGGCGGGACACCGGGAAAAAACCTAGTGGGCTCCCCCGACCCAGATCCACGATTTGCCGGCTCCTTCCTGCTGCAAACGCCAGAAAAACATAGTGCATGGGCACGCTAGAGCACAAGGTGGGCCCTGGACAGTAGTCCCGGTGGGCCCCAGGCCCCCAAGTCCGACACTGCAAAAAGCGCAATATAGCAGGTGAGACTGTCAAAAGACACACAGCTTTCTTCACATAATGGAGAGAAGTAGCACATGCACCCTGCCCATAGGTACCACTAATGAACTGTACTGAGGATCTGGAAAAAGACATAGAGCACTGGGATGAACAGGTTTGAGCTGCAGGTCATCCAGAATGCTAGGGACCTGGTGTTTTCCAGATAAGGGATCTTTCTGTAATTTAGAACTCCATACCTTAAGTCGTAGGTGTCAACATCTATTAGAAAACCATTACAACCTCTGGATATGTTGGGAGCCCTAAAATTAATTTGCTGTGGGGCCCAGTAACATATAGTTACGCCACTGCCTTAAGTCTACTAAAAAATCATATTAAATAAACCCAATAGGCCGGTTTTGCTTCCAATAAGGATTAATTATATCTTAGTTGGGATCAAGAACAAGCTACTGTTTTATTATTACACAGAAAATTTTTAAAATGTTTAATTATTTCAGTAAAAATGGAGTCTGTGGGAGATGTCCCTCGTAAAAGACAGACTTGATTGGGGGATGCGTATGCCCCTCTTTTATGCAGCAATGCCAGGCTGAGTTGTATTGCCGGATAGTGGCATTCTATCCTTTATTCTGACTGCAAACACCCTGATCTGTTGAAGTTAACAGACAGTCTAGGTGGCCATAGAAGTAACAATTACGATCTTTCTTGGAAAAGATGTTTCCAAGAAAGATCGTTTTTTGCAATAAACACGTGTAGAGCTGAATGGTCAGATATACGGGTAGATATACGGGAAGAAACAATAGAATTCTACCTGTATCTGATGATTCAGCACTAACAATGGCCGATGTTTGGGTCCCTTCAAAGGCACCCGATCAAAATTTTCCTGCCAGCCCGATCCACGAGCCGACCGATATCCACATCTTCTGCTGATATCAGTCGGCTCTTTTCCCACCATACACCATATTGTTCGATATTATCTATGCGTCTATGGCCACCTTAAAAAAGTAACAAATCTGATTTTATAAAAAGGATTCTGAATGAACTGATGTAAGATTGATTGACAACGGCCCTGCTGTCGCCATGTAGTTCTGCTGTACAGCCGCTGGTCTGTGGGACACAACTCTATGCAGTGCCTGTGCCCCTTCTTTTGGCCTCTCTAGACAGCGCTGTATGTTTCTCAGAAAGAGACACAACATTAGCAGTGGAACACTCCATGCCTGGCATATAAGTGCTAGTAACCTTGATGGTACATATCAGCAGTACAATAAATAAAGCCCTTTCCCACACTTGACCCTGATGGAGTTCAGTCCCCATATCTGCCTGAGTTGTCCCGTTATCCTCTTACTTTGTCCTTCACATATAAAAATCTTTTCCTGTTACAACTAACCAAAATGCCTCTGCTAGACTCAACCAGCACCCCCACCAGTCTGCTGATCCCCTGCCAAATTCATGTAAAGGTCACACTCTGTTGTTCTGCCCCTCCTGTATGTGACTTATTACCTCCCCAGAACTGTAGGTTCTGCTCCTGACTTCAGCTGTTCTGCACCGTTCATTACCCAAGGCTCCAAATATCTCTGTATGTAAATCCCATACATTATCTCCCTGACCCCTAATCCAAAGGCATTCCCAATCTGTGGGGTTCCCCCTGCCCTGTAAAACAGGTATGAACTTGGTTATAAAAGGGAATAAATAGTGTGCCACCTGCAAAGTACGAGACACATCAGAATGGCACAATCATTTTACCTAGCTTAAGCCTTTTATTGGCCATCACAGCAGTAAAATTGCTCAAATCTAAAACTTGAACAACCAAAAAAAAAAAAAAAAAAATCAATAAAGTAGTGAGACCTGTTAAACAATAAAGGCAGTAGCTAAAAACCGTTAAAATGTTTTTTTCTACTTCTTGGTAAACCTGGGCCATTACTGGCAAAAATAAGCCAATATCCATATTTCAAGATACAGGTATGGGATCTTTATCTAGAAACCCGTTATCCAGAAAGTTCAGGGAAGGTCACTTCCTTTAGACTCCACTTTAATCAAACAATACTATTTTTTATACGATTTCCTTTTTCTCTGTAATTATAAAACTTTGTACTTGATCCCAACTAACATATAATTAATCCTTATTGGAAGCAAAACCAGCCTATTGGGTTTATTTCATGTTTATATGATTTTCTAGTAGACTTAAGGTATGAAGATCCAAATTATGGAAAGACTCCTTATCTGGAAAACCCCAGGTCCCGAGTATTCTGGATAACATGTACCTGTACAGGTGGAACTTTTCCACATGATTACAATAAGGGGACTACTCTCTATGTAACGAGCATCATTCAGAAGTGCAGTACCTGTTCTGTCCAGTTTTGCTAGGAGGCGCCACTGACTATGATTTAGGATTCAACACATTAATAAAATAATTAAAAAGCACCTGACGAAATAGCACACAAGTCTCTCCTATAGGAAGGGTAACAGGTATGGGACCTGTTCTCCAGAATGCTTGGGATCTAGGGTTTTCCAGATAACAGATCCTTACGTAATTTGGATCTTCATACCTTAAGTTTACTAGAAAATCATGTAAAGATTAAATAAACCCAATAGGCTGGTTTTGCCTCAATAAGGATCAATTATATCTTAGTTGGGATCAAGTACAAGTTACTGTTTTATTATTACAGAGGAAAAGCAAATCATTTTTGAAAAATTTGGGTTATTTGATTATAATGGAGTCTATGTGAGATGTCCTTTCTGTAATTTGGAGCTTTCTGGATAAGGGCTTCTGGATAATGGATCTCTTGCATGTACTTGCCAGATGCACACAATGGAAGCTTAAAGGGGTAGCTCACCATTGAGTAAAGTTTTAGTATGATGTAGGGAGCGATATTCTGAGACAATTTGCAATTGGTTTTCATTTTTTATTATTTGCAGTTTTTAAGTTATTTAGTTTTTTATTCAGCAGCTTTCCAGTTTGCAATGTCAGCCATCTGGTTGCTAGGGTCCAAATTACCTTAGCAATTGATTTGAATGAGAATATGAAATATTAATAGGAGAGGGACCGAACAAAAAAATTGAGTAATAAAAAGTAGCAATAACAATAAATTTGTAGCTTTAAGGAGCATTTGTTTTTAGATGAGGTCAGTGATCCCCTTTTGAAAGATCATCAAAATGACATATTAAGCATTTCTTTCTTTGCCTTGCAGGCAGGACAAGCTAAAGATACACATGCGGAAACACACGGGAGAGCGGCCATACTTGTGCATTCACTGCAACGCTAAGTTTGTTCACAACTACGACCTGAAGAACCACATGCGCATCCACACCGGAGTGCGCCCCTATCAGTGCGAGTTCTGCTACAAGAGCTTCACCCGGTCCGATCATCTTCATCGTCACATCAAGAGACAGAGCTGTCGCATGTCCAGACCCAGAAGAGGGAGGAAGCCGGCGGCCTGGAGAACGGCGAATCTCATGTTTGCCCGCAACAACCGCCAGGAGGAGAAAAATTTCCTGATGATGCCCCCTGGTCTGGATGGGACCATGTGTGCTCCGGGGCCGAGCAAAAAGCATTTTATGGAGGAGGCCAGAGGCATAATCAACCTGCAGGACTTGGAAAGCCAGTTTGAAGACTCCCAAATGAAACTGTTAGAAAAGGCCCATTTGGAGCCGGAAAGGAACGGCAGACTCTTTGCCTATCCGTTATCTCATAATACCGAGACCCTCTCTCCGAGTCAGTTCCTGGTGGGTGGGAACCCTTGGGACCTTTCCTATAACCACTCATCAGTCAAAGAAACAGTAAATAGCTACAGTAAAGCTTTGTAACACGGACTAACAATGTGTGACAATGTACTTTGTAGCTTACGGAATGTTTTATACATATGTAACCCCCAAGAAGGGGGTCTTAAAGGAGAACTAAAGCTTAAATAAGAAGTAGGTAGAAATGTTGTACATTATGTTTCAGGCTTCTGTACCAGCCCAAAGCAACCACAGCCATTTAGCAGGGAAGATCTGTGTCTCCAAAGATGCCCCAGTAGCTCCCCATCTTCTTTTCTGCGGATTCACTGCACATGCTCTGTGCTGCTGTCACTTACTGAGCTTAGGGACCCACTCACAATATACAGTACACATAGAATAGAAATGTCACAATATAAGGCCGATTAGTAATTAATACAGATAATTACTACATGGCAGCACAGAAACCAGTGCAATTAGCATCAGAATTTAATAATCAGCAAACCTGTAGCATCAGCTTATATTACAGCCAGGGAAGCTCATTTTCTGCTGGATAATTAGTGACGAGCCCTAAGCTTAGCTTCTCAACAGCCAATCAGAGCCCACTGAGCATGTGAGTGTCACAGACACTTTCCAAGATGGTGACCCCCTGTGACAAGTTTGAAGTCCTGGATCATTGCTGCTATTGACAAGCTGAAACTTTAGGCTGGTGCAATAAGTTCACTATATAAAATATGGCATTTTTTAGCCATATTAATTTCTAGGGTTTAGTTCTCCTTTAATCGCTGACACACAAATCCTCACCAAAGAGTGAGTGCACACTCACATAAACATGTCAGTATAATAGTGATATACGTATCTATGCCCCCGGGCACTCAGACCCATATATGCATGTACAGTTTTGCTCCCCCCTCCCCCGACATGGGGCGTCAGAAATATTTTAATTTATTATGATTTCAATATCTGAATCCCATTTATTAACGTACAGTGGAAATTGTTTCAAAGCACTTGACAAGGAACCTTTACCAATTTGCTGGTCCTAGTGGTTTACATGTAATTCATCTTAACTGGCGAGGGGATATGTAAAAATTCACACCTGTGAAAAGACATGGATTAAAGGGGAAGTTAACCATTGAACGAACTTGTAATATATGACGTGACAGCGATATTCTGCCATGTATTTGCTTTTCTATTCTGCTTTTTCTGACCCAGATGGCAGGTAAGAAAAATGCACAGACATGCTGTCTGATTATATAGGCTAGTGAGCCCAACAACCAGAGATCAGATGATTTTTGAGACTTTATATTTATTAATGATTTTTTTCTTAATCTTTATGTTTAGGTCCCATCCATCAACCAGTCTTTCATTGACATTGCAGCCTGGTTGCTAGGGAAAGTGGAACCTTAGCAACCAGATAGAAGTAGAAATGGCAAACTAAAAAGTGCATATGTAACATTCACACGCATGACTAGGCATAGGACTAAAGGGGAAGTTAACCTTATATTGAACTTGTAATATATGACGTGACAGTGATATTTTGCAGTGTATTGGCTTTTCTATTCTGCCTTTTTCTGACCCAAATGGCAGGTAAGATAAATGCACAAAAATGCTGTCTGATTATATCAGGCCAATGAGCCCAACAACTAGAAATCAGAGGATTTTTGAGACCATATATTTCTTGATGATTTAAAAAAAAAATGTATGTAATTAGGTCCCATTCATCGTCCAGCCTTTCATTCACACTGCTGCCTGGTTGCTAGAGTAAGTGGATCCTTAGCAACCAGATAGTTGAAAGGTCAAACTAAAAAGCTGCAAACCAAAAAAAAACCCCAACATTTAAAAACAAAACAAAAAGGTATTAAAGGAGCCAAGACAGTAGCTAAATATACAGACACATTACTTCTAGAGGTATCGGACCTGTATCCAGAATTCCCAGGACCTGAGGTTTTCTGGATAAGGGATCTTTCTGTAATTTGGATCACCATAGTCTACTAAACAATGATTAAAATATGAATTAATCCCAATAGACTGGTTTAACCTCCCAATAAGGATTAATTATGTCTTAGTTGGGATCAAGTACAAGATACTGTTTTATTATTACAGAGAAAAAGAGAAATCATTTTTAATAATTTGAATTATTTGATTAAAAAGGACTCAATGGGAGACGGCTTTCCCATAATTCTGAACTTTCTGGAAAACGGAGTTTCGAAGCCGGTTTGGCCAGGAGGGGACTGCAGATTTTGGATTAGTTAGAGTAGGGGAGCTGAGAGGAGCGGATCTGAGGGCAGAACAATAGGGATTACAAATTTACCAGCTAATACATTGCCGGTAAATTTGTAATAATGGCAACCATATCTGTAGGCCGTGCTTGTCCCATAGGGGTGCTGTGCAAGACTGCAGATACTACTGTCGGACTGGGACACCAGGGGCCCACCAAAAGACCTTATATCAGGGGCCCACTCTCAGTACTATTATAATTCCTCTCCTCACTCAACCTCTATTCTGCTAGTCTCTTTTCTTTACATACTATTATCTATTATTCAATCTATTTAGTCTCTTTGTTCTCATAGAAATAGGTAATGGCCATGAAATAGGCCAAATGTTTTGAAGCAGGAGGGTCCACTGACACCTGGGCCCACCGGGAGTTTTTCTGGTATCCCTGTGGGCCAGTCCGACACTGGCAGATACAAAAGCTTTATGGCACAGAAGTTCCAGATATGCCTCATTGTGCTTCTCTTCATGCCCTACCGATACACAGAATGAGCACTCAAGAGCTTACAATCTACAGTGGCCCAGCAGGGACAGACCTGTGGCCTGGTTAGTGGGGATTTATGTTAAACTTAGAACTCCAGTTGCATTTTGGAGGGTATTCCCTATACGATTCTAAGCTTTGTACATACATGGCTGGTGATTCTTTTTTTTTCTTTTCGTGTTTCCCGTGCATACAATTCGGAGGGGTTTTTAATTATCCAAAGAGGGAAAGTACTGTACGGTGTCAAGAACTTGAAACTAACGTTCGACTCGTTGATGTGCTGAAGATCATTACAAATTATTTTTCTATTTATCATAAATTTTACGTGTTGACTCTCTGTAAAGATATATAGAAAAATTAAAAAAAAAGTCTGCCTTAGTTGATTAAATGGAGAAATGTGCTTTGTAAATGGGTTTTAATTACCTTGTAATATCATTCATTTAATGTACTGTATATATTGTCATGAGTCGCAATTGCTGTCATTCTGAGAATCACAAGCACAGCAGCTTGGTTTTTCATACTAAGCAAATATTAAAGGAGAAGCAAAGGATCATTCACCCCAACTCTTACCCCATCCCGCCAGTGCTTATAATAACTTACCCCATACCTGCAAACATTTTGAAAATAGAAAGCAGGACAAAAAGTTTTGCTGCTCGCAGCAAAGCAAACTATTTGACCCAGCCCATTTTATAGCCACACCCCCTAATTACCACGTCCATTTTATGAAATTTGGCAGGGTAAGGACAGTTTGAACACATTTCTGGTGGTTTTAGGGTCAGGCTTTATGTATTATTACAGTTTTCCTAATGAAGGTGAATTGCCCTTTAAAGGGGTTGTTCACCTTTAAATTAACATTTAGTATGATGTAGAGAGGGATATTCTGAGACAATTTGCAATTAGTTTTCATTTTTTATTATTTGTGGTTTTTGAGTCATTTAGCTTTTTATTCAGCAGCTCTCCAGTTTGCAATTTCAGCCATCTGGTTGCTAGGATCCAAATCACCCTAGTAACCATGCACTGATTTTAATAAAAGGCTGGAATATAAATAGGAGAGGGCCAAATAGAAAGATGACGAATAAAAAGTAGCAGTAACAATAAGTTTGTCGCCTTACAGAGCATTTCAAAGCTGGAAAGAGTCAGAAAAAGAAGGCAAATAAGTCAAAAACTTTTATTATTGTAAAGTCCAATCCAGAATGTCAATAATGATAATAATCACTGGACTGATTGTTTTACTAATTGGGTTGTACTATGGGTGAAGAAGGCGGGGATTTGTGGGTTTAAAGGTGAATGTGCACTTGATTCTGTATCCTGATGAAGGGAGGGTTTCCCCCCTCCCTTGAAACGTTAATACTGTTGGTAGCAAAATAAAAGGGGTAAGCTCCCCGACTGCAAACAATTGTGTGTGCGCATCCATTTGAATACGTTTGCTGTTGCTAAGGGACCCGGCCAGGTCAATGGAGGACCAGCACATCCAGTGCAGTGGAAGTGAACTACAGGTGTGCGGTTGAATGATTACATCTCTCTGCCAAATGCCAATTATCTTTTAGAAACATTGTATCTTTTTCTGGTGTTAGTGCAGGAGATAAAAAGAAAGTCGGGACATTTCAGTAACAATCCAGGACTGCTGGTTGAGCGCTCAAAATCGGGACTGTCACGCGAAAAACGGGACAGTTGGAAGGAATGTTTACCTGATTCTCCAGGTCAGTGATACTGTTAGCAGAAAACTGCTCCAGCCCGGGGACTTCTCAGTGAGCAATGTAGATTGTCTTTTTGCTTCTTCCATCTTTACCCAGAAGTGTATGTGCAGTAGAGTTCGGAGTCCGGGGCCACCGAAGAAGAACGAAGAAGATGATTGTACAGTGTTACTCATACAGACTTACTCCAGGACGGTGAAGTTTTCAGGTGATTGTAATAACTGGGCGGTGCTATCATTGACTTTTAGTATGTTATAGATGTATGTTATTAGTATGTTATAGTATGTTTTATAGTTTTTTAAATGATTTGCCTTTTTCTTCTGATTCTTTCCAGCTTTCAAAATGGGGGTCGCTGATTTTTTTATTACTTATCTTTCTATTCAGGCCTCTCCTATTCATATTCCAGTTTCTTATTCATATCAGTGCATGGTTGCTAGGGTAATTTGGATCCTAGCAACCAGTATGTTACAGAGTAGCTAATTCTAAGCAACTTTTTATTTGACCTTCATTTTTTCTTCTTTATAGTTTTTGAATTATTTGCCTTCTTCTTTTGACTGTTTCCAGCTTTCAAATGGGGGTCACTGACTCCATCTAAAAACACCTGCTCTGTAAGGATACAAACATATACTTATTACTAATTTGTATTACTCTTCTTTCTATTCAGGCCCTCTCCTATTCATATCTAGGGATGTAGCGAATGTCGGAAAAAATGTTCGCGAACATGTTCGCGAACTTCCGAACAAAAATGCGAACGGTTCGCGAACGTCGCGAACCCCATAGACTTCAATGGGAAGGCGAATTTTAAAAGCTAGAAAAGACATTTCTGGCCAGAAAAATGATTTTAAAGTTGTTTAAAGGGTGCAACGACCTGGACAGTGGCATGCCAGAGGGGGATCAAGGGCAAAAATGTTTCTGAAAAATACATTGTTGACACAGCGCTGCATTTTGTGCTGTAAAGGGCAGAAATCACACTACGTCACTCAGGTGATGTTTCTGGACACGGAATGTGAAAAAGCTCACACAGCTAGGTGGCAGTTGTTTGAAAATGAAGAACACACTGGGCAAACAAATTGAAACAATGCCTGCAAGGTCAACGTATACACTACAGCAGTGGATACGGAATATATTATTGCTGCTTGAAAAACGTCACTCAGGTGGTGTTTCTGGAGACGGTATTATTATTGATATTTAGACAGAATGTGAACAAGCTCACACAGCTAGCTGGCAGTTGTTTGAAAATGAAGAACACACTGGGCAAACAAATTGAAACAATGCCTGCAAGGTCAACGTATACACTACAGCAGTGGATACGGAATATATTATTGCTGCTTGAAAAACGTCACTCAGGTGGTGTTTCTGGAGACGGTATTATTATTGATATTTAGACAGAATGTGAACAAGCTCACACAGCTAGGTGGCAGTTGTTTGAAAATGAAGAACACACTGGGCAAACAAATTGAAACAATGCCTGCAAGGTCAACGTATACACTACAGCAGTGGATACGAAATATATTATTGCTGCTTGAAAAACGTCACTCAGGTGGTGTTTCTGGAGACGGTATTATTATTGATATTTAGACAGAATGTGAACAAGCTCACACAGCTAGCTGGCAGTTGTTTGAAGAACTCACTGGGCAAATAATGCCTGCAAGTGCACTACTATTGGTGCACTACTATGAAGAACAGCAAACAGCACTGGACACGTTAAAGAACAGTGAGATAAGTAAAATAAAAATATATATATATATATTAAAAAAAAAAATTACTCTGGTTGGTGCTGAACTACTAGGAGCAGCACACCAGTCCCACTCCCCAACACAGCTAGACTAATAGCACTGGGCTCTTATAGTAGCAAAGTAAAAAAACAAAAAAGAAAATAAAAGCAGTCCTTACAAGGACTATTGGGTTACAGGCAGCAGTCAGCAGATGAGAGATCAGCAGCAGTGCCCACAGCAGCTACATACAGAGCACTGCAGTAGAAGGTAGATTACTAGCCAGCAAAGCAACCTAACCTAAAATGTCCCTCAAATCCCTGCAGACTTCTGTCCCTACAATACAGAGCAGTATCAAAACGATTACTAGCCAGCAAAGTTACTATCAACTGTCCCTCAAATCACTAACAGCTCTCTCCCTACACTAGCTCTTCCAAGCACACACAGGCAGAATGAAAAAACGCTGCAGGGCTTCAGTTTATATATGGAAGGGGAGTGGTCCAGGGGGTGTGGGGGTGGTCCATGAGGGAGAGCTTCCTGATTGGCTGCCATGTATCTGCTGGTCTGGGGTGAGAGGGCAAAAGCGCCAGCTAAGGCGAACCCAAATTGGCGAACGTCGCGCGTCGTTCGCGAACATTCGGCGGACGCGAACACCCGATGTTCGCGCGAACTAGTTCGCGGGCGAACAGTCCGCGACATCCCTATTCATATCCCACTCTCTCATTCAAATCAATACATGGTTGGCAGGGTAATTTAGACCGTAGCAACCAGATGGCTGAAATTATAAACTGGAGAACTGCTGAATGCAAATCTAAATAACTCAAAAGCCACAAATTACTAAAAATTGAAAAACAATTGCAAATTGTCTCAGAATATCACTCTCTACATCATACTAATGGTCAGATTCATCAAAGGTCGAATTTCGAATTTATGTGAATTTTTTTTACTGTTAAAAATTCGAATATACTCACAACCCGAATGGGAGGTTATGTAAGAAAAAAATTGAACGTATAATATTTGATCAAATAGTCCCGACCAGAGAATTCGAATCGAGTTTTCCCTCCGAAAAAATCTCGAATGTCAAGAAGGCAATTAACATATTCACAGAACCTCTGCCATTAAATTGTAAATGAACTTGGCAGGTTTTAGGTGGTGAATATTCGAATTACAACTGACTCCAGGGTCGAGGTGTGATAAATCTCAAATTAGAAATTGGGGGATTAAAATTTGAATGTGTGAATTTTTACACCAATTTGTTTTTCTCGAAAATTCGAATTTACTATTCGACTCTTAATAAATCTGCCCCTAAAAGTTAACTCAAAAAATATGGCATTCTCCAGCTCTGTTTAGGCCCTGGTGTTCCCTAGCTTGTGAGTATGAATGAAGGATACCTGTGAATGAAGTGCAGTACTCAAAGGCAGCAACAAAATGCATAGAATCACATTGTTTTTAAGCCATTACTATAGAAATTAATGGGAAGATTCTCAGTATTTGTCGCCAACCCACCAGACAGGGACCTGCTATGCCATTACCCTTAACTGAACATACAAATAAAGATTTCGTAACCTACATTCTGGGTCAAATTGGGCCGATCCACTTGTTTAGCTTGTTTTACTTGTTGGGAGAGGACTGCACCAATATGGAACAAGCAGGCACGTTTCAGGGGCTGCTGCCGCATCGCTAGTGCAGTGAGCGCTATTGCGCTCGCTGCGCTAGAAGAGCCGAAATTTCCGTTTTAAAAAACGGAAATTCGGCTCTTAAAGTTACCAGAGGCGGCTTTTTGCCGCCCCTGGTAACTGGCCGCTCCGTGCCGCCTGAGGCAAGATTCTCACCTTGCCTCATGGCCGGAGCGGCTCTGGGAACAAGAAATGGGGCCACCTGCTAAGAAATATTGTGAATACGGTGCAAATGGAAGCTGCCTTTCAGTACTTAATAGGGATGCAACGAATCCAGGATTCGGTTCGGGATTCCGCCGGGATTCAGCCAGGATTCAGCCTTTTTCAGCAGGATTCGAATCTTTCTGCCAGGCCGAACCGAATCCTAATTTGCATATGCAAATTAGGGGCAGGGAGGGAAATCGCATGACGTTTTGTCACAAAACAAGGAAGTAAAAAATGTTTTCCCCTTCCCACCCCTCATTTACATATGCAAATTAGGATTCGGTTCGGTATTCGGCCGAATCTTTCGCGAAGGATTCGGGGGTTCGGCCGAATCCAAAATAGTGGATTCGATGCATCCCTAGTACTTAATAGACAGTGGCCAAAGATAATGAAATAAATATATGATTATGAATATCAGGAATTGAAAGGGTTACCTTAGCTGTATTGCTGATTAAAAGTCAGGATTGGGAAAACAGCGGGATTCTGTGAGTTGAGGAAGATGCAGGTTGGACTGGTGCTCTGTGCAATCCCAGAAAGTCTGGGTCCCTGGGTGGGAAGTTGCTTCTCTTTGTTTCAGGAGTCAGAACCAGTGGTGCAAAGAATATAATCAGGCTTTCAATAGCAATTATATGTCAGATCACTTTAAAACCATTGAAAAGTGTAATAGATGTATATTGGGTAGTTACTTCAAGTGACATTTTCTCTTTCGATAAACTATTTTTGGGTGCAGTCAGACACAGGGTTCCTCGGGGCATTCATTGGGGGTGTGGTTAAGAATACCTGGGCGTGACCTGTAAGAATCAGGGGAATGGCCTAAATGACATGTTTTCATGATATTTCTTATACTTCTGTCGCACAGACTAAAACACAAAACAGGGTGCAAATACATTTCCTTGGTTTTAGTGATTTTCCACTGACACAAAAAAAAATATATATTGGGGGTGTCTCTAAGTGCGATCCCCCAACCATCTGCCGACAGAGCAACATTACTGATTTATTTGGGCCGGATATTGGCTGAACCAGAGCAAAAAGCAGGTGATTTCAAAAGAGTATTTTGCCTTTAAAGGGCCAGTAACATCAACATTTTTTCTATTTTTTCTAAAAAAAAAATTTGTTACTATTCAACGAAAAAAAAAGACAAATTAAACTTTAAAATAGCAAAGCCTTTATTAAGAAATAACTTACAGAAACTCCACTGCCGCTCCTCTTCAGAAAAGGCGACAGGGCGACCATCCATCCTGCAACGCTAGATTTCTCCTCCCTGGCTATTCACAGACAGGATGCGGCTTCTTCTCCTCCTTGTTGGATTCGGTGCCCAGCAGATTCTGGGTGAAGAAAGAAGATACCCTGGCAGTAGTGGTGCGCTGGGCTTCTGTGGGTTTGCTGTGTCGCCTGCATTGCACGAACGGGTCGCTGTTGGGCAGGAACATGTCTGTCTGCTCATGTTGTTCCCTCCCCAGTCCCCGCGCTCATCCCAGACACTCTTCTGGCGGATATGCCGCTCTGGGCAGCACTGTGTGTGGCTCCATGTATCTGAAACAAGTGATCACGGGGAGACCCCATGCCCGCGTATGGCCGCCTCTGAGCAGACAGACATGTTCCTGCCGAACAGCGACCCGTTTGTGCAACGAAGGCGACACAGCAAACCCACGGAAGCCCAGCGCACCACCACTGCCAGGGTGTCTTCTTTCTTCACCCAGAATCTGCTGGGCACCGAATCCAACAAGGAGGAGAAGAAGCCGCATCCTGTCTGTGAATAGCCAGGGAGGAGAAATTGAACGTTGCAGGATGGATAGTCGCCCTGTCGCCTTTTCTGAAGAGGACCGGAAGTGGAGTTTCTGTAAGTTATTTCTTAATAAAGGCTTTGCTATTTTAAAGTTTAATTTGTCTTGGTGTTTTTTTTTTTCATGTATAGTAATGAATTTTTTTAAAAAAAAAAATAAAATTTGATGTTACTGGTCCTTTAACTTAACTTTTAGTATGTTATACAATGGCTAATTCTATGTAACTTTTAAGTTGCTCTTCATTATTAGGGATGGGCGAATTTGACCCGTTTAGTTTAGCCAAAAATTAGCCGCCGGCGAAATGTCGCCGATGGCCATTAAAGACTATGCACTTCTAGTCTATGGGCGTAATTTCTGCAGTGAAAAAATTTGCCTATCCCTATTCATTATGTATTTTATTTTAATTATTTGCCTTCTTTATCTGACTCTTTCCAGCTTTCAAATGGGGGTCACTGACCCCATCTAAAAAACAAATGCTCTGTAAGGATACAAATTTATTGTTACTTTTTATTCCTCATCTTTCTATTCAGGTCTCTTCTATTCATATTCCAGTCTCTAATTCAAATCAGTGCATGGTTGCTAGAGTAATGTTGACCTTAGCAACCAGATGGCTGAAATTACAAACTGGAGAGCTGCTCAATAAAAAGCTAAATAACTAAAAAACCACAAATAATAAAAAATGAAAACCAATTACAAATTGTCTCAGAATATCCCTCTCTACATCATACTGACAGTTAAAGGGGAAGTTCACCTCTCAGTAGACTTACAGAGCATTTTTTAGATGGGGTCAGTGACCCCCATTTGAAAGCTGGAAAGAGTCAGAAAAAGGCGACAACAAATTCAGAAACTATAGAAAATAAATAAAGAAGACCAAGTGAAAATTTGCACTGAATTGGCAATTGTACTTATAAGTTAACTTAAAGGTGAACCAGCCCTTTAAACCCAACAGTTGAAAAGGACTTTAAATCCAAAGGAAAACACCTCAGACCAAGCTGAGACATGATCACCACATTAATAGCGATTTCAACACCTCAAGGGATAGTAAACAGCTTCCCTGTTACTGCGCACGCGCAATCTTCCGCTTTCGCTCGCCGCCTCACCTGTCAATCACCGACGAACCTTGAAAGCCGCGCCAAACTCGTCGCGACAGAGTGGGCTGACCCGCTCTCCATTCTCGCCACACCCTCAGCAATATGTGCGCCAGACGTCACTCGGCCGAGGGGAACGCCTTCATGGAACGTCGATGGGCGGAGCTCCTATCCCATCAAATATAATTTAATAAAAATGACGTAAAAGTGGGGTTGATTCGAATGGATGCGATTGACAAGACGTTTCTCCAATCGACGTTCGCTTGATGCCCCCGGCAGCCAATAGGCCGTAGGGATTGACAAAGAAGGGCGGAGCCAGTGGTTTTGGCGAGGCTGAGGTTGGCCGGGTGCGATAGCTGCGCGGTTCTGAGTGTGAGGAGCGCAGTGTGTGGGCGAGAAGGGAAAATAAGGACAACAATAATATATAGAGGAAGGAAAGGGGACAGGAACCCGGTGCCCGTTGGGGCCGAGGCGCTGAAGACCTGTCTGTATGAGCGGGGGCTTCCTCTGGCGCCATCTTGGTTCGGGGTCGTTGTTGCGTATTTCCCCCTCCTCCCTCCAGTCCAGTTAGGCCTGACCGGGCCGGGGAGCCGCCACATCTCCAGGTAATTGCGCTTTCCGGCCTCTGCAGAGTTGAGTCTGTAAAGCCGCGCGCGCTGGGCATTCTGGGAGTTGTAGTTCGGGGCACCGAGATATTGGCTGCTCTGTACTTTACATGGGAGAGATAAGCGCGCCTGGCAACTGTTTATTACACTTTATAGATCCCACACTCCAAGTTACAGCCATTGAGGGGTTATTGTGGGACTTGTAGTTCTGCAACTGCTGCATTTTGCTGAGTTTCCTTCCAGCTCTGTTGGATTTAGCGCTGGCGCTGCCCAACTTTCTGCTCTTTCTTTCTGGAACTTTTTAACATGTTTGTGCCACTTTTTAACCCCCAAATACCTTCTCTGTACAGTTCTTTGACTTGTGAAGTCACGACCACTTCCTGTGTCTGCTTTATGGTCTGCACATGGGCCTGGGCTTTTGATTGGTCCAATATGTTAGTTCGGTGCAGCTAAAGGGGATACAACTCCTCCCCCTCCAAACAGCTTTCCATTAATACATTTCATACTTTATTATTGCAACAGTGTCTGTCCATTCCTATTCTCTGGGCTGGTTTCTCGACTATCGAAACGTTAACGGCGAAACCCAACAGACCTGTGAATAGGGTTTCCACCTGGCTGGTAAAAATGATGGCTGATTCCAATGTTATTAATAGGGAAAAAAAAATAAATATATAGGAAGGCCAGTATTTTTTTTCCAGAAAAGGTGGCAACCCTACCTGTGAAGCACCATGCCAGCTGTATTGCTTCAAAGTCAGAACCCGCAGTGCAGAAAGTGCTGCTTTGCTGTTTTTTTCCCAACTTTAAAATCGCTGCATTTTTTAATGACTATATTGGAGGGTTGCTTGGACTTCAGTGTTTATTCTTTCTAATGCTGTTTCATATGCAGTTGATCTATTTATCATGCGATAAGGAGATTAATGGCCACACATTGGAGGAGAGTAATTCAGCAAGTTTTGATACGTTAGAAACGTAAGAATCTTAATAGACAGTAAAACCTAGATTTTACCGCATTTTTCATTTTTTATTTGTGGTCTCACCAATTTATAATGCATTTCCCTGATTTTAAGTAATGGTTTCCTGGATTTTACATCAAAATTTTGTCCTGATGTTCCCAAAAACTGCTTTTTTCCTCTATGAATGTTATTGTCAGTGAAATAAAGAGGTATAAAATACTAATCAGATGTATATGGTTCTGCCTGTAAATGGTCAGTTCCAATGAGTCTGCCCCTTATACAGTCCAGCACCAATCACTTATTGCTTTAGGTTGTGTATGTGACTGACAGAGAGACTTGCACCCCCCATAGTGTAACATTAACACTGCAATGTTTAACCCTTGTTATTAACACACTAAATATTGTATCTCAAAGTAAAACTCACTCCTGTGCTTATATCCTTTCAGTTTTTGAAGAAAATGTTACTTTAACACATTTCCCTGATTTTACATTTTCCCAGATTTTACATAATTTTTTTTTGGTCCCCTGAAAAATGTAAAATGGGGGTTCTACTGTACATAGTTTTTTTTGGGTCACTGGTGTGATTTGTGTGCTTTTTCAGCTGAAAAAGTGATTTTGAGGCTGAAATAGGGTTGCCACTTTTGCTGGCGCCTAAATCCGAACAAAGAGGGTGGGGCGGATAGCATTGGGGGTGGAGCAGTGGTGACATAAGAGGCAGACACATTGAAGTAGGTGGAGTTATGAGGCTAGGATGGGGTTATTGCGTCAATAAAGGGCCCCATACACGGGCCAATAAAAGCCGGCAGACCGAGTCGACAGCTTATTGGCCCATGTGTGGAGCCATCTGACAGGCGTTCCGGAGCGATACCTGGCCAAAAGTCGGCCCGATGTCGATCAGGGAGGGTAAAAAATCCCCTGTCGGATCGCGGCCGCATCTGTTTGTTGACGTGCCCTCGATCCAACCTCCTTTATTGCCTCCATTCTGATCCAATCGTTGGTCCCTAGGGCCCAAGATCTGATCAGCCCGATATTGCCCATCTCAATGTCGGCATATCAGGGAGAGATCCGCTTGTTTGGCCACCTTTAGACACAACTAGCAGGCTTTCCATCCAGTTTTCTCAATATTGTAAAGCAGACAGAAACTTTTGATGTCCAGTTCAAAACCACACTGGTGGCAACCCTATCTCTTATCTATATTCTGCCTGATGAGTAAGCCCAATCCTTTAATTACAGATGTGGGATCTATTATCCAGAAAGCTCTGAAATACAGCAATGCTAATTTTAACAAAGTTTCTTATTTTTGATTGATTTGCTCTTTTGTTGTTGTTTCTGTAATAAGACATTAACCTCACTTGATAATTTATTGGCCAGATTAGTGTTCGGGTTTCACAGGACCCGAACAGACCTTAGAAAAACCAAACTGTTTGGGTCAAAACCGAACAGGTGGCAACCCTATGCTGAAATGAACCAGTACCTCCACTGTCATGCTGAATGGGGTTGGATTAGGCTGCTTTAAAGAAGGAAAGTCTTTTTTTTTTTTTTTTTTTTTTTTGCTGGGGGTGCCAAAAGTTAGCTTATCTGACACCCCAGGCTTGTGCTCCTATCAGCAGAAATCTGCAGCGGCCTAGGGTTATTCCGGTGAGCATCCCGGATCGATCATCTTCGTTTTTCTTTCTTCTCATGGCTGCACATGTGCATTAGAGTGAATAGCTGAACTTAAATGGAAAAGCCGACTATTTCATTCTACTGCTCATGCGTCCGCCCCGAAAAAATTTGAAGAACAAAGAAGCCGATTGCTCCGTAGTGCTCTCTGGCAGAACCCCGGGCCTGTGCAGTTTTTTGCTGATAGGAGCACCGACCGGGGTGTCGGAAAAGTAAATAGAATCAATTGGGGGTGCCTAACATTTGGCACCCCCAAGTAAAAAATTACTTTGCTTCTCCTTCAAATACAGAGCCCAGCAAATATGGCCCATATGCCATCAGCCTAACTCACGAAGGAAAGTTAACCCCAACACTGTAGAAAAAAAGTCACTTAAAGGAGAACTAAAGCTTAAGTAAAGAAGTAGCTAGAAATGTTGTACATGATGTTTTGTGCTTCTGTACCAGCCCAAGGCAACCCCAGCCCTTTAGCAGATAAGATCTGTGTCTCCAAAGATGCCCCAGTAGCTCCCCATCTTCTTTTCTGCTGATTCACTGCACATGCTCTGTGCTGCTGTCACTTACTGAGCTTAGGGACCCACTCGCAATATACAGTACACATAGAATAGAAATGTCACAATATAAGGCTGATTAGTAATTAATACACATAATTACTACATGGCAGCACAGAAACCAGTGCAATTAGCATCAGAATTTAACATTCAGCAAACCTGTAGCATCAGCTTATATCACAGCCAGGGAAGCTCATTTTCTGCTGGATAATTAGTGATGAGCCCTAAGCTTAGCTTCTCAACAGCCAATCAGAGCCCACTGAGCATGTGAGTGTCACAGACACTTTCCAAGATGGTGACCCCCTGTGACAAGTTTGAAGTCCTGGATCATTGCTGCTATTGACAAGCTCAAACTTTAGCCTCATGCAATAAGTTTAGTATATAAAATATGGCATGTTTAGCCACATTCATTTTTAGGGTTTAGTTCTCCTTTAAAGGGGTTGTTCACTTGGCAAACACTTTTTTTCAATTCAGTTGTTTTTAGACTGTTCCCCAGAAATAAAGACCGTTTCAATTACTTTCCATTATTTATTTTTTACTGTTTTTCCAAAATCTAAGTTTAAAGTTGAATGTTTGAGTCTGGCAGCTCAGTAATTCAGGTGCAGACTCTGAACTGTTACAATTTTGTAACATTTAGTTGATATACAGCATCTCTGGAGTATTAGCAACTATTGTATCAATTCTAACAGTTGCCTTTAATGAAACCCACAGATTCTGCTCAGCAGGGACAGATAAGAAATGTATCGATTTAGAACAGTTTACAGGGTCGGCGACCTCCCCGCACTGCTTCAGAAGGTGAAAAATGACACTTTACACTTCATTATTAGAAAAACAGTCACAAAGAAAATATAAAGGCATTGGAAAAAGTCATATCTGGTGATCTATCTGAAAACTAGTTCTTTGAAGGTGAACAACGCCTTTAAAGGAATACTGACACTTAAGCTGGCCATAGATGTTGAGATTTTTAAAAGATCAGATCCTGATCGTGAGACCACGATCTTCTCGGAACGATCAAACGAATTTACCATCAACTAAAAAGACCAATTTGCCAGGAAAACAAAGGGGAGCTGCCTGCTTGGCCCTGCAAACATAGATACATTGCACTGGGACCGACAAAGATTTTTTGACCTGGCCGATCAATTTCCTGACAGATGTCGGCCGAAAAATCGTAAGATCCCACTAACCGCACGATAATTTCGAAGGATTGGTCGGACTTCCCTAAAATCGGTCGTTCGGCAAGAAGAATCGTCGCGTCTATGGGGAGCTTAAAACACTACTCTTTATAATATCAGTCCACATTATAAGTTTCCTGTAGGTCATGTTGACCATTTTTCACTGATTTTTGTAATTGTTCTTACACTTACTAACTCTGACTGTCTTTTGTCAATGCATCAGTTAACAGACTATTGCAGCTCAAATATGACGGCCTCCTTATAGAGGAACATGGGGGGATCAAGTAGGTAATGTAAAAGCAACAGACCATTATTTTACTGCAGAGAATGACCGGGCTATTGACTCGCAGTGACAGGAGGGAAAGTATGTAAATGATAAGAAATTTGTGTATTTGCTTTCTGATAGACTACTTGCCCTTTAGAAAATGCTATTTAAGTAGCTGTCCCTGTGTGACTTGTATTTAGGCTTATAGGGCTCCACTTGTATGAGTGCTAGCTGTTTGCAGGTTTTGCTTCTCAATAAGGTCGGTTTCCCATGGGGTGTTTGCAGTGCTCCAGTCACCCAGAGGAAACGGCAGCGGTCAATACACTCCTGTTTTTCATGATGCAAAAGAGCTGTGGAGTGTATTATTCTGGACCCGTATATGTATTTATGTGGTTTCCCATTTTGTCAGCATCGGCCTGTTTTACTCTGGGGACTCCTGCTATTCACAACCTATTGTGTCCCCCCTCCCCCAGCAGTGTTTACATTCCTGGCTGACCCTCCCCCTGGTGTTTTTGTGCACTGATACAGACACCAGAGCTCCAAGCCCTTCCGCTTGCCGTACATCAAGACAGTTCATGTTTAGATTATGCACAGATTAATTCTGTCCTTTACAAGAAATCGTAACACCAAAAAATGAAAGTGTTTTAAAGTATTGAAAATATCATGTAGTGTTGCCCTGTACTGGTAAAAATGGTGTGTTTGCTTTAGAAACACTACTATAGTTCATATAAACAAAATGCTGTGTAGCAATGGTGGAAATTGAAAAAAGTCTATATGGCACAGGTTAAATAGTAGATAACAGATACTATTATGTTCTACAGAGCTTATCCGTTATCTGTTGTGTAACTTGAGCCCTTTCTCCTTTAAATGGCTGCCCCCATGGCTACACAGCAGCTTGTTTATATAAACTATAGTAGTACTTATCTGTTATCTACTGTGTATCCTGTGCTTGAATGGCTGCCCCCATGGCTACACAGCAGCTTATTTATATAAACTATAGTAGTACTTATCTGTTATCTACTGTGTATCCTGTGCTTGAATGGCTGCCCCCATGGCTACACAGCAGCTTATTTATATAAACTATAGTAGTACTTATCTGTTATCTACTGTGTATCCTGTGCTTGAATGGCTGCCCCCATGGCTACACAGCAGCTTGTTTATATAAACTATAGTAGTACTTATCTGTTATCTACTGTGTATCCTCTGCTTGAATGGCTGCCCCCATGGCTACACAGAAGCTTGTTTATATAAACTATAGTAGTACTTATCTGTTATCTACTGTGTATCCTGTGCTTGAATGGCTGCCCCCATGGCTACACAACAGCTTGTTTATATAAACTATAGTAGTACTTATCTGTTATCTACTGTGTATCCTCTGCTTGAATGGCTGCCTCCATGGCTACACAGCAGATTGTTTATATAAACTATAGTAGTACTTATCTGTTATCTACTGTGTATCCTCTGCTTGAATGGCTATCCCAGATGTATTAGAGCTCACTCAAATAAATGATTCCAGTACAAACAAAATCTAACAAAATAACTGCCTTTTGCACAAATCCTTCATGTAGAGAGACATGATGTCTGTAGAGAGACATGATGTCTTATTCATCTTTTAGGAAAGGAATCCTTTCCTAGGAGATGGATTAGAGCTCACTCAAATAACTGATTCCAGTAAAAACAAAATCTAACAAAATAACTGCCTTTTGCACAAATCTTGCATGTAGAGAGACATGTCTGGTGATTTTAATAGAGTCGGCTCTAATACATCTTCTAGGCAAAATGAGCCCCCCATAAGATATATTTGATGTAACTGTCAATGAATATCTGACACCCAACTTCTGAATGAAGACAGAATGAAGAGAAACAGAGTGAGGGATAGTGAAGGTAAACTTTATTATTTCAGAAACACTACAGAATTTTTAATTGATTATATTTAGAAAGTTTCTTATTTCAGTGGGCTGAAGCTTATATACATTTCTTTTTATCCAATCCACCAGCAAGGGGTATGAATATCCGCACAGTGATCCTCTGATTTATCGGCTATGAATCTGAACAGAAATGAGAGGGGCCTCTACTTCTCTCTTCTGAATCCTAATTTCTCACACACTCACAGAGAAAAGGCATCAGCAGATGTAATTTTCGGTCCGACAGACATCTTGGATAGTTAGGCAATGAAGAGCTCCATTTGCCTGGATGATGTATTAGAGCTCATGCTTTTAAAATTACCAGAAATCTTTTTTCTGTTATATTTTGCTTGTGTTGGAGTTGTTAGCTTAAATTTGCTAGGAAAGGGCTCTTCCCCCTATAAGATACATGGGATCTTAAGCTCCCCATAGACGCGACGATTCTTCTTGCCGAACGACCGATTTATGGCCAGCTTTACTGTCAATGAAAATCTGACACCAGGCTCTTGCATCAAGAGAGAATGAAGAGAAACATATGCTGAGAGATTGATATTGAACATAAACTTGATTATTTCACAAATGTTTCTGACATTTTAATTGATTGTATTTAGAATGTTTCTTATTTTAGTATTCTGAAGCTTCTATTACATTCTCATTTTCACGATAGGTCCCCTTTAAGCAGCTCATGGCAGCTTTCAATGGCAAATGGGTTGTCTGCCACATGATATCTAGCAGAAAACAGCAGTAGATGGTCAGATCAATTTAGCATGGAGCTTCTAAGGGCTCCGTGGGCTTTTTTTGTTTGATATCATAAGGTTAATGTCAGTTGGCCCTTGAACATGCAGAATGGCAAATATTTGGCCTGCTGAGTGTAAAGAAAGATTGTACAGCACTGATCTACATCATGGAGGTAGCTATTCAAAATTCAAATCAGGTTACATAGCAGAAAACCTATGCTCTGTAGAATACAATTGTGTTTTACAGAGCTAATCTATCTTCTGTGTAACCTGTGCCCTTTATCCTTTTTTTCCAGTTTGCATGGCTGCCCCCGTGGCTACACAGCAGCGTATTTATATTAACTACAGTAATCTTTCTGAAGCAAACACACCGCTTTTACCAGCCTGGAGAAACATAACCTTATATTCTTAAACGCTTTCATTTTTTGGCGTTACTGTCCCTTTTATAAGTTTTATTTTAGTATTTATTCGAGTGCCAAATTTTCAGAATATCACTCTCTACATCATAAAGTAATAAAAAGTACATGAACAACCCCTTTAAGACTCTGTTTAGAAGTGCTGTTTCAGATATAACTACAGCACCTGCCAATTTAAAGGGATACTGTCATGGGGAAAAATTTTTTTTTTCAAAATGAATCAGTTAATAGTGCTGCTCCAGTAGAATTTTGCACTGAAATCCATTTCTCAAAAGAGCAAACAGATTTTTTTATATTTCAATTTTGAAATCTGACATGGGGCTAGACATACTGTCAATTTCCCAGCTGCCCCAAGTCATGTGACTTGTGCTCTGATAAACTTCAATCACTCTTTACTGCTGTATTGCAAGTTGGAGTGATATCACCCCCTCCCTTTTCCCCTTAGCAGCCAAACAAAAGAACAATGGGAAGGTAACCAGATAGCAGCTCCCTAACACAAGATAACAGTTGCCTGGTAGATCTAAGAACAGCACTCAGTAGTAAAAACCCATGTCTCACTGAGACACATTCAGTTACATTGAGAAGGAAAAACAGCAGCCTGCCAGAAAGCATTTCTCTCCTAAAGTGCAAGTCACGTGACCAGGGGCAGCTGGGAAATTGACAATATGTCTAGCCCCATGTCAGATTTCAAAATTAAATATAAAAAAATCTTTGCTCTTTTGAGAAATGGATTTTAGTGCAATTCTACTGGAGTAGCACTATTAACTGATGCATTTTGAAAAAAAACATGTTTTCCAATGACAGGATCCCTTTAAGTGTTTATGGTCACTCCCCAAATCGAAAACTAAACTTCTTTTAAAGTTCTGCATCTTTGCCCTTGTCATTGAAATATTCCAAAATCAAGACACAAAACAGGTAAGCAGAAGTTTTTTATAAATGTGGATTACCGGAGTACTGGTTATCTAATTGTCTGCTGCGCAAGAAGCCATCATGGAGTAGCTTCATTTTCCTTCATAAGAAAACAATAGGCAAAATGTGGCACTCGTGTTGGACAAGGGTCATAATGATCTTTAACAAAGTACAATTCAGTGTTTTTTGCAGCAATGGACTTTTTTGTCTTCCAAAGCCCCAGTTAGCAAATTTAGAGCTAATAAAGGGGTTGTTTACCTTTGCGTTAACTCTAGACAATTTGTAAATGATTTTAATTTATTTGTGTTTTTTTTATTTAGCTTTTTATTCAGCAGCTCTCAAGTTTTCAATTTCAGCAATCTGCTTGCCATAGTCCAAATTAACCTAGCAACCATGCATTGATAAGAATAAGAGACTGGGATATGAATAGGAGAGGCCTGAATAGAAAGATGAGTAATAAAAAGTAGCAATAACAATACAATTGTAGCCTTTTTATTCAATGGGACCCCCATTTGTAAGCTTGAAACAGTCAGAACAAGCGGATAAATAATTTAAAAACTATAAATAATTAAGACCAATTGAAAAGTTGCTTAGGATTGACCATTCTATAACATATCCCTTTAAGCCTGCCCTTCAGTTGTGAAGGCTCACTTGTACATACCCCAACCAGTGCGGATTGTTTTGTCTGTTTATTGAATACTTTTAATTTGTGGCTTTTATTCCCTGCAAAGCTTGAAGGTTAGTTTCTCTGTGAAAAAGAACTCTCTGCCTTCCATGTCCAAAATTTGTCCAGTCAGCAGCTTGCCTTGTTGAAAAACAAAAATATTTATGGTATTTGTTATTTATAGCACTAAACTATGCAGAAAAACTAACTTCAAACCTTTAATTTTACTTCTTGGTTATTTGGTGCAATTGTGAGAAGGCAGTTATTCTCCCCAGTTTAACCCCTCGTGCGATAATCTTTTCTGTTAACCCAATTCACACGCTTTCAAGTTCCCTTTTGATGCCCAACATTTGTCCAGGCCTGTCTTGGCTCATAACAGTGTTTCAGATATATGAAAACATTGCTGTATCAGCCATAGTTCCAGGAATATCGAGGACATTTTACCCTAAATGACCTGAAAGCTTTTCTCCAGCTGGCCACAGAGAAGCAGCGAGGAAATAGTGATTAGAAATGGGAACATGCGCAGTTAAGTGGATTTTATTATTATTAACATTAATTTATATAGCGCCAACATATTTCGTAGCGCTGTAAAGTAAATGTGTTTATACAACTAAATCACATGAATTACATACATAGAACATATGGAGTTATATACATCACAATCAATACCGTACAAAAGGTGAGGAAGGCCCTGTGCAGAAAGAGCTTACAATCTAAAGGGAAGGGAATAATACTCAAGGTGTGGGAGTGGGCAAGATCAGAAATAAGTGGGTGAGAGATGTGGTACTGTATGTGGTATTGCATTTGGTAGTGAAGAGTGAGGGTAGGCTTCTTTAAATAAGTGCGTTTTAAGAGATTTCTTGAAAGCAGAAAGGTTGGAAGAAAGTCGGACAGACTGCGGGAGAGAGTTCCAGAGGAGGAGTGCAGCCCTTGCAAAGTCTTGAATGTGAGCATGTGAGGAGGTAATGAGAGAAGAGTTGAGTAGCAGGTCAGTAGAGGAGCGTAGTAAGCGATTTGGTGAGTATATAGAGATGAGTTCAGTGATGTAGGATGGGGTCGTGTTATGAAGTGCTTTGAATGTAAGGGTCATTAATTTGAATTTAATTCTGAAGAGTAGTGGAAGCCAGTGCAGGGATTGGCAGAATGGCGAGGCAGAGGAGGAGCGGTTGCTGAGGTGTATGAGCCTCGCAGCAGTGTTCATTATGGACTGGAGAGGTGACAGTCTCTAGTGGGGAAGGCCAATTAAAAGAGAGTTACATTAGTCTAGATGTGATATGACAAGAGAGTGAATAAGAATTTTGGCTGCATCTTGGGTGATAAATGATCGTATTTTGGATATGTTCCTTAGGTGGAAGTGACATGATTTAATAAGTGACTGGATATGAGGAGTGAATGACAGGGCAGAATCTAGGATAACCCCAAGGCACCGGGCCTGGGGAGAGGGGGTGATAGTGGGTTTGTTGTTTATTATGGATACTTCTGGAATGTTAATAGTGTTAGTTGGAAGAAAGAGAACCATTTCCATTTTAGAGAGGTTTAATTTAAGGTAGCGTTGCGACATCCAAGTAGAGATAGAGGACAGACAGGAGGAGACTTGAGTTCTTGAGTTCTGGGTTGAGACCAGGAGATGTGAGAGAGATCTGAGTATCATCAGCATAGAGAGGATAGTGGAAACCATACAAGCTGATTCATTTGCTGAGGGAGGAAGTTTAGAGGGAGAATAATAAGGGGCCCAGGACAGAGCCTTGAGGAATCCCAACAGAAAGAGGTAGGGGAGAAGATGCTACTTCATTGTAGGAGACACTGAAGGAACGATTAGTGAGGTAAGAAGAGAACCAGGACAGGGCTATGTCACGAAGGCCAAGCAAATTCGGGGATAGGGTTTACAGGGCTAATGTAAGGTAATATAGATACTTTCATGAGGAGGGTTATTAACTAAACCTCAATTTTTTCTGGTTTGGCTTTTTTGGGGCAAAACTGTTTTCAAGGAAAAAAAAAAACTTGCATTTTTTGAGATTTATGCCCCAAAGCTGCAAAAAGCCAAAAACCAAAATTCCACCATCTCAGACCTTTTGAGGTCCTGTACAAGTCAATGGGAGACTCCTCTATCCCAAATTGACGTTATTATGGTCTTCGGTTGGTTTAGCCTGAAAATCCAACCTTTTCGGGGGTTTTCAGGCAAAAACATGAAACAAAATTGAGGAATTTGGGGAGCCTGAAAAATTGGAGCGATATGGGTTTTTGCTTAACTGAGTTTTTCTGCGATCCGATTAATTTGGGTAAATATATATATATATATATATATATATATATATATATTAATAAATAAGATCAAATCTAGTTTGGCTGTTGGTTTTTTTTTTGTAATAAAATATGAGAAACTAATTTAGAAGGCCCATTTATCAAAGGTCGAATTTTGAATTTCATGTGAATTTTTTTTTTTTTTTTTTTTAACTCTAATAAATCCGAATATACTTACAATTCGTCTGGGAGTTTATTTAAGAAAACGTCGAACGTCTAGAGCTCTAATGAATATTGCCGACCCGAAAACTCGAATCGAATTAGAATTGAATTTGACTAAACTCAAATCTATTGTCAGTAAGGCTATTTACATCTTCAAATGGGTCACTGGACCTCTGCCATTGACTTCTACATTAACATGGCAGGTTTTAGGTGGAGAATAGTCAAATTCGAATTAATCCCATTGTCCAGGTATGATAAATCTTGAATTCGATTTTGGATAATTCCCAACTCTAATTTCTGAGTTTTGACCAACTTTGCTGGAACTATGGCTAATACAGCAATATTTAAGGGGGTTATTTACTAGGGGGCAGATTTATTAATGTTCAAATTGGAAATTCAAATTTTGAGTTAGATAATTGGTCAAAACTCAGAAATTCGTGTTGGGAATTATCCAAAATCGAATTCAAGATTTATCTTACCTGGACCCTGGAATTAATTCGATTATCTTCTGCTTAGGAAAGATGTGAGAGCAACCTTTTTCTTTCTCCAATTTCCTTGACTACTTGGTGGTCAGACAGGTGGGAAAATGACCAGTAGGGGGCGCTGTTGTAACAGAATTCATTCATATTAACAGTACAGGTATACCATAATAGCTTGGTATTAAAACAAAATAAATAATTCATGTACATTGCAAAAGTGCTTAGAATAGCACCCTCGTTCATTTTACATTCACTTATTTTTAAGGTTTACTTATGCATTAAATTGCAAACTGGAGAGCAGCTGTGCAAAAAGCTAAATAATTAAAACAATATCTTTTTACCCTAATCTTGATGTATATGTTATTTGGATACAATATTTATTTTTGTAACAATGTGGTGGGATTCGGCCTTTTTCCGCAGAATTCGGATTCGACCGAATCCTTATCCCTGGTCCGAATCCTAAGTATTAGTATTTGGCACATACATGCGTCTGTGTGAGTACAGCCCCCTTTAAAATAATTGACTGCCTCTGCTCCTGCGCTCCCCTGCGGCTGAACGGAAGAAAGCGGAGCGCAGGCAAAAACGGCTGTGTGTAAGAGCCCTAAAGTCAGAACTCCAGCGCTGGAATACATTTCTGTTAATTGCAGAGCCACCATGCTGCCCTATATGTTATGAATTAAAGGCATACTGTCACTGGAAAACATTCCCCCCCCCCCCCCCAAAACGCACCAGTTGTTAGTGCTGCTGCAGCAGAATTCTGCACTGAAATCTGTTTTTTTTTTTATAAAAGCAAACAGATTTTCTATTTCATTTTGAAATTTGACATGGGACTAGACATATTGTCCGTTTGCCAGCTGCCCCCAGTCATGTGACTTGTGCTCTGAGAAACCTCAGTCACTCTTTACTGCCTCGCTGCAAGTTGGAGTGATATCACCCCTCCCTTCTCTCCCCAATTGTTTGGCTGTTGAACCATATCCCAACTAAGATATAATTAATCCTTATTGAAATCAAAACCAGCCTATTGGGTTTATTTCATGTTTACATGATTTTCTAGTAGACTTAAGGTATGAAGATCCAAATTACGGATAGATCCGTTATCTGGAAAACCCCAGGTACTGAGCTTTCTGGAGAACAGATCCCATACCTGTACTGGTTTTTTTTAATTCAGAGAAAAAGGAAATCATTTTAAAAAAAAATTGGTTTATTTGAATAAACTGGAATTTCTGTAATTAGGAGCTTTCTGGATATTGGTTTCCAGATAACAGGTCCCATACCTGTATAACTATTCCTCCACCCGTTCCGTGTTGAATTTAGTCTATTGTACATGTTTTTTTTCGAGTGTAGAATATGTTCAGGAAGCTATTCCATTAGAAGTATTCCAGACTCAATGTAACAAAGTATATATATATATATATATATATATATATATATATATATATATATATATATATATATATATATATATATATATATATATATATATATAAAATCAGCCCAGCTTTTCTCAAGGGATAGAAGTACATTGTCTTGCACTAATTCATCAACTGTTACTAATTATGTCAAGTTCAGTGGTTGCTTTTATTGGGAAACTTTCATCTTCCTTCTGAGACTGCACCGCCCAACTATCTGTAGAAGATGCCAAGGCCATGGAGTCTCCGACACCCCTCAGTTGTGTATTCTAAGCCCAGGCTCTGTGACTCTTGCACACAATTACACTAGGTGAGACACAAGAAGCCTGCTCCAAAAACATCCTTCAATGGAAAGCGTTGGCTTTGCGATCATTGCTTTATATTCACAGACTGGAGTATTTAAAGGAACACTGTCAGTGAGCCAGGAATTATTCATCTGCTCTTACAGGGAGAAGCAAACCCTGCTCTGCTTGTGCTCTTTGATTAAAAACATATTTTTGTAAAGAGGCAGTTCACCTTAAAGGGGAACTATCTCAAAAATGAAAATTTAATATAAGCTTCAGCATACTGAAATACGTTTTCTAAATATAATCAATTAAATATTCTGTACTGTTTCTGAAATAATCAAGTTTATCTTCACTATTCCTCTCTCAATATCTGTTTCTCTTCATTCTGTCTTCATGCAGCAGTTGGGTGTCAGATATTCATTGACAATTAGATCCAATATATCTTATAGGGGGGCTCCTTTTGCCTAGAAGATGTATTAGAGCTCACTCTATTAAACTCACCAGACATCATGTCTCTCTACATGCAGAATTTGTGCAAAAGGCAGTTATTTTGTTAGATTTTGTTTGTGCTGGAATCAGTTATTTGAGTGAGCTCTAATACATCTGCTAGGAAAGGAGCCCCCCTATAAGATATATTGGATAATGAATATCTGACACACAACTGCTGCATGAAGAGAGATAGTTCCCCTTTGAAATCAGCATACGTATATAACATGTTTTTCTAAATTTTGCACTATTTTTGTATATTCCCTAGCGACCAGGCTGTGGTTTAATGACAGATTGGCAGGTGAATAGTGAAAAAAATAGATAAAAAAAGTTACACTATATATCACTGTGTGCATCATGCTAATATTTAACCTTGACCGTTGCACTTTACATATTAGATGTCCTTATATAAAACTCATACATGTCTGTGGAGCCCTCAAGCAGCTTTGGGGTCAAGTATCTGTAGTGGGGCCTTAAAGGGGTAGTTCACCTTTAAGTTAAATTTTAATATGTTATAGAATGACCAAGTCTAATCAACTTTTTAATTGGTCTTCATTATTTTTTTTTTGTTATAGTTTTTTAATTATTTGCCTTTTTCTGACTCTTTCCATCTTTCAGATGGGGGTCACTGACTCCATCTAAAAAGAAATGTTTAGGGATGCAACGAATCCACTATTTTGGATTCAGCCGAACCCCCCGAATCCTTTGCAAAAAATTTGTCCGAATACCGAACCGAATCCAAACCCTAATTTGCATATGTAAATTAGGGGTGGGAAGGGTAAAACATTTTCTACTTCCTTGTTTTGTGGAAAAAAGTCACGTGATTTCCCTCCCCGCCCCAATTTACATATGCAAATTTGGATTCAGTTCAGCCGGGCAGAAGTATTCGGCCAAATAGGAATCCTGCTGAAAAAGCCGAATCCTGGATTCGGTGCATCCCTACAAATGTTCTTTAAGGCTACACATTTATTATTGTTGCTACTAGGTATGCACCGAATCCACAATTTTAGAACCTCCGAATCCTTTGCGAAACATCGGCCGAATGCCAAACTGAATCTGAATCCCATATGCAAATTAGGGGTAGGAAGGGGAAAACATTTTTTACTTCCTTGTTTTGTAACCTAAAGTCAAGCGCTTTCCCTTCCACCCCTAATTTGCATATGCAAATTTGGGTTTGGCCAGGCAGATGGATCCGAATCCTGCTGAAAAAGGCAGAATCCTGGCCAACCCCGAACTGAATCCCGGATTCGGTGAATCCCTCGTTGCTACTTTTTGTTACCCTATTTATTTATTTTTCTATTCAGGCCTTTCCTATTCATATTCCAGTCTCGTATTCAAATCACATTTGGACACCAGCAACCAGACAGCCGAAATTACAAACTAGTGAGCTGCTGATTAAAAATCGAAATGAGTCAAAAACCACAAATAATGATAAAAGAAAACCAATTGCAAATTGTCTCATAATATCCCTCTCTACATCATACTAACAGTTAGCTCAAAGGTGAGCAACCCCTTTAAAGGGATACTGTCATGGGAAAAAACATTTTTTTCAAAATGAATCAGTTAATAGTGCTGCTCCAGCAGAATTCTGCACTGAAATCCATTTCTCAAAAGAGCAAACAGATTTTTTTATATTCAATTTTAAAATCTGACATGGGGCTAGACATTTTGTCAATTTCCCAGCTGTCCCCAGTCATGTGACTTGTGCCTGCACTTTAGGAGAGAACTGCTTTCTGGCAGGCTGCTGTTTTTCCTTCTCAATGTAACTGAATGTTTCTCTGTGTCTCAGTGAGACATGGGTTTTTACTATTGAGGCAGCTGTTATCTTGTGTTAGGGAGCTGTTATCTGGTTACCTTCCCATTGTTCTTTTGTTTGGCTGTTGGGGGAAAAAGGGAGGGGCTGATATCACTCCAACTTGCAGTACAGCAGTAAAGAGTGATTGAATTTTATCAGAGCACAAGTCACATGACTTGGGGCAGCTGGGAAATTGACAATATGTCTAGCCCCATGTCAGATTTCAAAATTGAATATAAAAAAATCTGTTTGCTCTTTTGAGAAATGGATTTCAGTGCAGAATTCTACTGGAGCAGCACTATTAACTGATTCAGTATCCCTGTAATGTGTATAAATACAACTGCCAGTTCTGTTGTATTCAGCATTAACATCCTTTGATAGTGCCTTGCTAGCCGTCAACATATGGTTTCTAATGGGGGGAATAACCGAGATTTATTTCAATGTCATGGGCCTTTAAAAATGAGAACAGAATAAGTAGTTTTTACTGTCTTTCTGCTGCTCCTACTATAGTGGCTATTAAGAACATCTATTGGTAAATGTTTCCATTCATGAGGTCATTGACATTTTGTGTAATACTATAATTCAGTGTGTTTATAGACTCATTATCATTTTATGATGCTATGGAAGTATGTCTTGTTTTACTGCTAAATGGAACAGTTTAGTTTGTGCTATTTTAGAATACAGGGTTCACTCGGAATAGTGGGCCAGACACCACTATAAAATTGTCGTTTCACCCCGTTGCAACGGAGGCTTGAGTAAAGATTATTCTGGTGAATGTTTTCATTAAATCTGCTGATGGAACTATGGGATGGGATGCAACCTGTGTAAGCCCAATCGGTTTACCTTATGGGAAGAGCCTTTAGCATCGTGCTGTTTATACCATGCGGGGAGGCCCATTAATCAAAGGTCGAATTTGTGAATTTTTTTTCAATTCGAATATACTCACATTTCAACTGGGAGGTTATTTAAAGGTGTAAAAATAAAAACTAGGTAAATAGACAGGCTGGGCAAACTAAAAAATGTTTCTAATATAGTTACTTAGCCAAAAATGTAATGTATAAAGGCTGGAGTGATTTGATGTGTAACTTGTCAGTCAGAACCCAACTTCCTGCTTTTCAGCTCTCTTGGTTTATACTGACTGGTTTATACTGACTGGTTACCGTGGCTACCAGGCAGTAATCGGAGACTTGAGGGGGGCCACATGGGTCATATCTGTTGCTTTTGAATCTGAGCTGAATGCAGAGGATCAATTACAAACTCACTGAACAGAAATGTACCATGTGGCCCCCCTTATAGTCACTGACTGACTCAGAGTTAGAGAGCTGAAAAGCAGGAAGTAGTGTTCTGGCTATTATGTTACACATCCAGTCACTCCAGCCTTTATACATTACATTTTTGGCTAACTAACTATATTAGAAACATTTTGTATTTTGCACAGCCTATCTATTTACCCAGTTTTTATTTTCACACTGAACTATTACTTTAAGAAAAAATTTGAATGTCTAATATTCGATCTAGTGGTTCCGACCCGAAAATTCTAATCCTATTCGATTCGTATTTGATTCATACTAATAGCTCAAATGTCAGGAAGGCTATTAACCTCTCAACTGACCTTTTCCATTGACTTATGTATGGGACCCGTTATCCAGAAATCTGTTTTCCAGGAAGCCCCGAATTACGGAAAGGCCTTCTCCCATGGGGGCAAATTCACTAAAGGACGAAGCGCCTAACTAAGCGTTAATTCGGTAGCGCAGCGCATTTTTGTTAATTTGCAGATTCACTAACATACGCTGGCGTAAATTCGCTAGTGTTACTTCGCACCCTTACGCCTGGCGAATTTGCACAACGGACGTAACTACGCAAATTCACTAACGCGCAAGTTAAAAAATGTTCGAAGTCCCAAAAAACGTTGGCGTTTTTTCTTTTTTTTATGGGTGATAGGCTGAAAAAGATCGAAAATTTTTTTGGGCCTACCCTCCTTCCCCCCCTTCATTTCCTAACTCATGGCACCTTAATTATACAGTGGGCACATGTGTAGGGCAAAATAAAAATTTTCTTTGCTGTTTTGAAGGTTTCCCAGGCTTGTGTAGTGCTGCTACATATACCTCCATTGTAACTTCAATTTGGCCATATGCAAATTGCTTGGCGAATTAACGCTAGCGCAACTTCGCAACCTTACGCTTCCCCTGAGCGCAATTTCGGATTTTAGTGAATTTGGGTAGCGCTATCGAAAATACGCCTGGCGAAGTGCGGCGAAGCGGACGCTGGGGCAACTACGAATCTTAGTGAATTTGCCCCATAGACTCCATTTTATCCAAATAAAACCCATTTTTAAAAATAATTTCCTTTTTCTGTGTAATAATAAAACAGTACCTTGTACTTGAGCTTTCTGGATAACAGGTTGCCGAATAATGAAAAAGACTATAATCTATGACCAAATATTGTAGGTATAACACAATAGTAGGTAAACTGATCGATACAGGGGCTAAAGACGGTCCTGCTCAAGTGAGCTTACAATCAAAAAAAGATTTTTACCAGCATCTGAAATTGCAGTGAAGCCGCTGGTGATAACTGGGTCATTCGTGTATTCATTTTCCTGATCTGATTCATGGAAAACTAAATCCTTGCTGGCCCCATTGCAAATTATATCTTTTTGTTTTGTTTTTTTCGTAATTTTTAGCAGAAAACATGTTCAGTTGTAAGTGGTGCCTGGCTAATGTCAGAACCGATAGATATCTAAAGAGCCCAATCAAATGAATGACTTGTAGTTGCAAGCTTAAAGTAGATAACTGTTTCCTATGGGCCTGCCCGCTTTGCCCTTTATAGTTCACGTAGTTTGCCCAGTAGGAAACAATGAAACCTATTTTTAAATACGAACACGTCATTCCTGCAGTTTAAACCCAAAAACACATTTATTTATTTTTAGCTTTATTTCTTTAAGCGCAAACAGGTTTTAGTTACTTGGCAGATAAAAGCCAGTTGCATAAAATCACCCAGGTCATGATTATTTGCACTCAGAGCAGCCTGTGAGTGGTGAATACCTGGCAGCCTCATGTTTGTTTCTCCGGGGGATGCCAGTTGGGCAGTGACTAGCTCAGTAAAACTCATTTTCAATAGAAAAAGCCTAAGCTTGCTTCCTTAGAAGCTGCTTTTAGTTTATAAAAATAAAATAATGAGGACGGTCCCTAGTCTTGGGTTCTGGTTTAAAACACATACATATCATAAGCCAATGAACCGCACTCTCGGGTCTTCCATGATCGTGAAAAAAGTATATTCAATGTTTCGGCCCCTCTTTGCGGGCCTTCTTCATATTATAGATTCCTGAAGAAGCCCCGCAAACGGGGCAGAAACGTTAAATAAACTATATATACACATTCATACAGTTATGGGATTCCTTATCTGGAAACCCGTTATCCAGTCTATGGGAGACTTTCTGTAATTTGGAGCTGTTCATTCATATTAACTGTGTGCCTAAATTCAGAGTCAGTGGAAGACTGCAAGTGTGGATATAATATAAATAATTGTTTCATATTTTTATATATATATATATATATATATATATATATATATATATATATATATATATATATATATATATATATATATATATATATATATATATATATATATATATATATATATATATATATATATATATATATAACAAGGGAAAGTTGTGCTTATCACTAATATTTAAAACCATTAGGTGGGGGTGCAATTAGGCTGTAACCACAAAATACATATAGTCAAATACTCTAGTATTTGACTATATATATTAAATAGAAAATATAATATACTTTACAAGATTAAAAGTATATACAATTTTATTAAAATGTTTACACTTTGGGGGTTATTTATCAAAGGTCAAATGGTTTTTTTTTTTTTTTTTTTTTTTTTTTTTTTTTATACCTCAAATAAACTCACTAGTTGTGTGCGGGTTGATATCTTCGACCCGCACCTGACCCTAACTCGACCCGTCCGCTATTGCCCCCTTATTTATAGACCTGCCCCGCAGTGACGTCACAAATGGGGCGGGCTTGAGTCTATAAATTTAGGTTCCGGAAGTGCTAGGTCGCAACCCGAAGATTTGGTGCAGGAGTCTGCATCATGTAGGCTATTAACATCTTCAAATGGTTCAAGGGACCTCTGTCATTAACTTCTACATGACCTCGACAGGTCAAAAATATGAGTTTTGACCAAAAAAATATACTCAAATTTTCATTGAAAACACAACTCAAACCTTAATAAATAACCCCCTCAATTTATACCAGCAGCAAGATTCATAACTGAGAGCATTAAGATTTATAACTGAGAGCTTTAAGGTTCATAACGGAGCGCATTAAAGGGATACTGTCATGGGAAATAAAACATTTTTCAAAATGAATCAGTTAATAGTGCTGCTCCAGCAGAATTCTGCACTGAAATCCATTTCTCAAAAGAGCAAACAGATTTTTTTTTATATAAAATTTTGAAATCTGACATGGGGCTAGACATATTGTCAATTTCCCAGCTGCCCCAAGTAATGTGACTTGTGCTCTAATAAACTTCAATCGCTCTTTACTGCTGTACTGCAAGTTGGAGTGATATCGCCCCCCTCCCTTTTGCCCCCCAGCAGCCAAACAAAAGAACAATGGGAAGGTAACCAGATAACCGCTCCCTAACACAAGATAACAGCTGCCTGGTAGATCTAAGAACAACACTCAATAGTAAAATCCAGTTCCCACTGAGACACATTCAGTTACATTGAGTAGGAGAAACAGCAGCCTGCCAGAAAGCATTTCTCTCCTAAAGTGCAGGCACAAGTCACATGACCTGGGGCAGCTGGGAAATTGACAAAATGTCTAGCCCCATGTCAGATTTCAAAATTGAATATAAAAAAATCTGTTTGCTCTTTTGAGAAATGGATTTCAGTGCAGAATTCTGCTGGAGTAGCACTATTAACTGATGTGTTTTGGAAAAAACAAACATGTTTTCTGGTGACCGGATCCCTTTAAGATTCATAACTGAGAACATTAAGCAAGAGACTCAATTCTATCTGATTTCTTCCTTTTTTATAGGTAAGAAGCGGATCTTAAGCTACAGCAGCAGCAGCAGTGGCAAAACATGTCGTCCATCTTGCCTTTCACCCCGCCAGTAGTGAAGCGCCTGCTAGGATGGAAGAAGTCTGCAAGTGGCAACACAGGAGCAGGTGGCGGTGAGCAGAACGGACAGGAAGAGAAGTGGTGCGAAAAAGCGGTAAAGAGCTTGGTGAAAAAACTGAAGAAAACGGGACAATTAGACGAGCTTGAGAAGGCGATCACGACGCAGAACTGCAACACGAAATGCGTAACGATACCAAGGTAGAATCTCCATCAAATGCTCTGGCTTTGATGTGATTAGAGACCTTTTATGATTTAGAATTTAGCCGATTTTGTTTGTGTCGTGCTAAAGGCCAGGCATTGTTGCTTCCATTCAGTCCTATTCATTTCCTGCAGTTAGAAGCTGCTTTTACCTAAATGCATGTAACTAAGTAGAGGGGAAGTACAACTGAATTTTGTTATGATGTAGACCATGCAATTCTAAGACTATTCGCAGCTGGACATTTTTCTTTTTAATAAAAAAAAAATAGCTTTTTTAACTTTGTTGAGATGTAATGGCCCAGCAACCGGCCGAACATGCTAATTGGGTATCAATTATCTTTCTCTCTGTGTGAAAGAATAGTAAAATATATTTCATTTTACAATTTCTTAGATTACATATGTTATTTTAATGATGACCTTCCCTAAAGGTCCCTTGTAAAGTACAGGTATGGGGCCTGTTATCCAGAATGCTCGGAACCTGGGGTTTTCCAGATAATGGATCTTTCCATAATTTGGATCTTCATACCTTTAGTCTACTAGAAGATCATGTAAACGTTAAATAAAGCCAATAGGCTGGTTTTGCTTCCAATAATTAATTATAATTAATTATATCTTGGTTGGGATCAAGTACAAGCTTCTGTTTTATTAAAGAGGAAAAGGAAAAATTGAAAAAAAAAATTTGAATTATTTGAATGGAGTCTATGGGAGACCACCTTTACGTAATTCAGAACTTTCTGTATAACGGATCCCATACCTGTACCATGTATTGCCAATGCGTTTGTTCTTCTTGACCTACTTTAAGTCAAAGAAGTTGACATTTATTTCCTTTGGTTGTGGGTTGGAGCATTTTTATTTTATTTCCTTGGTCAACACCTCAGTGGAACTTTTGTACTGGGATACAATTCAGTCCGCAATCAAACAACTGCCCACTAAACAGATTCCGTTACCCCTGCAATGCTGCTCATGACATGACTTGAAATTTTTGTTTGGCTGGTTCCTCCTGTTGCAGGCCTCTGTGGGAAAATGGAGAATATGGGGCAGATTTATTAAGTCAAAACTCAAATTTGAATTGTGAATTATCCAAACTCAATTGGAATTTTAATTTGTGTTTCAAGATTAACCAAACTATACCATACGAATACTTTGAATCTGACTATTCACCACCTTAAATCTGCCGAATTCATGTTCATTTGAAGATGTTATTAGCCTTCCAGGGGAAAAAAACTAAATTCGCTTTTAGTTGAATTTGATTCGAATTCGATTGGACTTTTTGGGTTGGTAATATTAGTTCAAGTTTTAGATATTCGATTTTTTTATTAAATAACCTCGCAGTTGAATTTATATATTCGAATTTATTAGATTCTAAACAGGTGGGAATTAAAAGGTTAAAGGATAGGCTTTTTGTTCACAGCTACAAATATTAAGGGGCAGATTTATCTTTATATTTATCTTAATATTTATATTAAAGGAAAACTATACCCCCAAAATGAACACTTAAGCAACAGATAGTTCATATCATATTAAGTGCCATATTAAAGAATCTTACCAAACTGGAATATATTTTATAGTTAAGTAAATATTGCCCTTTTACATCTCTTGCCTTGAGCCACAATTTCGTGATGGTCTGTGTGCTGCCTCAGAGATCACCTGACCAGAAATACTGCAGCTCTAACTGTAACAGGAAGAGATCACCTGACCAGAAATACTGCAGCTCTAACTGTAACAGGAAGAAGTGTGCAAGCAAAAGACACAACTCTGTCTGTTAATTGGCTCATGTGACCTAACACGTATGGTTTGTTGGTATGTTTGTGAGTACAGTGAATCCTACGATCCCAGGGGGCGGCCCTTATTTTTTAAAATGGCAATTTTCTATTTATGATTACCCAATGGCACATACTACTAGAAAAGTATATTATTATGAAAATGGTTTATTTACATGAAGCAGGATTTTACATATGAGCTGTTTTATGCAATATCATTTTATAGAGACCTACATTGTTTGGGGGGTATAGTTTTCCTTTAAGGGTCGAATAGTAAATTCGAATTGGAATTATCAAGTTTCAAAATTCACACATTTTAATCCCCCTATTTGGTAGTATATTTGATTGTGAGATTTATCTCACCTGGACTATGGAAACGGTCCTAATTTCGAATATTCGCCACCTAAAACCTGCCAAGTTCACGTACATGTAGGAATGCCGCGTGAAAGATTCGGGCAAATACCAAACCAAATCTGAATCCTAATTTGCATATGCAAATTAGGGGTGGGCGGAAAAACTTTTTACTTCCTTGTTTTGTGACAATAAGTCAAGTGATTTCCCTCCCTGCCCCTAATTTGCATATGCAAATTTGGATTTGGTTCAGCAGGGCAGAAGGATTCGTCCGAATCCTGCTGAAAAAGGCCAAATCCTGGCCGAACCGAATCCTGGATTCGCCATTTGGAGATGTTAATAGCCTTCCTGACATTCAAGTTTATTTTCCGGAGAAATACTCAATTTGTACGAATCAAATACAAATCGAATTTTCGGGTTAGAACCATTCGATCTAATATTGGACATTCAAAATTTTTCTTAAATAGTCTCCCGGTCGAATTGTGAGTCTATTCGAATTTAATTCACGTGAATTTGAAATGCGACCTATTCTGAATGGGCCTCTTAGTGCTTAGTATTTGCCTGGGCTTCTCTTCTGTTGACATCAATGGGAAGCATAGCTAGTAACTCGGCGTGGGTGCGTTTTCGGGTTATGATAATTAATTTGGAGCTACACACTGAGCTTTCCATTGAAGTCAGCGGGAAGCAGTTCACAGTTCGGTGCAGCAATCAAAATACACAGTGTGGAATATCCTTTATTGGAGAATTCTGATTCTGAGCAGGTACGTTACAAGTGGTATGTAGCCCTGTTTTACTAACAAACACAAACATGGCCTCTATATACTTGTACTATACTAAACATCAGAGATCGCTGCATTGAATTGTGGTTTTAGTAGCAGTGTTGCGGATGAGTAAAGGTTTGGCTGTTTATGGTTTACCTTTTTGAATAAAAATACAAACTAGCTATCTCTTGTTAGACTGGGTTTATGATGATGCTTTCAGTTATATATTGTAGTTTACTAAAGGGGTTGTTCATCTATAACTGTTGGTATGATATAGAAAATAATATTCTGAGACAATCTGCAAGTGGTTTTCACTTGTTATTATTTGTTGTTTTTGAGTTATTTAGATTTGTATTCAGCAGCTCTCTAGTTTTCAGCAATCTGGTTGCTAGAGTCCAGATTCCCCTAGCAACCATGCATTAATTTTAATGAGACTGGAATATGAATAGGAGAGACCTGAATACAACGAGGAGTAATAAAAATACATTTGTAACCTTGCCGAACATGTTTTTTAGATGGGGTCACTGACCCCCATTTGAAAGCTGGAAAGAGTCAGAAGAAGGCGGCAATGATTAAAAAAACTATTCAAATGAAAAAATGAAGGCCAATTGAAATTTTGCTTAGAATTAGCCATTCTAGAACATACTAAAAGTTAACTTCAAGGTGAATCACTCCTTCAGATTCTAGTTGGATGCCACTCCTATGATTACTGCTGTGTTTATAGTAGAACATGGGGCATGTTTTGGGAGGCTAAATCTATATTTAGTAATTCATAGCCTCATTATTATTAACCCACATTATTATATTTTCAATGTTTGCATTTAAAAATGTTAGGGATGCACCGAATTCACTATTTTGGATTCGGCCAAACCCCCGAATCCTCAGTGAAAGATTCGGCCGAATGGCGTACCGAATCTAAACGCTAATTTGCATATGCTAATTAGGGGTGGGAAGGGGAAAACATTTTTTACTTCCTTGTTTTGTGACAAAAAGACAAGCGATTTCCCTCCCCACGCCTAATTGCATATGCAAATTAGGATTCGGATTCAGTTCGTCCGAGCAGAAGGATTCGGCCGAATCCTGCTGAAAAAGGCCGAATCCCGAACCGAATCCTGGATACGGTGCATTCCTTAAAAAAATGTTTTTGTGTATGATAAAAAAAACTGTACTGCAATACAGGTATGGGACCTGTTATCCAGAATGCTCGCTACCTGGGGTTTTCCAGATATATATTTCTGTAATTTGGATCTTCATACCTTAAGTCTACTAGAAAATCAGGCTGGATTAGCTTCCAATAAACATTAATTATATCTTCGTTGGATCACGTACAAGGTACTGTTTTTTGTTTTAGTACAGAGAAAAGGGACATTTTTGGATAAAATAGAAGTCTTTGGGAGGCAGCCTTCCCATAATTCAGATCTTTCTGGAAAAGAGGTTTCCATATAACTGATCCCATGCCTGTATCGTCTTTTTTGCATATTTATACATGAGGGTGCCAGTTTTTACTTTTTGCCTTATACGCTTATCACTAGGCACCCAGGTTACAGTTTCTACTGTGGATGTTTTTTTTTCTCTCTGTACCATTAGTGATTTATATTTATTTAAACAGATGCAACGTTTCTCCCCTGTTCCCAGGCCTGTATCAAGTATGTTTCATTAAGATCCCTATTAAAGACCTGGGAACCGGGCCAATAAATTACATCTGTTAAATTAAATATTAACAATTCTAATTATTATTATTAATAATTGTGAATATGCTGTGTCCCAACATTTTTTTTTTTGCACTTTTTTGGCGGGGGTGCAATGAGGGTGTGACCACAAAATATATATATATTTATTTATATATATATATATTTATTTATATATATATTATATATATATATATATATATATATATATATATATATATATATATAAGTCCAAGGGTTGCCAGCACTCTCGATAAAGTTATTTAAAGTTGCCTGGGTGCAGTGCCAATAAATTATCCATAACTACTACAAGAAGGTCCGCACTCTCAGGACTTATAAAAATCATAATATTTATTAAAAAATGACTAACGTTTTGGCTAGGTCCTTAGCCTTTTATATATATATATATATATATATATATATATATATATATATATATATATATATATATATATATATATATATATATATATATATATATATATATATATATATATATATATATATATATATATATAATTATTAAATAGACCCGCACTCCATTTTGTGCAAAATTCGAACTCTTTTTATTGTGTACATAAACACGACATTTTGTCCCCCATTGGGGTCTTTTTCACCCACCTGGGGACCTTTTTCAAGGATGAAAAAGGTCCTCAGATGGGGCCGAAACATCAGATTAAGATGTAAATCACTTGAAAATAAAAAGTGATTTTTCTTCACATCAATACAGTGAGTGCTGAAGCTTATATATATTCTCCAAAAAAGAACCAGCAACACCGGGATATTTTCAAAATCAAAAAGCGTGTATTTAGTGAAGCATGTCTTAGCTAAAAACAAGCAGACAACTGAGGGAACGAATCAGTATGCACCGTGCAACTATTCCAGCTGCATTGGATCCTAAACCAAAGAAGGAAACAAAGCAGGACATTTGGAAACAGCCAGTGGCACAACACTGGCTACAAGCTAAACATCCGGCTTCATCATTTAAGTGTATGCCCATAGACTGTATCCCGGATTTACCAAGAGGTAATTCTAAATTGAATTAGAGTGCGTATCCCCCCGGGGTCTGAATAGCGCTCTACAATTCAACTGCTTTTTATCGACCTAAACAAATACTATCTGGGATACACATAATATGTTGGTGTTTAAGTTGTCATGCTTGCTGGAGAGGATTAACCCTATGGGTATTTCTTTACAGGTTTTGCTGCTTTACTCTTGCTCTTCATTTAGGATGGATGCATCTATATATGTTATATGATATGGCGATAATTAGGATATAATATGCCATGACTTTAGATATATGATTAAAGGGGACCCGTCACCCAAAAAAATTATTCAAAATCCCATTTTATCAGATTAGTCAAGGAAAATGAACTTTAATTACACTATATAAATTATTTGAATCTTGTTTCCTTCAGTCTGGGAATTCATGATTATAACAAGCAGGCAGGAGCCATATTGTGGACACTGTTATTAAGACAAGACTTGTATCATCTCAGAATCTTGTTTGTGCACCAGAATGGGGGACCTGATGTCCATCCCCATGTACTGGCTACACAATTAAATGGTGAAGAGAATGGGGGAATGTGGGGAGAGCAGTGACATGTAGGAAGTGCTGAATGGAAAGTGAAAGTAATTGTCTAAGGCATAGAGGAGGGGCAGACAATATTTGATTGACAGCTGAGATTTTTAAATGTGCTTACAACAGCTATGAATGCTTTAATAAAAAATAGAAATGGGATTTCATGTTTAATTTGAAAAGGACTTTTATTATACAGATTTTTGTGTCTGGGTGACGGGTCCACTTTAAATATGTGAATTTAGAGCAGTAGAAAAGAAATATCAGGGGCTTCCTTAGGTTGAGTCAGCATTATAGGATACTGTAGTAGCTAACATGGATTTGTTATATGTATATGGAACATAATTTTAATTTTTAATATCTTTCTTGTTACACATGGTATTCTTAACACAATATGCATTGGATTGGTCTTCTGAAATTTTACAATTATTGTCAATTATTAAGCACAGGTCACTTTATTTACACTATATATGTGGATTTTTTTAATCCTTTTTAATCTTATTTAATTGATGTGTATTCAGCACTTTGATATCTGCACCAATCACTTTAATGCTATGGATGTGATGTCATTCCTTAATTGCACATGGTCTATTGCAGTGATCCCCAACCAGTAGCTCGTGAGTAACATGTTGCTCTCCAACCCCTTTGATGTTGCTCCCAGTGACCTCAAAGCAGGTGATTATTTTTGAATTCCAGGCTTGGAGGCAAGTTTTAGTTGTATAAAAACCAGGTGCACTGCCAAACAGAGCCTCAATGTAGGTTGACAATTCACATAGGGGCTACTAAATGGCCAATCACAGCCCTTATTTGGCACCCGAGGAACATTTTTCATGCTTGTGTTGCTCCCCAACTCCTTTTACTTCTGAATGTTGCTAACGGGTTCAATAGGTTGGGGATCCCTGGTCTATTGGCTATATATCACTTTATGTTAAGGGTGTGGTTGCCTAGAGAAAGGTCCCACTAAATACACGCTTTTTGGTTTTGAAAAATATCCCGGTGTTGCTGGTTCTTTTTTGGAAAATATATGTAAGCTTTAACCGTGCAACTGGGTGAGGTTTGGAAGCGCCCATCACACTATTATTTTTATATATATATACATACATACATACATACATACATACATACATACATACATACATATGATTAGGGATGCACCGAATCCACTATTTTGGATTCGGTCGAAACCCCGAATCCTTCACGAAAGATTTGGCTGAATACCTTGTCCGAATCCTAATTTGCATATTTAAATTAGGGATGAGAAGCGGAAAAAATTTTTTTGCTTCCTTGTTTTCTGACAAAAAGTCACGCAACTTCCCTCCCCAATTCAGCCGGGCAGAAGGATTCGGCCGAAAAAAACCCAGGTATCAAGCATTCCAGAAGTTTGTTCTTTTCCAGGACAGTTAATCATCAAGTTTCTGCCACATTGTTTCAGGAGTCGGAGGCAGTATTGCACATAATGTACATTTGCCATCAATTTGTATTTAAAAGTCACATACAAACAGTGTTTAGATGGCAGTACTCACTCCGCAAGGCTCTAAGGATCCAAATATTCATTCTGAAAGTATTGTGCTTTTAGATGTCTTGGATCAACATATTTTTGCCGATGACTGGGGTACAACCATGTCGTAGGGACACACTGTAGCCATTGACAACTGTAGAAATATTATATACCTGTTTGAGACCATGTCCAGTCAAGAACATTAGAATATTCACTGTTCAGATGTTATGAGAGCAAACAGCAACACTATTTAAATAGAGTTTTAGGGCTAGTCCACACGGGGAGATAGCGACGCGTTTGCGGTCGCGGCGACAAAGCGCCGCGACAGTCGCCGCGACCAGCGCAGGCGACAGTTTTGTATGGGCGCCTATGTAAAAACGCCTGTGCTAACCACACGAGGCGATGCGCTTTTCAACAGTCGCCTGAAAAAGCCTGGCGAGGCATTTTCAGGCGACTGTTGAAAAGCGCATTGCCTCGTGTGGTTAGCACAGGCGTTTTTACATAGGCGCCCATACAAAACTGTCGCCTGCGCCGGTCGCGGCGACTGTCGCGGCGCTTTGTCGCCGCGACCGCATACGCGTCGCTATCTCCCCGTGTGGAATAGCCCTTAAGCGTTAGGGGCATTGTATAATATTTTCTATACTGGTTGAATTCCCTGTAAAATCTAGCAGTGTCTCTGGATTAAGTTTGGGTGTCAGATAAGACCGTTTATCATGTGGGATATGGGTGGATCAGGGGTGTGTTTGGTTGTTATAGGTTATAGTTGTGGTGGATCAATAGCATAGTCGATGTATGGTCATTTTTTTAATTCTTTGGAGCCCTAAACTGCATGGTTGACAGGACCCGCTGCCTAGTGGGTTGGGCAAAGTGATTTCTTATGGCAGCCCACTATTAAAGGAGAACTAAAGCCTAACTAAAGAAGTAGCCAGAAATGTTCTGTACCAGCCCAAGGCAACCACAGCCCTTTAGCAGTAAAGATCTGTGTCTCCAAAGATGCCCCAGTAGCTCCCCATCTTCTTTTCTGCTGATTCACTGCACATGCTCTGTGCTGCTGTCACTTACTGAGCTTAGGGAGCCACTCACAATATACAGTACACATAGAATAGAAATGTCACAATATAAGGCTGATTAGTAATTAATACAGATAATTACTACATGGCAGCACAGAAACCAGTGCAATTAGCATCAGAATTTAATAATCAGCAAACCTGTAGCATCAGCTTATATTACAGCCAGGGAAGCTCATTTTCTGCTGGATAATTAGTGACGAGCCCTAAGCTTAGCTTCTCAACAGCCAATCAGAGCCCACTGAGCATGTGAGTGTCACAGACACTTTCCAAGATGGTGACCCCCTGTGACAAGTTTGAAGTCCTGGATCATTGCTGCTATTGACAAGCTCAAACTTTAGCCTCGTGCAATAAGTTCACTATATAAAATATGGCATTTTTAGCCACATTCATTTTTAGGGTTTATTTCTCCTTTAAGTTTTTTACTCTTTAGTATGATCCTGACATGCTGAAATAATTTGCAATGTAACTTATTTGTGAGGTTTTTGATATTTTTTTTTTTTTTTTTTCGTTCTGTAGCTTTCCGGTTTGCAGTTACAGGTATGGGACCTGTTATCCAGAATGCGCGGTACCTAGGGTTTTCCGAATAACGTATCTTTCTGTAATTTGGATCTTCATACCTTAAGTCTACTAGAAAATCATGTAAACATTAAATAAAGCCAATAGGCTGGTTTTGCCTCCAATAAGGATTAATTATATCTTAGTTGGGATCAGGTACAAGCTACTCTTTGGATTATTTGGATAAAATGAAGTCTATGGGAGACAGTAGTGATGTGCGATCCTAACCCGCCCTTCCTTGGCCCGCATCCACACTTCCCGCCTTCCTTTTATAGACCCGCCCCACCGATTGACGTCACAAAAGGGGCGTGGCTAGCTGGCGCAGCATTTGACTGAAGCGAGCGAGCAGAGCAGGAGCAAAGCTCCACCTGCACCCGCCAGCCACCCACGACAGTGTGCAAGGTCGCCCAAACCCGCCCGACCCACGGGTATTGGGTCGGCGTGCACATTACTATGAGACAGGCATTCTGTAATTCGGAGCTTTCTGGATAACGAGTTTCCGGATCCCATACCTGTATTTGGATGCCAGTGTCCCATTTGGAACCTCACGGAGCAATCGTTTTTTTGACTGCCGGGGTCAGTGACTCCCATTTGAAAGTTGGAAAGAGGCAGGAGACATTTGCAAATAATTCAGAAGCTATAAAAATAGCACTGTCCTTGCCTTTTGTGTTACATATATTTGGTATCTTACATAATATCGTAGCAGATCTTTGTTGACAGTCTATTTCCTCATCCCAGGTTATGTAACGGCGTCTATTCAATTATCTTGTGTTTGCTCTGCGGCTGCACAAATATTTAATGGGAATGCCAGGGGTCATCTATCACTTTTTCTATAGTTTCTAAAGCCAAAGTCTTTCTCAATAATTATTGTGTCTATTTGTAGGCCAGGGAATTGGGTTGGTGCAATTGGAGAGAGTGGCCTTTACTAGCCATTTAAATGTAACCCTTATGCTTAAATAACGTTTCATTATGATAAATTGTATTGTACCATTTCATTGCATACTGTACATCATAAAGTATCGTCATTCTCTATCAACATCATGAGGTATGCAATGTATTTATTTATTTATTTATTTTGGCTCTTTAAGTTTACCCGAAACCTGTGCAAATTAAATTTATTTTTCTAATATAGTTAGCCAAAAATGTAATGTATGAAGGCTGAAGTGACTGGATGTGTATTAGAACAGAACAGAACACTACTTCCTGCTTTTCAGCTCTCTAACTCTGAGTTAGTCAGTGACTTTAAGGGGGCCCATATGGGACATAACTGTTCAGTGAGTCTACAATTGATCCTCTGCATTCAGCTCAGATTCAAAAGCAACAGTTATGACCCATGTTCTCTTGGTTATGAAGATTGATAGTCTGTCCATAACTCCATCTGTATACACGAGTGGCCATTGCCATGACCAATAAATGCTTGGGTCTGACATCAGTAGACCACTAGGCATAGTAAATAAAGGAATTGCAACAGCAAAAAAAGTTTATATATACAAGCTGCTGGTTAGCCATGGGGGCAGCCATTCAAGCAGAGGATACATAGTAGATAACAGATACTGTAAGTACTACTATAGTTTATTTAAACAAGCTGCTGTGTAGCCATGGGGGCAGCTATGCAAGCAGAGGATACATAGTAGATATAAAATAAGTACTACTATAGTTTATATATACAAACTGCTGTTTAGCCATGGGGGCAGCCATTCAAGCACAGGATACACAGTAGATAACAGATAAGTACTACTATAGTTTATATAAACAAGCTGCTGTGTAGCCATGGGGGCAGCCATTCAAGCACAGGATACACAGTAGATAACAGATAAGTACTACTAGAGTTTATATAAACAAGCTGCTGTGTAGCCATGGGGGCAGCCATTCAAGCACAGGATACACAGTAGATAACAGATAAGTACTACTATAGTTTATATAAAAAAGCTGCTGTGTAGCCATGGGGGCAGCCATTCAAACACAGGATACACAGTAGATAACATATAAGTACTACTATAGTTTATATAAACAAGGGGTTGTGATGCTGTAGGGACGGTTTGTGACACGGCTGCTGTGTAGCCATGGGGGCATTCGAATTGTGGATCATCCAAACTTAATTTTAATTTCGAGATTTATCAAACCTTGACCCTGGGAACAAATTGAATTTTGACTATTCGCCACCTAAAACCTGCTGAGTTCATGTAGATGTCTATAGCAGAGGTCTATTGACCCATTTTAATGTTAACAGCCTTCCTGACATTCCAAGTTTTTTCAGGAAAAAAAACGATTTGAATTCAAGTTTTTGAGTCTGTAATATTTGTTCGAGTTTTAGACCTTTCTGTTTTTTTTCTTCAATAACCTCCCATTCGAATTTCAAGTACATTTGAATTTATTAGAGAAAAAAAAAAAATAATTCACATGAATTAGAAATTTGACCTTTGATAAATCTGCCCATTACATTATTTTGGTTTTACTGTTCCTAACGAAGGTCTACATAGCCTTTCTAAAGAGGAACAAGTTCAATGGCTCCTTGCACAGATTTATAAATGTAAATCGGTAGATAGAATGTTCTTTACACCTAATAGGCTTTTTATATATATATATATATATATATATATATATATATATATATATATATATATATATATATATATATATATATATCCCTGTGTAATCTGATTAAAGTAACAAGCCCTTTATTATATATCCGTATATGCAGTGTTCCAGGACTGGAGTTTACTTTGCAGGCTCCATAGAGTTTATTGGTCATACTTGCATTATACAGGTATGGGACCTGTTATCCAGAATGCTCGGGACCTGGGGTTTTCCGGATAACTGATCTTTCCGTAATTTGGATCTTCATACTTTGTCTACTAGAAAATCATGTAAACGTTAAATAAACCCAATAGGATGGTTTTGCCTCCAATAAGGATTAATTATATCTTAGTTGGGATCAAGTATAAGCTACTGTTTTATTAATATTATTATTATTATTATTATTATTATTGGATTATTTGGATACAATGGAATCTATGGGAGATGGCTTCTCCGTAATTCTGAGCTTTCTGGATAACTGATCCCATACCTGTAATACTGTCTTCTGATTAACTGTTGCAACCACAAGCACCATGACGTGTATATGTTGGCTGTGTTCCGCTTCATTGCCATCCGGGGGGACTTGTTGGCCGCAGCATTTTGAGCTCCATATAATCACACGGTATTCAACATTGCCATGACCCTCTCCCCTGTTCCATTGACTCTCTTCCTTTGCACGGGTGATGCTTTGTACCTGACACGTGAAGGAAGTATTCTGTGCATTTTCCCATGTTTCTGCATCATGGTATATCTCAAGTAACCACGCTTCCATGTTCACATCAATTTTTTTTTTGTTTTTTGTTTTTTTCAATTTATGCACAGCACTTGCTCTGAAATTTGGGGACTGAGTACAGCAAATACCATAGATCAGTGGGATACCACAGGCCTTTACAGCTTCTCTGAACAAACCAGGTGAATATTTTGCACTCTGTCGCACCCTAGAGCTCTTTGGGGAGAAAGAGGTTTAGGGGGTTTGGGGGATCTGCTGTAGCGAGATATTGTATTGCAGGATGCTTCTTCTGAAACCAGCCCTGTGCCAGAGATTTTAGCTGATGTTTTGACCAAAGAAATTCTATTTCTGTCTTATCCATTGGACCAATTCAATATTTTTCCCCCCCAAAACAGCCATAGGTTGCAGCCTAGAACAGTTTCAGGAGAGCAATAGACGTAGGTCATTTTTAGCCATTCCACAATTCTGTTTTCAGTCATAATGTTTTCATATTAAAGGGGTTGTTCACCTTCCAAACTATTTTTTTCAGTTCAATTGTTTTCACTTTGTTCACCAGAAATAGACTTTTTTTTCCAGTTACCTTCTGTTTATTTTGTACCGTTTATTTTTTATCAGAAAGGTCTCTATAAATACACCAGTAAAGCCTCAAAGTAATGCTGCTCTGAGTCCTCAGTCAAAAGAAACACCACATTTCTTTCCTTCTATTGTGTACTCATGGGCTTCTGTATCAGACTTCCTGTTTTCAGTTTAAACCTCCAGGGCTAGGGCTTGAGCATGCTCAGTTTGCTCCTGATGTAATATGAGCCCAGAGCTATGAGTGAACAGGGAGAGACTCAGGCAGGAAGTGATGTCACACCAATATGGCAGCTGCTGTCCTAAACAAACAGAGAGAGCTTCTAGAGCTATTTACTCAGGTATGGTAAAGCATTCTGCAGAATAAATATATTGTTATAGCTTGTACTATTGTGGCTTACCTATTGGCAATAAAACGCTTCAATAGCTTTCTTTCTCCTTTAAAATTTAATGTTCCTGTCTCTGGCAGCTCAGTAATTCAGGTGCAGAATCTAAACGGTTACAATTTTGCAAGATTAAGTTGATGCATTTCTCAGTAGGATCTATGGGGCATATTAGCAACTACTGTATCAATTCTAACAGCTGCCTTTAATGAAAGGGGGTTCTGTTCAGCAGGGACAAAGATAAGAAATGGATCAACTAAATGTATCCGTTAGATCAGTTTACAGGGCCGGCGACACCAGAGCTGCTTTAGAAAGTAAAAAAAAATTACACTTTACACTTCAATATTAGAAAAACCATCATAAAAATAATTGGAGGAAAAAGTCTATTTCTGGTGAACTATCTGAAAACAACTCAATTTAAAGTGGAAGAAACCTTCTAAATACAGTCAACTAAAAATTCTGCATTGTTTCTGAAATTATAAAGTTTATCTCCACTATCCCTCTCTCAGCATCTGTTTCTCTTCATTCTGTCTTCATGCAGCAGTTGGGTGTCAGATATTCAATGACAGTTAGATCCAATATATCTTATAGGGGGGCTCCTTTTGCCTAGAAGATGTATTAGAGCTCACTCTATTAAAATCACCAGACATCATGTCTCTCTACATGCAGAATTCGTGCAAAAGGCAGTTATTTTGTTAGATTTTGTTTATACTTGAATCAGTTATTTGAGTGAGCTCTAATACATCTGCTAGGAAAGTAAACCCCCCTATAAGATATATAGTGAATAAAGTACCCCCTCTTGTAAAATATAAGGATATTATAAGTTACCGAGGAGTTTCATGACCATTTTTTTTTTATACAGGTCATCGAACTCCGAGGTAACTTCTAATATCCTCATATTTTGCAACTGGGGGTACTTTATTTATTATAATACACAAGTTTCGGTGAGTCATGTGACAGAAATGACATCAGAACTCACCGTTTATAACTGATGACATCAGAACTCACCGTTTATAAGGATATTATTTACAAGATATTCATGGCTTTTGTGTATTATATTGGATCTAACTGTCAATGAATATCTGACACCCAACTGCTGCATGAAGAGAGAATGAAGAGAAACAGATGCTGAGAGAGGAATAGTGAAGATAAACTTGATTATTTCAGAAACAATGCAGAATTTTTAGTTGATTATATTTATAAAGTTTCTTACTTCATTATGAGGACGCTTATATAAATTTTTCTTTTGCAAAAGTTCCCATAAAAAAGTGTTAGAAGGTGAACAACCCTTTTAAATCTCCAGTCCCTCTCTTATAGGCTTCTTGGTTTGTCTTTTTTATTTATTCTTTTTGCTTTAATTTCTGTCCTTTGATCATTTCACAACCATTCACATCTGCATTTGTGAATATACATATGCAGTTAGTCTCTGGTGGTAACACGTGAGTACCGGCTGTACATTTGTGTTTAACGGAGCCCAAAATTTGAATTCACTTTTTTTTTTTTTTTTTAATTATTTATTTATTTTTTTTGACTGCTTCATAACATGCTTCTATCCAGTGGCAGCTTCTGGCTGATAGATTTGTGCCTTCAGTCTAGCGTAGAGGTGCAGCCTTGTTACTGTGCAGGTCAAAAGCATCCAATGTAGAGCAATGCAGGGAGTCACACTGTGATTTAATAAGAACCCTGCTGCTTTGGAAAAGCCCGCAGAGCATTTTGGTGGGAGCTGCTCTTGATTTAGGTTAAATGTCGCTCTGTGGCTTGCTTCTTGTTTCTGCTCCTTCCGTGTTCCTGCTCTCTTTTGTTTTTGCATGACAATAATGTGTTTAATTCTCTGTATGCCTTAATGCAGTTACTGTGCATTTATCTCATGCCCCCTCCTACTTTTTTTTCTTCTTAACTAATTTTCTCTTGGCAGGTTTGTGTGTAGAATTTAAGTTCCGACTGACCCCTTTGTTTCCAGTGTGTACCTACCTGTGTGTGGCTGTCAATAAAGCTTTGCTTTTTTTTTTTTATTGTGTTTTGTCCTCTGCTGTGAAGATTCCTCCTTCTTTCTCCTGCATTAGTGTTTTTCTTTCTGGTTGAATTGTTGGCCCTGTATTAATTATATATATATTTTTTTTTCTAATGTCCTCTTTTCCCCATGTAGGTCTCTTGATGGTCGACTCCAGGTGTCTCACCGTAAAGGATTGCCGCATGTTATCTACTGCAGACTGTGGCGCTGGCCAGACCTGCACAGTCATCATGAACTGAAAGCAATCGAAAATTGTGAATATGCTTTTAACCTTAAAAAAGATGAAGTTTGTGTCAATCCTTACCATTATCAGAGGGTGGAGACACCAGGTAAGAGCAATTTGTTTTCGTTACCAACCAAAAAGTCTGCGTGTCTGTGTGTGTCTGTCTGTGTCTGTGTGTCTGCGTGTGTCTGTGTCTGTGTCTGCGTGTGTCTGTGTCTGCGTGTCTGTCTGTCTGTGTGTCTGCGTGTCTGTCTGTGTGTCTGTGTCTGCGTGTGTCTGTGTCTGCGTGTGTCTGCGTGTGTCTGTGTCTGCGTGTGTCTGTGTCTGCGTGTGTCTGTCTGCCTGCGTCTCTGTGTCTGCGTCTCTGTGTCTGCGTCTCTGTGTCTGCGTCTCTGTGTCTGCGTCTCTGTGTCTGCGTCTCTGTGTCTGCGTCTCTGTGTCTGCGTCTCTGTGTCTGCGTCTCTGCGTCTCTCTGTCTGCGTCTCTCTGTCTGCGTCTCTCTGTCTGCGTCTCTCTGTCTGCGTCTCTCTGTCTGCGTCTCTCTGTCTGCGTCTCTGTCTGTATTGTGTATCTGTGTGTGTCTGTCTGTCTGTGGCATGTAACAATCCTTCATGTTAAGCTGGCCGTACACTGGCAAATTAAGGCTGACTTTTTGGCCTGTGCAGTACGAGTTAGCAGCCTATGTGCCTGAGTTTTGGTCCTCCCCAATAGATATCTGGCCAGAAATCAGCCAGACATTTATCGAGCAGATTTAAAAATCCTGAAAGCATCACCTTGTTGATGTGGCCCTCTTGCAACAGGTCTGCATTGGATCAGCCAGATTTGGCCCAGACTGTAGGTAGCCAAATTGGATAAAGATAAGTAGATCTAAATGTATATGACCAGCTTAACTTGACGACTGGGCATGATCTAATCTAATATATATAGGGAGACTGTGATATGCTTTGACTGTGTTCATCACATTGAACACACATTTTACTTGGTCGGCCTACGTAAGGGGTTGTTCAGCTTTAAGTTAACGTTTAGTTTATTATAGAATGGCCAAATCTAGGCAACGTTTCAATTGGTCTTCATTTTTTTTTTTTTTTTGTAGTTATTGAATTATTTGCCTTCTTCTGACTCTTTCCAACTTTCAAATGGGGGTCACCGACCCCATCTGAAAACATCTTTCTATTCAGGCCTCTCCTATTCATATTACCGTCTCTTATTCAAATCAGCACATAGTTGCTAGGTTAATTTGCACCCTACCAACCAGATTTCTGAAATTGCACACTGGATGCTGAATAAAAAGCTAAATAACTCAAACCACAAATAATAACGAAATGAAAGCCCATTGCAAATTCTCTCGGCATATTCATGTCTACATCATACTAACAGTTAACTCAAAGGTGAACAATTCCTTTAAAAGGTCACCTTGAAACACTTTTTTTCTGTTTAGTTGTTTTCAGATAGTTCACCAGAAATAGACTTTTTTTTTTAAACTACTTTCTAACTTATATTTGTGACCATTTTAATATTGAAGTGGAATTAAATGTCAATTAAATGTATTAAGTAACAGAGCAAATTGTAACCATTCAGAATCTGCACCTGGATCACTGAGCTGCCACTGAAACACCAGAGGGAGGAACATTAAAATTTAAACTTCAATTCTGGAAAGATGGTAAAAAAGATAAAAGGATGAAAAGCAAATGGGGAAAAAGTCTTTATTTCTGGTGAACAATCCGAAAACAACTCAACTGAAAAAACAACCCCTTTCACAAATTAGACTGAATTTGTCAGTTTTGTCAATTTATGACGTTTTGAATAAATCACAACTTGCTTATTAGGCCAGGTGAAAAGTGGGCAGTTACATGAAACGTTGTTTACTACCCACGGCCTTGTACATCAGCCCAGTATGTGAAAAGGTACAAAATCTTCCTCTTTAGCCTTTATTTGTATGTAGTAAAATCAGAAAAGAAGCAAACGTGCACCTTAGCGTCTGGAACTGGAAAGATCTGTCTTCGCCATGTTCAAAGGTTTAAAAATATTGAGAAAAACTGGTTAAACTAGTTAAAATACTTATTCGTGCCTTCCAAACTGCCTCACCATTATTAGTTTGTAGCAGAGTTGTCTGGTTGCCTTTCATGTATAAAGAAGGGACTATGTAAACCTCTAGCTTCAAATCTGGTAAGTTAGGGGAACTGTCGCAAAAATGAAAATTTAACATAAGCTTCAGCATGGTGAAATAAGAAACTTTCTCAATACAATCAATTAAATATTCTGTAGTGTTTCTGAAATAATCAAGTTTATCTTCACTATTTCTCTCTTGGCATCTGTTTCTCTTCATTCTCTCTTCATGCAGCAGTTGGGTGCCAGATATTCACTGACTGTTAGATCCAATATATCTTATAGGGGGGCTCCTTTTGCCTAGAAGATGTATTAGAGCTCACTCTATTAAACTCACCAGACATCATGTCTCTCTACATGCAGGATTTGTGCAAAAGGCAGTTATTTTGTTCGATTTTGTTTGTATTGGAATCAGTTATTTGAGTGAGCTCTAATACATCTGCTAGGAAAGGAAGCCCCCCCATAAGAGATAGATAGAGATATATAAATATATATATATACATATATATATAAATATATATATATACATATATATATATATATATATATATATATATATATATATATATATATATATATATATATATATATATATATATATATATATATATATATATATAATATATATATATATATATATATATATATACACAGAACTTCTATTTTGAGAGCAAAGCCTATTAGGTGTAAAGAACATTCTATCTACCAATTTACATTTATAAATCTGTGCAAGGAGCCATTGAACTTGTTCCTCTTTAGAAAGGCTATGTAGACCTTCGTTAGGAACAGTAAAACCAAAATAATGTAATGTAATGTAATGAGAAAGGTCCCAGTGGGGACCGAAACGTCACGTTGGCTGGAACATGCTTTACTAACTTACTAAATACACTTTTCTATTGAAAAAAACCTGTGTTGCTGGTTCATTCTGGAAATACATGAAAACTTTAACCGTGCAACTGGGTGCAGTCGAGAAGCGGAGTGCCACCCATCTTATCAATATATATATATATATATATATATATTACACAAAAGCCATGAATATCTTGTAAATTATATCCTTATAAACGGTGAGTTCTGATGTCATCAGTTATAAACGGTGAGTTCTGATGTCATCAGTTATAAATGGTGAGTTCTGATGTCATCAGTTATAAACGGTGAGTTCTGATGTCATTTCTGTCACATGACTCACTGAAATTTGTGTATTATAATAAATAAAGTACCCCCAATTGTAAAATATGAGGATATTAGAAGTTACCTCGGAGTTCCATGACCTGTGTTTTTATATGGTCATGAAACGCCTCGGTAACTTATAATATCCTTATAATTTACAATAGGGGATACTTTATTCACTATATATACATACATACACCCAACTGCTGCATGAAGAAAGAATGAAGAGAAACAGATGCTGAGAGAGGGAAAGTGAACATACACTTGATTATTTCAGAAATGATTCTTATATTTAGATGATTGTATTTACAAAGTTTCTTATTTCAGTATGCTGAAGCTTATATTAAATTAAAATTTTTGCGATAGTTGCCCTTTAAAGAAAAAAAGCTTCGGGAACATCCTCTCTGCATTCAGAAATTTTATTTTTTACACAATATAAATTTAAGTGTGACTTTAAGATTGCTTTATTTTAGCCAGTGTTGTATTTTATGCTAGTATTCCAACGGTCCCTTATATGTAATATGAAATCTTAAATGATCATTAAACATCCAATACCTCTCCCTGGATTCGGTTATTTCCGCTCACTTCAGCTCATGTATATAAAATGATAATATGCTAATTGACCCCCTTTTTTATATACTCATTTGTAATAAAATATTGTAAAGCATTGAGTAAACTGCTGGTGCCATATAAATAATGATGATGAATAGGAAACAACATAAGCCTGTCGGATTCAGCCCATACATGTTTCTACAGACAGCAAGAAATATCTCGCATACCTATGCATCATGGGCAATTGTATTACAATTATGATGTCATATAGAGATGCTTATCGGCAGTTCAGGGGCAATAAAAATCCCTTGGCAATTCAAGGTGCCATAAAAATCTTTTGGAAGGACATGTGCTAGGCCTTTGCTTGGTGAGGTTTTATGCCATTGATATCCCTGTTTGGAGCCCTCTGAGCCTCTGACAGACGTCAAACTAAAATTTATAATCATATATTTAGATTTTTTTTTTTTTTTTTCAAATTCCATCATAACTTAAATACATGACGTGTGTTTGTGGTGTGTGTAACCAGTCTCCTGTTTCCTTCCCTCAGTTTTACCACCTGTATTAGTTCCACGGCACACGGAAATCTTGACAGAGCTGCCACCTCTTGATGACTACACGCATTCCATTCCAGAAAACACTAATTTTCCTGCAGGGATTGAACCTCAGAGCAATTATATTCCAGGTAATTATTTTCATTTCCAGTCTGTCCATTGGGAGAGGCTATTAAAGAGCAATCTTTCTGTAGTTATACCTAGAGTTATACATTCCGTGTTGGCCTGCTTCTGTAGGTACAGATCCCACAGGTCACAATGAAACCAAATACAGGTATGGGATCCGGAATCCCGAAACCAGTTACCTAGAAAGCTCTGAATTACGGTCTCCCATAGATTCCATTTTATCCAAATCAAAATGATTTCCTTTTTCTTTGTAATAATAAAACAGTAGTTTGTACATGATCCCAACTAAGATATAATTAATCCTTATTGGAAGCAAAACCAGCCTATTGGGTTTGTTTAATGTTTACATGATTTTCTAGTAGAATTAAGGTATGAAGATCCAAATTACGGAAAGATCCGTTATCTGAAAACCCCCGGCTCCCAAGCATTTTGGATAATCGGTCCCATACCTGTACCATGTTACTTTGTGGTGGAAGGCAACAAAATCCCCTTCACATCAAACAGTTAAAAAGACCATGCGTACATACTTTAAAGGAACAGTAACATCAGAAAATTCGTTAGTATACATCAAAAAATAAACACCAAGACAAATAAAACTTTAAAATAGCAAAGCCTTTATTAAGAAATAACTTACCGAAACTCCACTTCCGTTCCTGTTCTATTTTTTTAAACATTTTTTTGATGTTACTGTTCCTTTAAAGATGGAGCACTCGGAAGTTACCTGGTTTGGCCAAACTATTTTGTTATCTGCTTGGCCCGTGACCCAGCCTTGCAGTCAGATCTTTTCTTGTGTGTCGTAAGAAATCATTCTCATGATGGGGTTGTTCCTGGAAACGTAAAACTGAGGAATTCTAATTTTTGCAGAAACACCACCTCCTGGATATATTAGTGAAGATGGAGAAACTAGCGATCAGCAACTTAACCAAAGCATGGACACAGGTATGAGTTTAGGCTTTTCATTCCTAGATGTAAAGTTTTATTTTAATAAGGTGAAAATACTGATGTGAGTACACAATTGCTGCGGTATGAATAAGCATGTATGTGGTTAAAGGAATTGTTCAGTATGAAAATAAAAACTCGGTAAATAGATATGCAAAATAAAAAATGTATCTAATATAGTTAGTTAGCCAAAAATGTCATGTATAAAGGCTGGAGTGACTGGATGTATAACATAATAGCCAGAAAACGACTTCATGCTTTTCAGCTCTCTTGCTTCCCACTGATTGGTTACCAGGCAGTAACCAATCCATGACCGGCGGGGAGGGGCAGATGGGTCATAACTATTGCTTTTGAATCTGAGCTGAATGCTGAGGATCAATTGCAAACTCGCTGAACAGTTATGTCCCATGTGGCCCCCATTAAAATCGCTAAAAAATATACCCCTCTAAACTATGTAGGTTTCTATAAAAAGATATTGCATAAAACAGCTCATATTTATAACCCTGCTTCATGTAAATAAACCATTTTCATAATAATATACTTTTTTAGTAGTATGCGCCATTGGGTAATCACAAATAGAAAACTGCCATTTTAAAAAATTAGGGCTGCCCCCTGGGATTGTATGATTCACAGTGCACACAAACATACCAAACAAATGATACTTGTTAGGCCAGATGAGCCAATTAACAGAGTTTTGTCTTTTGCTTCCACACTTCTTCGTGTTAGTCACTTCTTTGTGTTTCTGGTCAGGTGATCACTTCCTGTTAAAGTTAGAGCTGCAGTATTTCTGGTCAGGTGATCTCTTCCTGTTACAGTTAGAGCTGCAGTATTTCTGGTCAGGTGATCTCTTCCTGTTGCAGTTAGAGCTGCAGTATTTCTGGTCAGGTGATCTCTTCCTGTTGCAGTTAGAGCTGCAGTATTTCTGGTCAGGTGATCTCTGAGGCAGCACACAGACCATCACGAAATGGTGGTTCAAGGCAAGAGATGTAAAAGGGCAATATTGATTTAAATATATATTCCAGTTTGATAAGATTCTTTAATATTCCACTTAATTTGAATATTGTTCGAGTATTCCTTTTGGGGGGTGTCGTTTTCCTTTAACTCAGAGTTAGGATAGCTAAAAAGCAGGAAGTTCTGTTCTTTTACACATCCAGTCACTCCAGCCTTTATACATTACATTTTTGGCTCACTAACTATATTAGAAACATTTTTTATTTTGCACAGCCTATTTACACAGTTTTTTTTTTTTTTTTTTTTTTACACTAAACTGTGGCACTAACTACTCTGCAGATTGCAGCAATTCTGTGCCTTTTGTATTTTTTTTTTTACTCTCTCAAACATCCCTTCATATCATAGTATTCTTCTTGTATTAAGAAGTAGATGTCTCCGTGCAGGCTGTTTCTCTGCTGGGATGCCGTAGGTCCAGTGAATAAACAGGAGATTCATTATATGAATAAACAGGAGATTCATTACTTGCTCTTTGAGTACAGTGCAGTTTTCCTTTTGCAGTAGTGTGAAATCTCATTGATGACTGTGTGTTATTGTCTGCCGGACCTGGATATATTTTGTCTTTGTTTCTACAGAACCAAGTTATTTTGCACAAGTTTTATATACAGACAAACTGCATTAGGAAAGCAAGATTAACACCCCTGTGTATCTCATTTTCTTAAATTTACAGGGTCACCAGCTGAGCTGTCTCCGAGTACACTTTCTCCAGTCAACCACAATCTCGGTTAGTTTTCTACCTCTTCCTATGAAATGTATAAAGCAGCCTCTGGTTGTCCCTTAAAGGGATCCTGTCATCAGAAAACATGTTTTTTTCAAAAGGCATCAGTTAATAGTGCTACTCCAGCAGAATTCTGCACTGAAATCCGTTTCTCAAAAGAGCAAACAGATTTTTATATTCAATTTGGAAATCCGACATGGGGCTAGACATTTTTTAAATTTCCCAGCTGCCCTTGGTCATGTGACTTGTGCCTGCACTTTAGGAGAAAAATGCTTTCTGGCAGGCTGCTGTTTTTCCTTTTCAATGTAACTGAATGTGTCTCAGTGGGACATGGTTTTTTACTATTGAGTGTTCTTAGATCTACCAGGCAGCTGTTATCTTGTGTCAGGGAGCTGCTATCTGGTTACCTTCCCATTGTTCTTTTGTTTGGCTGCTGGGGGGGGAAAGGGAGGGGGTGATATCACTCCAACTTGCAGTACAGCAGTAAAGAGTGATTGAAGTTTATCAGAGCACAAGTCACATGACTGGGGGCAGCTGGAAAACCGACAATATGTCTAGCCCCATGTCAGATTTCAAAATTGAATATAAAAAAATCTGTTTGCTCTTTTGAGAAATGGATTTCAGTGCAGAATTCTGCTGGAGCAGCACTATTAACTGATTCATTTTGAAAATATGTTTTTTTCCCATGACAGTATCCCTTTAATGATTCTTTGGGCAGAAAAGCTTTTATTAAGGCCTGTATTATAGAAATTCATATGCACATGTAGTTTTCTCCAGTAGACTTTAGTGCCCAGGCAGTGGATCTCTGGTGAGTTTAAATATTGCAACAAATGGCCCTGTGTCCCTGCTGTTTCTCATAAATAGATGTTAATCATTTCTATTGTATCTTGTAACAAGAAAATTGCATTGTTTTCTCTAGATTTGCAACCTGTCACCTATTCGGAACCTGCTTTTTGGTGCTCTATAGCATACTACGAACTGAATCAGCGAGTAGGAGAAACTTTCCATGCATCGCAACCATCGCTTACCGTGGACGGCTTTACGGACCCCTCAAACTCTGAAAGGTTCTGCTTAGGTTTACTCTCAAATGTGAACCGAAATGCCACGGTGGAAATGACCAGGCGTCACATAGGTGTGACTTATTCGTGTTCTTATTTATTGTGCAGTTGGAATAATCTATGTATTTGGCACAAGCCCAGAAATATAGGACTAAAAAAAAGATGTTGAGCTTTATTATATGTTGTTAAAGGAGACATATAGGATAAATGGAAAAAAAAAAACTAATTTTGTAGGCAATTATAAGTAATATATGGTTACTTTTACATGGTGCTAAAAATGATTATCTTTAAAAATAGCCCCTTTATTGGAGCTCCCTATAGATGTTCTCTGGTCCCTATTTCAAATAAGGGGTGGGCGTGTCCTAACAGTCCCTGCCAGAAGCACAGTAGGAGGGGGACAGCCAATCACAGCCCTGCAGTCACACAAGCAAAGACAGGCTTCAGTTCCCTATCAGGTCCTGCTAGCTGCTGATTGGTTGCTGTCCTACAGTGCAGTGAGCTGAGAGCCGCCGGCTCCCCTGCACAGCCTGGGAATTCAGGGAGCAGGAAGTGGAAGAGAAGGGAGGGATTATTAGGGCTTTTGCAGAAATATTAAATAAATCAGCCTGAAACACTACTTTTTTTAAGCATAATTCTTCTTTATCTAAATGAGTATAATGCACAGGTACATTCTTATTTTTTACACAAAATGTCTCCTTTAATAACATTGCCACTTAATTAAAGGTGATCAGATCACTTTTACAGTTCTGTTCACTACGTAGTGAACTCTACTTATCTGTAATGCTGAGACATCAATTCTAGTAAGTGAGGTACAGGTATGGGATCCATTATCCGGAAACCAGTGATCCAGAAAGTTCCAAATTACTGAAAGGCCATCTCCCATAAACTTCATTATAATCAAATAATCCACATTTTTTAAATGATTTCCTTTTTCTGTGTAATAATCAAACAGTCTCTTGTATTTGATCCCAACTAAGATATAATTAATTCTTATTGGAAGCAAAACCAGCCTATTGGGTTTATTTAATGTTTACAGGATTTTCTAGTAGTCTTAAGGTGTGAAGATCCAAATTTCAGAAAGACCTGTTATCCGGAAAGCCCCAGGTCCCGCGCATTCTGGATAATATGTCCCATACCTGTACTTATACAGGTCTCTATCTCTTGGCAGTAAGGCTAAAAATATATAATAAATGCTTCGACAGAATGAGTGGAGAAAATATACTATTTTAAAATTGACCTTTTTGTTTATTTGGCTATGTTGAATAAATGTTTACTTGCTTCTTTTAACATCCTTGCTAACAAGCTTTTTTTGGCTGTTGCCGTGTCTAGGAAGGGGTGTCCGGCTATATTACATCGGTGGAGAGGTGTTTGCAGAGTGCCTAAGTGATAGTGCTATTTTTGTTCAGAGTCCAAACTGTAACCAGCGATATGGATGGCATCCAGCAACTGTATGTAAGATTCCTCCAGGTCAGTGGATAGCAATGCATTTTTGTACTTTTAAGCTTGGATTTGGATAGAGTTGTACTCTGCATCAGTCATTAATTAAATATCAACTTTGCAGATAATCAATAAAACACTATTGCATTAGACAGGGCTGTGCTGTGCCTTCTCTCCTTTCTCCCAGCTTGAATGGCTGCCCCCATGGCTACACAGTTGCTTGTTTATATAAACTATAGTAGTACTTATCTGTTATCTACTGTGTATCCTGTGCTTGAATGGCTGCCCCCATGGTAACACAGCTGCTTGTTTATATAAACTATAGTAGTACTTATCAGTTATCTACTGTGTATCCTGTGCTTGAATGGCTGCCCCCATGGCTACACAGCAGCTTGTTTATATAAACTATAGTAGTACTTATCTGTTATCTACTGTGTATCCTGTGCTTGAATGGCTGCCCCCATGGCTACACAGCAGCTTGTTTATATAAACTATAGTAGTACTTATCTGTTATCTACTGTGTATCCTGTCCTTGAATGGCTGCCCCCATGGTAACACAGCTGCTTGTTTATATAAACTATAGTAGTACTTATCTGTTATCTACTGTGTATCCTGTGCTTGAATGACTGCCCCATGACTACACAGCAGCTTGTTTATATAAACTATAGTAGTACTTATGTGTTATCTACTGTGTATCCTGTGCTTGAATGGCTGCCCCCATGGCTACACAGCAGCTTGTTTATATAAACTATAGTAGTACTTATCTGTTATCTACTGTGTATCATGTGCTTGAATAGTTCAACTATTTGGAAACCCAAGTAATTGCTGCAATTCTATATTCCCTATCACAGGATGCAATCTGAAGATTTTCAATAATCAAGAGTTTGCAGCTCTCCTCGCTCAGTCTGTGAATCAAGGCTTTGAAGCAGTTTATCAGTTAACTCGAATGTGCACCATAAGGATGAGCTTTGTAAAAGGCTGGGGTGCTGAATACAGGTAAATCTCTCCCCTCCTACATTTTCATTTTCAGTCAACATGTTTACACAATTTTTTTGAGTTTTGGTGATGGTGTTTACATTTTCTTAGCTAAACTTCTCTCTCTCCTGCTCTCCTTGTTACACTAAAGCAAGGACAGTGGTTATTATTGTGTGCCTCACAAATTTGTAGGGATGCACCGAATCCAGAATTTGGCCAGGATTCAGCCTTTTTCAACAGGATTCGGATTCGACCGAATTCTTCTGCCCGGCCGAACTGAATCCTAATTTGCATATGCAAATTAGGGGCGGGAGGGAAACCGAGTGACTTTTTGTCACAAAACAAGGAGGTAAAAAATGTTTTCCCTTTCCCACCCCTAATTTGCATATGCAAATAAGGATTCGGTTCAGTATTTGCCCGAATCTCTTACGAAGGATTCAGGGGTTTGGCCGAATCCAAAATAGTGGATTCAGTGCATCCCTACAAATTTGATTAACTTCTGACAAACTGCTTGAGACCTTTACTTTCCTTGCTGAGCAATTAAGTAGTAGCTGCACAGATCCTATCTGATCCCCATTGTAAGCAACAGTCCTGTCCTGCTTTATGGCAGCTGAGATTCTAGCTATCTGTATAACAGAACATTCTGTCCCAGTGGCTGCACAGATCCTATCTGATCCCCATTGTAAGCAGCAGTCCTGTCCTGCTTTATGGCAGCTGAGATTCTAGCTATCTGTATAACAGAACATTCTGTCCCAGTGGCTGCACAGATCCTATCTGATCCCCATTGTAAGCAGCAGTCCTGTCCTGCTTTATGGCAGCTGAGATTCTAGCTATCTGTATAACAGAACATTCTGTCCCAGTGGCTGCACAGATCCTATCTGATCCCCATTGTAAGCAGCAGTCCTGTCCTGCTTTATGGCAGCTGAGATTCTAGCTATCTGTATAACAGAACATTCTGTCCCAATGACTGCACAGATTCTGATACGAATTGTAATGAAGCATTACTCTGCTTTATCACTGACATTCTACTGTGCCGTTTAAAATTCTGTGTGCATGAGCTTGAGCTAAATCCTCCTCTTTCTCTGTCTGTAGGCGACAGACCGTTACAAGCACTCCATGCTGGATTGAGCTTCACCTGAATGGACCTTTGCAGTGGTTGGACAAAGTGTTGACACAGATGGGATCCCCTTCAGTCCGCTGCTCAAGCATGTCCTAATGGTCTCCTCTTTTTAATGTATTACCTGCGGGCGGCAACTGCAGTCCCAGCAACAGACTCAATACAGCTTGTCTGTCGTAGTATTTGTGTGTGGTGCCCATGAACTGTTTACAATCCAAAAGAGAGGAAAAAAAAAAGCAAAAACAGCACTTGAGATCCCATCAACGTAAAGCACCTTGTTGGATGATGTTTCTGATACTCTTAAAGTAGATCCGTGTATAAATGACTCCTTACCTGGGAAAAGGGACTTTTTTTTTTTTTTTTTTTTAAAGGACATTTAATATTGAGCAAAGAGTGTCCGAATGGTTAAACAATAAACACGTGTAGTCCCTATGTACATGTCCTGTATATTGTTACTCTATTGTGCAGTCCTACATTTTAGTTGCAGCAAATAGTGTGCCTGCTTCCTTCTTTTACTTAGTCCTTTCACAATCCAAACAGATTAAGTTTTGCCATTATTATTATTATTATTATTATTGCCCTCTTATATTTGTATTTTTCTTTTTGACTACTTGCTATTTTTATAAGTTGTTCTGATGAATGAAGCGCCTGTTTCGCTGAGGTGCCGCTCCTCTCTCCAAAGCAACCGTGAACATATCGCCCGAGCCGGTGTTAATCTGGTAAAATGGCAGACCTGTTTTTTTTTATGACCCAGCTCGGAAGTGTAACCGGCAAAGGAGGGGTTATTTTTTTTTAAGTGCATGTTATTGTGAACCCCTGGACACTACATTTGGAAACCCTATACAATATTTAGAATTCTGTTCTATGGATGTCTGAGGATAGGGAAAAGGGTTGGTGGTTTAGAAAGGGTACTCTGGCTTTAATATGTACATCTTACTAACCATTTTGTTCTCCTGCTAACTGTCAATCTTCTCTAATTGTGGCAGTTTTGCCTCCCCCCCCTCCCCAAGCTATAACTTTACACTAGTAGTGTACTTTGTGAGTACAGCTAGTGACTACTCCTTGGCTTTCTGAACAAACAATAAACCAATAAAAAACCAAATGCGGTCAGTGTTAGGATGTCTCCTCATTCAGCGAAATCCCGGAGAATGTGCGTCTCTGTTATTACGCCGCGTCGTTTAGAACATAGAGGCCATTCCAGAACCATGTGTCTGAAAGGTAAGCCGTAGGCCAATACCAGAAATAAACCGTGACTGGCAAAGCGATTCAACGTTCGTGAACTAGTTTTACCAGTAGATTTGTGTATTGGTAGAACTTGTCAACTAAAGACATAAGCTTTGTGCGTGTTGCATTTGCCGAATATGTGAATACGCTAATAAAATATTTCATTCTCGCTGTGGCGTCGCTTCTTTTGGCCGGCGTTGGATCCTCCCATGCTGTTTGCAGTTTATTTACACCCAAGTGTGCTGTGAATATCTTGTAAATTATATAATTATAAACGGCGAGTCCTGATGTCATCAGTTATAAACGGTGAGTCCTGATGTCATCAGTTATAAACGGCAAGTTCTGATGTCATCAGTTATAAACGGTGAGTACTGATGTCATTTCTGTCACATGACTCACTTAAACATGTGTATTATAAAAATAAAATTCCCCCCTGTTGCTAAATATGATTAGAAGTCACCTTGGAGTTCCATGACCTGTATATAAACCCTCGGCCTTCGACCTCGTGTTTTTATATGGTCCTGAAACTCCTCGGTAACTTATAATATCCTTATATTTTGCAAGAGGAGTGCAACGAATGTCCTTCTAATAATACACAAAAGCCATAAATATCTAGTAAATTATATCCTTATAAACGGTGTTATGATGTCATCAGTTATAAACCGTGAGTAGTGATGTCTTTGTGGTCACATGACTCACTAAAACGTGTGTATTATAATAATAAGGTACCCTTTGTTGGAAAATATGAGAATATTAGAAGTAACCTCTGGCCTTTGGCCTTGTGCTTTTTTATGGTTATGGAACTCCTCGTAATAATTAGGGATGCACCAAATCTAGGATTTAGTTCGGGATTCCGGCTGAACCGAATCCTAAATTGCATATTTAAATTAAGGTCCGGGAAGGCAAAATCGTGTGACTTTTTGTCACAAAACAAGGATTTCAAATAATTTTCCCATTTCTAATTTGCATATTCAAATTATGAGTCGTGTTCGGCCGAATCTTTTGCGAAGGATTCGGGGGTTCGGCCGAATCCAAAATAGTGGATTCGGTGCATCCCTACTTATAATATCCTTACATTTTATAATAGGGGGTACTTTATTCACTATATAATCGCATCTTAGTGATGTATCTAGACGTGATAAACATTCCTGAAAATATTGAAAATTGTGATCATAAATTCCAAGGTAAATATTTAATGTGTCCTTAAAGGGCACCTGTTACCCTTAAATAGGTCTAATAAAGTCTGCACTCCAGTTGGGAGAAACTACAAGTTTTTTTGTTTTAAATTTGCCCCTTCCAGTGCTAAGACACCCACACCAGGAGTGAGCTCCCAGTGGCCATGTTGTGTAGCACATAATGCGTGAATAAGCACGAGCTGCTTGTACAAGGAGCTCCGCCCCAGTGCGGGTGTCCTAGCACTTAAAGTGGCACATTTTAAAAATAGCAAAAAAAAATACGGTTGTGGGCTCTATTAGCCTAGGGGAAACTATTTTCAGGTGACAAGTTCCCCTTAAAGGAACATTTCACTGCAAAAATAAAAAGTGTGTAACTAGATAGGCTGTGCAAAATAAAAAATGTTTCTAATATAATTAGTTAGGCAAAAATGTAATGTATAAAGGCTGGAGTGACTGGATGTGTAACATAATAGCCAGAACACTACTTCCTGCTTTTCAGCTCTCTAACTCTGAGTTAGTCAGTGACTATAAGGGGGGCCACATGGGACATAACTGTTCAGTGAGTTTGTAATTGATCCTCAGCATTCAGCTCAGATTCGAAAGCAATAGTTGTGCCCCATGTGACCCCCCCCCTCAAGTATCTGATTGGTTACTGCCTGGTAAACAGTGTAACCAATCAGTGGAAACCACACATCAATACCGTACCCCATTTAAATCATAGTTTTAACACGGGGTTGAGGACACTGGTTTAGAGAGTCGCCTTCCTGCGACAGAGCTTGTATCAGAGGGAAGTGAATGAAACTACCGTAGTTGATTTTTTAAAACACAAATCTTGGATAAAGCAGTAAAAGTAGAAATAAACTGAAAAATTCTCTTTGTGGAGTAATGTTAGGAAATGATAACATGAAGACTTTAATAGTATGAATTTAACAGGTGGGTTTGGTTGCCGGTTCTCTATGGGTCTATTGAGCATCCTGAAGGTGTGTTGACAGCATCTTGATTGGTAATTGGGAGTCATCCGCTGGACAAATTATTCTCCCCCCTCTTAACCCCTTCTAATTCAGTATTTTTGGACTTTTGAGTAGTTCAAAAGTCCAAAGTAACTACCTACCACATTACACAAATTCTATACATTTTTAGATTACAGATATATAGAAACATTGGGGTAACAGTCACCCTGCTATAGTTCCAGGGTACAAATAAGCACCCACCCCAAATCTCCTCCTAACTGGCCTTCAGTCTGGGCCCCCTTAGCTCATAACAAGGTTACAGATATATAGAAACATTGGGGTAACAGTCATCCTGCTATAGTTCCAGTGGTACCCAGGGTACAAATAAGCACTCACCCCAAATCTCCTCCTAACTGGCCTTCAGTCTGGGCCCCCTTAGCTCATAACAAGGTTACAGATATATAGAAATATTGGGGTAACAGTCACCCTGCTATAGTTCCAGGGGTACCCAGGGTACAAATAAGCACTCACCCCAAATCTCCCCCTAAATGGCCATCAGGCTGCCTCCCTTAGTCCATAATTCACAATTGATTCCTGTTTTATGTTAATAAAAAGTATTCTATAGCAACACCAGTAGGTGGCACTGCCTTCCAAGAAATAATGGAAAGGATTGTAAAATTGAAAGATTTAACCCTTACAGCACAAGTCATTGTTTTTTAATTTGTTCATTCTGGAGTTTTTTTTTTTTTAGATTTTGACATTTTTTTCAGTTTATGTGCATTGCTTGTGGGCACATTTTAGTTTATATTTCAAGATGACATAAGATTTCTAAATATGACATAATTTAATATAAAAATGTATAAATATTCAGATGCCTGCCACTGCCTGTAGCTTTTATCATGTAAAGAATATCCATATCTGCTGCAACAAAAAGAACTGATAATGCCATAAGCACAAAATATGATGTGGATTCAACATGACTGGACTGATCTCTCTTATGGCCAACAAATGTTTTTCCCATCCCTCTTCCCAAATGCTCACTTCTCTCCCAGCCCCAGTGCCTGCAACACATATAACACAGAGAGGGAATATTATTGCATTAGTAGAACAAAAACACAAGATAAAAAAGACACCCATAAAAATATACTGCTAGATGGTACATAGACGCCACCAAATGCAACACAATCATGAAGATGTGTCACTAGATAAGAAAGACCAATAAAATGTACCACAAGATGGAATACAACCTATAAGGATGAGCCACCAGATGGAACACGATCCATAAATATATACCACCAGATGGAATGTGACCAATGAATATCGGCCACCAGATGAAACACTACCCATGAAGATGAGCCATAAGATAGAATATGACCCATCAAGATGAGCCAACAGATGGGATGTGACCCATGAAGATGAGCCACCGAATAGATCACGATCCATGAAAATAAACCACCAGATGGAACGTGACCCATGAAGACGAGCCACAAGATGGAATGTGACCCATATAGATGAACCACCAAATAGAACGTGAACCATAAAAATATACCACTAGATCGAATGTGACCAATATTCCCTATAAGCTGTGCCCGTGCACACATTTTGAGGCCAGCACAGACAAATTTGGGGCGCACAAAGTATTTTGTGTGTAAACGCAACATTTTGTAGTCATTCTGATGTGAGCACACCATTTTCTAAATTGCACTCATGTTTAAAATATGCACACAAAAGATTTTTTTGGCGTACATAGCCATGAAGCAATTAGAGTGAACACTGAACGTGACCCATGAAGATGTGGCACCAGAGGGAACAGAACCCATGAAGATGAGTCATCAATGGAACACAATCCATAAAAACTATACGACCAGATGAAACGTGACCCATGAAATTGTACCACAAGATTGACGAAGAAAAGCCACAAGATGGAATGCAACCCATGAATATGTGCCACCAGATGGAGCACGACTCATGAAGATGAGCCACCAAATAGAACATATAATTAACACATAGTTAAATATCTGTAACCTTATATTAATGTGGCTATGCCTGAAAGCCAATTATGGGGAGATTTGGGGTGAGTGCTTATTTGTACCCTGGGTACCCCTGGAACTATAGCAGGGTGACTGTTACCCCAATGTTTCTATATATCTGTAACCTTGTTATGTGCTAAGGGGGTCCAGCCTGAAGGCCATTTAGGGTGGGATTTGGGGTGAGAGCTTATTTGTGCCCTGGGTACCCCTGGAACTATAGCAGGGTGACTGTAACCTTGTTATGAGCTAAGGGGACCCAGCCTGAAGGTCCATTAGGGGGAGATTTGGGGTGAGTGCTTATTTGTTCCCTGGGTACCCCTGGAAATATAGCAGGATGACTGTTACCCCAATGTTTCTATATATATGTTACCTTGTTATGTGCTAAGGGGGCCCTGCCTTAAGGTCAGTTAGGGGGAGATTTGGGGTGAGTGCTTATTTGTAACCTGGGTACCCCTGGAACTATAGCAGGGTGACTGTTACCCCAATGTTTCTATATATCTGTAACCTTGTTATGAGCTAAGGGGGCCCAGCCTGAAGGCCAGTTAGGGGGAGATTTGGGGTAAGTGCTTATTTGTACCCTGGGTACCCCTGGAACTATAGCAGGGTGACTGTTACCCCAATGTTTCTATATATCTGTAACCGTGTTATGAGCTAAGGGGGCCCAGCCTGAAGGCCAGTTAGGGGGAGATTTGGGGTAAGTGCTTATTTGTACCCTGGGTACCCCTGGAACTATAGCAGGGTGACTGTTACCCCAATGTATCTATATATCTGTAACCCTCTGAAAGCAAATTTTTTTCAAATTGTAGCTAACAGTGCAAATTTATCTGATTGTCGAATGAAAACCAATGCAAACAGCCTGAAACTATCAAGAATCCTGAATGTAAAAAAACATGTTCCAATTGTTAAAGGGACCATCTGCCATTGACTTCTACATGACCTCGACAGGTTTCAGATTGAATTTGAGTTTTCGCCTCAACTCAACCAGAAGAAAATCTAGACTTTATAAATAGGCCCCTAAATGTCTTAAAAGCTATAAGAAACAAGTAGCCCATTGGAGGAAATGATTTGTTACCCATCCACTATATTCTTCCCCTTTATAAATATCAATAAAAGACCTCCTACGTAGTGATTGGACCATGAAACTTCAATCTAAAGCAACACGTTTTCTTTTTAATAAGGTACAACATGGGCTTTCTCCTTCAAAGCACACATTCCCCTAATAATTAAAGTCCAACAATAGAGACCGTGGTCATTTATTAATTGTTAATTAGAATATTGAAACATTCTACTTCTGACCTTCCTCTCAGCACAATGGTCTCCCTTCTTTGTGTGTCTCCTCTTTATTTCGTCAGTGTCAAATGTTGGATATAGGCAGGCTGCTTTTTCTTGTACCTTTGTCACACGCGTGGCCTGGTAATTCAAGGATATTCACCGACGTCAGCCTAATTAGTACAAAATTAATTTTCCACTCCTCCAGATCAAGGATAACAAGAGCTCCTGTCTTAGAATAACCAAGGCTTTCGAGAAAGGAATGCATGAGTAGAACTAATCAAGTAGAAAAGAGATATTGATATTTTTGCATGAACCACTCATCCCAAAATATTACTTATTTAATAAGGAGGCAAGGCAGCTAATGAGCTTCCAACTGTCCGGCATGAAAGGGGCTGTAAAATTCTGTATTGTAGTAGTACAGGAACTCATTAATAAATAAGAATTGTAAATGCAGTAAAAGGAGAAATAGCAAAGAGCCTTACAATTCCTTCCATTGTTCTAGGACTATACATACTAAATGCAAGGTTTGCTCTGATACCTAAACAGCTGGTTATAGGTAATGTACATCTTTACAGAGGCTTCGGATTGCATTGCTGTCATGTATCGACTAAATAAAGTATTACTGGAGAACAGTGGTTCAGGCTCCCTCTAACACCAACATTTGTTGAAGCCCTCATATAACTCGTATCAGGGTTAGAGATGTCTGAAAACATTATTTTGTTAGCTATTTTTCCATATCTAGGGCAGTAAAATTAATGTTTACCCTAAATCATTCTCCAACTGACCTTCAAGATGGGATTCAAGGAGTATCTAGGAAAGAATATATTCATTCTCCCAGGGAATATGTCCCTAACTGGCCTTCACCCTATGTCCCCCAGGAAAGGCTTTAGGCCTTACTAGTGTATCAATATGTTCACTCTAAATCATGCTCTAACTGACCTTCAAGATGGGATTCAAGGAGTATCTAGTAAAGAAAAAAGGCATTCTCCCACAAATATGTCCCTAATTGGCCTTCACCCTATGACCCAAGGAAAGGCTCTAGGTTGTACAAGTGGGTCAATACTGTATGTTAACCCTAAATCTTGGTCTAATTGACCTTCAAGATGGGATTCAAGGAGTATCTAAGAAAGAAAATATTAATTCTCCCAGGAATATGTCCCTAATTGGCCTTTACCCTATGCCCCCAGGAACGGATTTAGGCCTTACTTGAGGACCTTGATGTTCACCCTAAATCTTACTCTAACTGACCTTCAAGATGGGATTCAAGGAGTATCTAGGAAAAAAAATAGGCGTTCTCCAGGGAACTTGTCCCCAGGAGAATATCACAGCCTCTAACATCACAGCCGCACCCCCGACATCACTGAACTGCCCCTGCCTGTTTTCATAAAAAAAGTGGCAACTGTACTTGGTCTTTGCCCTATGTCCCCCAGGATAGGCTCTAGGTCTTACTAGTGGACCTAGTCTTACAGTTTTGGAATCACTGTTCTAGATGTTTTCGAAGGCCAACATGTGCTCCTCCACTCTTGTCTAGACCTTTTTTCCCCTGCAATTAGACCAACCCCACTAGTCTACTGGCACCTCTCATCCTCTCTGCTATGAACCACTCTTCAAGTTGCCATTAGACTAGTAACAAGGCCCATTGTATTTATTTCCAAACTCTTACACGCTCAAACTCCTGTTCTTAGTTCAAGTTAGAGATTTGCAAACCATTTGAATAATTAGGAAATTCTAAAAAGTTTCAATGGATTTCATCAGTTGTGAAGCCATGTTGCCAAATGATCAACTAAAAACTCCAAAGGGCAAGCAAAGTATATATTTACTTTTTGTTTAATTTTGAACTGACTATGAAATCATAGTTCTGATGATACAATAAGATTCACTAATGGCCTGGGATGGGCTCATACAATTGCATCCCATGTTAACCAATAACAATTTTGCTTTCATTAGCCAGTTGACCCGTCATAGTTATGTATGTGTTACAGCTATTGCTATCCTTGTAATTTCAGGTGCCGTTGGGAGAACATTCTGGGACCAAGCTGTATTGTTCTCAAATGTTTTTATGGGAAGGAGAATGTACAACTCAACAAAATGAATGTTTTTCCTAGTTTGCTCATGTTTCTTGTTTACTGGTTCATGTTCAGTAAATGATGCCATGTTTAACTGATAGCGATAATACTGGTTGGGCAATTGTAGGATTCCCTGTCCATGACAGTTGACTCTTGTGCCCCATGAAAGAAAGTGGAAGCCGGATGGGCCAAGTGATATATTCAGGGAAGCCTATGGGTGGTAGCGGTACCCAACTTGTTTTAGTTCCACATTTGGCAATGATTGTGTTATGGAGAATGCTCAATGGGATGACATGGCATGTCTATTTCTTAAATGGCTGTTCCAACACCAAAAGTCTAATTTATTTTGAAACCATTCTGGTTGCCAGATTGTTATAGAGGTCATGGTTGCATATCTTTGTGTCCCATTGAGTTTAGAACCTCCTTCAAGTTAAGGCAGAGCTGCCATCAGGGGGACAGTGGGGACAGTTGTCCGGGGGTGAGGGTTTTTGTGTCTTATGGGCACCCGGCTGTGCTGCACTTGATTAGCCGGCCCCCCTGCTGTAAGAAAGCTGCAGACTTCGGAAGGGAGGGCGGAGTTCATGTGTGTCATCCTCTTTACTGTAACTACTTTTTCTACTTGCTGCATGGGGATTGGATAGGCTGTAGGCCAAGTTCAAACTTGACTCATCCAATTCCTGTGCAGCTGTACCGGGACTTAGACTTCAGTGACCAATTGTAAGAAAGTATTTTTTGCAACTCCCTGACAGCAGTGGGGTAAGTCAAACAACTTTCACCCTGGCCACCAATTGTTATTGTTGTTTTTTTTTTAACTTATAGTGGGGGAACTCTGGCCACCAATATATTTTCTTATCTGGGGACCCTGCCACCAATAGATATTTTGTAAAACTTTTGTGGGGGGGGGGCTGGCCACCAATGGGTCTGGGGCTGGCCGGAGGTGGGTGGAGCCCAGGAGGCCCAGAAAATATTGACATAAAGGGGCCCTGAGATATTTTTATTATTATTAACATGTATTTTTAGAGTACGAACATGTTGCACAGTGCTGTAAAATAAATGTGTTTGTACAAAGAAATCACATGAATTACATACTGTACATAGAACATACAGAGTTACATACAGAACAACCAGTACCAGTGCAAAAGGTGAAGAAGGCCCTGTGCAGAAGAGCGTACAATCTAAAGGGGAAGCAAATGAGACACAAAGTGTGGGAGTGGCCAGATCTGAAATAAGCAGGTGAGAGGTGCAGCATATGGTATTGCATTTAGTAGCTTAACAGGGTGAAAGTAGGCTTCTGTAAATAAGTGGGTTTTAAAGGAGAAGAAAAGTCATCCTGCACTTGGGGATGATTGTATTTACTTACCTGAAACTCCGGGCCGGTGCTCCTATCAGCAGAAAACTGCACCGGCCCGGAGTTATACCAGTGAGCACCACAGAGCCATCCTCTTCCGGCTTCTTCTTTCTTCAAATTTCCCGGGGCAAACACATGCACAGTAGAATGAAATAGCTGGGGGTTTCAGGTAAGTAAATACAATCATTTGGGGGTGCCTAGGATGGGGTTTCCTACTCCTTTAGTAGATTTCTTGAAAGTAGAAAGAATTCCAGAGGAGGGGTGCAGCCCTTGTTCAAGTCTTGAATATGCGCATGTGAGGAGGTAATGAGAGAAGAGCTGAGGAGCAGGTGAATAGAGGAGAGTAGTAAGCAGTTTGGTGAGTATCTAGAGATAAGTTCAGAGATGTATGGCGGAGAAATGGTGAGTTAGTAAAATAGTCATGAAGCTAATGTGGTACTAGATTGGGAGCCTCATATACTAAAGGCAAAGTCACTATGTTGACCCTGTAACTCATAGCAACTAGACATTTCTTTTTAATATTATTCTAACTGCAGAAAAGTGGGTCATGCAAGAGATACCAGGAGCGTAATCTTACAGAACAGGAGCCCTTTAACGCCTGTTCAGAAGAAGGTACGATTTGATTTGCTTATTCCCATTGGTCATTGGAGACTCTCTCTAAAAAGAGAAATTGTCAACAATAATCCTAGTACGGCGATGTTGTATCCGCCCGAATCCTTCCAGGTAGCGATACTGCTGCTGCCGTCTGTAATTTAGTTGTTCTGCAGAAAAAGAACCTTTTCTCGGACAGCTCTGATGAACCAATAAAACCCAGATCATTTCACAGCTGAGATACGAAAGTAACGGCACAAAGAAACCAGACGAAACACAGGGAGAAGGGGATCCCTGACCGCAACACAACAGCAGATGTTGTTTGTTTATTTTAAACTCCAGGACCCCTCTCTACGTTGCATTATCTACAGCTTTCCCTTTTCCCTCTTTATTACATCTCGCTTTCCTTTGCACTCGGGGGAACAAGCAAGGAGCTTTGGAAGAAAGAACATAAGGAGTCAAGTAATTGGATTGAATTGAGTTAAGAAATAAGTAAAACACAGAAACCACATAAAAGTATTTAGATTTTGCTAATTGCAGAACTGGCGAGATGCTGGCTCAGCAGGACACAATTAAGCACTCACCCCAAATCTCCCCCTAACTGGCCTTCAGGCTGGGCCCCCTTAGCTCATAACAAGGTTACAGATATATAGAAACATTGGGGTAACAGTCACCCTGCTATAGTTCCAGGGGTACCCAGGGTACAATTAAAGCACTCACCCCAAATCTCCTCCTAACTGGCCTTCAGACTGGGCCCCCTTAACTAATAACAAGGTTACAGATATATAGAAACATTGGGGTAACAGTCACCCTGCTATAGTTCCAGGGGTACCCAGGGCACAAATAAGTACCCAAAATATCCAAGAATTTATGGCAGGATGGCACAATGGCAATTCTCCTGGAAGAGAGCAGGGTGGGCTTCCATCTCTTGCTCTATGTAAGGTTTTGCAGCTGGCTAAACTAGGTAGCTAGCTAAGTAATTAGTTAATTAAGGATAGTTAAAAGGAGGTGTGGAGCAACACCTCAGTGCTGCTGCTGCTGTTTCCTTCTAGAGACCTCCTGGAGTGGAGGAGGGTGAGGGGCCACATGTGCTTGTGAGCACCAGGGAACAAGAGTGATTCCCCTGAGTTGGAGAGAGCTCCAAAGGTCTGGGAGAGGACCAGAGAAACCGCTCCCAGGAGACAAGCGTCTCAAGTGTGATTCTGGGAATTGTGGATTCTGGGAATTGTGGTCCACTAAAAGCCAGTGAGGGCTAAAATTCAAACGTGAGTAAAGAGAACACCAGTGAGAGTGTAAAGCGGGACTGGTTATGTTTATGATTCCCCCATGTGAAAAAGGCACACTGGCACACAAGTTGTTAATGCAGGAGAAAACCTTACTAAATTTTATTACCGGAAGTTCAACGTTTCGGGGCAAGCCAGTGTGCCTTTTTCTCAGTATCTGTTTTGAGGTTGCCGGTTACCTCTATCACTGAGCACCAAGTGGACTTGGATTTATCTGTTAAGACAGGTGTGCGGGAGCAATCCCCAATTCCCCCATGTGAAGCCAGTGAGCTGAAGATTTGTTTTGTTGTTTTGAAAATAAAAGCCAGCAAAGCGGCAATTTAAACTCTACAAGGAGGTCAGTCTCCATTTATGTGCTGAAATCTGTGCCAGGGCCTTGGGTTTCGCTACCGGAAGCTCACAATGGTCACAAAAAGCCTAATTGATAGAGTACAAGTATAGAACACATGACAAAACTTGTCCTTGCAAACAGAGAGAAGGATGAAGCTGCTCATGCCTTACTAAATGGTGAGCTTAACCATAGAAACTTCTTAGAGCTGGTTCTGCTTCTCGCCAAATATGACCCCGTTCTCATGAAACGTGTCAAAGATATAGTGGCAATGGGTGAGGAACGATAGGAACAAAAGGAGAGGAGACCTAGTCACATTCCTATGTAAAACAACTATGAATAACTTGATCCTGCTAATGGGTAAGGTGGTGAAAGGAAAGCAAGAAAGTAAAAGTTGCACTGAAATATAGTGTAGAAATGGTCAGCACTCAATATGTTGGTGTGATGGAGCAGTGCAGCGAGATTCTGGAGAAGCCCTTGTCACATCTCTGAAAGAACAACTGGAAATTGTGTATTTGAGTGTTAGTGACGTCATTAGCTCCTCTTGCAAATATGAGTGAGGGCCCTGAAATGTTTCCTGCAATTCTGTCTACTCCTGGTTCTATGCTCTCATCCTCAATCTTCTCATTGTTGACGTAACCCTGTGTGTCATCCCTGTAAAGTCTTTATTTGGTCTCTTAGAGACCAGAATCTCAGGATCTAACAAGAGGCTCTTTTTGTGGACAGAGCAAGTCTCAGCCCATCATCAAGGACAAGAAAAAACCTTCATACCTAATAAAAATTGATGATACCCGCTGGTGGAGTAAGCCAAGAGCAATGGGTCATGCTCTGACCAATGAATATAGTTATATAGCACACTGGAACAGATTTCTTTATCGCCTCAGTTTAAAAGCAAAATAGAGGCAAAATATTTAATTCAGGGACGGACAAAATTTGCCACATTATATTACATTCATAGATTTTTTAAATTGCCGCACCGATGTCAGATTATCTGCCTACTAGTGGACTGGACATACTGTATTACAAGCTTGGAGAATGATGGAAATGGCAAAAAGTCAACTTCAAAAACTGAGGCCATCATTGCCCAAACTTCTAGCTTTGGTAAATGGTTTAATTGAAAAAGTAGACAGTTCTCTAGATGAAATATCTTTCCACGCAGAAGTAGAGAAAATTCTTCCAGAGAAAAGTGTGGCAAGAAAGAAACAGATGCCTGGAGAGTGGGTTAGGGATGAACCTCCTCTGGATCCAGTTAAAGCATTTGAGGTTCAAATATTCTACACAGTCATAGATCAGGCTTTAGGCCGTATTTAGCAAAAGTTCTCTAAGAACGAGAGCAGTGGCGTAACTAGATATTACTGGGGCCCACAGCAAATTATTTTTCAGGACCCCAAAATGTTTAGAGGTTGACTTGTTTTACCAATATTTATTGAAACTATATATGGATTAGGCCAGGGATCCCCAACCTTTAGAACCCATGAGCAACATTTGGAAGTAAAAGGAGTTGGGGAGCAACACAAGAATGAAAAATGTTCTTGGGGTGCCAAATAAGGGCTGTGATTGACCATGTAGTAGCCCCTATGTGGATTGTCAATTTACATTGAGGGTCTGTTTGGCAGTACACCTGGTTTTTATACAACCGAAACTTACCTCCAAGCCTGGAATTCAAAAACAAGCTCCTGCTTTGAGGCCACTGGGAGCAACATCCAAGGAGTTGGGGAGCAACATGTTACTCACGAGCTACTGGTTGGGGATCACTGGATTTGGGCCCGTGGGGCCCTAATGAGAAACTCATTCAAGATCTTGTGTTTTTAGACCCAAGGCAGTTTTGCCAAATCAGGAAAGAGCAAATTACAGCAGACACCTAAAAAATGATTCCGTATGCACCGAATCCAGGATTCGGTTCAGGATTTGGCCAGGATTCGGCCTTTTTCAGCAGGATTCGGATTCGGCCGAATCCTTCTGTCCAGCAGAAACGAATCTGAATCCTAATTTGTATATGTAAATTAGGATTCAGATTCGGTTCGGTATTTGGCCGAAGCTTTCCCGAAGGATTCGGGTGTTCGGCCGAATCCAAAATAGTAGATTCGGTCAGGGCCGCTCCGGCCATGAGGCAAGGTGAGAATCTTGCCTCAGGCAGCACGGAGCGGCCAGTTACCAGGGGCGGCAAAAAGCCGCCTCTGGTAACTTTAAGAGCCGAATTTCCATTTTTTAAAACAGAAATTTGGCTCTTCTAGCGCAGCGAGCGCAATAGCGCTCACTGCACTAGCGATGCGGCCCCTCCTCCACCCGCTCCGACGCTGGTAGTTAGAAGAGCGGAGCAGGAGGAGGGGCGGCATTGGGGCTGCTGCCTCAGGCGGCAGCAGCCCCTGAAACGTGCCTGGATTCGGTGCATCCCTAAAAATGATACTCTATAGTAAACTGAGTGGCACCATTTTCTAACTATGAGCTTTAACCCAATACTCTGCTCCGGATGTGCCCGCACTCAAGAGAACATACACAGCAGTAATGTTCTGACAGACAGAGGCTGTTCTGATGTTCTTCTGTTTAGGAATAAAATTAGAAACCTTTCTCACATCTTTCCTAAGCAGAAGAACATCAGCCTCTTTCTTTCTCCTGACAACTTCCTTGACTACTTGGTGGTCAGACTGGTGGGAAACTGACCAGCAGGTGGCGCTGTTGTAACAAAATTCATTCATATTAACAGTACATGTATCCCTTAATATCTTGGAATTAAAACAAAATAAATAATGAATGTACATTGCAAAAGTGCTTAGAATAGCCTCCTCATTAATTTTACATTCACTTATTTTGACTTTACATTCACTTATTTTGACGGTTAACTTATCATTTCAGATCCATGGCAGGCCAGGAACTGTTTGAGTCATTTCTTCTTCTTAATATTGAAAGGGACATTGCCGCTAGTTTATTATATTTATTTACGGCATAAATAACAACTTTGCCAAGTCATCTACACTCTTCACAAACTTCTTATATAAGAGGGCTGGTTCTGTGCACTTTTCAATCTGGGAAATCAATGAAAGGTAATGTTTTTGTGTTTTGTTGGTTAGAGTTTGCTTTGCTATAATTTATTTATGAACAAAAGTGTGATAAAAGGTTTACTTGTTTATAGTGCATGTGCGCTTACTTAAAGGGATTCTGTTACGCTTTTGTATTTATGACTAATATTTTAATTTGATGTTGTTATGGTCGTTCCAATTTTTAAATAAAAAATGTGAATAATGATATTTATTTGTGGGCATTATTTTGTACCGGGGAGGGGTGCGCACCCTTATGAGGAGGTTTCCTGGTGGGTCCCAGGCACCCCAGACTAACACTGATAGAAACATTAGGGTGACAGTCACCCTGCTATAGTTCCAGGGGTACCCAGGGTACAAATAAGCTCTCACCCCAAATCTGCCCCTAAATGGCCTTCAGACTGGGCCCCCTTAGCTCATAACAAGGTTACAGATATATAGAAACATTGGGGTAACAGTCACCAAGCTATAGTTCCAGGGGTACCCAGGGTACAAATAAACACTCACCCCAAATCTCCTCCTAACTGACCTTCAGGCTGGGCCCCCTTAGCTCATAACAAGGTTAGAGATATATAGAAACATTGGAGTAACAGTCAACCTGCTATAGTTCCAGGGGTACCCAGGGCACAAATAAACACTCACCCCAAATCTCCCCCTAACTGACCTTCAGACTGGGCCCCCTTAGCTCATAACAAGGTTACAGATATATAGAAACATTGGGGTGTCACCCTGCTATAGTTCCAGGGGTACCCAGGGTACAAATAAACACTCACCCCAAATCTCCACCTAACTGACCTTCAGACTGGGCCCCCTTAGCTCATAACAAGGTTACAGATATATAGAAACATTAGGTAACATTTTAACTGCTCCACTTTTTGACGACTATCTTTCTATCTATCTATCTATCTGTCTGTCTGTCTGTCTGTCTGTCTGTCTGTTTGTCTATCATTTTTTAAAGAGATTCATTGTTGTCCAAAACGTGAATACTCCAAGTGTAAAAAGCACATTTACCATGTTTTAACACTCAAATCACCTCCACTGATAACTGTGCCATGTATAAACAACAGGCACAACTGTATAAATATGGAGTCGCACAGGGAAGGGTCTGGACGCAGGAGAAGGGTCTTTATTATGGATCTGAGCGTCACGCTGTCATTTTACGTATCGGCCTGAAGATGGCAGCAGAGGGAGGGGGAGCTGGGCCCAGAGCAGCAGCTGTGTTTCCAGGGTATAAGCACACTTCTCTGCTAGGAGGGTAATTTAGAACAATTACAACAATTATTATTGCTTTTCTAATTAGTGTTTTTCCTACAGAATTAGCTGAGTGTTTATTAGAAGTCGCTGGCTGCCAACAGCTTAACCGCTTCACTACTGCCTGGCTGTTTCAGTGTTCTGTGCTCCCCCCCCCCCCCGTTAAATGGTTTATTATTGGCCCTTTGCATAAAAGCATCGATTAAATATTTATTTTCCCTGTTACTTTCCCCATTAATTTTTAACTACTTTTATGTCTTCCTTAAAAGGCGGCGTGTTAAATCCTTTCCCAGAGTAAACTTTTTTCCCTTTCCAAAACAGGGATACGAGGAGGGGACGTAAGGATGTCGGTCACTGAGGGGCAATAAAACCACAGCGGAAGCTCTACACCGTCCAGCCTTGGTCTTCTCTGAGGTTTAAACTACAATTCCCATGATACTTTGAAAACCGCAGAGTAGAAAATCTATTATTGGTCTTACGTCTGCAACTTGTAACCTAGATCTTTCTCTCTAACTCCCCTGTAAGCTCCGTGGCATTAATATAGGAATATAAAATACTGAATTTGAGGGTAATGTCCTGGAATAACCCAAGTAGAACCCAGTTAGAGGTAGTCTTTCTCCTTGTCTGCCCTTCCAACTGCCATATTTTCCTTTATATAGTAAATAAAGTACCCCCTCTTGTAAAATATAAGGATATTATAAGTTACCGAGGAGTTTCATGACCATATAAAAACACGAGGCAGAAGGCCGAGTCTTTTTATACAGGTCATGGAACTCCGAGGTAACTTCTAATATCCTCATATTTTGCAACTGGGGGTACTTTATTTATTATAATACACAAGTTTCAGTGAGTCACGTGACAGAAATGACATCACTACTCACCGTTTATAACTGATGACATCAGAACTCACCGTTTATAAGGATATAATTTACAAGATATTCATGGCTTTTGTATATTATATACATAATAAAGTGGAAAGTCTTCCAAAAACCCAGGCCCACTCCTGCACCCACACAGGGCTGTATCTATATATATATAGGCATAGGCGGGTTTTGACCCAGCCTGATACCAGCCTGGTATTTTTAAAGGGCCATACCCCGTTTTTAGAGGGACAGTCCCTCTTTAGACAGCTCAACCCGCAGTCCCTCATTTGTACTGGAAAGTCCCATTTTTCTCTGCGCTGAATAGTCAGAAAAAGAAACAAAGTGAATGTAAAAGTGAACCAACCTTTTAAATTAGCCACCAAGTTCCACAAAGACTCCACAAAGTGACAGACAGGACTGTATTTATGTATAAAGGCACCTGGGGGTCCATGTTTAGAGTGTCAGCTTTGGGGAGGAGGGGGCATGGGTGCCGAAATAGATCTAAACAATTCTCCTGCCCTCTGGCAGACCTCTGGTCACGGGTGTATCTACAGACGAAGCAGACCCTACGGCTGCAGGGGGCCCAGATATATAGGGGGGCCCCATGAGGCCCTAATTAATGAGCCATTTCAACATATTTTTGTAAAACAGGAAAACCTCTGGATTTGTTGGGAGCCCTAAAATTGATTTGCTGTGGGGCCCAATAACATCTAGTTTTACCATTGCCTTTGGCTAAATCCTGAAGCTGAGCTGACAATTAAGGGGTGGATTCCTCTTCCTTTGGGCACTTTTTACTTTACATCCAAGAGCCCCAACATAAATCACTCTTGATTTTCAATTCTGTTACTTACTCTAAATACAGTAGACGTGCACCTTTCCTATGCTGGTTGTGGAATCTCCATTCCTTCAGTTTTCAATGCCCTGTTTGGCACTTTGGATGAAATGTGGAGCAGTGGAACTTGTTTGCAACTGGCTGAAAGTGATAAGATTTTAGAAGGCAGTCTGATCGTGGTAAAGTAAATTGTAGACTGATCAACTACATTTCTTCTATTTGAGCAGAATTTCATATTTCATCTCAATGTGACTTGAATGTGACACACACACATAAACAAATATATCCCCCCTCTTACCTTCAGTATCTGATGAGATCAAAAACTAATTAAAGGTTTCCCAGTATTCCCTGTAGTAATTTACTGCAACGCCCAAAGTTCATACTTTCCATTTCTATTTTTTGTTCCTAAGAATTCCAGTTTTAGGCTTCATTAGTCTCTGACGACTGCTCATCGTGGACCCTAGGGGGGGAGTGCGCTGAATGCAATTAATAATTCAGCAATGATAATAGCTAATTATTAAAATAATGTTCCCCCTATTTCATGGCCTACTTTCAACTGTACCTTTTCTTAAATAACAGCCTGGAAGTTATTTGCAGAAATCTAGTTCATATTACACTTTGCTAAATTAAAGATCTTGCATTTACAGCATTTAGATGGGAAATAAGAAACAAGTTACAGGTCAGTGCCAGAAAAAAACACTGGGCTAATTTCAGGGAGTGTGACTGTGGGATAGCAGGTATAGTAGGGAGAGATGGTGCCTATAGTAACAGTGGATAATAGTCTCTGGGAAGGGAGTGTGACTGTGGGATAGCAGGTATAGTAGGGAGAGATGGTGTCTATAGTAACAGTGGATAATAGTCTCTGGGAAGGGAGTGTGACTGTGGGATAGCAGGTATAGTAGGGAGAGAGATGGTGTCTATAGTAACAGTGGATAATAGTCTCTGGGAAGGGAGTGTGACTGTGGGATAGCAGGTATAGTAGTGAGAGATTGTGCCTATAGTAACAGTGGATAATAGTTTCTGGGAAGGGAGTGTGACTGTGGGATAGCAGGTATAGTAGGGAGAGATGGTGCCTATAGTAACAGTGGATAATAGTCTCTGGGAAGGGAGTGTGACTGTGGGATAGCAGGTATAGTAGGGAGAGATGGTGTCTATAGTAACAATGGATAATAGTCTCTGGGAAGGGAGTGTGACTGTGGGATAGCAGGTATAGTAGGGAGAGATGGTGCCTATAGTAACAGTGGATAATAGTCTCTGGGAAGGGAGTGTGACTGTGGGATAGCAGGTATAGTAGGGAGAGATGGTGTCTATAGTAACAGTGGATAATAGTCTCTGGGAAGGGAGTGTGACTGTGGGATAGCAGGTATAGTAGGGAGAGAGATGGTGTCTATAGTAACAGTGGATAATAGTCTCTGGGAAGGGAGTGTGACTGTGGGATAGCAGGTATAGTAGTGAGAGATTGTGCCTATAGTAACAGTGGATAATAGTTTCTGGGAAGGGAGTGTGACTGTGGGATAGCAGGTATAGTAGGGAGAGATGGTGCCTATAGTAACAGTGGATAATAGTCTCTGGGAAGGGAGTGTGACTGTGGGATAGCAGGTATAGTAGGGAGAGATGGTGCCTATAGTAACAGTGGATAATAGTTTCTGGGAAGGGAGTGTGACTGTGGGATAGCAGGTATAGTAGGGAGAGATGGTGCCTATAGTAACAGTGAGATAATAGTCTGTGGGAAGGGAGTGTGCCTGTGGGATAGCAGGTATAGTAGGGAGAGATGGTGCCTATAGTAACAGTGGATAATAGTTTCTGGGAAGGGAGTGTGACTGTGGGATAGCAGGTATAGTAGGGAGAGATGGTGTCTATAGTAACAGTGGATAATAGTCTCTGGGAAGGGAGTGTGACTGTGGGATAGCAGGTATAGTAGGGAGAGAGATGGTGTCTATAGTAAACAGTGGATAATAGTCTCTGGGAAGGGAGTGTGACTGTGGGATAGCAGGTATAGTAGTGAGAGATTGTGCCTATAGTAACAGTGGATAATAGTTTCTGGGAAGGGAGTGTGACTGTGGGATAGCAGGTATAGTAGGGAGAGATGGTGCCTATAGTAACAGTGGATAATAGTCTCTGGGAAGGGAGTGTGACTGTGGGATAGCAGGTATAGTAGGGAGAGATGGTGCCTATAGTAACAGTGGATAATAGTTTTCTGGGAAGGGAGTGTGACTGTGGGATAGCAGGTATAGTAGGGAGAGATGGTGCCTATAGTAACAGTGAGATAATAGTCTGTGGGAAGGGAGTGTGCCTGTGGGATAGCAGGTATAGTAGGGAGAGATGGTGCCTATAGTAACAGTGGATAATAGTTTCTGGGAAGGGAGTGTGACTGTGGGATAGCAGGTATAGTAGGGAGAGATGGTGTCTATAGTAACAGTGGATAATAGTCTCTGGGAAGGGAGTGTGACTGTGGGATAGCAGGTATAGTAGGGAGAGAGATGGTGTCTATAGTAACAGTGGATAATAGTCTCTGGGAAGGGAGTGTGACTGTGGGATAGCAGGTATAGTAGTGAGAGATTGTGCCTATAGTAACAGTGGATAATAGTTTCTGGGAAGGGAGTGTGACTGTGGGATAGCAGGTATAGTAGGGAGAGATGGTGCCTATAGTAACAGTGGATAATAGTCTCTGGGAAGGGAGTGTGACTGTGGGATAGCAGGTATAGTAGGGAGAGATGGTGCCTATAGTAACAGTGGATAATAGTTTCTGGGAAGGGAGTGTGACTGTGGGATAGCAGGTATAGTAGGGATAGATGGTGCCTATAGTAACAGTGAGATAATAGTCTGTGGGAAGGGAGTGTGCCTGTGGGATAGCAGGTATAGTAGGGAGAGATGGTGCCTATAGTAACAGTGGATAATAGTCTCTGGGAAGGGAGTGTGACTGTGGGATAGCAGGTATAGCAGGGAGAGATGGTGTCTATAGTAACAGTGGATAATAGTCTCTGGGAAGGGAGTGTGACTGTGGGATAGCAGGTATAGTAGGGAGAGATGGTGCCTATAGTAACAGTGGATAATAGTCTCTGGGAAGGGAGTGTGACTGTGGGATAGCAGGTTTAGTAGTGAGAGATTGTGCCTATAGTAACAGTGGGATAATAGTCTCTGGGAAGGGAGTGTGACTGTGGGATAGCAGGTATAGTAGGGAGAGATGGTGCCTATAGTAACAGTGGATAATAGTCTCTGGGAAGGGAGTGTGACTGTAGGATAGCAGGTATAGTAGGGAGAGATGTGTCTATAGTAACAGTGGATAATAGTCTCTGGGAAGGGAGTGTGACTGTGGGATAGCAGGTATAGTAGGGAGAGATGGTGTCTATAGTAACAGTGGATAATAGTCTCTGGGAAGGGAGTGTGACTGTGGGATAGCAGGTATAGTAGGGAGAGATGGTGTCTATAGTAACAGTGGATAATAGTCTCTGGGAAGGGAGTGTGGCTGTTGGATAAAAGTAGTAAAAGTATAGTAGGGAGAGTTGGATGAGATGTGAGAAGAAGCACATACATAATTACCAGGCTGTAAACTGATTCAGGATTAACTAAAGCTTTTTGGTTATCCAAAATATAGTGGAAATGCATCTTTAATTTTCAGGACTAATTTTAAAGACCTTATATAGGAAAGCAGCTAGTAAGTTGCAGGTAAAACTTAGTCCCATTTGTGAAAGAAATTTCTAAATTCCATTTAGAATTCCTAATGAATCAGATGCAAGTTGAGTGTAGGACTGGCCAGATATGGGATGAGTGTGACGTAGTTGTTCAGCTTAAATATATTGCAATATATGGACAAACAATCCCTGTTTTGTTTAAAGGGTAAGGCATTTTTTAGTAGCAGTAGCACAAAATGTCGCTGTCTTAAATATATTGATAATGGGTTGAGTGCAGAGGACTCTTGTATTTGTCTATATGTATTTTGTGGTCACACCCTCATTGCACCCCCGCCTAATGGTTTGAAAAATTAGTGGTGAGCACAACTTTCCCTTGTTTGTTATAGTAGGACAAGCTGGAGACAGTTGAACAAGTTTGAGATAGTAGGACAAAACAGAAGAGCAATATGGAAACAGTAGGCCAAGATGGAAATAGACAAGAAGGCAACAGTAGAACAAGATGGCACAGAAGATCCAGATAGAGACAGAAGGTCAAGATATAGACAGCAGGACAAGTTGGAGATAGTAGGACAAAACAGTAGGGCACTATGATAACATAAAGGACAAAATGTTAATAGTAGGACAAGATAGCACAATGGGGCAAATTCTAAACAGTAGGGAAAGATATAGACAATGAAACAAGATGATTACATTATGGCAGTAGGCCAAGATGGAAAAAATACAAGATGGTTTTAAAAATTAGTGGTGAGCACAACTTTCCCTTGTTTGTTATAGTAGGACAAGTTGGAGACAGTAGGACACGTTTATGATAGTAGGACAAAACAAAAGAGCAATATGGAAAAAGTAGGCCAAGATGGAAATAGACAAGATGGTGACAGTAGGACAAGATGGAGACAGAAGGACACGATGGAGACAGAAGAACAAGATGGAGACGGTAGTTGGAAAGAGTTGGAAATAGCAGGACAAAACAGCAGGATAATATTGTAACAGTAGGACAAGATGGAGACAGTAGGATAAGATGGAGACAGTAGGATAAGAGTGTGACAGTAGGGCAAGATGGGGCAAATTCTAAACAATAGGGCAAGATAGAGACAATAAAACAAGATGTAAACTGTAGGAAAAGATGGTGACATTAGGGCAGGAGGGCAATATGGTAACAGTAGGCCAAGATGGAAAAAGACGAGATGATGACAAGACAAGATGGAGGCAGTAGAACAAGTTTGATATAGTAGGACAAAACAGAAGAGCAATATGCAAACAGTAGACAAAATGGAAATAGACAAGATGGTGACAGTAGGACAGAAGGACACAATAGAGACAGAAGGACACAATGGATACAGAAGAACAAGATGGAGACAGTAAGACAAGATGGAGATAGCAGGACAAACAAGATGGCACAATGGGGCAAATTCTAAACAGTAGGACAAGAGAGAAACTATAAAACAAGCTGGAAACTGTAGGATATGATATTGACATTAAGAGAAGATAGAAACAGCAGGGTAATATTCTGACAGTAGGACAAAATTGAAAGAATATGGCAATTTAGTGACACAGTAACACTTTGAGGCTGATTTAGTAAAACTTGGGACATTGTGAAACTTTGTGGAAAGTCATTGATAGCCTGATTAACATACACACACTGCTACTACTAGAATTACCTAGTAATTACTATCTAGTAACGAGAGTTTTCCACAGCTACACTACACAAAAATACATCATTACACTATTTATTTTCCCTTTAAACATCTTGTTGGGTAAAGTAATAATGGGTGCAAAGTTGCTAGACCCAGCTGCTCCCACCACCATGTCTATCTTTTAGCCATCAAAGTAGTTTTCCAGTGACAAAGAAGACACAAAGAGTAGGGAAGCGATAGAGCCTGATGGAGGGATGCAATTTAGCAGGAATAAAATAGTGGGGTTGCATTCCTCCAGATCCTGCACCACTGCAACCACTTTTGTGCTTCTTGCTTTCTCCTGTAGTTGTAATGACATTTGTATAGAAAGGCAATATTTTATAGACACCTGTAGGCCAAGTTCCAGGGAACGCCCTTACTCAGACCACCTATAGCCAAGTGCAGGCAGCACTGAAAGGAGACCCTTCTTCTGCTCCATTCTGGGAGTTCAAGGAGTTGTTACTCAGGTTGCAACTTTGTACATTACCCAGTGCTCCATAAACAAGGCCTTCAGGATCTGTTTAGTCATTCCTTCCCTGACTTTGTACTGTAGCTCCCTGGTCTTCCAGGAAAGGTGCATGGCTGAGGCCTTAGGACCTTGATGATGAGATAAAATTACTCCAATGACAAGGTCAGAAAGATATACTTAAGCAAAGGAAAGAAAGGAAGGACCTGGCTCAATAGCACAACAGCTAATGTTGGTAAGTAGTGTAATTCCCCAGGGCAGAAAGCCCTAAACAAATCAAATATTAATATAATTTATACATATTTAAACATAGTTAAGGTAGCTTGTGGTGAGAACTAAATCATGGGCTTCTCTCAAAATGGAAATTCGAACATTAGTCTGGGCTAGTTGAGCATAAACGACTTCACTTTAAGGCTGGTAAAAATGATGCTTGATACCAACGTTATTGAAGGAGAATAAAGATAAAAAAATGTAAAGATTATATATATAAATATATATTATTCCAGAAAAAGTGGTAACCCTAACTGGTCCTTTATTCACATTCCTACAATGGGAAATGAAAACTATAATTTATCAGCAGCTGTACCTGTAAAGATGTAGGTATTTGGAGGTGCCAGTTTATGAAAATATGACACAGGGAAATAGTTATGGCTGACACATGGGTCTTACACACTATGGTTTAGCATTTGTCTGAAGATAGACTTGTCACTTAAAAACCCCCTGTATTTCCTGGTTATCACATCTCTACTTCTGGGGACAAAAATAACTATCCTGCCATGCTTTATTTCAGGGAATCTAGATACATACTCAGGATTAAACACATGTTTTACAAGGTGTAGAGCAGGGGTCCCAGACCTTTTTTTAACCCGTGAGCCACATTCAAATATAAGTTGGGGAGCAACACAAGCATGAAAAAATATCCTGGGGAGGAACAAATAAGGGCTGTGATTGGCTATTCTGTAGCCCCTATGTGGAAGGTCAGCCTACAGGATATTCTATTGGCATACAGGTTTTTATACAACCAAAACTTGCCTCCAAGCCTGGAATTCAATAATAAACACCTGCTTTGAGGCCACTGGGAGCAACATCAAAAGGGTTGGGGGGCTCATGAGCCACTGGTTGGGGATCACTGTGTAGAGGGAAAGAGGGGCCTCTCCCCAATTCTGCATCACCCTCAAGCTGTCTCTCCAGTGTGGGAGAAATCCAATTATTGGAAGGTAGGAGCATCTAGGTTGAGTATGGATTTGGCACCCAATCTGGTGGCTCCACCAGAGACTTGCTCAGAGGAGCTTAGGGGGAGATGGCCCTGCTGAATTGGTTGAGTAGTTGCAACCTGGAGCCCCATTACAACACAGAGAGACTTACTCTACCTGCTGGCTTCCAAGCTACAAGATGCCCAGGTGGTGACTGACACTTACTCACTGCATCTTATGTCCATTGAGCCTATTCCTAACTATGTTGGCAGCACTCTATTCCTGATGGGTGACAGTGGGAGGTACATAGGCACCCATTCCTGCCCTATCCCTCAATTAATTTCTGCATCATTCAGACAAAAAATTTAGGGAACTTATTTCCTTGTGAGATTCTTCAGCACCTGTTAGATGTAGGCAGTTCTAGGCTTCCCAGTCTCTCCTACCAATACCCAGGTTCCCGGGTTTGCCTGATCACTAGGAGGTAGGTGTCTTGCATATGTTGGCGTGTGATCCTACCAAAAAATGGACGACAAGGACACATGGAAAGGGTCAGTTGTCCTTTATCGAAAGGTTCCATTAACATTTGTGACTCCGCTATTGGCTGATGCTGGGACAGCAGAGGAGTTCGATTTAATAAAAAGAAAAAAACTCATTTAACCAACTGTAACTTTATTTGCTCAGAATATTCCTTTATTATTATGTTTCTAAGCAAAATCCCAAAAGTAAACAGTACACCCACCGATATGTACAGCGGCAGCCCCCGATTGGATGTCAGATTGCTGCGTGGGAACGAGCAGATGGCTCGGCGAGATTCAGCCTATTAATCTACAAATTAGAGCAACAGATGCTTTCACATGTTTTCAAATAAACACAAGTCTGGACCATGAGCAAATAATCCCCCTCCTTTATTTTCACTCAAAAGTACAGTTATGGGATCCGTTATCAGGAAACCTGTTATCCAGAAAGCTCTGAATTACAGAAAGGCCGTCTCCCATAGACTCCACTTTAATCATATAATTCAAATTTTTGAAAATGATTTCCTTTTTCTGTGTAATAATAAAACAGTAGCTTGTACTTGATCCCAACTAAGATATAATTAATCCTTATTGGAAGCAAAACCAGCCTATTGGGTTTAATTCAAGTTTAATAGACTTAGGGGCTGATTCATTAAGGCGCGAATAGTGAGGGTTAATTAACCCTCGATATTCGACTAGAAATTTAAATCCTTCGACTTCGAATATCGAAGTCGAAGGATTTAGCGCAAATTCTGCGATCGAACGATCAAAGGATTATTCCTTCGATCGAACGATAAAATCCTTCGAATCGAACTATTCGAAGGATTTTAATCCAACGATCGAAGGAATATCCTTCGATCAAAAAAACTTAGGAAAGCCCATGGGGAAGGTCCCCATAGGCTAACATTGACTTCAGTAGCTTTTAGCTGCCGAACTAGGGGGTCGAAGTTTTTTTTAAAGAGACAGTACTTCGACTATCGAATGGTCGAATAGTCGAACGATTTTTAGTTCGACTCGAAGTCGTAGTCGTAGTCGAAGGTCGAAGTTTTTTTTAAAGAGACAGTACTTCAACTATCGAATGGTCGAATAGTCTAACGATTTTTAGTTTGACTCGAAGTCGTAGTCGAAGGTCGAAGTAGCCCATTCGATGGTCGAAGTAGCCCAAAAAATACTTCGAAATTCAAAGTTTTTTTACTTCGAATCCTTCACTCGAATTTAGTGAATCGGCCCCTTAAAGTATGGAGATCCAAATGATGGAAAGACTCCTGATCCAGAAAACCCCAGGTCCCAAGCATTCTGGATAAACAGGTAGTATGGATATAGTAAATGGGTATGTTTGATGGGAAATTAATATCAGGAGGATTGGGTAAGGTTTTCCTTTTTTCTTTAATGGGAATTTCTGCAATTTTTTTGCCGCCCTGTGTCCGTGATAAGGATTCCAGCAGAACGTGGGCTGAAATGAGTTTGACTTGCAGCCGAGAAATAACCAGTGGCGATGTACAATGTCCTCTTCACATGCCGGTTCCTCAGCCACAGGAACGGAGAGCGTTATTGATGCCTTTGCCTTAGGGATGGAAGCCAATAATGGATGTGCAAGAGGGGCTGTGCTTTGTCATCAAACGAGGGGCCTGAAAGATGGCTCGCTGAAATATTATCAGTCATCCCTTGATCAAGATGTAATACTACCAGCTTGTCCCTCTCTTTCTTTTTCTGAAATGCCCCAAAAAGTAACTGTTTTACAATAAAAAAAAAAAAGCCTTAGGCAAAAAACATCACATTTTGTCTTTAAGATGCTCGGAGAAAGGAACACAAGACGCCTTGACCCTTTGAGTGCCTGGATTTGCATTGTGTGTCTCCTCCATGTCGATCGGAGTGGTCGAAGCCACCCTGCCGTTGCTATCTGCCTTTCTGTTTTGCCCAGCTGAAATTTAAAAAGGCTATACGGTTACCGAGGTCGCTGACCCTAGCAACAAGATAGCCGTTTTAAATGCCACCGGGGAGAGTTGCAGAGCAGAAAATTGTTAATTTAAAAACCACCAATACCAGCTGCACGTGGGCTTGGGTTACCAACCTGCACAGCAACACAGACAAGGTTCATTTTGAGGTTGTCGGCTACGTCGGCCGCTCGTCTGGAAGACGGAATTGAAGAGACAACCTTCTACCCATCTACTAACCCAAATATCATTTTTCACTTTACCGAAATGCTCAATCAATGTCCAGTTACTGAAAGCAGTTGCATTAGTTCTGAAAATGTCAAAGTGGGATCAATCTTGAGATCCAGCCTTGGCCCTTCCCTAATAAACGAAGGGCAACATACAATACAGGGGCAGAAGGATGTGGACACCCCTTTTAATTATAGGAAATAGAAATTGGTTTAATTAAAGGACAGAGAAAGTTAAAATAACTTGGGGTGTCCATTTGTCAGGCCCCTTAGTGATAACAAACTTTTCAGTGAAATGCAACTGCTTTATAACTGCCCAACATTGAGCAGAGTTGCCTGTCTGGATCCAAAGGGATCTGGTGGCATCTTGGCCACACCTGCCCAGGCTCTTACCCCTCATTTGGCTCTAGTTCTGCCCATCCCTAACCCCCACTGTGCTTCCAGCTTCACTGTGTCAAATGGATATCAGGTTTTGGGTGTGAATTACTGAGAGAGGGTGATGGAGCTCATATAGCAGATGATGGAGTAAGTGGTGCTTAAATCAGTGTGACTCCAGAAAAATATGGGTGGGATGACTTATTGAGAGCATGGGCAATATGGAATACCTCCCAACATTCTGGAAATAAAAAGAGGGACAAAAAAGATGCCATGCAAACTTTTTCAACCACGCCCATTTTTGTGGCCACACCCCTAATTACCATTTTTATTTGGCAGGTTATGAAAGTGTGAACATATTTCTGTGTGTTTTTCAGTTATTACAGTTTTGCTAATGAAGGTGAATTGCCCTTTGAGCTGTGAGTCTAAAGGTGGCCATACACGGGCCGATAAAAGCAGCCGACAGACCGAGTCAGCAGCTTATTGGCACGTGTATGGGGCCCCCGACGGGCTTCCCCAATCGAGATCTGGCCGAAAGTCTGCCAGATCTCGATTGGATGGGACTAAAAATCCCATCGAATCGCGGCCGCATCTGTTCTTTGATGCCGTCCCGCAATCCACCGTTAGGATCCAATCGTTGGGCCCTAGGGCCCACGATCGGATCAGCCCGATATTGCCCACCTTGAAGTGGGCATATCGAGGAGAGATCCGCTTGTTTGGCGCCAAACGAGCGGATCTCTCCGTGTATGGCCACCTTAACTTCTCCCAAGGGACCTGTTATCTTATATTGTTACAATGACTTATTTGCTTATCGCGAAATTGTTGCAAAAGTATCTTATCTGTAGCTGTGGCTGTTCTGCCAAAAGCCAATTAAGTTAGAAACTTTGTTTCTTTTTCTGGCTGTGAAAAACGGGACTTTCCAGTACAAACGAGGGACCGCGGGTTGAGCTGACAAAAGAGGGACTGTCCCTCTAAAAACGGGACAGTTGGGATGTATGATATAGTAAAAATCAGAAATGCAACAATACTGCACATGCAATAGAAGAAGGGGTGGTGGCCAGTATAAACAAATTCAGAAGGATTATGTCCAATTCCTTGAGGGTAGGACTACACGGACGTTTTGGGCGCGAGCCGACGCGTTGCGACAAAAGTATGTGACGGAAATAAGGTAAGAGATAGAAATGTTGGATGAAGTCACAGAGTTGATGCAACACGACTGTCGGATGCAGACAAAGCATGTAGCGTCTGCATCTGACAGTTGTGTTGGATCAACCTTATTTCTGTCACAATGGATTTGTCACATGCGTTTTGTCGCAGCGCATCGGATCGCGCAGAAAACGTCTGTGTAGTCCTACCCTTATGGTTGATCAGTGCTGCAACTGATTAATGAAATGCAAAAACCAGGAACTCCAGCAGTATTACTGCAAAAACTTTATTCCGAGTAGTGGCAAAACTACATGTTTTGGGTAAAATACCCTTTATCAAGTGAATAAAGGACCATTACCAAGTGCCCCTATTTAAGGGTCATGTGAACTTTGACCTGTACAGCTCGATGCATTTTGGGTAATCAATTTAAAGAGAAACACCTTAATTACTCAATCCATTTAATTACAATGTAGCCATGACAATATAAACATCATAATGACACAAGCATTGGTACAGAGGCCGTACTTAAACAATGAAAATCAAAATCAAAAATTTAAAAAATGTGAAAAAATAGAACAATAGTCCAGTTTTTAAGTGTAAGTCAAGAATCCTTAAGGAGTCCAAGTAAAGAATCCAAATTGCGTAAAAGTGAAATAGAGTCCCACTTTAGAGAAGCCACTGCGGCTACTAAATATACAAGGTCATTACTGTAATATTGATTCAGACCCTACAAGTACTATTAAGAACACTATTGACGACATGGTCAATGATGGTTTCCTTTTGGGTACTATTGACAGATTTTCCTCAAATTCCATTATGGTACATATTGCCCAAAATTCACAAAACTTTGATTGACCCTCCAGGGAGACCAATAGTTTCAGGTGTAGGCTCAATATTAGAGCCCCTCTCAAAATAAGTTGACTCCCATCTACAAAAATGAGTCACTAATTTACCAACATGTCTCAAAGACACCACTGATTTGTTAAAGAAATTACCGTATATAAGCCGACCCGTGTATAAGCCGAGGTACCTAATTTTACCTACAAAAACTGGGAAAACTTATTGACTCGCGTATAAGCCTAGGGTGAGAAATGCAGCAGCTACTGGTAAGTTTCAATAATCATGTCACGCCTCCACACTTTTTTTTCATACATAAACCATATTAAGATACTTGCAATTGGTCTTCATTTTCAAATTTTTAGCATCTTATTCAGCTGTCCAGTTTTGAATTTCAGCACTGATCTGGTTGCTAGGGTCTAAATTACCCTGGCAAACAGGTTTGAGTCAGAAGAAGGCAAATAATTTGAAAACTATATAAAATTAAAAATGAAATGAAGACCAAGTGAAAAGTTGCTAGTAATTGGTTATCTAATAAGATAATAAAAGTTAACTACTACTCCTTAAGAGGTTAAAAAAAACTTGCAACACTGTTGAAATATATGTTGGACAACTTTTTGTCTGCTTATCCCAAGCCAGTAACAGTGACATAAAGAACATTTACACAAATTTTGAAATAACTTTTTTATTCTTATTTTATATATAAACTTCTCTTTTGCAAAAGGATCAGCGCAGGCAACAGGACTGGGCCAGCGCACTGCGGGCACACACACTCCCTAGCATGGGAGTCAGGGGCGGCAGCCAGGCAGCAGTCAGCAAGAGAGGGAAGGCGCAGATGCAGCCATCAGCACGGAAGAGGCACGCGCATCAGTCAAATAGGTAATTTTTTTTAACTGACCCGCGTATAAGCCGAGGCAGCATTTTTCAGCTTATTTTGGGAGCTGAAAAACTCGGCTTATACGCGAGTATATACGGTAAATAATTTTGGGCACTATCAGTACCACTGATGGTGACAGATTGATGTTTGTTGGTAGGTTTGACAAAAAGAAACTACAAAATAGAGGGCATCATTAAGAAATGTTGGCCAATCTTACAATCAGATGGCAAACATGGAGGCCTGTTTATGCACTATCCTAGTTTTGCCTACAAAAGAGGGCTTCACTTAAAGGGCATGTAAAGGCAAAAAAAAAAAAAAACCTTTCTCCAATATTCTTTAATTAAAAAATGTGTACCGTTTTTATAAGAAACCTGACTGTATGCAGTGAAATTCTTCCTTCATTTACTGCTGTGGATAGGAATTGTCAGACGGTCCCTAACTGCTCTGCAGGGAAACAATCATACTTATGAACAGCAGGGGGAGCCCCCGCCTTACTTCCCAGCCATGCAGAACTCAAGCAGCTTTGTTTGTTTCCCTGTAGAGCAGTCGGCGACTGTGTAGAGATTTTATCGGTTTTATTTTTGCCTTTACATCCCCTTTACTGTTTCCAACTCCAGCTGCAGGGACAAAGATCATGGAGCCAGATTTAAACAGATAAACTGGGATTCTACTTGGAGGATTATTATTGCTGCAACCACTGGTTCTGCAGAGTTGGAGAAAGTTTGTATTAAACAATACAAAAGCTATAAAATCCACATTAGATTACATGACAACACAGGAGCCAGTGCAGCCTGTATATTCTGATTATTAATCAGTCTTGTTGTATCGGCTTCTGGCAGATATTATTTGACTTGTGCTGTTTTGATAATTTATGATGATCCCTAAGCAGCCCAGACCACACTGAGCATGTGCACAGTCTTGGTCTTGCAAAGATGTTCAACAGTTACAAGATGGTGATCAGGCTTGTGGTGCAGTGAGTTCATGTTTATGTTTAATATACAAAATACAGCAGCTCTAGCCTTATTCTATTTTAGACTTTACTTCCCTTTAAGGACTTACTATGTCCAACACGCCCTATTCATGAGAAAAAGCAGTTTGAAGGCACACCAAAAATAGGCACATTTCCTTGTTTTGAATGCAACTGTTGCAATTCCATCATTGAGAGGCCTAATTTACAGTACACCACCCTCTAAGCAGGGCTGAAATCCGGTTGAACACATTTAAAAGTAAGTTTGTGGTTTATGTATAGTGATGGGCGGATAAATTCGCCAGGCACGAATTTCATAAAATTTCATAAATTCACGAAACGTCAAAAAATGTGGGCATGCGTCAGAAAAGTCGCTCACATCAAAACCATTGTGCATCAACACTATTCGGATGCCCATTGACTTAAACACCGGTGGCAAAATTGAAGCGGGTGTCAATTATCGTGTTTCGCAAATTGTTCGGGAGATATTCGCCCATCATTATTTATGTACTTAAATGCCCTTGTGGAATGCTGTATGTGGGTAAAACTATACACCCAGTGAACACCCGTATAAAAGAACACAAGGGTAATTTTCGTAATTTCAAGAAAGACACCTATACTAAAGGTGGCCATAGACTCAAAGATCCGCTCGTTTGGCGACATCGCCAAACGAGCGGATCTTTCCGTGATATGCCACTAACTGCATGGCTATATCGGGGGTAATTCGAACGTTCGGCCGTATGAAAATCAAACCTTCCCGATCGATATTGTGGCCAGATATCGATCGGGAAGACCCGTCGGAAGCCCCCATACACGGGCAGATAAGCTGTCAAATTGGTCCAAACGATCGATATTGGCAGCTTTATCTCCCGTGTATGGCCACCTTTACACACCTGTGTCTAGACATTTTTCTAACAGCAAACATAGTGGGGTATATTTATCAAAGAGTGAAGTAATAGTGACATTCCGCCACTAGACTGAAATTCCGCCACTCTCCATTCATTTCTATGGGATTTTTATAGGCGTATTTATCAAAGGGTGAACTTTCACTTTCACCCATTGATAAATACGCCTTTCAAAATCCCATAGAAATGAATGGAGAGCTGCGGAATTTCACTCTAGTGGCGGAACTTCACTCTTTGATAAATTTACCCCAGTGTCTGCTATTTGAAATGGAAGGTGTTATAGGTAGTCCAGAAAGAGGTGGTAACTGGAATAAGCAATTACTCCAATAAGAGGCCGGGTGGGTTAGACGTTTGGATAGTGTTATGCCAAATGGGATGAATGAACAGTATCGTTTGTGCTGTTTCTTGTAATAAGTATTTACTGCCTCGTCCTCTTTATTCAGGTATTAAGAATGTGAGAATTGGGACAACTAGTCACGTCCTCACACGGATCTCCTGCCGTGAGTTTAATATGGATGAGTTACTGGAGATAAATGTCTACTATATGTGCTGGCATAAACATTCAACATAATCAACGCGTTTTGTAGTGAATCTTCCTTTCCGATAATGTTGTAATAATTCGGTCCACCATGAGTATAGCACATTTCTCTCCTTGCAGTATATGTTAAGGTTGCCTTTACCTGGGATAGACATTTAGTGCATTTTCCCATCAATAGTGAGGCCAGGAGTTGTTTGCAGTGGCTTCTCTAAAGTGGGACGCTAGTTGACTTTTACGCAATTTGGATTCTTTACTTGGACTCCTTAAAGGGATACTGTCATGGTAAAAAAAATTTTTTTCAAAATGAATCAGTTAATAGTGCTGCTCCAGCAGAATTCTGCACTGAAATCCATTTCTCAAAAGAGCAAACAGATTTTTTTATATTCAATTTTGAAATCTGACATGGGGCTAGACATATTGTCAATTTCCCAGCTGCCCCAAGTCATGTGACTTGTGCTCTGATAAACTTCAATCACTCTTAACTGGTGTACTGCAAGTTGGAGTGATATCACCCCCTCCCTTCCCCCCCCCAGCAGCCAAACAAAAGAACAATGGGAAGGTAACCAGATAACAAGATCTAAGAACAACACTCAATAGTAAAAACCCATGTCCCACTGAGACACATTCAGTTACATTGAGAAGGAAAAACAGCAGCCTGCCAGAAAGCATTTCTCTCCTAAAGTGCAGGCACAAGTCACATGACCAGGGGCAGCTGGGAAATTGGCAAAATGTCTAGCCCCATGTCAGATTTCAAAACTGAATATAAAAAAATCTGTTTGCTATTTTGAGAAATGGATTTCAGTGTAGAATTCTGCTGGAGCAGCACTATTAACTGATTCATTTTGAAAAATTTTTTTTTTTTCCCATGACAGTATCCCTTTAAGGATTCTGGGCTTACATTTAAAAAATGGACTTTTGTTTTATTTTTTCCCATTTTTTACATTTTGGATTTTCACTTTTATTGTTTAAAGGGGAACGATCGCGAAAATGAAAATTTAATATAAGCTTCCTCATACTGGAATAAGAAACTTTCTAAATACAATCAATTAAATATTCTGCATCGCTTCTGAAATAATCAAGTTTATCTTCACTATTCCTCTCTCAACATTTTTATGATAGTTTCCCTTTAAGTATAGCCTCTGTACCAGTCATTGTGTCATTATGATGTTTATAATGTCATGGCTACATTGTAATTAACAGGTTTGAGTAATTAAGGTGTTTCTCTTTAAATTGATCACCCAGAATGTATCGAGCTGTACAGGTCAAAGTTCAAATGAACCTAAAGGCCCCCATACACGGGCCAATAAAAGCTGCCGACAGACTGAGTCGGCAGCTTATTGGCCCGTGTGTTGGAGCCATCCAATGGGCTTTCCCGATCTATATCTGCCCAAATTTCCGATCTCGTTGGGCAGTTTAAAAAATCCCGTTGGATCTTCAGCCGGATCTGTGCGTTTATGCGGTCCCGTGATCCATCGTATCGGATACATTATGATCAGCCTATCCCCCACTGCAATGTGGGCATATCAGGGAGAGATCCGCTTGTTTGCGACGTCCTTTATTCACTTGATAAAGGTTATTGTACCCGAAACATGTCGTGTTGCCACTACTCGTTATAAAGTTTTTGCAGTAATATGGAGTTCCTGTTCCTTTCTTGTTCTTTGGATTTCAATACTGCACATGTACATGGTCTGGACAGTCAAAAGAACCATTTGTAAAAGGCTGAAGGTGGTGGGACAGAGATGTTAGGAACATATGTTGAGGGGGTGGTGATTGTAATCGCTGGAGGGAGGCTTGACAAATAGGCACCACCTCAATGATTTTATCTTTCCACGTCGTTTAAGCCTCAGCCATCATTACTGGAACATGGGCCACTAAATCATGTATCTGACAATTCTGTGTTTTCTACCTTGCGGAACAGTTTGGGGAAGGCTCTGTCCTGTTATACAGTAGCTAGCATATTAATGCCGCCATGAACAAAGCCATTTCCACACATAATGGATTTGCTGAGACTGGAGTGGAAGAACTTGACCTCACGAAACCCTAACCTCAACCCAAATGAACCCCTTTGTTACCCCTTGGACTGTGGCCCAAGTCTGATCACCAGGATCACTGCCCAACTATGTAGAGAGGAAAGGAAACAAATCCCACCAACAATGTTCCAAAATCTAGTGGAACCTTCTCAGTAGATGAAGGGCTGTTACAGCAGCAAAGGGAGGAAGAACTTCATATAAATCCTCTTGGTTTGGGATTGAGAAGTTGGACAACTGGTGTCCCAATACTTGTGACCATAAAGTCTATAAAGAGGTTTTCAATGAGATGCTGGAAATTGTGGTTGATACTTTGTCGGGGCTGCCGGTTGCCCAACATAGTAAAGAGATGCAGCATTTGCTTCAAGGCTACTAAAACATAGAGGCTGCTTTAGAAAACCATTAATGTATTGTCACTGTGACGGTACCTGTGCGGCGGGGTCGTCCGCTGCGCCATTGGCGGGGACGCCCGCCGCACCATTCCTCTTCCTAGCCGCGCCAGCGTGTTTTCGCTGGCGCCGGCTGCTCTATAGGGCGCATGCTTGTTCTAAGTGGTTTTCCTGAGCTTTGTGCGTTTGTCTTGGAAATTCTGATCTGATTATCTGTGTTTGACCCTGTCTGTTCCGGACTACTCTCCAATCTGTATCCTGACCCTTGCCTGCCTACGACAACTCTCCTGCTTAACCCCTTGATTGACTACATGGTTTTGACCCTTGCCTGCCTGATGATTCTGATATCCGCCTGCCTCGACCCAGCCTGTCTGACCATCTGCTTGCCTAACCCTCTTGTACTGTGACCTTCGGCCCAAAAGACTCTGCTTCCAGCCATGTCCCTTTGCCAGCCAGAACATCTCGCTTTGTACTCCTCGTTAAGTCCAGGTGGCACCCAAGTAAGCTGAGGTCTCCTCCCGAAGCCCAACGGTGGTCACATTACTGGTGAAGCCGAGCTGAGACCAGGGTACTTGGCACTTGTTCTGGTATTGGGTGCCGGCCGTGACAGTCACGTAGCCTTAGTGTGTATTTAGGTACTAATACCCTGTATTGAATTCTCTTCTTCCAACATACAGTCAAAGACAGCCTGAGAACATAAAAGCCAAGGAAGAAAAATAAGACAGCAAATATGTTTGTCGGACACGAGACAGTGGTCACATTATTAAAGTGTATTATGTTACTGTCCATTAAACTGGAAACTTTTCATCTTGGCCCTAACCTCAGTAGATGACCCATAGTAAATACAGAGTCATATTTAGCTTTTTGTAAATAGCTGAGCACTCATGAATGTTTTAAAGTCGGGTGAATATCATATTCCCCTCACTTATTTACGTCTTTGCATCCTCGCCCAGGACTTGTGGCCGTGAAATATTAATGGTCATTTCAGTGAAACTCTGTTTGTGTTGCTAGGGTGCTCGCCCCATGTATCTCGCTGCCGGGCGCAGTGGCGTTTCGCTATAATGGGAAGGTTTGTCGTTTCCAATCACTGTGTGAATGCGGTTGCAGGATTACTGGCTTATGTTGTAATGCAATAGCACTGCGGTTTAGAGAGGCTTTATAAACATACTGTCCCTTGTGAACACAATATCTGCTATTCAGTCTTTGGGTTGAAGTCATATTTCAGGCTTTCTTGTAAAATAAAGGACCATTGTGAGCACAGCTATCATGTTTTTTCTTAGAGTGTTTGTCTCTTTCCTTGTTCTAGTTCAAAAGGTTGTACCATCCATTCAGCCTCCATGTTGGACATGAGGATCTGATAGGGTTGAGATATTTCCCATTAGTCCCTCAGTAACTCAGAGCTTTGACTCCTAGACAGAAACCCAAAGCAAAAGACTGGGTGCAAGAAGGGACCAGCTCAGCGGCTCCCTAGAGATGTCTAGAACCTACTACATCTTAAAAACCCTACTTACCACTCATTCCATTTCATTGTGTTACATTATGTAATAATCATAAAAGGCCTTTGTTTAAGATGTAAATGTATTTTTCCCAAAAATAGAAGCACTGCAAAAATGGGCACACGTCCTCTGAACACAATGTATCTGAGACTCTTGAGTTACCTAGAACCAGCATATGTTGGTCTTCATAATTATTCTTCTAAAATAAAGGACTATTGTGAGCACAGCTGTAATGTTTTTTTCTTAGAGTGTTTGTCTCTTTCCTTATTCCACCTCAAAAGGTTGTACTAACCATTCATGTTGGCCATGAGGCTCTGATCCAAATCTAATCCAAAGCAAAAGATTGGGTGCCAAAAGGGACCAAGGCTCGTGGCTCTAAGATAGATATTTTGGCCTTAAAGGAGAAGCAAATTTAAAATCAATGTGAGAGGTGCATATTTGTAAGTTGTCCCATGAGATGTCTACAACCTACTTCTTGTTAAAAACCAAACTTACCCCACTTATTTGCATTTTGTAACATAATTATTAAAAAGCCTCTGTTTCTGGTGTCAATGTCTTTTCCCCAAAGATAGAAGCACTGCAACAACGGGCATGTTCTGGGCACAAGTCCTCTGAGCACAATGTATCTGAGACTCTTGAGTTACCTAGAACCAGTATATATTGGTCTTCTAAGCCTTGAGGTTCTGATAGAGTTTTATCATGACTACTTTTTAAAAACCCTACTTACCCCTCATGCCATTTCATTGTGTTACATTATATAATAGGTTCATTAAAGGCCTCTATTTATGTATGATGTAAATGTCTTTTTTCCCAAATATAGAAGCACTACAGCAATGGGTATGTTCTAGGCACAAGTCCTCTGAGCACAATGTATCTGAGATTCTTGAGTTACCTAGAACCAGTATATGTTGGTTGGTTGATTACCTTTTCAATTAAAAATGCTCTGCTTTATAACTGCCCAACCTTGAACAGAGTTGCCTGTCTGGATCCAAAGGGATCTGGTGGAATCTTGACCACACTTACCCTGTCCTAGCTCTTACCCCCATCTAGTCACACCCTGTTCTCCGCATCCCCACCCCGACTGGGCTTCCAGCTTCACTGAAAGCCACTTTCTGAAGTAAGCCTTGAGGTTCTGGTTTTATCATGATCCTGAATAATTTTTCAAAAACAACTAATGAAAAGAAATATTTCTACCCAATTCTGTTCCTTTTATCGAAAACCTGACCTGAAATCATCGAAAAGATTTGCTTCGTAGCAGCCTCAACTTATTTACCAAGGGTTTCTGCTTTGTATCCACTTTATTCTAAATAGCATGTTACTCAGGGCAAGTGCAGGGAACAACAAAACACCATTAGAAACCACTTAAGCCCTTTAGCATTTCCTAACCCCTAAAATCTCCTTTTCAGAACTCAGTGAGAGCGCTGCTGCCACAACTCTAATCTCTCCATTAAAGACTTTTCACCTATTTCATAGACAGGGCACAATATATGTATTTAGACAAAGACCACCAGCTTGGAGGGCCATTAAAGGCTCAGTCGAAGAGGAAAATTATTTTCTTATTGCTCGGGATTTCCGACAGCCTCCTCTTCCGAACGAACAAAATATCTTTTCTGTCTGACCCTTATTTAAGGCAGGGCACAGCCTGGATTTTTGTAGTCTAACTGCCATTATCTGGGATTTTCATACCTAAACAAGAGGGTAAAAAGTATAAGAACTATTCATAATACGTATTAAAGGGCACGTTAACCCAAATGATTACATATCTTTGCACAATGAAGGAAAATGAAATACGAAGCAACTTTCCAGAATACAATATACATTTTTTTTATTATATTAAATGAAATAGGAGTACAAATCAGTTTATGTTTGTCCTTTGGTTTTCCCTTCTTAGCACAACCCACAATGGTTTACACATGGGTTATTCTTCTTTTCAAATCTGGTAATTACAGAACATGCATGGCTTACTGAGCACTGGAGTATTGGCTGCAAGGGACTACTGATGCTGTATTTCAATGGTATGAGTAGTCAGTGAGTAGTCAATAGTGACAAACAGGCTAAAATTTGCTGATCCATGTTGGGTTGCAGTTTGGTTATGGGTCAGGCCTGGTTTTCTCTTGATATAATGTTGCTGGACTCCTTGTGATTGATGCCAGTTGACAGTTTCCCCCTGCTGCAGTTGAAGCCCACCCAGCTCCCTGGTGAATTGTCTACACCTGGTGGACTAGTAACCCATCCTCTATGGTGTCATTGGAGATGGCAGGTTGGACATTGGATATTTAGTCTCTTCTCATCCTTGGGGTTGTCCCAAGTTAACAAATGGAGTCTTAAGTGGAAGAGATTTGACTACTAAGGCACTGTTTCAATGGTATGTGTAGTCAGTAGTGACATACAGGCCAGTTGTAAACCTCAGCTGAAATTTGCTAATATGTGTTGGGTTCTGGTTGAGTGCAGGTCAGTCTGGCCTGGTTTCTGTACTGGGTTTTAAACTTAAAACTTGTTTCCAATGCCGAACTCATAGACAACTCACCTTTCTGAATCCAACATGGTCTCCCTTGGTGCACCAGTAGCCCCTATCTCTGACATCATCTCTGACATCACAAGGAGACATTATTTTAAAATTAGTGGTGTTGAGCACCTGTATCTTCAAGCAGGAAATTCTTCTGTAGGGACTTATAGGTTAAGTAAGCCCCTATGGCTTCAAATCCATACCCCTTGTTTTGCCAGTTATTGGGAAAAAGCTGTATCCATGCAGTGTCGGACTGGCCCGGCGGGAAACTGGGAAAAAACCCGGTGGGCCCTGACCCTCGTGGGCCCCCGCCAGGCCAGACCCCCTCTCCCGATATCTAAATTTTTGTGAAAAAAAAAGTTTTCGGTGGCGCGCATGCGCACTGAGCGGCGCAGCTCGCGCATGTGCATGGCACATCACAGTAGGGGGCCAGGGGGGCCGGAGGGGGGCCCTGGGCCCCCAAGTCCGACCCTGTATCCATGTATTCATTTACATATCTGTATCATTGGCCAAAAGGTCTATGACCACTTCCTGAAACTTATAGGTGGATCTCTCTCTTTGGGAGAGATGGTTCCTATAGTAACAGTGGGATAATAGTCTCTGGGAAGGGAGTGTGACTGTGGGATAGCAGGTATAGTAGGGAGAGATGGTGTCTATAGTAACAGTGGATAATAGTCTCTGGGAAGGGAGTGTGACTGTGGGATAGCAGGTATAGTAGGGAGAGATGGTGTCTATAGTAACAGTGGGATAATAGTCTCTGGGAAGGGAGTGTGACTATGGGATAGCAGGTATAGTAGGGAGAGATGGTGTCTATAGTAACAGTGGGATAATAGTCTCTGGGAAGGGAGTGTGACTGTGGGATAGCAGGTATAGTAGGGAGAGATGGTCCCTATAGTAACAGTGGGATAATAGTCTCTGGGAAGGGAGTGTGACTGTGGGATAGCAGGTATAGTAGGGAGAGATGGTGTCTATAGTAACAGTGGGATAATAGTCTCTGGGAAGGGAGTGTGACTGTGGGATAGCACGCAGGTATAGTAGGGAGAGATGGTGTCTATAGTAACAGTGGGATAATAGTCTCTGGGAAGGGAGTGTGACTGTGGGATAGCAGGTATAGTAGGGAGAGATGGTGCCTATAGTAACAGTGGATAATAGTCTCTGGGAAGGGAGTGTGACTGTGGGATAGCAGGTATAGTAGGGAGAGATGGTGCCTATAGTAACAGTGGGATAATAGTCTCTGGGAAGGGAGTGTGACTGTGGGATAGCAGGTATAGTAGGGAGAGATGGTGTCTATAGTAACAGTGGGATAATAGTCTCTGGGAAGGGAGTGTGACTGTGGGATAGCAGGTATAGTAGGGAGAGATGGTGCCTATAGTAACAGTGGGATAATAGTCTCTGGGAAGGGAGTGTGACTGTGGGATAGCAGGTATAGTAGGGAGAGATGGTGTCTATAGTAACAGTGGGATAATAGTCTCTGGGAAGGGAGTGTGACTGTGGGATAGCAGGTATAGTAGGGAGAGATGGTGCCTATAGTAACAGTGGGATAATAGTCTCTGGGAAGGGAGTGTGACTGTGGGATAGCAGGTATAGTAGGGAGAGATGGTCCCTATAGTAACAGTGGGATAATAGTCTCTGGGAAGGGAGTGTGACTGTGGGATAGCAGGTATAGTAGGGAGAGATGGTGCCTATAGTAACAGTGGATAATAGTCTCTGGGAAGGGAGTGTGACTGTGGGATAACAGGTATAGTAGGGAGAGATGGTGCCTATAGTAACAGTGGATAATAGTCTCTGGGAAGGGAGTGTGACTGTGGGATAACAGGTATAGTAGGGAGAGATGGTGCCTATAGTAACAGTGGATAATAGTCTCTGGGAAGGGAGTGTGACTGTGGGATAGCAGGTATAGTAGGGAGAGATGGTGCCTATAGTAACAGTGGATAATAGTCTCTGGGAAGGGAGTGTGACTGTGGGATAGCAGGTATAGTAGGGAGAGATGGTGCCTATAGTAACAGTGGGATAATAGTCTCTGGGAAGGGAGTGTGACTGTGGGATAGCAGGTATAGTAGGGAGAGATGGTGTCTATAGTAACAGTGGGATAATAGTCTCTGGGAAGGGAGTGTGACTGTGGGATAGCAGGTATAGTAGGGAGAGATGGTGCCTATAGTAACAGTGGGATAATAGTCTCTGGGAAGGGAGTGTGACTGTGGGATAGCAGGTATAGTAGGGAGAGATGGTGTCTATAGTAACAGTGGGATAATAGTCTCTGGGAAGGGAGTGTGACTGTGGGATAGCAGGTATAGTAGGGAGAGATGGTGCCTATAGTAACAGTGGGATAATAGTCTCTGGGAAGGGAGTGTGACTGTGGGATAGCAGGTATAGTAGGGAGAGATGGTCCCTATAGTAACAGTGGGATAATAGTCTCTGGGAAGGGAGTGTGACTGTGGGATAGCAGGTATAGTAGGGAGAGATGGTGTCTATAGTAACAGTGGATAATAGTCTCTGGGAAGGGAGTGTGACTGTGGGATAGCAGGTATAGTAGGGAGAGATGGTGCCTATAGTAACAGTGGATAATAGTCTCTGGGAAGGGAGTGTGACTGTGGGATAACAGGTATAGTAGGGAGAGATGGTGCCTATAGTAACAGTGGATAATAGTCTCTGGGAAGGGAGTGTGACTGTGGGATAGCAGGTATAGTAGGGAGAGATGGTGCCTATAGTAACAGTGGATAATAGTCTCTGGGAAGGGAGTGTGACTGTGGGATAGCAGGTATAGTAGGGAGAGATGGTGTCTATAGTAACAGTGGATAATAGTCTCTGGGAAGGGAGTGTGACTGTGGGATAGCAGGTATAGTAGGGAGAGATGGTGTCTATAGTAACAGTGGATAATAGTCTCTGGGAAGGGAGTGTGACTGTAGGATAGCAGGTATAGTAGGGAGAGATGGTGCCTATAGTAACAGTGGATAATAGTCTCTGGGAAGGGAGTGTGACTGTGGGATAGCAGGTATAGTAGGGAGAGATGGTGCCAGTGGCGGAACTACCGGGGGAGCAGGGGGTGCGAGTGGGCCAGGGCCTGCACCCCCTCAGGGCCCCCTGGCAGCTCACGCGCCACTGAAATGCAGGCCGGAAATCACGTACGGAAGGGGGGGCGGGGGGGCCCGGCTGCGTGTCCCACACCAGGGTCCGCCTCCCTCTAGTTACGTTACTGGATGGTGCTAACCTGTGGCACTTCGTCTGTTGTGGTGGTTCCTTACCGTTATTGCTCTGCTATAGGTTGGCCAATCCTAATGTAAACAAATATAAGTTACAATAAAAGCTTGCTCTGCAATGCCCCCTTAAAACCAAAGACAGACTGCCCTTATTTGAGAAAGTTCAATACTAATACAGGAATATTATAAGATGAAAGCTGTATGTAAGAGGCAAAACAAGTCATGTAAATCTATCGGCATCTGACTCCAGAACACGTACAATTCATTTCACTGCTCTATGGAAAAAGAATGAATTACTGCATGAAAGAAGAAATAATAGCCTGTAAGTACTTAAAGGCTTATGGAAAGGAAACTTAAAACTGGTCGGATTCAGACCAAATCCTATCAGATTTTCTTGACTCGCATAAACCTTTAATCAGCTCCCAGGGGTCATTTTAGCTAACCATAAAACATGAGATTAAGAAAAGATGTAGGAACTATGAGAATTATTATAAACACAGAGACGCGGCCTTTTAACCATCGGAGTTGCAATGCTGACAAGTTCAGTGGCAGTTACTGGTAACAATGTGGCCTTTAAAAAAGGGCGGGGCCTGAGACAAAATACATTTTGTTCTGTCCATTATTTATATAAAGTACAATGGTCCAACCTATTAAAGATTAAAGGGGAACTAAAGCGACAATGAAAATTTAATATAAGCTTCATCATACTGAAATAAGAAGCTTTCTAAATACAATCAATTAAATATTCTGTACTGTTTCTGTTTATCTTCACTATTCCTCTCTCAACATTTTTATGATAGTTTCCCTTTAAGTATAACCTCTGTACCAGTGATTGTGTCATTATAATGTCATGGCTACATTGTAATTAACAGGTTTGAGTAATTAAGGTGTTTCTCTTTAAATTGATTACCCAGAATGTATCGAGCTGTAGTTGGGTGTCTGATATTCATTGACAGTTAGATCCAATATATCTTATAGGGGGGCTCCTTTTGCCTAGAAGATGTATTAGAGCTCACTCTATTAAACTCACCAGACATCATGTCTCTCTACATGCAGAATTTGTGCAAAAGGCAGTTATTTTGTTAGAGTTTGTTTGTACTGGAATCAGTTATTTGAGTGAGCTCTAATACATCTGCTAGGAAAGGAGCCCCCCTATAAGATATATTGGATCTAACTGTCAATGAATATCTGACACCCAACTGCTGCATGAAGACAGAATGAAGAGAAACAGATGCTGAGAGAGGAATAGTGAACATAAACTTGATTATTTCAGAAACGGTACAGAATATTTAACTGATTGTATTTAGAAAGTTTCTTATTTCAGTATGATGAAGATGAAGAATAATTTTTGCAATAGTTCTCCTTTAATATCCGAACTGAGAAATCAGTGGCATCATTATAGAAGAAGCAGCCCCTGCAGTTGGGGTTGGATTCCCCCTGCATCATAAAAATCCCCCCCCGTCCCACTCTTCTTTTAGTTACTTTTAGTGATGGGCGAATTTCTCCCGTTTTGCTTCCATTTTAAGAATTTCCAGTGAAATTTATGAAATGACGAAAAATTTATGAAAATTTGTGAAACTCTAAAATTGACGCCCACAATTTTGGATGCACGTCCGAAAATCCGCTTGCGCCAATTTTGATGCCGGCTTTAATGTCAATGGGCGTCAGAATAGTGTTGACGTGCTGCGATTTTGAGGCGATCGACTTTTCAGACGTGCATCCACATTTTTTTGACGCCGGCGAATTTTCGGGGGAATTTCACGTTTTTATTTCCCGGCAGCAAAACGCAAATTTATTCGCCTATCACTAGTTACTTTTAGTATTATGTAGAGAGTGATATTCTGAGACAATTTGGATTTCAATTTTTATTATTTGTGTTTTTTGAGTTATTTAACTTTTTATTCAGCCATCTGGTTGCTAGGGTCCAAATTACCCTAGCAACCTTGCACTGATTTGAATAATAGACTGTGATATGAAAGGGGTCTGAATAGAAAGATTAGTAATAAAAAGTAGTAATAACAATGAATATGTAGCCTTGTAGAGCATTTGTTTTGTAGATGGGGTCAGTGACCCCCAGTTGAAAGCTTGAAAGAGTCAGAAGAAGATAGCTAATAATTTGAAAAGTATAAAAAAAAGAAAAAATGAAGACCAACTGAAAAGTTGCTTAGAATTACCATTCTATAACATATTAAAACTTTTAATACTAACTTTTAGATTTTAGGAAGATTTTTGTGGCTCCTCCAAATTTTTTTGAGTGGCGGCCCGGTGATCTCTTGTTCCCCCGATCACCACCACATTCAGGGTGCTACTGTATGTCTGTGAAGTTTCTCATTTGTCCAGGTCATGGTATATCTAGTAGAGGTAAATTAGGCAACTGGACTTGCTGATTAATCGTTGAAGACGTTTCACTTCTCATCCGAGCAGCTTCTTCTGTTCCACTGACTTGTACGTTAAATCCTCGGCATAGAAACTCTTCCAATAATCAAAGTAACTGGGTCTATTTATTTAGAAACTTTAGAAGGGTGAAAAAAAGCAATTTATCTATTTATGGGTAAAGATTTTGAGATCCGACGAGATATTGTTATCGGTCAGGTTTGAATTGTTCCATCCACATAAACTCAATATTTTTTCTTTTTAAACTTATGTCAGACACAGTGATGTTAATTTATTCTTTGGCCACATGGTTGTTTCCAGTTATTACTTTTTATTTGTTTTCACTGGATTCAACTAGTGTCGGTTAATATATTTCTATTAATCTAGCGATTATTTTATTTAATTTGCTTTGCAATCGTCACGTCAGTTTATTAAATGAATTGTTGATTGCTGTATTATTACAAAATTCTATAAAAAGAAAGAAAAGCAATGTGGTAGAGGGATAGGATCCCTTATCTGGAAACCCAATATCCAGGAAGCTCTGAATTACAGAATGGCTGTCTCCCATAGACATTTTATACAAATAATCATCATTTTTAAAAATGGTTTCCTTTTTCTGTGTAATAATAAAACAGTAGCTTGTATTTGATCCCAACTAAGATATAATTAATCCTTATTGGAAGCAAAACCAGCCTATTGGGGTTATTTCATGTTTAAATGAATTTCTAGTAGACATAAGGCATGAAGACCCAAATTAAGGAAAGATCCGTTATCTGGAAAACCCCAGGTCCCGAGCATTCTGGATAACAGGTGCCATACCTGTATACACAGACCGGTGTTGCTGACCTTTACATAGAAACAATTGCTCACCAAGCGAATGGCTCAGCATAGGAGGGTGAACTGTACAGGGCAAGACTCAGTTTCTTTCTACACCTAAAACACAAGGGACACTCCTTTGAAGAGAGGAATGAATAAAACTGTGGAGAAAACAAGTATGAAAAAGAATATGAATATCAGGGGGTAACTACAGATGAAGCAGACCCTGTGGCTGCAGGGGGCCCAGGAGGTATAGGGGCTCCACGAGGCCCCAATTCATATAGAATTTCAATAAATACTGGTAAAACAAGTCAACCACTAAAAATTTTGAGGGCCTGAAAAGTAATTTGCTATGAGACCCAGCAGTGCCGCCATCAGGGGGACACAGGGGGTACAAGTGTACTGGACTGAAGGGGGGCCGCACTTTTTGAAATAGCCTCCTTGACAGCGCCAAAGCCGTGAGACCTCTCCTGATGTCCCGAAAAGCCAAAATTCCGAAGTGGCAAAAAGACCCGAAGACACGAAAACAGCCAAAATGGAAGTTCCGAAGCGACGAGTTCAATTCTACTGAACACTGATGTGTGTTTTTTTATTTTTTTAATCCCCTGGCCAACAATGTATTATTTTAATAGTCTATAGGCCCCTGCCACCAAATTCTCTGGGGCCCCAATGTTTTTAGAACATGTAAAAGGGGCCCTGGTGCCAATGTTTTTTTTTTAAATTTATGGGGAGCCTTGGCTCCAGTGGGTTTTTTTTTAACTTATAGGGGGCTCTGGTTACTAATTCTTTTTTTTAACTTGGTGGGGGGGGCCCTGACCACCAATTTTTTTAAAAAAAACTTTTTGGGGGGCCCTGGCGCCAATGTTTATATTAAAAAATATTCTCTGGGGTCCCAAATTTTGTTTAACTTGTAAGGGGGGCCCTGGTGCCAATGTTTTTTTTAAAGAAACTTTTATGGAAAGTCCTGGCACCAATGTTTTTTTTTACTTAAAGGGGGCTCTGGTTTCTATTTTTTTTAACATTTAGGGGGGCCCTAACCACCATTTAAAAAAAAAAAAAAAAAAACTTTAGTGGGGGCCTTGGTGCCACTGTTTTTTGTTTAACTTATAAGGGGGCCCTGACCATCAATAGCTTTTTTTTTAACTTGTGTGTTACCAATTTTAGTGCTGATGGGCGGGATCTGGGTTGGTGCTTGAGGTCTTGGGGGCGGGGCCCTGGGAGCCCCCATGATTTCTAATGGCATCCCTGGGGCCCAGTAATATCTATTTACACCAGTGCTTACATGACCTCCGCAGCTTTTAGATACCAAAGTTTTATATTACAGATTTTCATGCTTTTTCCCGTTTAATAAATATTAAAATATTGGGTTTAAATAAAGATACTTATATTTCATCACTAGCGCAAGAAACGTGTTTAGGTACAAGGATGAGTTGACTCTATTGACATATTTTTGGGTTTATAAATGAAAAATGTTCACATGCAGCTCAAACATAATATCTGTTGAGCAGGCACTGAAATAAGACAATCTTCCAGCAGGAGTTTTAGATTTTTTTTTGTGTCGTTGATAAGTAACCTTACGCAGAGGCTCTATAATAGTGATGGGCAAATTTCTCCCGTTTCGCCAAAAAATGTGAGAATTTCCAGCAAAATTTGGGAAATGGTGAAAAAATCATGAAAATCTGAAATTTAGAAAATTTTAAATTTTCACAAAAAATCGTGAAAATTGGAAATTGACGAAAAAATCGGAAATTGACGAAAATGCCACTCGTGTTAATTTTAATTGCTGGCGTTAAAATCAATGGGCGTCAGAATAGAATAAAATAGTGTGTCCAGAATTTTTTTGGCACCAGCGAATTTTCGCAGGAGTTTTGGGAATTTATTCGCCGACGGTGAAACGCGGAAATTCGCCGCAAATTCCTGCCAGGCAAATTTATTCGCCTATCACTACTCTATAACTAACCCGTGTTTGTAACATGAAACACGTAAGGCTGCTAATCAATGACATAAATAAAATCTTAATTTTTTATCCGACTGGTGGAGGATTGCCTTATTTGAGTGCCTGCTCAACAGATATTCGGCAAGATTATTTTGTGGCTTGATAAATTCAAGTAAAAACTCATTAGGCACATGAATATCTGCAAGTGCAGAGAACACAACTAAACACAAGAGGAAGGAGCGGATTTTGATGCGACTACTTGTAATGAAAGTTGCACTGACTCGATGCATTTGTGGAACTACATGTGCCGTATTGGAACATGCCGAAAAGTTAAAGGGAATATTTATAAATGGAAGTGCAATGGGCAAAGTGCAACTTTGGACACAAATCGCCATGCTTTCTACCCAGAAGGCATTGTTTTCCCCACAATTTCAGCATAATTGCAGCCTAGCGTTGTCAACTGATGGTAACTTGGCGTCATACGCGCAACAATTGCTTCTGTTTTTGTGCAACTGCTATTGTGAAATAGGCCCTAACAATTTCTATGGATGCTGCTAAGTTGGTGCTATAATATATAAATTACAGGCACAGGTATGGGATCTGTTATCTGGAAACCCATTTTCCATAAAAACTCCGAATTACGGAATGACCATCTCTCATAGACTCCATTTTATCCAAATAATTCAAATTTTTAAAAATGATTTCCTTTTTCTGTGTAATAATAAAACAGTATCTTGTACTTGATCCCAACTAAGATATAATTAATCCTTATTGGAAGCAGAATCAATGTATCAGGTTTAATTCTTGTTTAAGTGCTTTTCTAGTAGATTTAAGGTATGAAGATCCAAATTACAGAAAGATCCATTATCCAGGAAACCTCAATCCCATTCATTTTCACGAAAAAATCTTGAAAATCAGAAATTGACGAAAAAGTCGCTTGCGTCAATTTTGACGCTGGCGTTAAATTTAATGGGCGTCAGAATAGTTTTGACGCTCGCCGATTTTGATGCGAGTGACTTTTTGGACGTGCGTCCACGATTTTTTTAACGCCTCAAATTCGTGCCAGGCGAATTTATTTGCCCGTCCCTAGAAGTCACAGAAAATACCAAAAAAGGAAGACCTGGTATACTTAATAGACTCTAACTTTACCTTTGAAGGTCTAATTGCTAAAAGCAAAATAGCTTTAATTAAAGTCCAAAATGGCAGGTATGGAAATGTATATACTTTAACCAGCATTGATGCGAGACTCATTTAATACAAGAAGAGACTACCTATCTACCAACTACCTACCTACCCTTATTTTTATTTTTCCACCCTACCCCTTACTTACCTGCTTGTCTCTTTTTTCGTCTTTCTTATAATTAAGGTATAAGATGATTTTTCCTCTTTTCTTTTTCTTGTAAACAAAAAAAAAGATGGAAAGTGAAAAAAAATGTGTTTTTAAGTAGATCTAAGTCATGTAGATCCAAATTATTGAAAGACCCCTTATCCAGAAAACCCAGTGGGCCAAGCATTTCAGATGACAGGTCCCATACCTGTACAGTTAGGGGATTCAGAAACCTGTTATCCAGAAAAAAAACTAATTATGGGAAGGCCATCTCTCATTGTGTCAATTATAGGTGTGGGACCTGTTATCTGGAATGCTCAGGACCTGTGCTTTTACGGATCTTTTCACAATTTGGATCTCCAAAGATAAAATCTACTCAAAATGAATGTAAACATTAAACAACCCCAATAGGATTTCTTTCCACTAACAAGGATTAATTATATTTTAGTTCCGATTTAGGGCTCTTACGCACGAGTGGTTGTAGCTGCGCTCCCCTGCGTTCCGTTTTTCTGCGTTCAGCCGCAGGGGAGCGCAGGAATAGACGCATTACATTTTTTCCAATGGGGCTGTACTCACACAGGCGCGTGTAGGCGCCGAACGCAGGTTGAGACGCAACATGCTGCATTTTTCCTGCGTTCGGCGCCTACACGCGCCTGTGTGAGTACAGCCCCATTGGAAAAAATGTAATGCGTCTATTCCTGCGCTCCCCTGCGGCTGAACGCAGAAAAACGGAACGCAGGGGAGCGCAGCTAAAACTGCTCGTGAGTAAGAGCCACAAAGGGGTTGTTCACCTTCCAAACACTTTTTTCAGTTCAGTTGTTTTCAGATTATTCCCCAGAAATAAAGAGTTTTTTACATTACTTTCAATTATTTATTTTTTACAGTTTTTCCAAAATCTAAGGGGCCCATTCACCAAGCTCAAGTGAAGGAATAGAGGAAAATAGAGGAAAAATAGTTCGATTTTCGAAAAGGCTACTTCGACCATTGAATTGGCTACTTCAACCTTCGACTACGGCCTTCGACTTCGAATGGAACGATTTCAACTAAAAATCGTTCGACTATTCGACCATTCGATAATCGAAGTACTGTCTCTTTAAAAATTTCTTCGACCACCCTAGTTCGCCACCTAAAACCTACCGAGGCCAATGTTAGCCTATGGAGAAGGTCCCCATAGGCTTTCTAAGGTTTTTCTGATCAAAGGATAATCGTTCAATCGATGGATTGAAATCCTTCGAATCGAACGATTCGAAGGATTTAATCGTTCGATTAAACAATTATTCCTTCGATCGTTCGATCGAACAAATTGCTCTAAATCCTTCGACTTCGATATTCGAAGTCGAAGGATTTTAATTCAGCAGTCGAATATCAAGGGTTAATTAACCCTCGATATTTGACCCTAGGTAAATGTGCCCCTAAGTGTAAAGTTGAATTTTTGTGTCTCTGAGTGTCAGCTCAGTGATCCAGGTGCAGATTATGAACTGTTACAATTTGCTCCATTAGTTACATTAGATACATTTTCAGTAGGATCTATGGGGAATATTAGCAACTATTGTATCAATTCTAACAGCTGCCTTTAATGAAACCCAAAGATTCTGCTCAGCAGGGACAAAGATAAGAAATGTATCAACTAAATGTATAAATTTAGAACAGTTTACAGGGTCGGCGACCCCCACCTCCCAGCGCTCCTTTAGAAGGTGAAAAATGACACTTTACACTTCAATATTAGAAAAACGGTAACCCATAGGAAATAGAAAGCCGTTGGGAAAAGTCGTTATTTCTGATTAAGTATCTGAAAACAACTAGTTTGAAGCCCTTTAAGTACAAGCTACTGTTTTATTATAACAGAGAAAAAGGAAATCATTTTAAAAAATTTGGGTTATTTGATTACAATGGAGTCTATGGGAGATGGTAATTCCGTAATTTGGAGTTTTCTGGATAACAGGCCCGAATACACAAATCTTTCTAATTTTTCAAATATTTGCACAGGGCAAAATTCATTTAAACATTTTTTTTTCTGAATTCTGTTTTTTAAAATTCTGACATGTTGTAGTCGCTCTGGGATATTATTCACATGCCGAATATTTGATGACTTTTATTACAGGAAGGAGTAACCCTTCGGACACATTGAAAGATGGTCCCCGCTAGGTTGAGCCGTCGCTTTGGAAAGTGTGCGCACTGCCGACCATCTCAGCTCTCCAGTCTCATGAATGTAAGTGAATTAAAGGGCCAGGCCGTATGATATTAACATGGAAGCTCAATTCATTACAGACCCGTAACGACGCAGACGCTCGCCCCGGAACAATGAAGCTCGTTACACGCGGCCTCTCATGTGAGGTGGATTCACTCATTTTTCCCATATATTTAGGTAGAGCCAAACCTGCCGGATCTATAAATAACTTGCATATTTTAAGGAGAAAATGTATCTTTTGATGGGTCATTCGCACAGATGGGGGGGGGGTGCTTGTCACTACTATAAATATAATTGATTTTGCATTTGTACATTCCGAGGCGAGAATTACTCTCACGTCCTATTTCCGAAAGCAGCGGAATCAGCCAGATCTTTAAAACCTTCTCCCTTCTGTTATAAAAGATAAACGGCAAATTGACAGCCGCGCCGCGTCGTTGTAAAAGTCACAAGAAAGCAAATTGATGGTAGTTTTAATTCTCGGCGCCATCGGGTTACGGAGCCAATGCCATTTGCAACCGCCGACAACAACAACAACAAAAATCCCTCATAAAAGGCAAACCAACGAGTCAGCTTTTCCGAAAGGAAGATTCATGGGACGTTCCATTGTGAAGGAAGGGGGTAACCATTTCGCTTCTGCGCTCACAAGAGCCGCTGGATTATTGATAGTTCTGATTTAGACAAGGGGGGGGGCAATTCGATTTTTTTTGGGAAGGAAACAGTGGAGGAACTAAATATTACTTGGCCCCACAGTTTATTATTTTTAGGGTCCCCAATATATCCAGAGGTTGTCCTGTTTTACCAATATATGTTGAAATTGCTCATCAATTAGTCCCTCATGGGGCCACTATATTACAGACCCGGACTGGCAATCTGTGGGTTTTGGCAAATGCCAGAGGAACTGCTATAAGGTGCCATAGAAAGTCAGTATTTAGTGGGCTGGTGGGGGCTGTTTGGACCTTTGTGTACCTGAAACGCCAGGGTCTATTTTAATTCTCAGTCCGGACTAGGGTTGACAACTTTTGCCCCAGTAAAGACCAGGCAGGAGGCGGGTCGTGATGTGTTGGGGCGGGCTGTGACATATAGGGGCGTGGCCATGACACAGAGAAGCGGACCGTGACATTGAGGGGCAGGACTATGAAGCGGCGATCAGTGAATGGCTGATCGCAGTGTCAATCATGGGGAATCCTGCCCTGTTTTCCTTATTTGGAAAACCGGGCAGGAAGATTTGACCCGGTGAGCCCTTCAAAATACCGGGCTGTCCGGGTCAAACCCAGACAGTTGGCAACCCTAGCTGCCCTGCAGATGGCGCGTGTCTATAAAACAGGAAGCCAGAAGTCGGAAGTCTAAGGTCAAGGACGATGGGTCCAGTGTCGGACTGGCCCGGTGGGACACTGGGGAAAAACCCGGTGGGCCCCGACCCTCATGGGCCCCTGCCGGGCCAGACCCCCTCTCCTGATGCACGTTTTTGTTTTTTTAAAGAGAAAAGATTTTTGCAAAGCGCAGTGCAGTGTGCGCATAGGCGCCGATGGGGTGCTGCTGTGTGCGCATTAGCGCCAAGGGGATGCAGCACAGCATGTCATAGTAGGGGGACGGGGGGCCTTTAGGGGGGCCCTGGACTGCAGTCCTGGAGGGCCCTGGGCCCCCCAGTCTGATCCTGGATCGGTCCCGTGGGTATCAGACCAGCCCGCACATCAGTTTGCATCAGTGTCACCCAATATATATTTCTAAACCATCCTGAATGCATCCAGATCCCTGGCACCCATCCCTGGCTAACAGATTTAGACCTTAATGCTGCAAGAATATGTTTTCTACGTATTTCTAGAAAGCAATTTCCTTAATGACATATATATTATAATTTAATCTAATGGCCCCATTAACAAATTCCCCCCTAAGGGCACAACACTGTAATCTTTTATTACACAAAAACACAGCGTAAACGTTCAGATGTGAGTGCATTAGGAACAATGGAAAGGAGACCACGTCAATGTATTGCTCATCTCTCTGGCCCAGTTGTAGGGTTACCTGCATCATATGTGTGACAGTGCAGTCGTTTCCTAAAAAGTCAGTTATCTCTATAAGGATTTATTCAGTTACTCGCAGTGCCTGCCTTATTAGTGATTTCATCTTACCAAAGGGGAACTAAAGCTTAACATAGACGTGCAGAATTGGATTGGATTCAGTACAGGTATGGGACCTGTTATACAGAATACTCTGGACCTGGGGCTTTCCAGATAAGGGATCTTATACCTGTACCACTAAAGATGCCCCAGTAGCTCCCCATCTCCTGTCTGTTACCTGAGCTAAGGGGCAATATACAGTATATTTAGAATATAAAAGTCACAATACAAAGGCTTATTAGTAATTCATTTACATTTTCATTACATGGCTCAGAAACCAGTGCAATTAGCATTGGAATTTAAACGGGTGGTTCACCTTTACGTTATCTGTTAGTATGATGTAGAGAGTGATATTATGAGAAAATTTATTTTCATGTTTTATTATTTATTTAGCTTTTTTATTTAGCAGTCTGGTTGCTAGGGTCCAAATTACCCCAGCAACCATGCCTTGATTTGAATAGGCGACTGGATTATGGATAGGAGAGGGCACGAGTAATAATAAAATAGCAATAAATTTGTAGCTTTACGTAGCATTTGTTTTTTAGTTGGTGACCCTTAAATGAAAGCTGGAAAGAGTCAGAAGAAGGCAAATACAACTATAAAATAAAATAAAACTATAAATAAAACTATTAAAATTAATTAATAAAGACCTATTGAAACATTTCTTAGAATTGGCAATTCTATAACATACTAAAAGGCAAACCACCCCATTAATAGTCTGCCGTGTAACATCAGCTTCTGTGTTGGACAAACCTTATTTTCTGCTTGATCATTTACAGTGACCCTAAACTTATCTTCTCAGCAGCTGCCCAGAGTACACTGAGCATGTGCAGTGCCACTGACTCGCAAAAGGTGGCCGAAAATAATCCAAGATGGAGCTCCCGTGCCCAACTTTGAAGGTCTGGATCATTACTGTTATAGAGATACTGAAACTTTAGGTTGGTGCACTAAGTTCAGTATTTAAAATACAGTTATGGGATCCGTTATCCAGAAATTTCACCATTAGGGTGTTGGCAGACGTGTCTACTCGGGGAGATAAGTTGCCCATCGACAAATCACCAGCGGAATGGCACTCAGATAGCTTTGGCTTTCTGAAGTTGCCCGAAGTTTCCTCGTCTGCCACCACCCTCAGGATCAAATAATTCAAAATTTTAAAAATAATTCCCTTTTTCTGTGTAATAATAAAACAGTAATTTGTACTTGATCCCAACTAAAATATAATTAATCCTTATTGGAGGCAAAACCAGCCTATTGGGTTTATTTAATGTTTACATGATTTTCTAGTAGACTTGAAGATCCAGATTATTGAAAGATCTGGAAACAGCCAGGTCCCGAGCATTCTGCATAATGGGTCCCATATATGTACAGTATTTCTAACCATGTTTTTTTTTTAGTTTAGTTCTTCTGTTGAATATCAGGGCTGGTTAATCTTAGGGATGCACACAATCCAGGATTCGGTTCAGGATTTGGCCATGATTCGGCCTTTTTCAGCAAGATTCAGATGTGGCTGAATCCTTGTGACTGGCCTAACCAAATCTTAATTTGCATATGCAAATTATATGTGGGAAGGGAAATCATGTGACTTTTCGGCACAAAAAAAGGAACTAAAATCTTTTTTTCCCACTATTTCCTTACCCTTCCCTAATTTGCATATGCAAATTTCCAGTTTTCAGTTTGCATATACAATTAGAATTTGGTTAGGTATTCGGCCGAATCTTTCATGACGGATTCAGTGATTCGGCCGAATCCCAAGTAGTGAATTTGGTGCATCACTAGTTAAATTGTATGAAAATTACGTATATGGCAACTTCATAGAGAGAGAGACAAAAATCTGGACAATAGAGACAGCAATATAGATCATACGTATGGGCTATTCTTTATACAATACTTTTCACTATTGGCGACTAGTGAAACAACATGATTAAAAGTTGCCGATTAACATGTTTTCTATTGTGTGTTGATGAATGTGACACTTAACTGATATTGTTTTATTCATTGCAGAGGAACGAGGGAGGTCGAACGTCATATTCCTGGGAAAATGTGACCTTTGAAACATTTCATCAGAGACAGGGAAATAATTTGACGGCAGATAAGAGACAATTGGCTTCTCCAGGAGTCGAGGGAAGGAAATTGTTCCGGATTCTCTGGAGGGTCATGAATACGAGTGTCTGATCAGTCGCAATTGCAGGTGTGTTTGTCTGTGAATTGTCCTTTGTGTTTCATTAAATTCTAAGTGCAAATGTTCACATACAACTGTCCCATGTGAATGTCTTGAGCCAGAACCAAGAGCATAGGCTGGTTATGTCTGAAATAGAAAGGTTCCAGAAGTGTGGGGTTGGCCCTCTTGGGGGAGTTGAAGTTGTGGATGGGGCTCAGTCTGGGGGCTAATTGAGGTGAGTGATTATGTGATGTACTACATATTCTGGGAACTTCATCAGGGTGACTGTTACCCCAATGTTTCTATATATCTGTAACCTTGTTATGAGCTAAGGGGGCCCAGTCTGAAGGTCAGTTAGGGGGAGATTTGGGGTGAGTGTTTATTTGTGCCCTGGGTACCCCTGGAACTATAGAAGGGTGACTGTTACCCCACTGTTTCTATATATCTGTAACCTTGTTATGAGCTAAGGGGGCCCAGTCTGAAGGCCAGTTAGGGGGAGATTTGGGGTGAGTGCTTATTTGTGCCCTGGGTACCCCTGGAACTATAGCAGGGGTTTGGGGTGAGTGCTTATTTGTGCCCATCACTAGTCAAAATGCAGAGACTCCCCAGTTCTTCAGTGAATCCCACCAAGTCTGTTCATGCCGAGCTGATTCAACGAGGAAGAAAGAGAGGAGTCTACTGCCTGCGGTTGGGCAGAATCAGCCAGCGGATTTCGGCTAGCGGTTTTCAGCGGTCCTAGCCTAAGGGCTACTTACTTATACAAGTACAATGTGCAAAATGCTTATATTTTCTACCCATTTCTGCACGGGTTTCCTCCCACACCCCAAAACACATACAGGCAAATTAATCTGATAGTTGAAGTTTGAGAAAACTAACCCTACTGAGCGAATGTGATTGATTGTAAGCTCCTCTGGGACAAGGACTGATGTTAAATCTCTGTGAATCACTGAAATATATATGGGTGCTATATAAATAAACAATAAATATGACTGATATTCACATTACTTAAGATATAAGGACAACAATGGAACACCATGTCTGAAAAACATTTAGAAATTAAAAGAATATTGTATAAAAAAATTGCTGGTTAAACTGTACAGTGTCACTATCTGAGGTCTCTGGTGGGTTTCCGGACATTACAGCCCGTACCTGTGCTAGGAGTTATTAAAGGCAAACTCCCCATTAAGGAATTTCCTTTTCTTTCAGAGTATTTCTCTCTTTATTTTATTTTAGGCAACATCCGACAAGATCAAATGCCCATAGAAGCTCCGGGTGAAATTATGATAACAAGAGGAAAGAAAGCTATTACTGCCACTGCGCTTTCATTATGCAAATGATATTAAGATAGGCCACACAACATCGCCCGTGGCTATGCTATAATCTCCATGCAGTGATTATAATGTGTCAAACTTAGTCATTTTGATTATGACATGTTAATTACATGCCATACGCACGCAGACATGAATATTACTCGCTCGCAAACAGAGCAGCGATTGGGGGCATTGTTTGTCTATATAAACACCGTGCCATCATTTAATGGATTGTAAGATAAAAATGATTTGCAAAAAAAAAAAAAATGTGGGTGAGAATAGAAATGGGTTTGCAGGTCGCTCAGTCAATTTGCAACCTAGAGCGTTGAAGGGCAGGTTAAGAAAACCGTTTAAAATAATTTATTGCTAAAACGTGGTCTAGAATTGATGTCAAACAAATTGGCATCCATGTGCCATGGAACTGTTGGTCTACCATGATCTGTGCCATAGGCAAGAAGTGCCCTCAGTTCTCTAGTTTGAACAAGTAAATCAGTGGCGTAACTAGTTGTTACTGGGCCCCATAGCAAATTCAATTTAGGGCCCCAAAATATTTATAAGTTGGCCTATTTTACCAAGATATATTAAAATTGCTAATTACCGTAATTAGGGTCTCACTGGGCCCCCTACACTCCTGGGCCCCCCTGCAACCGCAGGGTCTGCTTCCTCTATAGTTACGCCCCTGAAGTAAATGATGTGCAGGTTGGGGGCGTTCCAAGGCATAATTGTAAAAAAGAGGTTCTTGGTCAGACAATCTCACCAGTTTATACGTGGGGGTCTGGGTGCACATGCCCAATACATACGGCTCAAGGTGCCGGAATCAGACCAAGGAAAGAAGCAGCAGGCGCTGGCAGATCCCACGGACAGGCACTGCAGACTTTATTAGGCAAATAATAGACAAACGGGGGAATGTAATAAAAGTCGGTAACAGAAAAACTATTCTCAATGCGAATAGTTATGCCTTTGCACAAACAAATTTTGCTAATATAGCTTTTGCGAACCCGGAAACTGTTTAGCGACCACTTCCGACAGTGGAAGACCGTTTGAGGATTTTATAGTTTGCGCCAATGAGCAGTAAATGTAATAAAACTTCTTACTGAAAAATTAGTTACGTTTGCTCCAAAAGATTACAACACCTTCAAGTACTTCTTAAGAGCGCGCAATTAAAATTCGCAATGCAAAAAGTTTAAGGAACAATATAACATTGCGAGATGTGGATTTTTATTCTTATTGGTGCGAATTGTTTTTCTCTTTGTGACTTTAATTACATTCCCCCCTAAGCCTTATGCGTTTCATGCACTTAGGATAAGTCATTGGCGTTCCAAGGTTTGCCCAAGTGTTGCCCACCTCTTGCCCACACTATATGTGCCGCTAATAATACTCAAGTATCAATACACAGAGGGGCAAATTCACTAAGATTCGAAGTTGCGCCAGGCGCAACTTCGCCGCACTTCGCCAGGCGTAGTTTCGCCAGAGCTCCGCAAATTCACTAAAATCCGAAGTTGCATAAGGTTGCGAAGTTGCGCTAGCGTTGATTCGCTATGTAAAGCGAAGTTACGTTAGCGAAGGCTAATTTGCATACGGCGCCAAATTCAAATTTCAATGGAGGAATACGTATCAGCACTACAAATGCCAAGAAAACCTTCAAATCATCAAATAAAATTGTTATTTTGCCCTACACATGTGCCCACTGTCTAGGTAAGTTGACATGAGTCAGGAAATGTAGGGGGGAAGGAGGGGAGCCCCAAAAAAATTTTCGATCTTTTTCAGCCTATCACCCATAATGTAGAAAACACGCCAGCGTTTTTTGGGACTTAGAAAATTTTTTGACTTTTTTTGAAACAATCCCTATCTACTCTATTGCGCTTCGCCAGGTCTGAGGTGGCGAAGGAAGTCTAGCGTAAAAGGTAGCGTTCAGTACACTGCGCAAGTTAGTGAATTTGCGTAGTTACGTCGCTAGCGAAAATTCACCAGGCGTAAGGGTGCGAAGTAGCGAAACTACGCCAGCGTTCGTTAGTGAATTTGCGCAGTAACGAAAATGCCAAACTCTAGCGAATTAACGCTAGCGTTCGGCGCTTCGACGCTTAGTGAATTTGCCCCAGAGTGAGAGACAACAATGGTCCATTCTAGAAGTGCAAAGAATCAGGGTAATATAAGCTATGTAGATATATAATAACTTCATATGAATAATCTCTACAAGAGGTTCCCAAACTGTGGAGCTAGCCCCCCTAAGGGCTGGTCTTACAGTCATTTATTACAATCCATTTTGCTTTGTTCTTGTGATATTTTCTGCAAGAAGGATACTCCAGCTTCCAACTCCAGCTTCTTACTTCATCAGTCAATGGCTGGCAAAATCAATCAACCAGTCTTACGTTCTAATTGACCGTTGGCAGGCTCTTTCATTGGAGTCTACAGAAGACACATTGGGGTTTATTTATCAAAGTCCTAAGGCCAAAAACTTGAAAAAATTGATTTTTTTTAAAAATTAAAATTATAAAATCTGAATTTATTGAATTATAAAATCTGTATTTATTAAACCTTGAGTCTGAATCCGAAAATCCAGCATCTTAGACCTGCCGAGGTTGTATATAAAGTCAATAAGTCTTTTTGGAAGTTTCTGTGGTCTGTGCTGGAATTAGCCTTAAAATCCGACTGTTTCGGACTTTCAGGCTAAAGTTTCTTTTCAAGTTTAGGAAAATGGGATACGATTTATTCGGCTTTTTCCCCAGACGGATTAATTTGTGCTTTTTTTTAATAATAAATAAGGTCAAATTGTGGATTCTAGTTTGGTCTGACTTTTTAAATTGAATTCAGATTTTGATAAATAAAGCCCATAATCATCAGACACATACTAATATAAGATTCTTTGTGAAACATCTTACTAAAAGGGTTTTTTTTTACATTTAACATTGCAAGAAATAAACCTTTTTTTTAACGACTAAAAGTGTACGGAAAAGGCTTAAACCAGGAAATGGAAAGTTTTCTCTATCAAGAAGGAAGTAAATTGTTTTGCTTTATACATAGCATTTAATCTCCAAGGCAATAAGTTGCTCCTTAATAATTGCGAGTAGACGTTTGGTTTAACTGGCTATTGAACAGCGACGAGATAGTAATGATTTTTGGCCAGTGTTGACCTGAGTTGCATTTCAAGGCGGCAGTAGATCTCTCACTGCCTGTTTGTTCTAACTACACCTGTCATTAATAAACCAGATCCATGTTTAAACCTCATATTTGGAAAAAGCTAAAGAAATTATATAAATCAATTCTTATTTGTTTTTGTAACCCTTCCAACCTTTCTTCATAAGCAATTTATTTTCCTTTCAAAGCCCTCCATTAAGTGTTATGTCCGTAACAAATTCTCATTTTATATTCAAATGTTTTAATACATTTTTTCTTCTCTAACGTATAAGAATTATAATAAGAGCTTGAAATTCAATAAATTCCTTTTAGAAACGTTCTCTTTAAAGCCTTCTGTAACATGTCCTAGACGTAGAAAGCTGCAAAATAAAATAAATAACAAATGAATCAATCTCTTGTTTCGCGCTTAAATGAAATGAACCCTTTTTAGAATTCTCTCGTCAAGGTCTTGTATTATATTTTAAATCCAATAAAACCCACCCAGAAACCTCTCACGTGTATATTGTTTGGTTTCCAATGTATTTCTCCAAAGGTCTGTATTAAAATGGCATTAAATTCCTTATTGTAATGGAGATTACATGTAGAGGAATTCATTAGTTTCCATATTTCTCAGTGGGGGGCTGCATGGATATTTAAATAAATTCAGATATTACAGAGGAAAAAAAAAAAAACAACCATTAAAGCGGAGCCTGCTCAAATCCCTTTAAATGACTAAATAGCTCATCGGCTTTTTTTCCCGTGTCCTTTTTTTTTTCCGGAGCAGTAACGGCCTCGGCAACGTCAATTCCGATTAAACAACATTTTCCCTATGTAGAACTTTTTTTTTGTCAATATGTGAAATCTGGCTTTAAATAATATTTGCAATGTTCGATTGTCACGGAGATTATTTTAAAAGTTATTTAGCTGCTTTCGTGACGCCTTTGTAACCACACAGAAAAGGTTTTACTATATTTCTGATTGCAACATTTCTTTTGGGATTCATAAATATTGATTGTACCATAAAAAAATTGATGGAATCGTGAAACAGGCTGCAGCGCCGGTATCTGGGGACTTTACTCAATTTTTCTCAATAGCTGCAGTCTATAAAAAGAAGAGATATTTGCAAATTGTTTTTCACTTTGTCTTTTTAGTGTTTAATAGCTTCGCCGTTCAGAAACCTTCAGGAACCCACGGGCTGCGCATTTTTATATCTAATAATTGGCCCTCGCCAAATTAATTAGGAGAGAAGTTATTATGGCGCGTAAGGAAATAGTTAACACGTAGTGATTACTACACGTTGTAATTAAGATTCATGGGCAGTTCAATTGCTCTTTATAAGCAGTCTTGGGAGGTAGGCAGTTACGAGCTCCCATCCCTGGATTAAATGTAAACATAATAAAACACAAAAATCAATTTTGATGCACATTTTAGCACAAAACGGTATAGGAAATATTTACCAGGCGGGATTGTTTTCTCTCGTATAATAAAAATCTTCCCATGGTTATTTATTTGTCCAGAAATTTATTGTGGAAATTAATCACACAGAAAACTTTGTTAAAAAGATGCGGTAGGGGCAACCTGTTTGTTAGTCTGCTGATTGACATGCCTTGCTCAGAAAGGCTTTATGGGCCCTTTGAGAATGTTCGCTGAAATGCAGGCTGAACGTGTTGAACTGCACTTTTTACAGTTAAACATGCATTTCTCTATTTGAAAACCCTTTGAACACTCCACAAACACACAATACAGATATTGGGAAACCCATTATCCAGAAAGTTCAGAATTAGGGAAAGGCGTCTCCCATAAACTCCATTTTATCCAAAATAATCTAGTTTTTTAAAAACGATTCCCTTTTTCTGTGTAATAATAAAACAGTAGCTTCTACTTGATCCCAACTAAGATAGAATCAATCCTTATTGGAGGAAAAAACAGCCTATTAATTATTTTTTAGTAGACTTGAGGCATGAAGATCCAAATTATGGAAAGATCCCTTATCTGGAAAACCCCAGGTCCCGAGCATTCTGGATAACAGATCCCATAACTGTAATGCAGCATGTTGCATTTTAAAAACACAATGTAAGTAAGTAAGAAAAGTACTATCACATCTAAGCTGAAAGCAAAAGCTCCCACATTGCTGATTGGTGCCCAGTGTGGACCGAACCAACACAAAATGAAAATAAAGATGTGTTTTCACAAAATTAAACATATTTTACCTTCTTTGAACTCCCTTCTTTTTTCACCCAGCCACCATTTATCTGTCACTCCAAGGCACTTCCACATTTTTGTATGATTCCTCTTCTTTCTCCCAAACATGTTCTCCCCTTAAAATGTTGCCTCTTACTTTCTGCACTTTCCGATTTCTCAATCTGCCCTTATACTTTATTTGAACATCTCCTGGACAGTCCTTCTGTCTCCTTATAGGCATCTACTCTACAGAATTCACTCACTTCTTTATATTCATGATTATTAAACAGATTCAGTCATTTTATTTCTAAATGACACTGTTTAAACTGTAAATAATTCACTCTACAATATAAAATGTCATTCCTGAACCAGCAAGTGTATTTACACTGTAGTTGTAATATTGGTGTGTAGGTGCATCTCAGGTCATTTTGCCTGGTCATGTGATTTCAGAAAGAGCCAGCACTTTAGGATGGAACTGCTTTCTGGCAGCCTGTTGTTTCTCCTACTCAATGTAACTGAATGTGTCTCACTGGGACCTGGATTTTACTATTGAGTGCTGTTCTTAGATCTACCAGGCAGCTGTTATCTTGTGTTAGGGAGCTGCTATCTGGTTACCTTCCCATTGTTCTGTTGTTTGGCTGCTGGGTGGGAAAGGGAGGGGGTGATATCACTCCAACTTGCAGTACAGCAGTAAAGAGTGATTGAAGTTTATCAGAGCACAAGTCACATGACTGGGGGCAGCTGGGAAATTGACAATATGTCTAGCCCCATGTCAGATTTCAAAATTGAATATAAAAAAATCTGTTTGCTCTTTTGAGAAATGTATTTCAGTGCAGAATTCTGCTGGAGCAGCACTATTAACTGATGTGTTTTGAAAAAAACATCTTTTCCCATGACAGTATCCCTTTAACAGTTCAACCTGCCTGAACCTGAAGGCAAATCTCTGTCTCCACCATGCACAACCACCCAACACCATTGCTTGACTCAGTTCATCAACTCAAATGCTCCAGCACTTTATTCAGTCTATGGAAATCCTTTGGATGACATTCCTGTTTCTTCCACGTGAAATGTTGTGATGGGCGAATTTGTCCTGGGCAAAAACTTCATGAAATGCCGATCTTGACGCCGGCGCCCATTAAAGTCAATGGGTGTCCGTTAATCGTCGTCGGTGTCTAAGTTGTTGCCGGTGGCGAAACACGCAAATTCGCGCCTGGCGAATAAATTCACCAATCACTGGTTGCATGTTCTTTTAAAGTACTGTAGTCAATAAACCTACATAACTGAACATTTTTCTTAACTACATTATCTCCATCTCCTATGTCATTTCCATCTTTGTCACTATCCGAATAGAAATGTTTACCCTTTGAAATACATTTGGCTAAACATTCCCAGAATACACAATTTATGTCACCTATAATGGCTTATATTGCTTCTTTGTAGCTTCTTGTTCTCCAACTCTCCATTCAATCAATTATTTAGTGCAGGGCTGTCCAGTTGAAGACCCACAGGCTGTATTCATGCCTTTTTTTTATGGCCCTCTGAAATGCTGTATGTATCAGATATTCATCTCTCCGCTTAGATGAAGTTGTACAACACTGCTGTAGAGACCTACCTCTTTTGACCTTTCAATTGATGTTCCCTAAGGTTCAGTCCTTGGGACACATCTGTGTCAACACTTATCTTAACATAGGGCTTTAGATAATACCTCTATGTATACAAAACATGTATTGATGTGTCTGTTCCTGACCCCACTGCCTTAATCCAACCAAAATTTACTGATTTTCAGAGTCCGGTAGATGATTTTCTTTCTGAAATGTAACTGTGCTTAATCATAAAGCATCAATATTGGAAAAATAGTCGACATTTGAACAAAATATTGCCAATTCTAGCGATAGCCATTTGTAAAAATAACAACTTAAAACAATATTCAACTTCTTCCTAATTCACACTGTTTAAGATTAATTTTGACATTTTCTTTGACCAAAATAATATTGGAATGACTGTATCTGCTGTAATGCAGTATCTGCTAGGTCAACCATTACAATATTTTACTGGCCTAATTTTAAGAAATTCTCTCCACACCTTAAGGGGTCCCTAACTTTTTTTTTTACTCGTGAGCCACATTTAAATATAGAAAATATCAACGGCAGGTAGGTGGGAGCAATACAAGCATGAAAAAAGTTCCTACGGAGTACCCAATAAGGCAGGGGTCCCCAACCTTTTTTTATCCGTGAGCAATATTCAAAAATAAATAGAGTTGGGGAGCAACACAGGCATACAAAAACTTCCTGGGGTGCCAAATAAGGGCTGTGATTGGCTATTTGGTGGCCCCTATGTGGACCGGCAGCCTCCAGGAGACTGGAATTCAAAAATAAGCTCCTGCTTTGAGGCCACTGGGAGCAACATTTTTTTTACAAATGTATAAGAGTCCTGCAATGAAATCCATTTTTCAAAAGGGCAACCAGATTTTTTTATATTTAATTATGAACTCTGACATGGGGATAGACATGTTGTTGGTTTCCCAGGTGCTCTCAGTCATGTGACTTGTGCTCTGATAAACTTCAGTCACTCTTTACTGTTACACTGCAAGTTGGAGTGATATCACCTTATTCCCTTTCACCCCCAGCAGCCCATCAGCAGAACAATGGGAAGGTAACCAGATAACAGCTCCCTGACACCTGCATTGCTACCACTTAGTGGTAGATATGAGGACAGCACTCAACAGTTAAAATCCAAGTACAACTCCTTTAGTTACATTGAATAGGAGAAACAATAGCTTATCTGAAAGCAGTCTCATTGTCAAGTGCTGGCTCTTTCTGAAAGCACATGACCTGACACACTGACCCAAGATGGCTGCCTACACACCAACATAACAACTAAAAAAACTACACTTAGGGGCTGCTTTACTAAAACTTGAATTTATCTAATTTTTTTCTGAGAACAAAGTTGACCTGACTCCCTTCCACTATTTTAACTCATTTATCAATATTTAAAAAAAAAAAAAAATCAGAGCAACAAAATGTCACAACAAAATCGAGCATTGTATAGTAAGTATCATGCTGCGACAAAAAATTTGATTTTAATTAGGGATGCACTAAATCCACTATTTTGGATTTGGCTGAACCCCCAAATCCTTCACAAAAGATTCGCCCGAACCAAACCCCAATTTGCATATGCAAATTAGAGGTCGGAAGGGAAAACATTTTTTACTTCTTTGTTTTGTGACAAAAAATCATGTGATTTCCCTCCCCGCCCCTATTTTGCATTTGCAAATTAGTATTCGGATTCGGTTCGACCTGGCAGAAGGATTCAGCCGAATTCTAATCCTGATGAAAGAGGTCGAATCCCAAACCAAATCCTGAATTCAGTGCATCCCTAATTTTAATGTTTCATTGTGAAAACTCAAATTTTTTCAGATTATTGGTTGAGCACAATGTCAAGAAACAACTTTAAGGAACGTCTGCCATTGACTTCTACATGACCTTGACAGGTTTGAGATGGAGTATTTTTGGATTCAGATTTTTAGCAGCATTGGGGTATAATTAGTGTCAGACTGGCCCAGCAGGATACCGGGAAAAAACCCGGTGGGCCCTGACCCTCATGGGCCCCCGCCTGGCCAGAACCCCTCTTCAGATATTTAGATTTGAAAAATATTTTTTTTTCAGGCATGGGCGCCTAGCGACTCCTTCGCTGAGCCGGTGCGTCTTAGTAGGGGGACAGGGGGCCGGAGGGGGGGCCCTGCACAGCAGTCCCGGTGAGTCCTGGGCCCCCAGTCCGACCCTGGGTTTAATAAATCTCTAAAAATTTGCTCAAGGCTGAATAAACGGGCCCCTTATTGTTTTAAGAATAAAACATTAAACGGTCGACTGAAATACTTGCAATGTCCACAGTGTAATTTAGTGATAAAAACTAGGGATGCACCGAATCCAGGATTCGGTTCGGGATTCGGCCAGGATTCGGCCTTTTTCAGCAAGATTCGGATTCGGCCGAATCCTTCTGCCCAGCCGAACCGAATCCTAATTTGCATATGCAAATTAGGGGCCGGGAGGGAAATTACGTGACTTTTTGTCAGAAAACAAGGAAGTAAAAAATGTTTTCCCCTTCCCACCCCTAATTTGCATATGCAAATTAGGGTTCGGATTCGGTTCGGTATTCGGCCGAATCCTTCGTGAAGGATTCGGGGGTTCGGCCGAATACAAGAAAGTGGATTCGGTGCATCCCTAATAAAAACTATACCCTAAAAATCTTGATAAAATAAATTTAAAGTGGATGATGAACTCATGTAAGTTTCCCCTTTAATAACAGTCTGCTCATGTACAATCCAAACAGGACACCAGGTGGGATTTAAACACGAAACAAATTGTATTTACAGTGTTCTGCAATAAAATAATGGGCCCAATTTTTATTAATGTACAGCCTGCCCTCGCTGCCCTCGCTGGAAAAACCTTATTAAGCCGCTGTCGCTTCCCTTCAATAAACGAGACTCTATTTTTTAACATCTTTCCTAATTCACCGGCGTTGATCAGCTCCTGTAAACACCGCGCCAATTAAAGCTGGCTACTGCTGCGGCCGCCGATAATGGAACACAAAAAGAAAAGTCACTTTGTTTTAATGGGCCAAGCGCAGCCTAATTCAGCTCACAATTTACTGGCTAAATTCCGCGCGTCCATCAGCCCCGGGGTCTCTTGTCCTTTCCGTAACGTTGGATTGTTACTTTGTCAACCTCTTGTTAGATTGGACGTACAACACAAAGGTGAAGTCCTGGACTCAATTGATGGTGTGACATGTCTGATCTTGCTCCCTTCGCCAGTAAGCGATTGTGGCAATGATATGCATTGAATTTAATTACTGTGCCTGCCAACCGTACAGCTGCCTCCCTCCATTCATAATAGAACCATTTACAGGAGTTTGTTAAAGGGGATGGTGGTGTCACTTTGTGTTTGCCGCTGCCCAGACAATATCAGCAGAGCTCAAACTACCAACAACAACAACAACAACAACCAGCTCCCCGGCTGAAATAGGCAGAATAAACTCGTTCCATTTGAGGCATTCGCTGAAACGTTTCACTTCTAATGCCGATACGTAGGAATCAGAGATTAATTAACGCCAAATTAAACACAAAAAGTCCTCCTCCTAACGAATGGCGCAACGGTGAGCGCATGTCATTGCCCAATTATTTGATTTTTTACGGTTTGTTATATTTTAAGGAGCTGTCATCGCCAGTCAACGTGACAAACATTTACAATTATGCCAGACAGGGTTCCGCCGGGGCCCAGTGGGTGTTTTTTTCTTAGAGATCAGAGAATTGCAAATTTTCTTGGCTACTGAACATCATTATTTGAGAATTCGATGTGTCACTGGCTGACCTGTAATGCTGCCTTCATGCGTCTATACTGTTCTTTATACTCACAGTTTAAAGGAAAAATAGAATACAGGTTTAATGGATCTCTCCGTAATTTAGATCTTCATACCTTAAGTCTACTAGAAAATCATGTAAATATTAAATAAACCCAATAGGCTGGTTCTGTTTCCAATAAGGATTAATTTTATCTTAGTTGGGATCAAGTACAAGCGACTGTTTTATTATTACACAGAAAAAGGAAATCATTTTTAAAAAGTTGGATTATTTGATTATAATGGAGTCTAAGGGAGACAACCTTTCCGTAATTCGGAGCTTTCTGGATAATGGGTTTCCGGATAACTGATCCCATACCTGTAATTTGTATTATTATAAAAAAAACAAAAACAGTGCCTGCCTATAACCCAGTGTCTGACTGGGCCTACGGGATACCAGGAAAAAACCCAGACCCAGCCGGGTTCCGACCTCCCTCCCTGGCCCCTGGTGTGGCTGAAAGAAAAAGAAGGTAGGTGCAGGGGGCCCAAGGAGGGGTTGTGACTCGGGGAGGGGGGCCAGAGAGTGATTTGTCACTGGCAGGGTCGGACTGGTCTGTTGGGACACTGGGAAAAAACCCGGTGGGCCCAGGCCCTCGTGGGAACCTGCCTGCCCGCCCAGACCTGCTGGCCCATAAAAAAAAAATGGCGCGGCCACCATTCACACATGCGCACCGTGGGGGCCCCAGAGGTTTGGAACTTGGTGGGCCCCAAATCGTCCAGTCCATATATAACCAATGCTTTTCCGTTATTGTTGTGCAGATTTTATGTTAATTCATGTTTTGTTCTGCTGTTAACTGGTTGCCAGTGTGATTGACCTTAACAATCAGAAAGACAAAGCAAGTAAAATGCACATTATATTTGGCAGCAGTGAGGGGGATGAGGAGTTTTTTTTCTGGAACAAAGGTTCTAACAAGAACACACTGGTGACATCTTACAGACAGGGCTGTATTTTTTATATAGGAATCCTAGGGCCAGTGTCTAGGTTGGTACTTGGGGTTGCCTATACATATGGGATCTATTATCCAGAATGCTCAGGATCTGGGATTTGCAGGGTAAGGGGTCTTTCTGTAATTTGGATATCTATACTTATATTTTATATTCACTAAAATCTGATTTTATCTCATATTTTAAATTTAAAAAGCTCAACCAAACTCCCCTCCCCAATTTTGCCTTATTTATTGATAAAATAAATAAATCAGATCTGAAAAAAACAGATAAAATCAAGCAAAAAATTTGAATCAATGGATTTTTCTGACTTTTTCCCTGAATCTCTAGTTTTTTCTCTAGTTTATTGGATTATGGGGCTAACTCTAAACCCAGCACAGACCACAATATATTCCAATTGGGATAGGGACATCTCCCATTGACTGTTACAAGACCTCAACAGGACTGAGATGGCGGATTTTCAGATTCTGGATCAGTTTATAATAAATCTCTAAAAAAAAATCAAGTTTTATTTCCTTTAAGTTTTTGACCAAAAAACCTTGATCAGAAAAATTGAGTTTAGTAAATAACCCCCTGACTGCTAAAAAAATGATTTAATCATTAAATAAACCCAATAGGCTAGTTTTGCTTCCAATAAGGATTAATTATATCTTAGTTGGGATCAAGTACAAGTTACTGTTTTATTATTACACAGAAAAAGGAAATCATTTTTAAAATTTTTATTACGCTATAATGGAGTCTATGGAAGGTGGCCTTTCCTTAATATGGAGCTTTCTGGATAACGGGTTTCCAGATAATGGATCCCATACCTATAAATAAACAATTGCCAGTTGTGTTTTTGTACCCAGCCAATGACTGTACACTTCCTGCAGCATCTGTAGATGGATCTAATGGGGATAAGATTTGGTGCATGCTCATAGACTGTGTTGCATATGCACCAATTAGAATGTAGAGGGGGTGGGCAAGAGGGTGTGTCCATGACAACACCAGGCAAGGGGGCTTGAAGGAAAGGTAGCTCAAGCAGAAGGATGATGAGCATATGGGGGTAGGAAAGGAAACAATAATAAATTTCACATAATAAACATTCCATTCCATAATACAATGTATAATGCAGTTGTGTATTAGGATAGAGTACCCAACATTAAAAATATATTTGTAACAAGAGAGACATGAGAGCCAATGGCTGCCCTGTAATCTTGGTGTATAGAAGGCCCGGCTGGAATACTAAACGATGCACAATTTAAGTATAAGAGATCCCTTCCATGAAGTTATGTGGGATGGGGCCATTAAAAAGGCTTTGCTCATTTAATTCTAGTTATGCCATTGTGTTTGCTGCTCTCGTGTAAAACAGGCAATTGCCACAAAGTCATGGTTCCCAATGGGAATTGTCTGTAATCAGAGTGACCTTTTCTTTCCTGGCCTTGTCTTTAAAGGCCACTGGACATCTTGGTCAGATCCATAGGTGTAACTACAGAGGAAGCAGCCCTTGTGGTTGCAGGGGGGGAGGGGGATTTAGCGGCCCAGTAAGGCCCTAGTTAATGAGCAATTTCAATATTAGCATTTTCAGTCTTGGTAAAATTGGTCAACTTACCAATGTTTTAGTGCCCTAAATTTAAGGGAGAACTATTGCGAAAATGAAAATGTAATATAATCTTCCTCATAATGAAATAAAAAACTTTCTAAATACAATCAATACAATTCTGTACTGTTTCTGAAATTATCAAGTTTATCTTCACTATTCCTCTCTCAGCATCTGTTTCTCTTCATTCTGTCTTCATGCAGCAGTTGGGTGTCAGATATTCATTGACAGTTACATCCAATATATCTTATAGGGGGGCTCCTTTCCTAGCAGATGTATTAGAGCTCACTCAAATAACTGATTCCAGTACAAACAAAATGTAATAAAATAACTGCCTTTTGCACAAATCCTGCATGTAGAGAGACATGATGTCTGGTGAGTTTAATAGAGTGAGATCTAATACATCTTCTAGGCAAAAGGAGCCCCCCTATAAGATATATTGGATCTAACTGTCAATGAATATCTGATACCCAACTGCTGCATGAAGAGAGAATGAAGAGAAACAGATGCTGAGAGAGGGATAGTGAAGATAAACTTGATTATTTCAGAAATGGCACATAATTTTGAATGTATTGTACTTAGAAAGTTTCTTTTTTCAGCATGATGAAGCTTATATTAAATTTAAATTTTCAAGATAGTTCCCCTTTAATTTACTGTAGGACCCAGTAACATGAAGTTACGCCACTGGTCAGACCTGCATTAAAATCACTCTCAATAGTATAGTCAGAGCTCCAACTTTTTACTTTCTCCCTGGACAATCTCTCTCTCTCTCTTACCACTGGTTGTACCTGCCTCTTGCTGGACAAAAACTCCATGGGACAGATGTGACTAACGTTAGCGAAAATTCGCCAGCGTGACGTCATTTCATTACTTCGCCAATTCACTAACGGGCGCAGACGTAACTTCGCTAGCGAAGGAGATAGACTCTAGTGGTACTTTGCTCCCTTATGCCTGGCGAATTTGCACTCTGGCGAATGGACGTAACTACGCAAAGATGTGGATTTTACTGAACGTTACCTCTTGCGCCAGACTTGCCTTTGTCCCCTCAGACCAGGTGAAGTGCAATAGAGTAGATAGGACTTCCTCAAAAAATAGTTGAAAATTTTTCTAAGTCCCAAAAAACGCTGGCGACTTTTAATTTTTCTGGGTGATAGGCTGCAAAAGATTGTAATTTTTTTCTGGGGTACCCGGCTTCCCCCCTACATTTCTTAACTATACAGTGGGCTCATGTGTAGGGCAATATAACAACTTTATTTTATTTTATTAAGGTTTCCCAGGCTTGTGTAGTGTAATGTATTTGCTGCAACATATACGTCCATTCAACTTTAACTTCCCGCCGTATACAAATTAGCCAACGCTAGCGTAACTTTGCTTAACTTGCCGCAGTAACGCTAGCGCTACTTCGGCAACGTTCGGCATCCTGGACCCAACTTCGGGTTTTAGTGAATTAGCGTTGTCCTGGCAAATCTACGCCTGGCGAAGTGTTGCGCTGTGAGCGAAGCCGTCGCTGGCGAATTTTCGGAGGTTAGTGAATTTGCCCCATGTTTCCTACTGCTTCCTTCCCTTCACTTTTCTCCTGCCCTCTATTATACTTGTCATTATTCTGTAGGAAGTGGGAATTGCCTTGGAAATTAGAATTTTTAATCTTAAACTGTTGACTAATTTCCAGTCCAGAATATGTAATTACAGTGTAGGAAATGCCTAGCGTGAATTGTCACCAATGTACAGCGTAAGCTGGTTCACCAGGAGAATATTATTGTATGGTGTTATATTTATAAATATAATTTCCTCCCCATTTCTTGCCTTGCCCACATTAACTCATTCCTACTTCCAGCTGATCCAGAGGAAAGGACACAGCACAGGGAATGTACCTGAATTAGTCCAATCTCAAGTCAATCTTCTGTCTTTCTCCTTTTCTTCTATAATGAAAATGCCATATGAAATCCCTTATTGACACAGAGCAGAACGAGAGTTTAAACCGACTGCGTAACAATTAAACTTCTCGTTCTTTTCTTCCCTCCTCGCACCCCGGCGTTTAAACAGGATCTCGAGAAAATGTCCACCAGAGCTTTGAGTCCTACACGATTCAATTAACCTTCCAGTTGGTTTTGGGAGACACTTTCATTAATTGCGAGTCTGACACAGGCAATTAAGCTTGATCAACTGAAGAGGGCATGAGGGACATCATTACCATACTGTACTAAAGACTACGTAGCGTGGAAAAGTTGTTTAATTTATGTCAAGGAACAAGCAGGAAAAAAAAAAAAAAGAAAGAAATCCGTCACATATAAACACATAAAATGAATGTAGAAGCCTGGTTGTGCTGTGATGCTTGTATCTGCTTTATTATGGGATGTCTTGCAGGGTCTTTACTGGATATTGGGTTATTGTAGTTAATAAACCACGTTACCCTTATTCTGCAGGGATACACACAACATAATTCTCAGTAACGCAGTCAGAAAGTAGATGAATATTTAAATATGTGGCATAGGCAACTATCTGACCCCCTCCCCAGTCTGCTGCCCTGATCATAATACCACAAGGGGGCGGTACAGTCAACTGCTGTAACTATATAACGGGGGATTATAAATCAGTTCCGCATTTCTGATAATCCCGATTTGCAGAGGATTCGGTTCTGCTGGGAAACGTTTCTAAATAATCATCAAGGTTTCATGAAATAAGATCTGTTTTAGCCACTGTTTGTCTGCTCTGCTTCGTTATTTCTGAAGCTTGTCATACATAAATATCGTCTGGGCAGGTTGTGCCGACTTCTTGCAACCATGATAGTTGGCATCATTGGGCATGTTGCTTGCCTTAAATTCTCATATCCCAGGAGTGAGATTTCAGCCCTTTCCTTAAATTCTCACTTCCAGTGAGTGAGATTTCAGCTCATGATTAAGTGTCTATTGGGCATGAAACGCATAGGGCCTATGGAGATGTATATTTTTTCAACTTTAACAATAAATTATTACTTAATTCTATACTTTTGGCCATGTGGTCCTTTTCTTTTTATCTGCGTAAAGTATTGCTTACCCATACACCTCCTCTTCTCATTTCCAAGTGCTCCTCTAGGGGCATCTCAATGGGAGATGGCAGGAATGTCACTCAAGTGCAAACAACTTCAGTTAAAGGCACGGTGGGTGGCCCCCCATTGATTCTACAAGTCGTGTCTATGGCTGAATAAACAGTTGCTAAAGACCAAGAAGTGAGTGCATGTCGTTCTTATCTTTCTGCCATTTTCAGTAGGTATATGCCAAGTCATGGCGTCTTTATAACACAATGGTGGCACTAGGAGTACTCCATGATGCAGGTAGTTTTGCCTGATTGTAGGTCTGGTTTCTACAAATTTCTCTTCTGGTTCTTGGTCTGTTTATGCTGATTTGACCGTACCCATGTCTGACCCTTAGCTTTGGTCCTTGCCTAATTATCCTGAATAATCCTGAATAATTTGGTCTGTATTGTGCAATTTCCAGTACCTGGGTACCCAGTACACCTCCTGGTCCTGATGGCCTTGTAGACCTGACATTTTGCCATTCATGGGGTCAAGCCATTCCACCGTATCAACTGATATCTGCTGGGTTAGTCCAACAACTTTGGAGCTAAAGTTGCCATCCATGTGATTCAAGGGGCAAATATTCCCCCATAACCAGAGTGACCAAAGCGCATGTAGCTTTTAAATCTTCACTACTGAGAAGCATTCATAAAAATGCAATGAGTTGCAGTGGGTCTCAGGGATAGCAATATGTATTGTAGTGATTCACCTATGACAAATGATGGTTAACTCTCTGGTGTGTTTTTGGTACTGCTTCCATGGTCCATGCAGAAATCCCTGGGTTGTCATCTGTGCAACTTAATAGTATACTGCTCGGGCACAGGGGATCTCCTTGGTCTGTACCAGACCCCACTGATACCCAACCACACATGGAATCCTGGCATTACTGACAACTCTATCTGTAAAGATAAACTCACTACCAATGGAGCAGGTTTTATCCAAACATTTGGCTTCTACGGCTCATCATGTCCCACCAAGTCCCACAGATCACTATTACACTTTTTTCCCTTGAAAATAATGGTGCATTGTCTGAGCCATATAATGCCAAAATGCTCTCCATCTGGGCATCTCACAGAAGCCAAGGGGGCAGCAGGTAAAGATACTATAAAAACCCATATTAATGCAGCCTGTCTATAAGAAGTAGGGATGCAACGAATCCCTATTTTCAGGATTTGGTGAAACCCTGAATCTTTCACAAGGGATTTGGCTGAATCCCAAACTAAATCCAAAAATTAGCAAGCAGAAATCGGAAAAAAAAAAATTGATCCCTTTAAATAAGTGACCTAAAGTTATGTAAATTTTAAGGGTTCGTATTCTGCCAAATTCAGTTCCTGCTAGAATTCATCCATATCACAGACCAAATCTAGGATTCGGTGCATCTCTTATAAGAAGCGATTAACGGATAAATAATCTTTTCTTGCTCATTTTTATTTTAATATCTGCTCTTCTGAATATTTATCTTCTTGAGCCCCAATTAAGGCAAGCACCCAATAGCTTGCAACATTACTGACCATTTTATGACAATAAAACAAATAGATATAACAACGATCTTCTCTTTTCCATGTAGTTCCCATTTCTGTGCCTCCGACCCCCCCTTTACAGTGATGATGACAGAGTGAGATTAGAATTTTATTCGATGATACTCGTGCGACTTACTCCTGCGCCTATACGCTTTTATGACAATGTTAACATACAGATGTTCCTTTAATCTGCTTCCTAAATGACTTTGCATATATCCCCATTGTACATTGCCTCACGAGCTACTTTATTTTGTAGCAGTTCATTTATTTTAAAAGTTCTTTTTCCGCCTGTATCATCTCTACTAATGATATTTATACATCCCTTCCCTTTAATCGCACGTCGCCTGGTCTTATTGCTGAACCTTTCTGAGTTTCTTTTTATGATTCCCTTTCTCAACTTTAATAAATATATTTATACATTCGCTGTAGGAAGTCATTTGTTGTGTGAGCACCAGCCATTACTCCTGATGGTATCGGTTGCTGACAGATGATACATTTATTACACCTTTGATCAGACACCGTTTTCTCCTGTGAATGATTTCACGTTGCCAGAATGTATTTGCTCTTTGATGGGGGTGGTATGCTGGACTCCTGCTATTCCCAATTATCCATAAAAGTTTTGAAGGATGGCTACGTCCATTTTTTACCCCTTTGTTTGCTTACTTGGCTGTAAAATGAAGACTTCTCCTTCGGATGACAGAATATGCGCAAAACATCTATTTTATTCCCCAACTACAGCTTAAAGGAAACATAAAACCTCAAAACCAATGAATGTTTAATTGCTAGGAACACTTTTTCTGAGCACTTTTTCAATTTACATATTTTTATTTGTTGATTTCAAGATATTAGCATTTTTTTTAAACTGCTAATACAATGGAATGGAAGCATAAGCGCCGCCTGCTGGTCAGTTCTGCCGGGACATCTTCTTAAATGTCCTCCCCATTACCAGATGGTTAGCATAACTGAAGAGCAGGTGGCACCAGTTTCATTAAATTAGCATCTTTAAAAATGCTAATATCTTGAAATCAAGAAAAATAAAATAATTTATGTAAATGGCAGAAGTGCCAATGAATGGAATTACATTTAAAATACTACTGCTTACATTAATGGCACCCCACTAAACGCTTCCCCATATGTCTCTCTGACGCTCCCCTAATTGTCCCCTGCGTCTTATACGATCTTCTGCTTTTGTCTTCCCATTACATCCTTCAATGTTCAACTCCAGGACTTCTCCAGCTCTAATAATTCCTTCCTCACTCCCCACATTTACAGAGAGGTTTACCCTGTTCCTTCCTAACAAATCTCAATCCCAGCTCTCTTCTCCAATGTTCCATAAAACACTTCCATGCCTCTTGCAGCCGTGTCTAGCATAAACCTTCACTATTGTGCAACAATTGCTCAAAGCCATACTTCAGGCACCATTTCTGCCCCAACCTACAGGTGTAACTACAGAGGAAGCAGACCCTGTGGTTGCATGGGGGTCCAGGTGTGTAGGGGGCCCAGTAAGGCTGTAATTAATGAGCACCTTCAATACATTAGCAATGTTTTGGGGCCCAAACTTGAATTTGCTGGGGGGCTCAGTAATATCTAGATATGCCCCTGCCCTATGAACCCATGTTTCAATTTACAATTCATTGTTTGTTTAGCTGTTTTGCATTCTCCCAAATTCACTATTGAAGAATATGATGATGCTAATATACATAAACTATGACTGTATCTGTAACGAGACCTTTCTCAGACTGTGATGTAACCAACTTCCTGGCCCCAACAAAAAGTAAAAGAGAGATCATAACCTTCTTCCTCATATTTATGGCCACCAATGGAACTTGTATTTTTTGGGGTTTCCAAACCAGCACTTGGTTTCAGGTCTTAATTTTTATGACTCTACTGAGACCCTTTAGATGTTATTAAACTATCATCTTAATAGTCATACTGGTTTGCTAAATAAGGTTATCATACCCACCAGCCAGTTCATTGATACTGTCATGAACGGCACCCTACATCCAGGACCCAAGATAAGTTCACTGGTCTCGGCTCTCACTTCTGCCTTTAACCGCCGCCTTTCACCTTGGGAGGAGCCCTCGGCTAATTGGATACCTCCAGGTCTTATTTGAGAGAGGAGTAAAGCTAATGGTTCTGGATGAGCAAAGGGGCACGATCGTCTCACCAAGGATACTGGATGGAGGACACCAGATAACACAGTGTGGAACAGGCAGGTTGGGCCAGCGCAAGCAGAGTAGAATCGTCAGACAGGCCGGATTTGAGAGCTAGGTGTGAGGACTCAGCGCGCATGAGCGCGCACGCCAAGACGGACGCCGGCGCAAATGGAACTTCTTCTGGGCTCAGTCTGAAGCCAGTGAGATATTGGGTCAAGTCCTGTTGGGCTGATAGAGAGACTAGAACAATTAATGGCTGTTGTAGAAATTCCTGGAGCTATAGCAAGATATCTGATACAACTTGAACCCAAAGAGTCTGCTAATCTTTTTAAAACACTGGAATATTTTGTTTGCATGGCGGGACCTTGAACCGTTGAATGGAATTCTTGCATTGTACTTCTTTTTATTACGTTGATGTAAACAACTTAAAAAAGAAATATTAAAGCAAACGAAATCTGATTACTTTTTCTGTTTGTTGCCGTTCACATTACACAACTGATGAGACATAACCATTTTAATAATGCCTCTTGCCATGGATTTACTGTCTGCTTAATGATTTATACCCAATTTCCCTCCCATGTGAAAGTGATTTACATAGGGCAATGTATTCATTATGGGTTTGATTTTTCTAATATGATTTTTTTCCTTCCTTCTCAAGGCTTAGGCGGTTTCTTGAGCAGCCCACACAAAGGAAAGGCTTCTCAAATCACAAAGGAGTCTCCATTTTGCCCAGAGCAAAAGACACTTCCCCATGCATGGAATAGTCTCCTACTGTTTCTCATAAACCCACTGTGCTTCTGGCTTCAGGACGGGAGAGCAATGCCTTAAACAACACATTTCCATTCAAACTATTTAAACAAATGTGCTAATGGTTTAGTGAAGGACAATAATGAGCAGGGCTACAATGGAGCAATAGGAATATCAGGAAATATTCAATGCCAATTGATTCCATGCTTCATAGAATAACCAAATAATAATGTTAAACCTTTTAGTGGTTGTTACCATGAATAATGACTCCAGGGGTGGAGTATTTATATATTCATTATAGAGTTCCATTACACATGTAACACAGAATGGCTTGCAAGTCGATTTTTTTAAAATGTATCCGCATATTTACATAGATATTTGCATGCATCTGATTACTATTGTAAATGTGTGCATACTCTATATATCACTTCCAGTCCATATGGAGAGGTGGGCGCAAATTTGATTGATTCATTTTCCCTGTGTATATTCTTTTGATGGAATACATTAAACATTGAATGTATAATTATTTTCTTGTTGGCTTTTTCCCCATTAGATTTTTATGTAGGTCTTACTGACTTACTGGCTTGCAGTTTCAGACTTGTGTAAGCTTCCCTTGTTCTCAGACTGCCTTGGAATGACATCTCTTTTTAATTTTCATAGCTATGCTTCAGTGTCCACCACAACCATTATCTTTGACCAGGGGTCCCCAACCTTTTTTAAAGATGAGCTGGAAACAAAAGTTCAAAATAGTTGGGGAGCAACACAGGCATGAAAAGAGTCCCTGTAGATGCCAGATAAGAGCTGTGATAGGTAGTCCCTATGTGGACTGACAGCCTACAGGAGGCTCTGTTTGGTAGTGCACCTGGTTTCTATGCAACCAAAAATTGTCTCCAAGCCTGGAATTCAAAATAGAAGGCCACTGGTAGCAGCATCCAAGTAGTTGGCAAACAACATATTGCTTGTGAGCCACTGGTTGGGGATCACTGCCTTAGACTATAATTGCTTTCTCTAGTTGTTTCTTCCAAAAACAATTCTAGAATCCTTTTGGTGACTCCAGCTTCCTCCCTATCTTGGGCTTTTCATTTTTCTCATTGATCCTTCTCACTGTCCCATTGGATCTCCAGCACTGGACAGAAAGAAGCATGAAAATTCATCTACACTATTAGATCATCACCTTATTACATTAACTTCCATATACCCTCCTTTTTCCTCAAACCTCTGATGTCTTCTGGGAATGATCTCTGCTTTAAACCTGATTTGACGTCTACGCTTGAGTCTATCCTCACTGATGCCTTGCTTTTACCTAAAATGTCTAGCATCTACAGTTGTTGATGAAGAGATGACCGCTTTAGAAAGTTCACCAATTCAATGGAAATTGCCAAACCAAGCCCCAAGCCTTCAGCTAGCAGAATGGATTACCAGACATCTATTTCAAGAGGCTGGCTTGCAGGAGAAAGGCCCAAATTAAAGCAAATAAAATGTATTCAAAAAAGATGTCCAAAAGAAACAAAAAAACGTTGACCTGTTTGTGGATCTTTCTTGACATATGGCACACTAAAGATAGAAAACAGCGATATAGTTTATTAGTATTTCTATTATTGTTTGTGCATTGACATATTCTATCTATCCAGTTATATACATTATAACTTAATTTCACGTTTTATGGCGGCTACTAAGAAGGCCATATTTCGGTTCTGGATTTTGGAGTCTCCTCCCTCCACAAAAGAAATCTTAGCACAATTAAACCAACTATGTTGCCAAGAGGCCATTAAAATCAAATCCGAGGAACCACACTTCAAGCTCAGGTTTACTGATATTTGGTCTCTTTATTTTGACTCTAAACATAAATCTAAAATTTTGAAGCTACTAAAATTTTAACTAACTCAATTTTAGGGGTATTAGAAAAGTGTCATCACAAAACTTTCTTGAATTGTAAATCCACCATGCGAGATTTAATGTTAAGTGGTTTGGTTATATACTATTTTTCCTGGTGTTTTTGTTTTTCCTGGATCATTTTCCTTGTGCCTAATAGTTTTCATATACATTGTGCCTGCCATTGTTCCAGCATGGAGCACCTCTTTTCCTCTGCAGCAGAAGCTCTATCCAGCTATGCAGCACATAAGCCCTTTAGTAATCCTAGAAACTGCAATGTAGGTCTGTAATGTGCCGTGCAGTGAACATAATGCATCCTCTCAGGGCCAATTTGCATAAAGGATAAATACAAGAAACGCAATGTGAAGTTTATTCATTTTTAAATCCTGCAGCGTTTGTGATTGAAGGCCCAAGCTCAGATGTTTTCCTGATGTGTCCCATTAAGAGTCATGGGTTTGTTTAATGCCTCTTCTGTTACTGCGAGGGGATGTAATATGAAATGTTTTTTCATTTGCTGGTATGATTTTCTGCCTCTACCGTTCAAACTACAGAGAGTGCTAAGCTACGGGTTGTGTTATTCTGAGCCGATCTCCCCATCCCTCTTGTATGAGAGCCAACGCATAAATGCAAAACATATTGAAGCTCAACAAGAGACCCTGGGGGGCTGCTGCAGTCCCGAATGCTGACACACAGCCGTCAGATGCAGAAATAATCAAGGAACATTGTCCCCGTGTCCGTATACTTGCAGGTTCTGAAAACGACACGGATCTGGAAGGCACTTTGGCATCTTCCATGCAGATGATGGACCTTTATAGAAAATAGCTCTTGGGTTGGATTCAAATAGCTGGTTGGCTTTGCCAGCATTGTTACTGAAACAGTAATAGCGTTTAAGATGTTTTCAATGGATTCCCATGGTATTTAAAATTTAGAGAAACATTTAGAGCAACATCAAGTGTACCAAGCCATTCAATTTCGGCAAGAGCCATGTCATACTGGATCCAATATCACAGATTGTAAATAATGTAATATTATTAGATCAGGGGCGTCAGATTGAGGTTAAGGGTGCACACCGAGGCTGAAACCATAAGTCCTAGTTATTTGCTTCACATACTGCTTCTCAAAATAGTTTTAAATATATTTGGCTGAAAAAGGGTGAGAATAAAATGTACATTTCCACCAAGATCGTTTAAATCATTTAAACTCTTCAAATTGTAAACATAATGTAACGCTTTCTTGGCCTATCCCGCCAATTAGGGGTTAAGGGTGTCCAGCTAGTGTATGAGCATGGGTTACACTGTGAAACTACACTCAGGGCGGAGCCTTCGCTAAATGGAAGCTTCCCCTTTAAGATGGTGTAAAACTACAACCCACAGGCTAATTAGTGTGAAAGATAGAATAATGGACGCCAGGAGGTTCTTTAGATAGTGAAAACCAGTGAGATGGTTTATTAGCACAACAGATATGCAAAAGCAATTGACCACAGGTTTACTCACGCAGGAGTTGTAGTAGGAGTTAACATATCACAGAGGAGAAAGGATAGCATTGATGATGATGCAGTATGTACAGATGTCACTCCTCAAGTCAAACAGTAGGAAGAATATCTCACTCCCAAAGACCAGCGACCAAAGGGAAACAGGATCGATCAAGTAGGGGTCAGGCAGTGCTCTGCTAAACTGAGTTCCCTATCACTGAGTTCCCTACACTAAAGGCACCTTAAAAGCCTTTGGGAGGCTACTCCCTGCTATTCTCCTTGTTGGAGCACAGAACTGCTCATACTACTAAAATCTGACTATCTCTCTCTCCTAGAGAGACTATTACAGAATCTGCCCTAATGATATCTAATCCTCGTTCACGGGATTGCCTGGTTCCCGACTTCAGCACCAAAGGTTCAGGTCCCTTTGGGGTAAATGGCTTTACTGGGGCCTTGGTGATCCCAGGCTCAATGGGAAACACATAGCAGCACAGACACCAGGAGCCAAAGAGGAAGAGGCCACTCCCTGCACAGCACTATATAGCAGTGTGGCAGGGGAGTGTCATTACACTATTTGTCCAATAGGTGTGGATGTTACACTTTACCAGTTAGAAGGGCTAGGCCCAATAACAAGGGAAAAGAGAACATAAAGAAAGGTAGGGGATTAACTCTATGGGAGCCGAATAGATCCTATAGGTCCCTACAATAAGAAAACAGATCTCCAGAGGAGATATAAATTCATCTAGTACAGTGTTTGTGGGTTGAGCTCAGATCTTGCAGGAGTATTCTTTTTCCTGAGAGAGCTAAGTACACCCCACATGCTTTGGACAAGTGGAGGTCTTCTCTCCTGATACTCTTTAGCAGGGTTGGAACTAGGGGTGAGCATAAGAAGCACCTGCCTAAGGCACAGTTATGGTGGAGCAATGGGCAGGTAACTCTTCTGCCTACCCCTAATCTGGGCTGTCTTGCCTCCGCCGACGCTTGGCACCATACACTACCTTCCCGCTCTTTCGCACGCAAGTGGGGAGAAGGGATAGAGTTGGCAGGCCAGGTTTCCTAGGGCATCAGGCCGACTTTGCCTACATTTTCTATGGAGCAGAGGTTGTCAAACATTTTCAGTAAAAGCCGCACTTGAAGGTCCAACCTTTGACCATGGCCCCTCTTAAAGGTCCAACCTTTGACCATGGCCGCCTCTTAGCTCTTGAACAGGGTACAGATATAGGAATATTGTGTTCTGTCAGCCATTTAGTCATAGCTCAAATAATATTTAGGGCAGCAAATACATATTTACTTCTAAATATAACTTTCCTCCTTTTTCATTGTGGGTTTCAGGTGTATCTATAAGAGCAAATGGCAATTATCTACTGATCTTACCCCAACCGGCCTCCACTGCAGCAAGCCTATTGCACAATTTGGGAGCCGCTGTTCTAGAAAACAAAGAGAAGGCTTTCCATATAAAACAATGTGGGATTTTTATTAAGCCACAAATGTGTAGCATGTAACACTAGAGACAAATAGTTGAACCATGCAGGAAAACATAATAATAATAATTTATTATTTCTACACCTTGACTAGGAGGAACCTTCTTTAACTACATCCACACTCAGCATTCCAAAGAGCAACCCTTCATCAGAATAACTTCAAATTTAAATTTTTTTTTCATTTATAAACATTACATATTATTAGTATTGCATATTTGCAGTCATCAAAAATATCCAGTCTAAAGTTTTGGTGGAAAATAGTCTTTTAGATATACATTCTATCATCGCATTTATGGATTGGATCTCGGTTGAGCTTGGAGAACGAGTTTGAATTCATATTTTGTTATCTCCAAACATGGACTTAACATGCGATTAGTGAGAGTGTTATTCATTCAGAAAGACAAAACTTGAGAGCAGTAGAAGGAATTTTTCCCTTTAGAAAGTGGATGTGTAACTTTAACAGATAAGCAGCACATTCCCCCTTCAAAATGACATTTAAGAGTCTCTGTGAATGTTTGTTTCATTCAGAATTGAAAGCTGCGCTCTAATTAACTACAACAGATTGAATCCAACACTCGGCAGTTCAGATAAAATTTGAAGGAAAATTAACAGTTTAAAGGGCATTGAAGGACTGTTTTGTTGGCGAGTAAACTTTTTTTCTGTATCTGGGGGAGAACATTGTTCTAGATATTATAGCAGCCATATTTAAAATACTATTACACTATTTTTATTGTTTGTCTCATGACCAATTGATGGATCTTCAGAGAAGACATGAACTAAAAATGTCAGAAAACCTCTGTTCCAATGGAATAGTAAAAGGACAATGTAGAATTAATTCTTCTTGCTTTTTTACCTTCTATGGAGATCTTACATTCAATTTCAATATGCCATTACAAGTATGGGACCTGTTATCCAGAATGCTCAGGACTTGGGATATTCGAAATCTTTCGATAATTTGGATCTCCATACCTTAAGTCAACTAGAAAATCAAGTAAACATTAAATAAACCCAATAGGCTGGTTTTGCTCCCAATAAGGATTAATTATATCTTAGTTGGGATCAAGTAACAAGCTACTGTTTTATTATTACAGAGAAAAAAAAATTGAGCTGTCTGATTATAATGGAGTCTATGGGAGATGGCCTTCCCTTAATATGGAGCTTTTCTGGATAATGGGTTTCTGGATAATGGATTCCATACCTGTACTACCATTATCTCATGCAGTGCAAAGGCTTCATTATTACAAGTGGTGTATGGTGCAGTGACTAAAGGGCATAGTATAATGTTGCATTACAGTATATTGTATTTTGGGATGTGGCTGTGAATCTCCAGGTTTAGCAGCAGTAACAACAATGATGACCCAAGGATGTTTATAGCCTGTAAAGCGAGATACTATATATATAATACCATCATTGATATTACCATGTACAGTTGGGCAGGAACAACCCCCAAGGTTACTCATAACCATACTTGAGCTGCCATAAAACTTTGTCAGCATAGATGATAAGCCCAGTTCAGCAGGAACAGCCCCCTATATTAATCGATAGCCTGTATTGAAAGATACTATAAAATTGTGTCAGCTTAGTTATAGCCCTTTTGAAGGGGTGGACCTGTGTTGGTCTTCATTTTTCTACTTTCATATTAGAGTGTCTTCTCCATATCCAAATAAAGAAGACAAAGGATGGGTGGACACCTTAACCCAGTGATCCCCAACCAGTAGCTTGTGAACAACATGTTGCTCTCCAACCCCTTGGATGTTGCTCTCAGGTTCTTCAAAGCAGATGATTATTTTTGAATTCCTGGCTTGAAAGCAAGTTTTAATTGCATAAAAACTAAGTATAGTGCCAAGTAGAGCCTCTTATAGGCTGCCATTCCATATAGGGGCTACTAAATAGCCAATCACTGCCCTTATTTGGCACCCAAGGGACCTTTTCATGCTTGTGTTACTCCCAAACTCTTTTACAGTTTTTACAGTTGAATGTGGCTCGCTGTTTAAAAAGGTTGGGGACCCCTGCCTTAACCGTTCAACGTATCCAGCAACATACCGCCGTAAAACTATTTCTTCCCCTCATCATAAGCGGGATCTACAAGAGGGGCTAATATAGAAAATGACATGAACATAGTCGGAAGGCGAGTTTGTTTGTTTGGGGAGGCTACAGATGGACCTAAAGCTAACCTCAGACACTGATCTGCTGGTGGAAAAATGATTGACTACTAGCATTGTCTACTAACTTAGACTAGCCTCCCCAAGACTTATTGAAAAATCTGCCTATGGACATGAAAGAAAATACACCGGAAAGCCTCGGAAACTTTTAAAAGTTGGTGTTTTAAAGACAATTACTTGTAAAAAAAAATCAGAAAACCCCTGAAAGTCCAGTAGATTCAGCAAAGCTCCCAGTGACTTCTGTAAGACCTTGACTGCTTTTACTAGACACATTTTTGAGGTTTTCTTGGTTTCTCTAATTTAAAAATGTATTCATGAAAAAATAGGAATAGACCCCTAAGGTTCCTTTGTCACCAAGGTCATTTTCGGGAACTTATGAGACAATTTATAAATTGTGCATTTTGTGCTTAAAGACACAGTGAAGTCAAATGTCAAATGGATTATACAGGTATGGGATCCATTATCTAGAAATCAATTATCCAGAATTCTCTGAATTACGGGAAGGTAATTTCCCATAGGGGCAGATTTACTAACCGGCGAAAAGTCGCCAGTGTCCACTTCGCAGCCAGCCCAGTGTATAGTTAATGTTCCATATGTTAGAAAATGTATGGAGAAAACCGGTTACAAAAAAAATACATTTTAAGGACTTTTGCAGCCTATCACTCTGAAAAAAGGAAAAGACACCAGCGTTTTTTGAACTTTGATGAATTTTCCACTCACAGAATATGATGTAAGTGACAGAGGAATGAGGAAGATCTATACACTCCATTGTACTTCGCCTGGTCTGAGCTGACGTAGGCAAATCTGGCGAAAGAGGTAACGTTCAGTAAAATCCACATCTTAGTGAACTTACAGAGTAACGTCCATTCGCCAGAGCAAATTGTCGCCTGGTGATAGAGTGCGAATGTGCGCTAGTGCCTGTCTCTTATCTACCCCAGAGACTCAGTTTTATCCAAATAGTTCCAATATTTACAAATGATTTCCTTTTTCTGTGTAATAATAAAACAGTAGCTTGTACTTGATCCCAACTAAAATATAATTAATCCTTATTGGAAGCAAAACCAGCCTGTTGGGTTTATTTAATGTTTTTTTGTAGACTTAAGGTATGAAGATCCAAACTACAGAAAGATCTGTTATCCAGAAAAGCCCAGGTCCCGAGCATTCTGAATAACAGGTCCCATACCTGTATATATATATATATATATATATATATATATATATGTAATATATGAACACATAAACAAGATTAAACCCCAAAAAACCTTTATCGCACTCTTTAATCAGAACTACAGGAGGAGATACTTAATCAAAGGCCATTCCAATGTTACCTACAGTTTTACAGATTCTCTAGAATAGTTGTATTTGTTCATTTCAATGCCCCCCCCCAGAGCTAATTGTTCCGCAGAGATCTTTATGTAAATCTGGGTGCATGTCTGTTTCATTTCCGATTCTATGAAAGTTTATATGACTTTTTCCTAAATTGTCACATCTGTCTGAGTCGGCGTATCTATATAGATGTCATGGAGGCACGTTAGAGATAAATACATCCCGAAGAATAATGGCATTGTCTCTCCTTAAACCTGTCATGTCATTCCAGCTTAATGCAAATTCACCTCTTTATGTGACATCCATGCAGGAAAGTGATGGCAAAGAAATTCTCTACAATTCTCACTGCAGCTCTGACCTCTGGGGTAAAACAATCCTAATGGGTTTAATTAATCATGAAATGATTTTCTAGTAGACTTAAGGCAGGAAGATCCAAATTACGGAAAGATCCCTTATCTGGAAAACGCCAGGTCCCAAGTATTCTGGATAACAGGTCCCGTACCTGTACCTACACTGTGTTACTATGTATCAGTTGCGCCTTGTCTACAAGTTCAGAAGCTGCTCCTGTCCACAGCAATTTCTATTCTACTGCTTCAGATGTGCCCTAATCTTGAGCAAAATAACATTTAAACCATAGTATTACATAAGCAAGAAGAATCAGGCTTTTAAGTCACTGCCTAACTGCACTTTTAAGGTTTGGGTAGGGGATTATTTTTCTCTTTTGGGTATTGGTGGAGCTATAGCACCATGAGTAATATAACTGTCAGGACTGATAACATGCCTGAAGAAGGGACATAAGTAGTCCCAAAAGTAGTGATGGGCGAATTCGCCCGCAAAACTCGAATCAATCCTGATGCTCGCGTCAATTTTGACGCTGACTTTAAAGTCAATGGGCTTCTGAATAATGTTGACGTGCGGCGGTTTTGATGCGAGCGACTTTTCTGACGTGCGTCCAAAAATTTTCGCTGCAAATTTATTAGCCGGCGGCGAAACGCAGAAATTTGCAGTGAATGTGCTTCTGGCGAAGTTATTCGCCCATCACTACCAAAAGCTTGCATTTTATTATCTACTAAATTAGTCAGTAAAAGGTATTGCCTACTTTACATTTTCTGGCAGGGTCCAACTGGGCTGGCGGGACACCAGGTAAAAAACCTGGTGGGCCCGACCCTCTTGGCCCCCCGTCCCAGGCCAGCCTGGAACTGTGGTCTCTTTCTATAGAACAGGTAAAACCGAGGGGGGGATATAACATAGAATCTGTATATGCATAGGAGGGAGGGGGGAGCAGCGTCAGAGTTGGACCTGATAACTACAGCAGGGGCAGGGGATGATGTGAGATGGCAGCCCTGGTGGGCCCTGTACCCACCAGTCCGACAATGTTTTCTGGTTTTGATACATAGGTAACATGATAAAACACACTGGTGTAGACAGACTGGAGTCAAAAGTGATGCCAGTTGATGGTTCCATGAAAAGTGGCAAGGTGTAATAATCACTTATAATACACAAAAGCCATGAATATCTTGTAAATGATATAGTGAATAAAGTACCCCCTCTTGTAAAATATAAGGATATTATAAGTTACCGAGGAGTTTCATGACCATATAAAAACACGAGGCCGAAGGCCGAGTGTTTTTATACAGGTCATGGAACTCCGAGGTAACGTCTAATATCCTCATATTTTACAACCGGGGGTACTTTATTTATTATAATACATTATAATACACAAATTTCAGTGAGTCATGTGACAGAAATGACATCAGAACTCACCGTTTATAACTGATGACATCAGAACTCACCGTTTATAAGGATATAATTTACAGGATATTCATGGCTTTTGTGTATTATATCCTTATAAATGGTGAGTTCTGATGTCATCAGTTATAAACGGTGAGTAGTGATGTCATTTCTGTCACATGACTCACTGAAATTTGTGTATTATAATAAATAAAGTACCCCCAGTTGTAAATTATGAGGATATTAGAAGTTACCTCGGAGTTCCATGACCTGTATAAAAACACTCGGCCTTCAGCCTTGTGTTTTTATATGGTCATGAAACTCCTCGATAACTTATAATATCCTTATAATTTACAAGAGGGGGTACTTTATTCACTATATAATGAGCAGTACAGATGGTAAGTCCAATATCAGGCCAAGTTTAGGGCAGGCAAAGTAAAGTCCCAAATACTGGTCAGGGCAGGCAGCAGAAAAACCGTCCAAATTACCAGCCAGATGTTAGAACCAGAAATTCATGGCAAAATTATGTGCCTCTTGCCTTTTACATGAACCATTGTGATGGAAGTCCTCCCCACCCTTCCCCTATGTCTATCTAAGGAGCTGTCCAGGCACAATTTTTGGATGATATTGGCAACAAGGGAGCTTATTTAAAATTAAAAACAGTTGTAGCAATCTGTATTGGAAAACAGCTTCTCTAACAATGTAGGACAATGTTTTGCAGAGATACAATGTAAGACCACTGACCCCAATGCAGTTCTGTAACATTTTGCTGAATTTCCGCGGTTTCGCAAATTTTTGCAAAAACACAATGTGGCAGTTAATCATTACCCATCAAATTTGATATTAATTATTATCCGAGTTTTAGGGACTCATTACCTTACCCCAAAAAAGTCTGACATTTTTCATGTTGAGTTGATCAGTATCAATTTTTATCTAATTGAGGCCTCCTAGAGGCGAGATATGGAATGACTTTGACATAGTTGTTCAGCTTAAATATATTGCAATATATGGACAAACAATCCCTGTGTTGTTTAAAGGGTAAGGCATTTTTTAGTAGCAGTAGCACAAAATGTCTCTGTCTTAAATATATTGATAATGGGTTGAGTGCAGAGGAATCTTGTAGTTGACTATATGTATTTTGTGGTCACACCCTCATTGCACCCTGCCTAATGGTTTTAAAAAATAGTCGTGAGCACAACTTTCCCTTGTTTGTTATAGTTATACAGGAGCAGTGACCAGCTCCATGTTGTAGCTCCCACCCCTCCCAGCTATAGTCAGGTGATCCCACTGGTGTCTAATAAAAGGGCAGCCAAGTTTGGGAGTTTTACTTTGAAAGCAGCAAGTAAGTTGCAGGTAAAACTTAGTCCCTTTGTAAAATGTATAATGAAACAATAGAATTCTTAATGAATCAGATGAAAATTGAGAGTAGGACTGGCCAGATATGGGATGACTTTGACGTAGTTGTTCAGCTTAAATATATTGCAACATATGGACAAACAATCCCTGTGTTGTTTAAAGGGTAAGGCATTAGCAGTATGCACAAAATGTCTCTGTCTTAAATATATTGATAATGGGTTGAGTGAAGAGGACCTCTTGTAGTTGACTCCTAGAGGTGGAGCCAGATTCGTTTGTTACCACAATAAATCTCAAAATCGTTATGGCTCAATAGGAATTAATCAATCCTTAATCACTGATAAATCTGTCCCTGTATGTGTGCAGAGTATCCAGTGGGTTAAGTCATGTATGTGTATCGAGGGATTGTCTATGGAGTGAATGAGTAGCTAATGTGTAGCTCAGCCTCCATCGATGTGGTGTTCATGTAGTGAGTTCATTCATATGTACAGGAGAATCTCCAGAACGACTGCTCAAGTGCAGTTGCCAATAACAATCACTCACCAGGTCTGTGCTGTGATTTTCTCTGAATTTGTAACAGCCTGAGAAAAGAAGATTTGCTGATTGAGTCTTAATGGACAGGACAACGGAAAGTGATGTACAGTAGGCTTTGCCCTTGTTTGAAAACAAAAGACTTTAATGATTCAAAAATGTTTTAAAAAGACCAGTTTCACATTTTCCAAGATTTTTCCAAGACTTGGAATTGTCAGCAAATAATAAACACCATGTCCAACGGCGAAAAAAATTGTGAAATGGCATAAAATTTGCGAAACACATTTAAGTCACTGGGCATCAAAATAATTTTGACGCAAGACAATATTGACACAAGCGACAATTTTTATATGCGCGACTCTTCTCTCCAAAGTCCGAATAATTTTGACGCACAACAAATTATGTTTTGTTGCACCGAATTTTTCCATCGTAAATTTTCGCAGCAGTTTTGCAAAAACATTAATGGGCGGCGAAGTGCGGAAAATTGCAGTAAATCCATGCTTTGTGAATAAATTCTCCCACCACTAGTCACAGTCCTACAGTAACACAACTTCTCGTTGGATTGTGACTTGGCTTAAAAACTTTAAATATCAAGTCCCCTCTGTGCTCTAATTTCTTTCTTGATATATTACCAGATATATGGAAATGTTATACAAGTCATTCTGTTATGGTTCTAGGAACATCTGGGACACCCGTAACCCTTTATTTTAACAGAATTTGCCTTCAGGTTGGACTTTCAGGTGCATCTGGGAAATATAACCCCATCTGGCCTTTAACCCAAACCTTCCATCCAATATTTTGGGTCCTAGATAGGGGTGTATGACTTATAGGGGGACTCTTTTCACAATAAAAAATGTTTAATAGACACCAAGACAATGTCTAATACATTTTTTTTACTAGTTTGGGGGAATAGGATATACTTTACTTGAAAAAGTTAGACCCTTGCATATAAAAACAGCAGTCCTGTCTTGCTTTATGGCAGTGATACTGGTTTCCATATACTTTGGATGCAGTTGCCTCATGTAGGGATCAATCACCTGTGTCTGAAAGACTCATTCACTAAACTCTTGTATAGGGAGATTGTTGTCTAATTCAGCAATAAGAGTGGGAGAGAAAAAACAGACCAGGAAACCCCAAGCAGGACCGTATTGGGCCAGCAGGACTCTGGGAAAAAACCTGGTGGGCCCCAGCCCTCGACCCGACCCTCAACCTGACCCAGACCTGATCTCCGCCTTAAATTTTGGTTTTCTACTTATTTTAATCTGTTGAACAATTTAGATGGCGTCACCAATCATATTTACTCTTCATTTTCCCATTAGGCATTTTTGCTACAAGTTGTATTGGTGTGCCTCATTGTTCTGCTTTGATCTTTTGTTGAAATTCCTGCTTGTTTAACGTGGAAAACAATAAAAACATTTTCAATGAAAAAAAGAAAAAGAAAGGGAAACAAATAAAAAAAGGAAGAGAGAAATGAGAAAAAGGAAAGAAAGAAGAAATGAGAGGAACAAAACGAAAAAAGAGAGAGAAAATGAGAAAAAGAAAGGATGACTGAAAAAGATAGAGAAAAGAAAAAAGGGGAGAGAAATTCTGGTTTTGCTCCCTGACCTGCACTAGTGGCCCTGATCACAGAAGAAGAGAAAATAAGGTACATACAGGGTGGGGGAGGGGTTGGTTTGCAGTTGTGGTGGGGGCCTGGGGAGGAACAAGTGGAGTTGTAACTGGTGCAGGGGGCCCGCGGGGTTGTGGGGGCCCCTGAGGTGGCAGCTCCGATGAGCCCTGGAACCCTCAGTCAAACCCTCACCCCACCTTATAGTTTCCCAATGCATGCTGGGAAGTTGTCATGTAACTGAACACAATACTACTTTATTAAAGGGTACAGGTATGGGACCTGTTATCCAGAATACTGGGGACCTGGAGTAACGGATGATGGATCTTTCCAATTTTTGGATCTTCATACCTTAAGTCTACTAGAAAATCATGTAAACATTAAATAAACCTAATAGGCTGGTTTTGCCTCCAATAAGGATTAATTAATAATCTTAGTTGGGATCAAGTAAAAGCTATTGTTTTATTATTAAAAAGAAAAAGGAAATCATTTTTAAGATTTTAGATTATTTTGGATAAAATGGAGTCTATGGGAGATGGCCTTTCCGTTATTTGGATCATTTTGGACAACAGGCTTCCAGATAACAGATCCCATACCTGTATAGAGAAAAAGGGAATCATTTTGAAAAATCTAAATTATTTAATTAAAATGGAGTCTATGGAAGATGGCCTTTGTGTAATTTGGAGCTTTCTGGATAATGGGTTTCCGGATATTGGATCCCATACCTGTATATATATTTTCCTGACTGCTTTCTTATTTTTTCAAAAAAAAAAGTTTGTCCCCTAAATCTTGGTAAAAATTGTATTTCTTTGAAAATAATGTGATAGCAACATTATACATGGGGGTGGGGGACCAATTTAGGGGATCAAATATATATAAAAATATCATCAATATATCTTAGTTGGGATCAAGTACAAGCGACTGTTTTATTAGTATAGAGAAAAAGGAAATCATTTTTAAACATTTGAATTATTTATGGGAGACTGCCTTCCTGTAACTCAGAGCTTTCTGGATAACGGGTTTCTGTATAACGGATCCCATGCCTGTGCCTGACAATACTGCATCTTCCAGACCTTCCCATGCCCTCGGTACTACAGCTTGTTCTGCCGCAATGGTTTAGACATTTGTCTTTCGGACACACAAGTCTGGATTTTCATGAGGGAATATGCAGCTCTAAACCTTGCTTCTCTGTATGGGACCTGTTATCCAGAATGCTCGGGACCTGGGTTTTTCCGGATAACGGATTGTTCCATAATTTGGATCTTCATATCTTAAGTCTACTAGAAAATCATATAAACATTAAATAAATCCAATAGGCTGGTTGTGCCTCCAATAAGGATTAATTATATCTTAGTTGGGATCAAGTACAAGAGACTGTTTTATTATTACACAGAAAAAGGAAATATTTTTTTAAAATGTGGATTATTTGGATAAAATGGAGTCTATGGGAGATAATTCAGAGCTTTCTGGATAACAGGTTTCTAGATAACAGATCCCATGCGTGTACCACTTAAAAAACAAATAAAATCTTGAGAAAAAGGATTACAATCAGTTGCCAGTAAATACACGCATTCATTGAGTTCATTGAGTATTTCGGTAGTTTAAATGGCAAAATAATTTCAATTCCATTCAAAATAAATGATAAACACGTCGTTGATTGGCTAGAGAGCTGGGAATCTGCCGAGTGTTGATCAAACCTAAAATCTGAATAAGTGTAATTGATATCTAATTAACAATAACATTTCTGAAGCCAAACTGGGAGACAATATTATTGGGTATTTGTGTTCAGAAGAACGGACATAATTCATCGCTTTTATTTCCTTTCGCCGTTTCTGCTCCCCATTCAGCCCTTGTCTCGGGCTATTTCTATTCAGCGGTGACTTGTTTGTGCTGTCAGCAGCCGTTGTTTTGGTAAATGGCGAGTTAAACAGATATATCCAAGCGTGAAATCTAAAAAATGCTCCCAGTGGGCGCCCGGGGGCTGTTGTTTGAAATCAACGACATATCAATTGAGAGGCGACGAACAGATCCAATGATAAATTCTATTCGGCGGACACGTTATAAATTACATTTTTTTTTTGTGTGTGTCCCCCAATCTTGCCTCATCTCACCTCCCCAGAGGCCCTTTTGGACTGAAAACTCTGATTGTGTTTGTGGAAACGTTTGCTTGAGCGAGGCCATGAGCGGGCGCGTGTGCCAATCGCCTTCCTCCGAAGATACCCCACTTGTACCCCCCTCCCCCTGTTTAACAAAACATGGCCAATATGTGCCTGGTAATTTTTCTGTTCATTATCCCATTGTTTTCTGTAAGTACAAGGTTCGATTGAATTACTGGAGGCTCTATTGTCTGTTTGGAATTCTCCCCTCATGCCGCGCTGCTAATGAATGAGCAATTTAGTCAATTCTTTCAAACGGCTTCTTCCGTGCGTCAGCCACTTAATTACTCCGAGCCGCTCTTTTATTGCCCACCATCCGACAGCTTCGTAGGCTTTCACTCAAGGTCCCCAGTTACTAAAAGGGCTGCAGTTATTGAGCTTTATTTTTTGAATTTTTCTGCCTAAGACAAGATTGGCCTCATATGTTTTATTTCATAGTGTTTAATCTGTGGCATTGATGGAAGCTGTCACTGCAAACAAGTCCTGATATGGACAATATTACTTCTCTTGCTACATTGCTGCACTAATTTACAGCCCCTGATTTGCTTCATGTTTCATAAACACAACGATAGGTCAAACATTTCTAACGTTTTTTACATTCCTTAAACTTTACTGCATGAGTTTTCCCTTTAAAGCATTAAAAATGAATTCAACAAATTAAGAAACATTTGGAATGTCAGCTTGTTTTTTGATCATTTTTGCTTCGTGTTTCATAAATACAATAATAGCTCAAACATTTCGAACGTTTTTTTTAAATTCCACCCCACCTTAAAGTTTCCCAATGCACGCTGGGAAGTAGTCGTGGGCGAATAAATTCGGCCGGCACGAATTCTCGACAAATTCCGCCGCCGACGAATAAATTTGCGATTCTCCGACACCAATTTCCGATTTTCGCAATTTTTCCGTGAAAACATTCGAATTGCTCGATTTTATAGTGAAAACATTTGAATTGCTCGAATTTTTTGTGAAAATGTCTGAATTTCAAGATTTTTTCGTGAAAATGGTAGAATTTCGCTTTTTTTAGGGAATTTTCCAATTTCACTATTTTTTGCGAATTTTTCGCCGTTTTGCAACTTTTGCAGGAAATTCGTGAATTCTTCGGTGAAGCGAAACGGGAGAGATTTGCCCATCACTACTGAGAAGTTGTCATGTAATAGAACACAATACTACTTTATTAAAGGGTACATCTGTACATGTATGGGATCTGTTATCTAGAATGCTGGGGACCTGGAGTTACGGATAATGGATCTATCCATAATTTAGATCTTCATACCTTAAGTCTACTAGAAAATCATATAAACATTACAGTACTTGATTAGTTGGCCATCATAAATTAATCCTAATTTGCATATGCAAATTAGGGTCTTGGAGGGGAAATCATGTGACTTTTTGTCACAAAACAAGGAAGTAAAAAATGTTTTCCCCTTCCCACGCCTAATTTGCACATGCAAATTAGGATTCGGACTTAGTTCGGTATTCGGCTGAATCTTTCGCGAAGGATTCAGGGTTCAGCAGAATCCAAAATAGTGGATTTGGTGCATCCCTAATATATTTTACAATAAACATCAGAGTAATGAATTAAACAATGAGCAAAGTAACTTGTATAATACAAAAATAAATGTATGCTCTGTAAAATGTGTTTAATGTCTATTAATAATTGCTTTTAAAATAGATTGACACAGTCATTTGTAAAATTATATTCAGGAGGGCTGATTAATAGTGATGGGCAGATCTGGTCAATGGGTGTAATTTTGACGCGCGACAATTTTTATAGGCGCGACTATTTTGTCCAAATGCATTAAAGACAACGGGAGTCCAGATCATTTTGACGCAAGACAAATTTTTTTGTTGAGTTGGATTTTTTCTGGCGAATTTTTGCAGCAGTTTCGTGAATTTAAAAAAAGCAGTCGTTCTTGATCACATCGGGGTTTTTTTCACTTCTTTATCTCATTCAAACAACTTGTCACATAAAACCTGGTGAGGTTTTTTTTTTCTTTTTGAAGATGATCCTGAAAAATAATTTTGACAAGCAACTATTTTTTTTGTTGTATGAAGATGATCGTGATCGTGTTAAAAATGTGAAAATTGTGATAAAGAACAAAACTGAGTTTTTTTAAAATAGGAATATTCGATCCCCTTACTTAATGTGTATGTATTTTATAATATCAATTTTTTTTCAAACAAATAAAATGTTCACCAGGATTTAGGGGACAAACTTTTTTTTTGAAAAAAAAAATAAAGCAGTCAGGAAAAAAAAAATATATATACAGGTATGGGATCCATTATCCAGAAAGCTCCAAATTACAAGAAGGCCGTCTTCCATAGACTACATTTTAATTAAATAATTCTGATTTTTCAAAATGATTCCCTTTTTTATTTGTACAGCTTTGGATCTGTTATCCGGAAACCTGTTGTCCAGAAAGATCCGAATTGCGGAAAGACCATCTCTAATAGACTCAATTTTATCTAAAATAATCCAAATTTTAAAAAATTATTTCCTTTTTCTGTGTAATAATAAAACAGTAGCTTGTACTTGATTCCAACTAAGATATAATTAATCCTTATTGGAGGCAAAACCAGCCTATTGGGTTTATTTAATGTTTTATGATTTTCTAGTAGACTTAAGGTATGAAGATCCAAATTACAGAAAGATCCATTATCCAGAAAACCCCAGGTCCCGAGCATTCTGGATAACAAGTCCCATACCTGTATATATATATTTTATATATAAAACAAATTATGTTTTATATATAAAATTACTTGAGCATTAACATTTAGTTTTCTCTACTAAATGTAATCAGATTCACTGAAAAAAATACATCAAAACCAATGAGGTTAGTCGACAGTGAAATATAAGAACTTAATGCCGTCTTATAGCGTTAAAATTGCAAAGTGAAAATTCTGAGAACATTGAAGTTAAGTAAAATCGTTTAAACATTGATTAAAGCCAATAGGATTGTATTGCCCACAGTGAGGATTAATTATATCTTAGTTGGGATCAAGTACAAGTTGTTGTTTTATTATTACACAGAAATCATTTTTAAAAATTAGAATTACATGTATGGGACCTGTAATCCAGAATGCTCGGGACCTTGGGTTTTCAGGATAAAGAATCTTTCCGTAATTTGGATCTTCATACCTTAAGTCTACTAGAAAATCATGTAAATATTAAATAAACCCAATAGGCTGGTTCTGCTTCCAATAAGGATTAATTATATCTTAGTTGAGATCAAGTACAAGTAACTGTTTTATTATTACAGAGAAGTATAAATTCATTTTAAATTTTTTTAATTATTTTGGATAAAATGGAGTCTAAGGGAGACGGCCTTTCCTTAATTCTGAGCTTTCTGGATAACGGGTTTCCGGATAATGGATCCCATACCTGTATTTGACTTTAGGAGATGGTCTTCTCGTAATTTGGATAACGGGGTTTCTGGATAATGGATCTCATACTTGTACTTCAAAATGTGAGACATATATTGAAATAAAAGTGGGAGATGTCTACTGTAGATGTGATAGTGTAATGATAAAAGAAGTTTGAAGAAGAATTGATACTGTAGGAACCATTGGACTACCATGACCTTTAATGAATGGCATCAGTTCTCGCAATGGCCACATTGTTTTTTTGCAAATATGAACTGCGGGTAAAGGTAGGAAATAAGCCCTATAATGTAGCACTTATTCAGACCCAGGCAGGTCTTGGCCCTCAGGGCTGTTCAAAAAAGATAATGTTGGTTGGTGCTCATGGCCATGTGGAAATTCAAGGAACCCTGGTTGGGAAGGGGCAGTTAAAAGAGAACTAAACCCTAAAAATGAATGTGGCTAAAAATGGCATATTTTATATAGTGAACTTATTGCACCAGTTTGTCAATAGCAGCAATGATCCTGGACTTCAAACTTGTCACAGGGGGTCACCATCTTGGAAAGTGTCTGTGACACTCACATGCTCAGTGGGCTCTGATTGGCTGTTGAGAAGCTAAGCTTAGGGCTCGTCACTAATTATCCAGCAGAAAATGAGCTTCCCTGGCTGTAATATAAGCTGATGCTACAGGTTTGCTGATTATTCAATTCTGATGCTAATTGCACTGGTTTCTGTGCTGCCATGTAGTAATTATGTGTATTAATTACTAATCAGCCTTATATTGTGACATTTCTATTCTATGTGTACTGTATATTGTGAGTGGGTCCCTAAGCTCAGTAAGTGACAGCAGCACAGAGCATGTGCAGTGAATCAGCAGAAAAGAAGATGGGGAGCTACTGGGGCATCTTTGGAGACACAGATCTTTACTGCTAAAGGGCTGTGGTTGCCTTGGGCTGGTACAGAAGCACAAAACATCATGTACAACATTTCTAGCTACTTCTTTAGTAAAGCTTTACTTTTCCTTTAAATCTCATGGAGAATCACTGCCCCTGGGCCTCCAGATGTAAATGTTGGTGGGGATAAGGATCATGGAATATACCCAACTGTCCAGCTTTGACTAGAACTCGATTGAAAGCTGAAACACTTGTATTGTATCTCAAGTCCCAGTCCGATTGGGATTACTCAGGGCGCCCCATTATCTGAATATCCTCATAGGTGTCAATCATAACAGTCCGGCATCTAATAAATCACTCTGACAGCTCCTCCTGATTTCACACAGTTTCGTGGGGATTAAAAACTACAGTTCTCCAGAGATTAGTGACATCCAGGGGGGGCCAGGTCTTTGCAACCTTTTTCCTCTGTTCCAAGTAGGAATGATATTTCCCATCATCCTTGTTATTTCTCATGTTGGTGTCCCACTGTACTGTCTCTTTAACCTTGAATAACGGCTCGATGTTCACGGCAGATGCTTAAACACGAGCGCATCCCCCAATAAGTGTATCTTCCCCGGAAACCATTTAGAAATCATATTATGTGACACACGGCTTTCACCTTGTTATCTTTTGCCAATCAACATAGTGAATAGAACACGGCTCCCAACACCCGGCTCTTTAATGAGATCCAACACGAGGTGCTTCCCATCCCTGTAGAAGGGCGCCGCTTTCCTACGGGGGGTTACGGATGGCGTTTTCTATGTAAAATACTTTTAGCAAGATCATTGCATTTCAATAAATAGTTATTTAACAAAAGGCGGCCCAGGAGGAAAGCAGCTATCCTCCAGCTAAATAGGTTTTTCTCCTTCTCTGTCATAATACTTCATTGGAAGTGACACTTTGATGGCGGCAGTTTTTCTGCTAAGTGACCTTCACGCCGGCCAGCGAATCCCAGTGGCCATCAACTCTGAGCAATTGCAATGACAGGCCAGGTCAGAGGTCGGCCCTTAAATAAAGCTTCTGGATTACTAAACATTTGAAGTTTCAATGAAAATGGAAATCCACCGATACATTTTGCTTGGCATGTTACATTGCCTTTAGCCGGGAGGCACTTTTCTGGGGCTTATTTTTTGCACACGAGGGTCATTGTCACCCAGGATTCATCTTCTGAGGGAGCCAGTGCCCACGTAGGAGCCATGAAACACAACGCCGTTATCTGTCAGCTTCAACTGTGCATATGATATCTCAGCCCGTCTCTGTGTTTATCTGTTTGTTTATAGAGAATAGAAATCACCATGAAATACAGGCAGAACATAGTGTAGCCCTTACACAGACACACACAGACACACACACTAGAGTCACTTACATTAAAATACAAATCCACAAGTGTCAGTTACATTACATGACATGAATACACATGCACTAGTGCAATTTGCACGGGCACACAGACATACTAGTCATGTATATAACACACACACTAGAGTTGCCTAAATGAATAATATATACACACCAGGGTAGAGTTCTGCGCGGGTCCAATCGAGCACACCCATGCCTGACCCAGACCCGCAGACCTGCAAGCCGACCCACACCCGCCACCCATTATGCCCCACCACCCTGACCCACTACCCAACCCAGCCCGCAAACAGCTTGCTTACCCCCCCGACCAGGTTCCCACATAAACCGGAAGTGATGTCATTTTTAACCGGGCGCAGGGGCGCTCCGCCAATGAAATGACTTGAGAAACTCCCCTTAGGCTCCTGGCAACTTTAAGAGATGAATTTCCATTTTTCAACCCGGAAATTTGGCTTTTCTAGTGCATAGGGTTGCCACCCGGCTGGTATTTTACTGGCCTAGCCGGTAAAACACCTGCCAAGGCTGGGGATGGTATTACAAATTTACCGACAATGAAGCTGGCGGTAAATTTGTAATACCCTTAACAAAACCCCCTTGGCCTGCCCACAATCGCTGCAAACTTTTGTCCTCCTTCTGGCCTCTGCTGTGATGTGGCCTTGCCCTTTTTATGTCACAGCCCGCCCCCTTTTATGTCATGGTCCGCCCCCTTTTGCCCCCGCCCCTCAACAGTTGGTAAAAATTTTAGGAAAAGGTGGCAATCGCGCTCTCTGCACTAGTGGCGTGAACCCCCTGGCTCCCTCTGGCACTGAAAAAGTGAGAGCTGTGGGGAAGGGGTGACTCGCGCACCAAAATGGCCAAAAGTGACATTACTTTTACCCGGAAGTTACATCACACAGGGCCCTATTCTGTTACCACAAACTCAGGAGAGAGTAGGAGGGACCAGTCCTGCAACATAGCCGGGTACCCAGACGGGTTACTCAAGGATTACCCACACAATCATGTACTCCGAAATTTCTGCCCAAAATCCGACCAATTATATGTGAACCTACTTACAAACTAGGGTCAGTTACATATCAATATGCACACACACCAGTCTACTAAAAAATCATGTAAACATGAAATAAACCCAATAGGCTGGTTTTGCCTCCAATAAGGATTAATTATATCTTAGTTGGGATCAAGTACAAGCTACTGTTTAATTACCATAGAGGAATAGGAAATCGTTTTTTAAAATGTTGAATTATTTGATTAAAATGTCCTTTCTGTAATTCTGAGCTTTCTGGATGATGGGATAACAGATCCCACATCCCATACTGGTTTTAGCAGGTGTGGGTCGAAGGCTGGTGGGTACAGCTTAGTAACTCAGTACACTACTGTTATGTCGGGTGTGTGGGCTTTGACTGACCGATTGTCCTCTGCTGTAGGTCGTGGGCAGGTGATGTGCCATATTCGCTTCCGGTTTATCTGTTCCCTGATCCTCCCTGTCCTGTCCCAACCCAAAGTTTTACAGCTGACATGGCTGTGTTTTTATATACCCATGCCCACTGTTCTGCTCCCTAAGGTTAAAGTCAGAGATGGGAACATTAGTTGAGAGCATATATGGTGGGCCGGGCCAGGTTCTGGTTGGGTTAGAGCAGGTTAATAGTATACAACTCACACATTACTACTATACAGGTCTATAGTTCAGCCTGAATATCTAGGACAGCAATTAAGTGTTCCCATATCTCACCTTTCAGGTTGAGCTTCAAGGAGTATCTACAGCCAAGTAGACCAGCCTTATCCTGAAATCTTGTTCTTTCTACTTCCTGTGATATTTATTTTTGCTGCAGTATTAATACATTTCTTTGGCAGAATTTTATCCTCATTACCATTTAAAGCAGTCTACTATCTGAGGCATCAGGAGTCCCCCCACCACCGCTGCCCCTCTACCTATCTGCCAGGACCCCCTCTTGTGCAGCTCCAAGATAAGACATCTTCCTGGAGTTGATTTCTGGCAGTTAGTGCTTTATAAAACGAAGTGTCGGCCTATGTTGAAATCGAAGGAATTTAAGGGCAAGTAAAACAGTTGTAAGGATTTGTAGCCCAATATCACAGTAATGTCAGAAATGTTAAAACGGGAAAAAATAGTCCCAAAGGTGATTTGCAAATCTTCTGAAATCCAGAGCAAGCTTTGATTTAACCAACGCTTGAAATGCCTTTTATTTACTGTCTATTGTGAAATAAATGACATCTCATAAACAGGTTTTATACATTAGCCCCGAAACGCGGATGGTGCGGGCAGGGACACGTTATCCTCTTGATATAAAGCCAGATATGCAGTTTTTGCCTTATTAGAAACACAAAAAAAATCAATGCGGAAACACAAGCAACTCTGAAATTTCATTTACCAACAATGTATTCGCTAATAAAAAAAACGTCTGGGGAACCGAAGGGATTTGCTGAGCCTGAACAAAAAAAAATAAAAAATAATGGTGATAAAACTGGATAAAGTGGTAAATTCATTTCCCCCCCTTTTTCTTTACATTAGCTACAGATCTCTGCACAATTACAGGGGAAAATGCAACATGAACATTCGCTGTGTTTAATGTCTCATATTATTTTATCTTATAGGAAGTCTGATACTTTCTTAATAGATGGGACGTTGGGTGACTATTAACACACAATTCCCATCGGCAGGAAGATGGGCGATTTCATTGAAAACAATTACAACTCCCAAAATCATTGCAACAATTTCGTTTTCCAAGGATTTTAACAGAGGGATTTCATTGTCCTTTTAAAGAGGTGGTTGGCCTTTAAGTTAACTCTTAGAATGTTATAAAATGGCTAATTCTAAGCAACTTTTTAAGATTTTATTTTTATATAGTTTTTAAGTTATTTGCCTTCTTCTTCTGACTCTTTCCAGATTTCAAATGGGGGTCACTGATCCCATGTAAAAACCAATGTTCTGTAAGTCTACAAATTTATTGTTATTAGTGATGGGCGAATTTATTCGCCAGGCGCGAATTCGCGGTGAATTTGCGCGATTCGCATCCAGCGAATAAATTCGCGAAACGCCCGCGAAAATTCGCCGAAAAAATTCGCCGGCGTCAATTTTTTTTTCGAAAAACGGACGCCGGCGTCGAAAAACCGGGAGCCGGCGTCAAAAACGAGACGCCGGCACCGTTTCGCGAATTTTTCGCCGTTTCGCAAATTTTTCGGCGAAGCGAAACGGCGCAAATTCGCCCATCACTAATTGTTATTGCTAAGACGTTATATGCATCGAATCCACTATTTTAGGTTTAGGCCGAATCCCGAATCCTTTGTGAAAGATTTCGCCGAATACAGAACTAAATCTGAACCCTACTTTGCATATGTATGTAAACATATATACACAATAGGCAGGTATATGAAGGGATAAAGAGGCAGTGGTAAAATATTTTTGACTTTCTTGATTGTGTGACGAAAAGCTGAATCCCGTACTGAATCTTGGATTTGGTGCATCCCTAATTGCTACTTTTTATTACTCTTCTTTCTATTCAGGCCGTCTTCTAGTCATATTCCAGTCTCTTATTCAAATGCATGGTTGCTAGGGTAATTTGGAGCCTAGCAACCAGATAGCTCAAATTGCAAACTGGAGAGCTGGAGGACGTCACTTGAAATAAGGTTTTATCTTAAAGGGCTGTTTCACCTTTAAGTTAAAGGGATACTGTCATGGGAAAATGAATCAGTTAATAGTGCTGCTCCAGTAGAATTCTGCACTGAAATCTCAAATTTCTCAAAAGAGCAAACAGATTTTTTTATATTCAATTTTGAAATCTGACATGGGGCTAGACATATTGTCAATTTCCCAGCTGCCCCAAGTCATGTGACTTGTGCTCTGATAAACTTCAATCACTCTTTACTGCAAGTTGGAGTGATATCACCCCCTCCCTTTCCCCCCAGCAGCCAAACAACAGAACAATGGGAAGGTAACCAGATAACGGCTCCCTAACACAAGATAACAGCTGCCTGGTAGATCTAAGAACAGCACTCAATAGTAAAAACCCATGTCCCACTGAGACACATTCAGTTACATTGAGAAGTAAAAACAGCAGCCTGCCAGAAAGCATTTCTCTCCTAAAGTGCAGGCACAAGTCACATGACTGGGGGCAGCTGGGAAATTGACAAAATGTCTAGCCCCATGTCAGATTTTAAAATTGAATATAAAAAAATCTGTTTGCTCTTTTGAGAAATGGATTTCAGTGCAGAATTCTACTGGAGCAGCACTATTAACTGATTCATTTTGAAATTTTTTTTTTTCCCATGACAGTATACCTTTAACTTTCAGTATGTTATAGAATGTCCAATTCCAAGTAGCTGTTCAATTGTTCTTAATTATTTATAGTTTTTGAATGATCTGTCTTCTTCTGACTCTTTCCAGCTTTAAAACAGGGGTCACTGACCCCATCTTAAAACAAATGCCCTGTCAGCCGACAAATATATAGATATTTCTCTTTTTTATTACTCATCTTTCTATTCAGGCCTCTCCTATTCAAATTCCAGTCTTTAATTACAATCAATGCATGGTTGCTATGGTAATATGGACCCTAGCAACCACATTGCTGAAACTGCAAACCGGCGAATAAAAAGCTAAATAACTCAAAAAACACAAATAGTAAAAAATTAAAACCAATTACAAATTGTCTTAGAATATCACTCTCTACATCATACTCAAAGCTAATTTAAAGGGGAGCAACCCCCTCAAAATAAATCAGTAAAAGGATTCTAAGAAGCAAATGAATTAACTTTTCAAGAGAGCCATTGGCTTGTAAGATTTCTTTTGTAAATAAAACACATTCATTATTCATTTTGTTCTGCATTTTCTTTTCAGTGCTGGGATCCAACGCTGCAGATTTGCTGCTGACCAATCAGGACCATCCTCGGCCTCCAGGAATGACAGACAGAAGTCCTTATTCCAGACCCACTCTGGCCAAGGCCTTCCCAGCGCCTCTGATATTTGAACTCTTTTACGGAATAAGATCTTAAAGGTGGAATTGATCAGTTATCGATGACATCATTACTGCACGGAGCTTATGAAATCTCCAGGAATTGATGCAGGAGCAGTTTCCAAACCTTATGTCCCAGCAAAGCTTCAGTTTCCCGTAATGCCTGAGTGCTTACGCCGTGCGTTTCTAGCTCTTTCTGGGCTCCGCATATCTCATATTCGGTTTAAAAGGGTTACTTTGTTGTCTCAGAACGTTTTCCTTTTTTTTTCCCAGTAATATTGATACAGGTCTTGTTTGGGCCCAGATGAAGGTATAAGATACCTGAAAGATTAGATTTCTGTTTTTAATGGAAAAAAGGGTAATTACAGGAACTAGAGGATATATCTATCAGCCTATCAATGTATCTATCTATTCATACATAATACACAAGAGACACAAATTACCTGTACTAAATGTCCATATAAATATCGCTTAGTGATGCCATTGGCTATTCTTGCTCCTTTGTGATGTCACTTGTGCCACACAGCTAAATGAAACCCGTGTTGTATATAAAAATAATATACCCAGTGCTATAAAACATATTATAAGGAACTTGGAGCTCTGTTACTGCTAACAGAGGCAGACGTTTGCCTTTATATGGTTACAGAAGCCCTCAATTACTTTAATATCCTTATCATTTACAGTTGGGGTACATTATCCCTTATAATACATGAGTGATACTCAGAGTTCCCTTTATAAATCAGCCTGCAGCCTTGTGCCTTTATATGGTCACAGAACAACCCCTCAGTGACTTCTAATATCCTTATCATTTACAGTAGGGGGTAAATTATCCCTTATAATACATGAGTGATACACTGAGTTCCCTGTATAACTCAGCCTGCAGCCTTGTGCCTTTATATGGTCACAGCACCCCTCAGTGACTTCTAATATCCTTATCATTTACAGTAGGGGGTACATTGTCCCTTATAATACATGAGTGATACACTGAGTTCCCTGTATAACTCAGCCTGCAGCCTTGTGCCTTTATATGGTCACAGAACCCCTCAGTGACTTCTAATATCCTTATCATTTACAGTAGGGGTACATTGTCCCTTATAATACATGAGTGATACTCAGATTTCCTTGTATAACTCAGCCTGCAGCCTTGTGCCTTTATATGGTCACAGAACAACCCCTCAGTGACTTCTAATATCCTTATCATTTACAGTAGGGGGTAAATTATTCCTTATAATACATGAGTGATACACTGAGTTCCCTGTATAACTCAGCCTGCAGCCTTGTGCCTTTATATGGTCACAGAACCCTTCAGTGACTTCTAATATCCTTATCATTTACAGTAGGGGGTACATTATCCCTAATAATACATGAGTGATACTCAGAGTTCCCTGTATAACGCAACCTGCAGCCTTGTGCCTTTATATGGTCACAGAACAACCCCTCAGTGACTTTTAATATCCTTATAATTTACAGTAGGGGGTACATTATCCCTATATAGTACATGAGTGATACTCAGTGATAGATGATTGTTGTTGAGTTTCTTGCTATCTAAAAATTTGCTATGTAGAAAATCGATTTTTATATAAATATCATTAACATAAAATTGCACTGAAAGTCTTTGTTCCGAGATGATTACAATTGCAGGTATGGGATCCGAATTACGGGAAGGTCGACTCCCAAAGACTTCATTTGAATCAAATAATACATTTTTTTTTAAACGATTTCCTTTTTCTGTGTAATAATAAAACAGTCGCTTGTACTTGATCCCAACTAAGATATAATTAATCCTTATTAGAAGCAAAACCAGCCTATTTGGGTTTATTTAATGTTTACATGATTTTCTAGTAGACTTAAAGTAGGAAGATCCAAATTACGGAAATATCTGTTATCCAGAAACCCCTAGGTCCGAGCATTCTGGATAACAGGTCCCGTACCTGTATTTAAAAAAGCAGCTTAACTCTGACAGATGCCTGTTTTACAATTCAGTTTTATTTCTTTATTTTTTTAATTTCTGATAAAATCTGTATATTTTCAACAGAAGGGTCAATAGGTGTCTTTTATAAGTCTGAACTCAATCAATTTGGCAGGTTTTCACAATTAACATAAACAGGGGGGGATACAATTGCCATATACAAAATAGTAGTTCTGCGTCCTCATTAGCAGCAAACAATTTGCAGGAAAAAAAATTAATTTTCAGCGAATGGAATTATTTGATAAATAGGACATTTCATTTTCCATATGAAGCAATGCTCTATTTTTTTTTTCCCAATGTTGGTGTCGTTTAGAATGAAGGAAAACGTTCTATTCACAGCGGTGATACAAGTGAAAAGCAAACCTTGCACCCAAGGGAGACCACATATTTATCTCACCTATATACTCTTCCCAGCAGCAGATACACATTACTGCCATTTTTTTTTTGCTTTGCATTTCTATAGTGATATTAATGTAAAGGAGCCAGATTAGACCATTTGTGAGGTCTAGGACACAGGGAAGGAACATGTCAGGGGGATTGTCGATGTGCATTTTATATACAAGTCCATATGAGGGTCACCCAAGCAGAACATTACTCCCAAATAAGTTGCTCATGTAGTCACACGGCTGGAACTAGTGGGGTGAGGAATAGGTCAAGGGGTGCATTTATCTCGCCCTTCCCCAGAGAAATAACCATTGTCATCTCCAAAGGTCATTGAAGTTTCCTCATCACTTAATATTAATTATGACAATTGTTGGTGTCCACGCTCTCTCACATGGTTGGCCGCACAGATCTCAGATGAAAGGTTACCATATTTGTTTTAATAGAGTGACCTGTTTATTGGCAGATGCCGGCTGTTGGCCGATGTGGAAGCCATGCATGGAAAGAGAGTCGGGCCAATGATTTGCTCACGGGATTGACTTGCATTATTTTAACTAAGAGGAGTTAATAGCCTCAGAGATCAGAAGGTCACAAAACATCTACAGGTTTCGGAATGGTAGCCAGAAAAATTGAAATCACTGGACTGTGTCGTGCAATGTGCAGCTGCAAAAACTCTGCATCATATGGATTCTATAGGATAAATGGGTGGAAGAAGCATGGGAGAAAAGAATGGGAAGAATTAATAATAATATTATAAATAATAATAATTCCACTGGAAACCTATGCAGAATATTGAAGTAATTGACACTTGGCAGGTTTTTGTGGTGGTGGTGGTCGTAGGGCCCTGCAGCAGGTCATGTAAAAAATATATACCCTGCGGGTTGCAGATAGGATTTTCAGGTGTGCGGCTCTGCGGGTAGTGGGTCTCATCTATGTCCTTTATCTTATATTGTTTATATTTTACTCCTCCCATGTCTGATGATGTCACTTCTGGTTTGTGCCAACCGCACTTCCTGTAAAATGGTGGTCAGTGGGTTGAAGATCAGGGTTGGGTAGAGGGTCCAAGTGGGTGACAATGTGGGTTGAAGGTCGGGGTTGTGGGTTTGGGTCAGGTCTGGGCCGCCACCAGGGGGGCACAGAGGCTACAAATATACTGGGCCTGAAAGGGGGCCTGGCATTGCTGCAGTTTTGGCCGAAAACTGAAATGATTTGCCGAAAACTTGATCAATTCGAGTTTTTGGGTTGGGGACTCAAACTCTCAGAATCTGATTTTTGCCATTCAAGTTTTTTCTCAAGTAAGATACCATTCGAGTTTCAAAGTCATTTGAGTTCATTCGAGGTACAAAAAACTCTTGCCTTTGACCTTTGATAATTAACTCCCTATTATTCTCTTTAAGGGGGTTATTTATCAAAGGTCGAGTTGTTTTTTTCCACAAAAAATTAGATTTTTTTTTTTAGGCTATATTTCAGTCAAAACTCAAATTTTTGGGTAAAACCAATCGATATTTATTATACCCTGAAGCTGGAAATATTTAGAATCCAAAAATACACCATCTAAAACGTATTCGAGTTTTTCACCCCGACTACACTGATTAGAGTTTTTTACATTCAAGTTTTTTCTTAAATTAGAAACCATTTGAGTTCATTCGAGTAGTGATGGGCGAAGTTGCCCCGTTTCACGGAAATTTTACTAATTTACTAATTAGGGTAACGGCAAAAGATTTGTGAAATTCTAATTTTGATGCAAGAGTCAATTTTGATGCTGGCATTAACGTAAATGGGCATCCAAATGATGTTGACAATTTTTTTACGCTATAAAATTTTCGCGGCTGTTTTGCAAATTTATTTGCCGCAAATTCAAGGCCTGGCGAATTCATTCGCTGCAAATTCAAGGCCTGGCGAATTTATTCGCCCATCACTACATTCAAGGTCTAAAAAATCTCACAAACCTCTAAAATTTGACCTTTGATAAATAACCCCCTAAATGTGGCTTATTATTTCAAACACATCATCACTTAGCACCCTCATCATCACTTCTTACTCTAAGTCTTCCCTTTTACGTAGAGTCTCCACAAGCCATTCTACATCCCAAATCTTCCCCATCATCCTTTGTACTTTACCTTCATATGTTTAACTTCTATTAGACACATACCAGTGTGTTCAGCAATTGGTTCACAGTCATTTGTTGCAGTTGGTCACACTGCAATTTAGAATAAATATATATATATACAGTATGTACATGTGCCATTTGTATTGAGTCTCTGCGGGATCCAGTTGACTTTTATAAAATACACAAAAGAGAAGACGAAGAGATCATTCTGTGTAAAAGGCGTTTAGGGCATTTTTTCATATGTGATGTCAATAGCCTTTTAAGAAGTTTAGTTGCTGGAAGTGACCCCATATTGTGAGTTAATATATTGGCTGAAAGCAGAAGGGTTCATCAGGATCATCTCTACTTGTGGTCTGTGCCCAAGGCTCTGGCCTATTAAGACATAGTTATTATAATCACTGAAATGACACAAGATAAATCATTAGCCTACAAAGTCAAAAAATAGCTCCTTTTGTGGATATAATGTTCACGTTCTGGATATATAGAAACTAGAAAACACTTTTCCTAACAATCTGATATTATCTAACACAAGGTCTTTTGTAAGGCCAATGTATTATTTTTTATCTTCAATAATAGTCCAAAAACAGACCTGGACCCTTTAAAATAACATTTGTGGGTACGAAAACTGTGGTAAAATGCAAAAGGCATCTCATTTTTATCAGCCATTATTGTAGAGAAGGTGCCTATAGTAACAGTGGGACAATAGTCTCTGGGAAGGGAGTGTGACTGTGGGATAGCAGGTATAGTAGGGAGAGATGGTGCCTATAGTAACAGTGGATAATAGTCTCTGGGAAGGGAGTGTGACTGTGGGATAGCAGGTATAGTAGGGAGAGATGTGTCTATAGTAACAGTGGGACAATAGTCTCTGGGAAGGGAGTGTGACTGTGGGATAGCAGGTATAGTAGGGAGAGATGGTGCCTATAGTAACAGTGGATAATAGTCTCTGGGAAGGGAGTGTGACTGTGGGATAGCAGGTATAGTAGGGAGAGATGTGTCTATAGTAACAGTGGGACAATAGTCTCTGGGAAGGGAGTGTGACTGTGGGATAGCAGGTATAGTAGGGAGAGATGGTGCCTATAGTAACAGTGGGATAATAGTCTCTGGGAAGGGAGTGTGACTGTGGGATAGCAGGTATAGTAGGGAGAGATGGTGTCTATAGTATCAGTGGGACAATAGTCTCTGGGCAGGGAGTGTGACTGTGGGATAGCAGGTATAGTAGGGAGAGATGGTGCCTATAGTAACAGTGGGACAATAGTCTCTGGGAAGGGAGTGTGACTGTAGGATAGCAGGTATAGTAGGGAGAGATGGTGTCTATAGTAACAGACAGTGGATAATAGTCTCTGGGAAGGGAGTGTGACTGTGGGATAGCAGATATAGTAGGGAGAGATGGTGCCTATAGTAACAGTGGATAATAGTCTCTGGGAAGGGAGTGTGACTGTGGGATAGCAGTTATAGTAGGGAGAGATGGTGCCTATAGTAACAGTGGGATAATAGTCTCTGGGAAGGGAGTGTGACTGTGGGATAGCAGGTATAGTAGGGAGAGATGGTGCCTATAGTAACAGTGGGATAATAGTCTCTGGGAAGGGAGTGTGACTGTGGGATAGCAGGTATAGTAGGGAAAGATGGTGCCTATAGTAACAGTGGATAATAGTCTCTGGGAAGGGAGTGTGAATGTGGGATAGCAGGTATAGTAGGTATAGTAGGGAGAGATGGTGCCTATAGTAACAGTGGAGATAATAGTCTCTGGGAAGGGAGTGTGACTGTGGGATAGCAGGTATAGTAGGGAGAGATGGTACCTATAGTAACAGTGGATAATAGTTTCTGGGAAGGGAGTGTGACTGTGGGATAGCAGGTATATCAGTGAGAGATGGTGTCTATAGTAACAGTGGGATAATAGTCTCTGGGAAGGGAGTGTGACTGTGGGATAGCAGGTATAGTAGGGAGAGATGGTGCCTATAGTAACAGTGGAGATAATAGTCTCTGGGAAGGGAGTGTGACTGTGGCATAGCAGGTATAGTAGGGAGAGATGGTGTCTATAGTAACAGTGGATAATAGTCTCTGGGAAGGGAGTGTGACTGTGGGATAGCAGGTATAGTAGGGAGAGATGGTGTCTATAGTAACAGTGGATAATAGTCTCTGGGAAGGGAGTGTGACTGTGGGATAGCAGGTATAGTAGGGAGAGATGGTGCCTATAGCAACAGTGGATAATAGTCTCTGGGAAGGGAGTGTGACTGTGGGATAGCAGGTATAGTAGGGAGAGATGGTGCCTATAGTAACAGTGGGATAATAGTCTCTGGGAAGGGAGTGTGACTGTGGGATAGCAGGTATAGTAGGGAGAGATGGTGCCTATAGCAACAGTGGATAATAGTCTCTGGGAAGGGACTGTGGCTGTGGGATAGCAGGTATAGTAGGGAGAGATGGTGTCTATAGTAACAGTGGATAATAGTCTCTGGGAAGGGAGTGTGACTGTGGGATAACAGGTATAGTAGGGAGAGATGGTGTCTATAGTAACAGTGGGATAATAGTCTCTGGGAAGGGAGTGTGACTGTCGGATAGCAGGTATAGTAGGGAGAGATGGTGCCTATAGTAACAGTGGGATAATAGTCTCTGGGAAGGGAGTGTGACTGTGGGATAGCAGGTATAGTAGGGAGAGATGGTGCCTATAGTAACATTGGATAATAGTCTCTGGGAAGGGAGTATGACTGTGGGATAGCAGGTATAGTAGGGAGAGATGGTGCCTATAGTAACAGTGGGATAATAGTCTCTGGGAAGGGAGTGTGACTGTGGGATAGCAGGTATAGTAGGGAGAGATGGTGTCTATAGTAACAGTGGGATAATAGTCTCTGGGAAGGGAGTGTGACTGTGGGATAGCAGGTATAGTAGGGAGAGATGGTGCCTATAGTAACAGTGGGATAATAGTCTCTGGGAAGGGAGTGTGACTGTGGGATAGCAGGTATAGTAGGGAGAGATGGTGCCTATAGTAACATTGGATAATAGTCTCTGGGAAGGGAGTATGACTGTGGGATAGCAGGTATAGTAGGGAGAGATGGTGCCTATAGTAACAGTGGGATAATAGTCTCTGGGAAGGGAGTGTGACTGTGGGATAGCAGGTATAGTAAGTGAGAGAGGGTGGCCTATAGTAACAGTGGATAATAGTCTCTGGGAAAGGGAGTGTGACTGTGGGATAGCAGGTATAGTAGGGAGAGATGGTGTCTATAGTAACAGTGGATAATAGTCTCTGGGAAGGGAGTGTGACTGTGGATAGCAGGTATAGAAGGGAGAGATGGTGTCTATAGTAACAGTGGGATAATAGTCTCTGGGAAGGGAGTGTGACTGTGGGATAGCAGGTATAGTAGGGAGAGATGGTGCCCTATAGTAAACAGTGGGGATAATAGTCCTCTGGGAAGGGAGTGTGACTGTTGGGGATAGCAGGTTATAGTAGGGAGAGATGGTGCCTATAGTAACAGTTGGGATAATAGTCTCTGGGAAGGGAGTGTGACTGTGGGATAGCAGGTTATAGTAGGGAGAGATGGTGCCTATAGTAACATTGGGATAATAGTCTCTGGGAAGGGAGTGTGACTGTGGGATAGCAGGTATAGTAGGGAGAGATGGTGCTATAGTAACAGTGGGATAATAGTCTCTGGGAAGGGAGTGTGACTGTGGGATAGCAGGTATAGTAGGGCAGAGATGGTGCCTATAGTAAACAGTGGATAATAGTCTCTGGGAAGGGAGTGTGACTGTGGGATAGCAGGTATAGTAGGGAGAGATGGTGCCTATAGTAACAGTGGATAATAGTCTCTGGGAAGGGAGTGTGATAGCAGGTATAGTAGGGAGAGATGGTGTCTATATAGTAACAGTGGGATAATAGTCTCTGGGAAGGGTGTGACTGTGTATAGTAGGGAGAGATGGTGCCTATAGTAACAGTGGATAATAGTCTCTGGGAAGGGAGTGTGACTGTGGGATAGCAGGTATAGTAGGGAGAGATGGTGCCTATAGTAACAGTGGGATAATAGTCTCTGGGAAGGGAGTGTGACTGTGGGATAGCAGGTATAGTAGGGAGAGATGGTGCCTATAGTAACAGTGGATAATAGTCTCTGGGAAGGGAGTGTGCTGTGGGATAGCAGGTATAGTAGGGAGAGATGGTGCCTATAGTAACAGTGGATAATAGTCTCTGGGAAGGGAGTGTGACTGTGGGATAGCAGGTATTAGTAGGAGAGATGGTGCTATAGTAACAGTGGGATAATAGTCTCTGGGAAGGGAGTGTGACTGTGGGATAGCAGGTATAGTAGGGAGAGATGGTGCTATAGTAACAGTGGATAATAGTCTCTGGGAAGGGAGTGTGACTGTGGGATAGCAGGTATAGTAGGGAGAGATGGTGCCTATAGTAACAGTTGGGATAATAGTCTCTGGGAGGGAGTGTGACTGTGGGATAGCAGGTATAGTAGGGAGAGATGTGCTATAGTAACAGTGGATAATAGTCTCTGGGAAGGGAGTGTGACTGTGGGATAGCAGGTATAGTAGGAGAGATGGTGCCTATAGTAACAGTGGGATAATAGTCTCTGGGAAGGGAGTGTGACTGTGGGATAGCAGGTATAGTAGGGAGAGATGGTGTCTATAGTAACAGTGGATAATAGTCTCTGGGAAGGGAGTGTGACTGGGGATAGCAGGTATAGTAGGGAGAGATGGTGCCTATAGTAACAGTGGATAATAGTCTCTGGGAAGCGAGTGTGACTGTGGGATAGCAGTGTATAGTAGGGAGAGATTGGTGCCTATAGTAACAGTGGCGATAATAGTCTCTGGGAAGGGAGTGTGACTGTGCGGATAGCAGGTATAGTAGGAGAGATGGTGCCTATAGTAACAGTGGGATAATAGTCTCTGGGAAGGGAGTGTGACTGTGGCGATAGCAGGTATAGTAGGGAGAGATGGTGCCTATAGTAACAGTGGATAATAGTCTCTGGGCAAGGGAGTGTGATTGTGGGCATAGCAGGTATAGTAGAGAGAGATGGTGTCTATAGTAACAGTGGCATAATAGCTCCTCTGGGAAGGGAGTGCTGACTGTGGCGATAGCAGGTTATAGGTAGAGAGAGATGGTGTCTATAGTAACAGTGGATAATAGTCTCTGGGAGCGGAGTGTGACTGTGGCGATAGCAGGTATAGTAAGGGAGAGCATGGTGCCTATAGTAACAGTGCGATAATAGTCTCTGGGAAGGGAGTGTGACTGTGGCGATAGCAGTATCAGTAGGAGAGATGCCGTGCCTATAGTAACAGTGGATAATAGTCTCTGCGAAGGGTGTCGTGGACTGTGGGATAGCAGGTATAGTAGGGGAGAGATGCCGTGCCTATAGTAACAGTGGATAAATAGTCTCTGGGAAGGCAGTGGGTGACTGTGGCATAGCAGGTATAGTAGGAGAGATGGCTGCCATAGTAACAGTGGATAATAGTCTCTGGGAAGGGAGTGTGACTGTGCGATAGCAGCGTATAGTAGGAGAGATGGTGCCTATAGTAACAGTGGATAATAGTCTCTGGGAAGCGTGTGTGTGACTGTGGGATAGCAGGTATAGTAGGAGAGATGGTGCCTATAAGTAACAGTGGATAATAGTCTCTGGAAGGGATGTGTGACTGCTGGGATAGCAGGTATAGTAGGGAGAGATGGTGCCTATAGTAACAGTGGATAATAGTCTCTGGGAAGGGAGTGTGACTGTGGGATAAGCAGGTATAGTTAGGGGAGAGATGGTGCCTATAGTAACAGTGGATAATAGTCTCTGGGAAGGGTTGATGGACTGTGGGATAGCAGGTATAGTAGGGAGAGATGGTGCCTATAGTAACAGTGGATAATAGTCTCTGGGAAGGGAGTGTGACTGTGGGATAGCAGGTATAGTAGGGAGAGATGGTGCGTGAAGTAGCAAAATGAATACACATACAACCATATATCTCCGAATTGTACTCACAAGACTCAAAGTTTTATTGAGATCTCAGAGTAACCCCCTTCTACAAGTGGCCAAAGTACTAAATAGAGTGTCATGTTGTATCTTCCCTCATGGACAGGTGTTTTGTTCTCAATGGGAATAGTGGCCTTTGGGAAGGGACTGTGGCTATAGGCTGCCAGTCGTAGTGGACTCACAAATAGAATTTAATCACATATTCACAGTTGTGTGTTAGATTTATATCATTTCTATTCTTGTTTAAGAGGTTAAAATTCATATAAATATTTTCAGACATCTGGGATGTACAGAGGGATAAGGTGCAAGACCTGAGAGAGGAAATCTGAATTCAGCAGCTTAGTCCGTCTGTCAAACATTTAGTGCAGGCGAGTTGATTGTTGGGAGCCGGGCAGAGCTCTAGGCCTTTTGTCATGTTAACAGCGGCCGATCAATGGCTTGAGGTCAGGACTTGTAATGTAGGTGGAAGCTTGGAGTGAAAAAAAAGTCTCAAAGATTCATTTTTTCTCGTCTGGTAACACTACGGTCACTTATTTTTTTTCTCAGCCTCTGCTGTTCTAAAGTGGATATTGATCAGTGCTTTAATGCAAACCTGTCAAATTAATTTTGCCCAGCCGGGATATGACTGGTCCAAAATTGCCTGTGCATCTGCTCTCTGTAGCAAGCCTATGAATTTTAATCACGCTTACAATAGGCTGCTGGCTTTTTTTTGTTGGAAACATGAATAGGAAAGGTTTAAACTGTAAATTCCATGGAATGATGCCGCTTTGTTCTTTCCCAAGCTCATGTGGCCTGGGTCAAAGAAATTATTAGGTCTGTTTGGAAGATGCAGGAAATTTTCCTAAAGATATTGCCAGCGGCTGGGAGAGAAAAAAATTATGCAGGAAACCTATTTCCCTTTCTCTGTACCAATCAGGAAGCCAAATACTAACAGGTATTTACAATTAGTTTTTTTCATAAAAAACAAATATGTAAGCCACTGTCCTATGTATTGACTGGATGAAGCTTTTATATAGGGTATGTGAAGGAATTAAAGGGATACTGTCATGGGAAAAAGCATTTTTTTCTAAATGAATCAGTTAATAGTGCTGCTCCAGCAGAGTTCTGCACTGAAATCCATTTCTCAAAAGAGCAAACAGATATTTTTATATTTAATTTTGAAATCTGACATGGGGCAACAACACTCAATAGTAAAAACCCATGTCCCACTGAGACACATTCAGTTGCATTGAGAAGGAAAAACAGCAGCCTGCCAGAAAGCATTTCTCTCCTAAAGTGCAGGCAGAAGTCACATGACCAGGGGCAGCTGGGAAATTAACAAAATGTCTAGCCCCATGTCAGATTTCAAAATTGAATATAAAAAAATCTGTTTGCTCTTTTGAGAAATGGATTTCAGTGCAGAATTCTGCTGGAGCAGCACTATTAACTGATGTGTTTTGAAAAAAACATGTTTTCTGATGACAGGATCCCTTTAATGATCCTTAATGCTAGAAAATAAATGTATTCCTTTGGGAAGGGATGTGGTCCCATATCCTCAGGGGTAGCTCCTGTTTCATAGTCTATGTCAGTGATCCCCAACCAGTGGTTTGCGAGCAACATGTTACTTCAACCTCTTGGATGTTGCTCTCAGTAGCCTCAAAGTAGGGATGCACCGAATCCAGGATTCGGTTTAGGATTCGGCCAGGATTCGGCCTTTTTCAACAGGATTCGGGTTCGGCCAAATCCTTCTGCCCGGCCGAACTGAATCTGAATCCTAATTTGCATATGCAAATTAGGGGCAAAGAGGGAAATCATGTGACTTTTTGTCACAAAACAAGGAAGTAAAAAATGTTTTCCACTTCTATATGCAAATTAGGATTTGGTTCTGTATTCAGCCGAATCTTTTGTGAAGGATTCAGGGGTTCAGCCGAATTCAAAATAGGGGATTCGGTGCATCCCTACCTCAAAGCAGGTGCTTATTTTCGAATTCCTGGTTTGGAGGCAAGTTTTGCTTGAATAAAAACCAGGTGTACTGCCAAATATCAGGTAACATTTTCATGCTTGTGTTGCTCCCCAACTTTTTTTTACATCTGAATGGGTAGAAAAGGTTGGGGCCCCTGGTCTATATAAAGGGAAGGAGGACATGTTTATGTGTCTTTTGACTCCACCTGGTGCCAAGGGTGGGTGTGCTGGGGAGCCTGAGGAAGTAGGCCTCAGAAAATGCTTAGTGCCCAAATGGCAGGGGTTCCCAACCTTTTTTACCTGTGAGCCACATTCAAATACAAAAATGTATTTAATGTTATTTTCTTTTGAAAAATAGCATGCTATTGTGTCAATTTTAACATGTTTTAAGAGTCTGAATGGTATGAGCTGTCATATTTATTTTAAACATAAATACAAAAAAAGCTGGAGAGCAACACAAGTATATAAAAAGTTCCTGGGGCGCCAAATAGCCCCTATGTGGACTGGCAGCCTACAGGTGTCCATGTTTGGCAGGACACATGGTTTTATGCAACTAAAGCTTGACTTCAAGACAGAAATTCAAAAATAAGCATTTGCTTTGAGGCCTGGGAGCAATATCCAAGGGGTTGGTGAGCAACATGTTGATCATGAACCCCCTGGTTGGGGATAACTGCTCTATGAGTTATAGGCAGGCCTGGATTTGTGGAGAGGCCTCAAAGGCCCAGAATTTTAGGGGGGCAGCATGCTGCCCAAACATACCTGCATTGGTTCAGAAGCACTGGGGATTCACAGGAGATATACAATAGTTTTTAAAGTTTCCTGTGCACCAATCTCCAGTACTCCAGACCCAATGCTGAAATTTGCACTTGTGCACAAAGGAAGGGGAGGGGGTGGGGGCGATGAACGGCAGCAGGACTAGGGGCGTCTGCTATATAAATCCAGCCCTGGTTACAGGGTGAGCTAGTAAGAGCTGCTTTGTACTCCACCGAGGAGAATTAGTAGAATTGTAGGTGTTCAATTGTGAAGGACTCAAAGAAATCTGTAATCCCATTGAGAAATTCTGATACAGAACTTGTCTATGGTGTGATTGGTGTACAAAGGAAGTAGTTTCTGTCCAATAAATTTGCTGTTCTTGTTTACAAAACACTAGTGGCCAAGTTTCTTCATGAAAGTGATTGAGCTGAGGGCTATAGTGGAGAATGAAGATACTTCTTCCAATGCTTTGCAGGGCCTAGCAGAGGTGAGACGTATCAATGTAATGGCGCACAGCCTAGGAAAAAAATGTTACATATATTTTTAGCAAGCCATTTGAGCCATATGACCTGCATACAATGGCTACAACATAGGCCACTCAAAATACACCCAGTACACACCATGACACCCCTGCTATGCTTCAAACTCCCAAAAACTGTTTTATAAGCTCCAGGCCTCTAATTTAGGACTGAACTCTAGACTGAAACAGTTGGGATACACAGAGATAAAGTAGAAGTCAACAATGACTTGGGGTTTCCAACCTGTTGCTCCACAGCCATTCCCAAGATGTTGCAGCTGCTACTAATACATTGATTACATAGCTAGTGACGACCATCTCTTTAAGTCAATGCAAATACTTTTCTTCTGATCTATAGCCAAAGCCACCAGAGATGAGTTGTAATATATTAAGAACAAGCACCAGTCCCACTCAATATGAATGTATGAGATGTATCAGCTGTTGTTTATCTTCGGGAAACCTTGAACATCATCATATTAACATATGTCAAGGGGCAGTTTGAATATACAAAGGACCACAATGAAATCCATGCTAAGTAAAACTAAAATTATTTTTTTTGGCGGCTGATATATTTGTTGTGTTTATATACTATACTCTCTATTCCCAAGATCTACTCAAGGGACAAGCAGCTATATGACAACATTCAAGAAATTTACTGCTTTCTCCAAAAAAGAAAATACCACAATCCAACCCAACAGATGTCAGTCCTTATAAAAGAAAGATTTGGTGCCGGGTGAAATTTTTTTTCTAAACCACAAAACACAATTTCAAAATGAAGTGGTCGAGTCTCCCAGTAAATCAAATGCTTCAATCCAGGTGAGGTGACGGGAGGAAAAGGGGAAAAAAAAATAAAAAGAGAAAGAAATGAGAAAATCAATGTTTGTTCCACCATAAAATAAAGCGAGATTTATACATTGCGGGTCCTACGATATCCCTCCCTAGATTTAAAGCGATAGCACAAGGCTAGGATAATGAAAATGAAGCATGTGAGCTATGAAATGTAACAACGTTGTCCTACAGCTTGTTGCAAGTCCAATAGAATCCATCTTCAATAAAATGATAAAACAATTTGGATGCCTGAGCTTATATGGATGCCACATATATTTTAGTGCTCTGTTAATGCCATTGGCTACTTGTTCTATTAACTCTATCCCTATGAATATTCTTCTGATCTGATTGGCTACAGGTTGTTCTAAGTTTAGATATTCTGCATAGCTATAGGTCATTCTGGTACAGGTATTTTTGTTCTGATCTGATTGGCTAAAGGGTGAATGTTGTATGGTTCTAATTGGATAAAGGTTGCTTAACCTACAGTCTAACTGGCTGCAAAATGTTGTAGCCATGTGATTTTTTTAATATTCTAATTGGCTACTTTTTAAGCCCTGTAAAATATCTAAAGCTCTGCATTAGGCTGGTGTAGCCCCAGGGCCGGATTTCTAAACTGGATGCCCCCAGGCTAGCTGTAACAATGCCGCTTACTCAACCGCTTGGCAACCCAGCAACTCAAAGCACCCTGTCTCCTGCTCACGCATGTACACCCACCTGGCAGCCCAATACTCTTGTCTTCCATACAGGCACACCCACTACTCTGGCATGCCACTCCTAATTTTGTGCAGCCCTAGGTCTGGGGCTTTGAGGCCTTTCCACAAATCTGGGCCTGTGTAGCCCTGTAAATTCATTGGATACCTGTTGGATTAGCGATGCTATGACCATAGAAACCAACTATCCCATGAGGGTCCATGTTACCATTTAGCGTAAGAAGGAATTTAAGTTTCAAATCCAGAACTGGATCATTATGAGCCTTGTGACCTGGGCTCTTTGACATCTCTGTATGTCTGTTTACAGGTTCATCTGCCCAGTAAACTTTCTAATGCTCAGATTGGATACAGGTTTTTATAGACATGTGAAAGCTCTAATTACAGTTATGAAACCTGTTATCCACAGGCCCAGATTTGTGGAAAGACCACCAAGGCCAGGCCTAGGGCAGCAGGATTTTAGGGGTGCTGCCCAACCACACCCACATTGGTAAAAAAACTCTGGGGATGCGCAGGAGATACAATCATTTTTAAAGGGGAGGGGACAGGGGCGACGACCGGCAGTGGGCCTAGGGGCGTCCACTATGTAAATCTGGCCCTGGTTATCCAGAATGCTCAGGATCTGGGGTTTACTGAATAATGGATCTTTCTTACTAGACATCATGTAAACATTAAATAAACTCAATAGGCTGGTTTTGATTCCAATAAGGATTAAGTATATCTTAGTTGGGATCAAGTACAAGCTACTGTTTTATTAATAAAGAGAAAAAGGAAATTATGTTTAAAAATTTTGATTATTTGGATAAAGTGGAGTCTATGGGAAAAGGCTTTTCTATAATTTGGGACTTTCTGGTTTCTGGATAACAGAGCCCATACCTGTATTCTAGCCATGTAAATGTCCAAATGCTTTGATCGGCTCCAAGTTGGCCGAGGCTTATGACTGTGCTCACACAAGAGTATGTCAGGACACCTACATGACTATAAGCTTAACTTTTAATAATGGCATAGTAAATTTCCACATACATATGTTATCAGAGGATAGGTAATGATATACTTAGTCATGGGACTACTGTATCTGTCAGAAATAGGGAAGGGTCCTTACCTAAGCCTACCCTGTCTTCATGGAGTCTACAATACCTTTTTAAAAGGAGAAGAAAAGGTCCATGATGGGTGCTAAAGGGCTGTGGTTGCCTTGGGCTGGTACAGAAGCACAAAACATAATGTACAACATTTCTACCTACTTCTTTAGTTAAGCTTTAGTTCTCCCAAGGCAGCTCTGTCCTTTACACTCTGCATCCGCTCCCTGTCCTACACATTGGAATAGGGGACAGATAGGGGGGCAGAAGGGAGGACGAATAGGTGCCTCCCCTACTTCTATGGCTGCTAAATGCAGGCAGAGCTGTATTCATACATGTTCATGTGCAGATCCTTATGCTCTATTCTGGAGAGCAAAGAACTGTGTCTCTTCCATGGGGCAGCGTGAAAATGGCAAAAACCTAGTGGCATGCTCCTGTTTTTGCACTTTCCACCCATGAGTGATAAAATGACCCCTATAGTCATCGGGGTCATTGACCCAACCAATACAGAAGTGGTTTGCATGAGCGCTCAGAAGCCAATTAATCTGCTTTTTGGTTGCTTGGGTTTCTAGCCCAAATATGTTTAAAGAGTGGCAGCCCCTTGTTCTTCCAGAGAGAGATTCATGTGACTCAAAACAAGAAATAATCTAAAAATAAATCAGTAAAGTACAAATAAACTGAGAGCAGCTTCAGAGAGCATCTCCCTGCACTTTTAATCGACTTTGCCTGAATAACAAAGGCACTTTTATGACCCCTCTGATGCATTTCCAATGAGTATACAGCCCGTGGCACTTTTTCTTAATGTATTAAAATCCCATATAAGAGTTGCAGCAGCCTGTTAAAGATTGGCCTCACACACTGAGAATCACTGAGCTGAATATCTGAAGGGAATCCATTACTCTTGATGCCAAATTAATTGTGGATATTGGGTAGCATGAATAATACACATGCAATTATAGCCCCCTGACAGCTCTGCAAATGGACCTACTAGGTGACGTTCCTGCTCAGGATGGTCCAACTTAAAAATTAGGTGGAAAAAGTCAGAATCTTTCATGCATCAGCTAATTCTATTCTAGGCACTTATTATAGGGAATGGCTATTAGCATTGGGGACCTCATCTGCCGCTCAACCCAGTCGGTCATTGCTTTGGTTGTTGAACTAAAGCCTTAATCACATTTCAAAAACATTTTATGTATGTGATCCTGGTGGATTTGTGGAGCCACACAGTCATGTGCACTAGTCAGCTGTCCAAATCTCCTATATTTTATGATCCACCATTGGTGAAAAGTTTTAACAAACACTGGAATCTGGTAGGACTCCTTCGGACAGGGCCCTTGTTACTTCTTATATAAATCATAATACTAAGGCAATGGTATATCTATACAGGCATGGGACCTGCTATCCAGAATGGCTTGGACTAGTGATGGGCCAATAAATTCGGCAGGCGCGAAGTCGCGGTGAATCTCCACCGTCGAATAAATTCACCAAACTTCAACAAAGATTTGGGCGTGAATCAGATTAGTCACGTGTATAAAAATTGTCACACGACAAAATTAATCGGACGCCCATTGACTTTAATGCATTTGGACAAAATAGTCGCATGTATAAAAATTGACGCGGCCGCCAAAATTGTCACACGTCAAAATTATTTTGCTTTTCGCGAATATTTTGCCGTTTTGTGAATTTCTCGCGACAAATTTGCCCATCACTACTCAGGACCTGTGGTTTTCCAGATGGATCTTTCCCTAATTTGGATCTTCATACCTTAAGTCTAACAGAAAATCATATAAACATGAAATAAACCCAATAGGCTGGTTTTCCTTCCAATAAGGATTAATTATATCTTAGTTGGGATCAAGTACAAGCCAGTGTTTTATTATTACACAGAAAAAGGAAATCATTTTTAAGAATTTTTAAGAATTTGTATTATTTGGATAGAATGGAGTCTATGGAGTTTCCTGGTTGGCCTTTGATCTCTTACACAAGTCTTGTTGGGTTTGTTGCTCTAGGAAGAAGTAATAGCGTGGCAGTGAAACTATTGAAGGTAGGATCTGGGTTCAGTTCCCAGTGATGACAATTAGCTAACTCGACTGGGCCAATTTATGAAAGTCTCACCGAATCATACTTTTTAATGCAAATTAATTTTCCTTATAGTTAGTTAAGCCATTATTGTAAAAAACATAAAATCTATGAATACAAAAGTATAGCAGGTAAAAGCTGTCAAGGTCATGTAGAAGTCAATGTAAGTTCCCTTTCTCTTCTTGCAAAGATCAGTCTTTCATTCATGGTTTTAGAAGTTTTTGGAGATCAAAACCTTCATTGTCATACGAAATTTCATGAAAAATTCAGGGATTTTGAATTTTTTCGTCAACTATTTTGATTTCTACTTCTTTTATTCTTATCTTTTAATAACTTTCAGGGCATTTGTGGTTTTTAGAGAAATAGAGTTTAATTGTGGTTCTAATATAACTTATATTCAACCTTTAGTAAATGGGCCTCCTCGTTGTCTTTTAATAACTAAATTCCACTTTATCTCAGACTTTCTGTTTTCAACTTAAACCTCCAGGGCTAGGGCTTGAGCATGCTCAGTTTGCTCCTCTCTCGCCCTCCCCTCCCTGCTGTAATCTGAGCCCAGAGCTATAAGTGAGCATGAAGAGACTCAGGCAGGAAGTGATGTCACACCAAGCTAATATGGCAGCTGCTATCCTAAACAAACAGAGAGCTCCTAGAACTGTTTAGTCAGGTATGGTAAAGCATTCTACAGAATAAATATAGCATTCTAGTGATATATACTAGTGACAATAAACTGCCTCGGTAGCTTTCCTTCTCCTTTAAACTATAATTAATAATAACTACAATATGAACAATGCATTAAAAATGGTCATATATTATCCATGTTACTGTAATTTATACAATGTAGGGGCAGATTTATCAAGGGTCAAAGTGAAAATTAAAAGTAAAAGTAAAAAAAACATCACATTTCGAGCTATTTTTGTGTACGTTTTGTGAAAAAAATGAGAAAATTTTAATATCGAAATTTATCATGTACTGACTCTTTCTTTAAAACTTCGACCCACCATTCGCCATCTAAAACCTGCCGAATTGCTGTTTTAGCCTACGGGGGACCTCCTTCAGGGGTCCCCAACCTTTTTCACTCGTGAGCAACATTCAGATGTAAAAAGTGTTGGGGAGCAACGCAGGCATGAAAAATTTTCCTGGTTGGTGCCAAATAAGGGCTGCGATTGGCTATTGGTAGTCCCTATGTGGACTGGCAGCCTACAGGAGGTTCTGGTTGGCATTACATCTGGTTTTTATACAACCAAAACTTGCCTCCAAGCTAGAAATTCAAAAACAAGCTCTTGCTTTGATGCCACTGGGAGCAACATCCAAGGGGTTGGAGAGCAACAAGTTGCTCACGAGCCACTGGTTGGAGATCACTGTCCTAGAACATATATGGAGTCATTGATGGACTTTGAAAAATCGAAGTTTTTTTGATAATCCTTCGAACCGTCTTCAATCGAATTCGATCTTGCTTCGAATCGAACAATCGAATACAGCCTATTCACCCTCGGTAAAAAAACCTTCAATTTTTTTAATACATTTTGGTTGGTCTTTATTTATTCAAATTAGAAGTTATGGGAGTTCAAAAAAACTCCCACTACTTCGAAATTCAACCCTTGATAAATCTGCCCTTAATGAACCGATCCAAATGCATATGTTTTAGACCCGAAAGATCATACGATCATTTAATTGTCTAAAAAATAGTCCGAAAAATAACTAAAAATGTCCATGGGGCACATTTACTTAGCTTTCTAATGATATTTTTGGCTACTTCGACCATCGAATTGGCTACTTCGACCTTCGACTACGACTTCGAATCGAACAATTCAAAGTAAAAATCGTTCGACTATTTGATAGTCGAAGTACTGTCTCTTTAAAAAAAACTTCGACCCCCTACTTCGCCACCTAAAACCTACCGAGGTGCAATGTTAGCCTATAGGGAAGGTCCCCATAGGCTTCCTAACAATTTTCTGATCGAAGGAAAATCGTTCGATCGACGGATTAAAATCCTTCGAATCGCTAAATCCGAAGGATTTAATCGTTCCATCGAACGATTTTTCCTTCGATCGCTCGATTGTAGGGAATGCAGTAAATCCTCCGACTTCGATATTCGAAGTCGAAGGATTTTACTTTGACGGCCGAATATCGAGGGTTAAATAACCCTCGATATTCGACCCTAAGTAAATGTGCCCCCATGTGTCTGAACTTGAGAAAAAGCACTGTCTCTTCCTCTAAATGAAGCTCACCTCCATGTAACACATAGGCATAGGAAGGCTTATCGAGTGCTTAGAATGGCTACAGATGGTTTTTCACAAAGAGGATTTTTCTTTAGATGAATTCAGAGGTGGTCTCGCCTCATTAGTCATTATCTGGCCATTTGCACAGCCAGGGTGATAAATCAAGGTGAGATGTTTCTGTGTTTACTAGTGATGTTCCTACTTCTTAAAAGCTGTTTATAAGGTTTTATAAGTCAAGGTGGATGAACACCAATATGAGTCAATCACCGTATGCCCTCAAGCCTAAATCCGGGAACATTTAAGTTCTAAATGTTTTCTCTGTGTTTTGCACTAGACTCAAGCTCTGAGACAACTGCTATGACTATGTCATAAATACCGGTGTATAAATATTCATCCTAGTCATCTCAATCATTCTACAGTCACTGCTCTTTAGATTTCAATACATAGGTTACAAAGGAAACATTTCTCAGCTTAGTATAGTATTGTTTTATATATATATATATATATAGATGCAAACGCTCGCACTCTGAGCCAGTCGCAAAATTCGTTCGGGTGCAGGGTCAAATATTTAATACAAAGTTCCAAAGGACCCGCACTCTGGTTTCCGTGAAAATATTTAGATTTTATTCATACTAGTGCCTCTATATATATATATATATCGCATCTCACATTGAGCCCATTTTCATCAAAATTATTACCATTATTTCTTTTCGCAATTATATTTTTCCTCTGTACTAATAAAACAGCACCTTGTATTTGATCCCAACAAAGATTTAATCCTTATTGGAGGCAAAACAATTATATAAGTTTAATAAATGTTTAAAGGGATACTGTCATGGGAAAAAAATTTTTTTCAAAATGAATCAGTTAATAGTGCTACTCCAGTAGAATTCTGCACTGAAATCCTTTTCTCAAAAGAGCAAACAGATTTTTTTATATTCAATTTTGAAATCTGACATGGGGCTAGACATTTTGTCAATTTCCCAGCTGCCCCTGGTCATGTGACTTCTGCCTGCACTTCAGGAGAGAAATGCTTTCTGGCAGGCTGCTGTTTTTCCTTCTCAATGTAACTGAATGTGTCTCAGTGGGACCTGGATTACTATTGAGTGTTGTTCTTAGATCTACCAGGCAGCTGTTATCTTGTGTTATGGGCTGCTATCTGGTTACCTTCCCATTGTTCTTTTGTTTGGCTGCTGGGGGGGGGAAAGGGAGGGGGTGATATCACTCCAACTTGCAGTACAGCAGTAAAGAGTGATTGAAGTTTATCAGAGCACAAGTCACATGACCAGGGGCAGCTGGGAAATTGACAATATGTCTAGCCCCATGTCAGATTTCAAAATTGAATATAAAAAAATCTGTTTGCTCTTTTGAGAAATGGATTTCAGTGCAGAATTCTGCTGGAGCAGCACTATTAACTGATTCATTTTGAAAAAAAAAATTTTTCCCATGACAGTATCCCTTTAACTGATTTTTCAGTTGATTTAAGGTATAAAGATCCAGAAAAAATGGAAAGATAGCTAATCCGGAAAGATTCCATACCCCTATAAGCATCTTTTTGTAGTGTCACCAACGAAGCAGATGTTGTAATAGTTTCACCCAAACTCATGTGCTGAAAGATGCCGAAAAAAGTTCAAACATAGAGATTCATTATATGGTTTAAAATTTCAATATGTGCTATTTTCTCAATCAAGAAACGTATATAAATGACAAATTATTGTGGGTGGAGGCAAGCAACAGAATCAAGGGGAAGATGTTGGAAGGGTTTATTTCCCTTTTCATTGAACTTTTAGGCTTTACACATTTTAGGCTTTACAATATCTTCAAGGAGTACAATGGAGTTTTCCTGAAAGAAAACATGATCTACATTTTTTTGTATGAAACCTTTACCACCCGGTGTGTCATTATTTTGTGCGGAATTTGAATTTTGTCGCCAAATTCCTTTTAAAAGGCCAAGTCTCTTTTATCATTTTTACGCACAAACTCCTTGTTGGTTCTACAGCCGAAAGCCCGGGCCCATGGCTTTTAAAGGCTCTAACTGACTAATCTGTTACAATCCTAATGGGGCATATTAAAGTGAAACAGACACCCCAGATCCCTAAATCCTGAAGATGGGTGTTTTCAACCCTTTAGTTTTAAGGAGTGAGGTTCCAATTTTCATTTCCTAGAAGTGGGTTTCTTTTAGTGATGTGCGGGTTGACCTGAAACCAGCAGTAGCCTGTAAGTTGAGCCCCTATCGGGTGGGTTTGGGTTGAAATTTGGTCAACATTTGTGGGTAAGAGTTTTGTGCGGGTCAGACTGGGGAAGTGCACTCCTCCACTAATCCTGAGCATTCCATATTTAGGAAACAGAGGTCATTTATTTAATTTGCTTTGAAATTGTCATGTCTATTGACTAAATTAATTGTTTATTGATGTATTATTATTGTTATAAAATTCAATAAAAAGACATTGAAAAGAAAAAAAGGAAACAGAGACATACATAATGTAGTGTACAGAGTGAGAAAACATGGGTACAGGTCTTGTGCGGGTGCTACAATGGCAACATTTTGTGGGTTCGGGTCAAGAGTGGGTTTTTAGGGTTATGGTTGGGTGCTGGTTGAGTTTTTCCTGACCTGCATAGGTCGTTGGTTTCTCCTGCCACTAACTCTGCACTATGTTGTTTCAATGTCCCCCTTTCTGGGGAAAAATTTAGAAAAAAATGAGATTACATTTTTTCTCGCGATTCAAGGAGTTTTTGGGAAAAAACATGATCTTGACTTGTTCGAAACTTTTCTTAAATTTTCAAGATTTACCCACTGGGAAAAATTCTAAAAAAAATTCCTACAGCTAAATCCAGTCAAGTTTCTATAGAATTCCATGGAATGTGTATTGTTAAAATTCAAGCTATTTTCCTCCAGATTTATTAATCAGCCAAATTTTCAGGCACATTGAAAAAAAAGAACAATACTATTCTTCATTCGAGAGTGTTTGCCACCACAATGCAATAGAACGTTTTTTTTGATTATGATCAAAAACAAAAACTTGCATAAGAAAATTTTTTAGTTTGGTCTCAATTTTTCTTTTTTATAAATTTATAAATCGGCCTCCCTATATAGTACAACTGTAAATATTACGTGCACAAGTATTATGTGAGCAAAGCTATCCTCAGCTCTGGTCTCATCAGCCCCATGTAGTGATGGGTGAATTTATTCGCCAGGGGCGAATTCACTGCGAATTCCGCCAGAGAATAAATTTGCAAAACCGCTGTGAAAATTCGGCGGGGTGTAAAAAAAAAAATGGACGCCGACGCATTTTCGCTAGCAAATTTGCGCCGGCATAAAAAAAAACGGACGTCGGCATCAAAAATGGATGCTGGCGTCAAAAACGAGATGCCAGTGCCATTTCTGCAAATTTTTCGCCGTTTCGCGAATTTCACTGGAAATTCTCGATTTTTTCGGCAAACGCCCCAAATTTGTCCATCACTAGCCCCATGCACTGCCCGCAGGTGGAACACAGGGGAAATCTCTTCCCTTCTAATAAGATTATCAGGCTAAATAACAAAGAGAAGTCAGACCCCGTGTAGCATATGGTTGCAGAATTTAAAGGGGGCAGTATCCCTTTAATTCTCTTGTATGCTCTGTGCTTTTTGCTGCATGCAGAGGAAAAAAAAGTTAAAAAAGTAGAATCTGCAAAGTAAGTCAACTTCCCCCATCTGTTATAATTACATTCCACCCAATTTACATTTTCCAATTGTTCATTTTACCCGTTATGTTTGGCGCAGATTGATATTGCGTTCACTATTTATCTTCCTCATTACATTTTGCCTGGAGCGCCTTGATTTTATATCACCCCTACATACACTTAGCATAACACCTTATTATTTATTTTCCAGGAATATTTCTTCATCCTGGTGTACTTATTGCACTTACTAATAAAGAGCATGAAATAAAAAAAAAAAAGCATTATTTTAATATGAAAAGACAATCAATTTAAACAAAGTTGCTGTCCAAAGACAAATTAACAGAAAAAAAAAGCGATTTCCCTCCCATCCCCCGTGCATTTATTATATTTCTAAACATTTTGTCTGGAGAAAACGGGAAAACAAGATTTATTTTCGATGCAGCTTTCTAGGCAAAATGCTTCATTAATAAACGTGCAGCAATTAAGTGAATAATCATTAATCAACATTCAGAGATTGTAATTGTAATACAGCGATTGGCAATCTCAGCAAAAGGTCAAAGTCCAAGGATGTCCAATCAGCAGCCTTCTGGACTATATTAAAGAGACAAAGACTTTTAAGGAACACTGGAAATAGAATTCACTAAATGGGATGTTAATTTTGGAATTTACTTTTTTGTTCTGTTTCCAATTTATACTGAAAATTGAAAATATCATTGGGTAGCATTCAGAGGTGTTGTTAATATTAACTGTGTATTTACAACTAGAAATAGAAGAACTGCTAAGAAGGGAAGGGTGGCGCTGTAATAAATACAGGTATGGGATCCGGAAACCCGTTATCCAGAAAGATTTGAATTTTGTGAATGCCGTCTCCCATAGACTCCATTTTATCCAAATAATTCAAATGTTTAAAAATCATTTCCTTTTCCTCTGTAGTAATAAAACAATAGCTTGTACAGGTATGGGATCCATTATCCAGAAAGTTATGAATTACAGAAAGGTCGTCTCCCATAGACTCCATTTTATCCAAATAATCCAAATTTTTTAAAAATTATTTCCTTTTTCTCTGTAATAAAAAAACAGTCGCTTGTACTTGATCCCAACTAAGATATAATTAATCCTTATTGGAAGCAGAACCAGCCTATTGGGTTTATTTAATGTTTATATGATTTTCTAGTAGACTTAAGGCATGAAAATGCCAGGTCCTGAGCATTCTGGATAACAGGTCGCATACCTGTACTTGATTCCAACTAAGATATAATTAATCCTTACTGGAGGCAAAACAATCCTAATCGGTTTATGAAGGGGTTTATTTATTATTATTTATTAAACTCCAAATGCCAAAAAATCGAAAACACAAGTTTTTTTACTATGAAATCTGAATTTTTAGTGGAAAAAACCCCTCAAATTTTTAGAGATTTATCCCCAAGGATGCAAAAAGTCAGAATCTAAAAATCCAGTAACTTAGACCTGCCGAAATTGTATATAAGTCAATGGGAGAGGTCAGTATCCTTTTTGCATGATTCTGTGGTCTGTGCTGGAATAAGCCCGAAAATCCAACTATTTTACGCTTTTCAGGCAAAAATCTGAATAATTTGAACTTTCCAGGAAAAAGCCCAAAAAAATCGAGCAATTCGGGAAAAAACTCTTAAAAAATCGTACGATTCGTGTTTTGGCACGATTTTATCGAGTTTTCCACCGATTAAATTGAGCTTTTTAAATAATAAATAAGGTCAAATTGTGGATTCTAGTTTGGTCAGTCTTTTTTATTTTAGAAAATCAGATAAATTCGGATTTGGATAAATAACTCCCTTAATGTTTACATCATTTTTTTTAGTAGATTTAGGTATGAAGATCCAAATTATGAAAAGAACCCCCAGGTCCCAAGCATTTGACATATAGGTATGTCTCTTATCTTCACTGATTCAAATATAATGATGGGTAAGTGGGTAATAGATAAAGTGACAAACATATATATATACAGGTATGGGACCTGTTATCCATAACACTCCGGACCTGGGGCTTTCTGAATAAAAGATCTTTCGTAATTTGGATCTTCATACCTTAAGTCTACTATAAAATCATATAAACATTAAATAAACCCAATAGGCTGGTTTTGCTTCCAATAAGGATTAATTATATCTTAGTTGGGATCAAGTACAAGATACTGTTTTATTATTACACAGAAAAGGGAAATCATTTTTAAAAATTTGGATTATTTGTATAAAATGGAGTCTATGTGAGATGGCCTTTCCGTAATTTGGAGCTTTATGGATAATGGGATTCTGGATAATGGATCCTGTTTATTCAAAGATGACATACAGTATGATGGAATATTGCATTTAAATGGAGAGCCATATGTGATGTAAAGCGGCGCTTTGGATAACATTGATTTTTATCTGTGTTTTTTTCTTTAGTTTTTCTGTAAGAAAAAAAAAAAAAGAGAGAAATGCCTAAAATTAAAAAAAATGCCTGCCTGAGGGTAAAGAGCAAAATAAAACCTGTCATTATAAAATATTATATCATGTTATCCTTTATCAAAATAAAATCCCCCAATTGGTGATTTATAAATCAATAGTGAAATCGTGATAGAAGCAGCATGAAAAAAAATGAAACCGATTAAAACGTGACGATTGAATAGCGTTCGCTTATGAATTAAAACAAATAAATACAGTTAACATAATTACAGAGACCATCGTGCGGAATTAAAAACGGGACAAAAACATTTTTGAAGTATTAAAGTGATATTATTCTTTTACAGCAGGTCATTTCCACTTTCATTTCTTTTCCTTGCGGAAGTTTATCGCAGGCGTAATAAGCTGCTGAACATTTCCAGCAGGAGAGACACAATACTAAATATTAATGTTTTAAACATCCCTTTCTAACCCCGCGCTGTAATACCTGCCATAAACAGCATTTATATGCAATATCCTTATGCTTTGCAAAATTACTTCATAGCGGAAAAAGATCAAATGTGCTGCTTTTTCTTTTTACTACCTGACAATTACTTTTTAGGAATTCCTTATTTTTATGTTTCAGATTGTGCAATCCTCATTTGCAGAAAGAGACGTGTAATTGCTTTTTTTTTTTTTGCTTTTTTTTTTCCAGCGAGAATCAGATGTCATTTTCTCTCCCAGAAAATGGGTAAAAGACTGGAGAAAGCAAATTGTTCTGTACGATAAATTGAGCTGCATCTGATAGCTTTCCTCAATTAAACTATTTAAATGAAAAGGATTGGTTTACAGCTCTATCATATCCCGCTGAATAAAGGTCGGCTTGATGCAAATTGTTGGTGGCAGTTAGTGAATGCCTTGCCCGTAATGAGAGTGGACAAGCTCGCAGAGGTCAGGCGTAATTGTTATTAAATACAATATTGAACTGTCAAGAAACGCTCCACCAAATGGCCAAGCACCAGTTATTTTCTATTAATTAAAACATGTAAAGCTTATTTATTGCTTGATAATTTGCAAACAAGCAACGATGTAACGTGTTGATTATCTTTATTAACAATGATGCGCCTTGCCCTACATACAACTACTTGTCTTTGTACGGCCTTGGGTCACTAGAACTGGTGCCGTACTTGTGGGGGAAAACCCCATTTATTCATCCCTTGGAATGAATAACCATTTAACAAGAATTTAAAAAAAAATCATTTTAGTCTCAGAATGTACATAGCTACAGTAGATTAGGGTTTACTTTCTGGCATTACTGATCTTGTATATTATTATTATAGATATATAAACTCCAGTTGAGGTGAACAGCTCATGAGACACAATTAAAAAAAAAATTGAAATTGATAAGAGAATAAAATCACTCCCGTCGGTTCCATTAATAAGTGAACTTATTGGCTTTTTGCAAATGTTTGTGAAACGGCATAAAATTGCACAAAGCTGCAACATTTCACCAACATGCATTGGAGTCAAAATTTGCAGTTAAGGCACTTTTTTAGCTCTATGTAGCTTCTACGTTGCCCTACGTTGTTAGAGAAGTTCCTTTCCACTATGAAACAACTGTTCTTCATAGAAAAAAGCCTCCCATGTTGCCAATTTCTTCCAAACATGGTGGTACTTTTCCATTAATATCATACCATCTAGATATACTTTTTCCAGTTCAGGGCAAACATTCTCCAGATGAGGTTGACCATACTGGTGGCTTCCTATGGCATCCGTTCTAACTTCCCATGAAAGTATAATTGTAAATGTAAAAAGTATGACTGGCATTATGTTTATCCCTTTAACTTCCCTGCATTTCTCCACCTGGAACTCTGATCAGGCAGGGCCGACAGGACACTGGGAAATAACCTGGTGGACCCTTGTCCTTGTGGGTCTTGATGACCCAGAACCAGTGTCGGACTGGGACACCAGGGGCCCACCAAAAATCCTTTAGACCAGGGGCCCACTCTAAGTAGTATTTTCTTCCTTTCCTTAGTCAACCTCTATTCTCCTATTCTCTTTTCTTTACATACTATAACCTATTATATTATTATTCCATCTATTTAGCCTCGTTATTCTCATAGAAATAGGGAATGGCCATGAAATAAGCCAAATGTTTAGAAGCAGGCGGGCCCACTGACACCGTGGACCACCGGGAGTTTTCCTGGTATCCCGGTGGGCCAGTCCGACACTGCCCAGACCTGCTCCCCTTGTATTGTCCCTTTACCCTCCTCATGACTGTGAAAAAGGGAGAACTAGGCCCATGAACAGGTACAAGCTGTGGAAAGGGGGTGAAGGGGTGTTGTGGCACCAGATGGACCTCATGGCTGGAGTCCTTAAATTAGTGGGAGCACTTACCTACCCAGATTAGACCTTAGTGTGGTGCACATCTGCCGCAATCCCGTACAGCAAATCTTCTCATAGTGTATAGCAAAAAACAGAGCACCACAGAGACTAATGTCCATCAATTAAAAAAATACAATTATTTATTGAGCATCATTATTAATCACAACAGCATATCATAGAAAAACCCTAGCTGCCCATTTCATGGCTTCCCCAGGGGTCCCGGGTGGTTGTGGAGGTCCCCTAAGGTGGCAGCCCTGGTGGGTCCCAGACCCAGAACTTTACTGTTAAAGCCTACTGACAGTCAGAAGAATTGATACTGGCTTGTAATACACCTTAGGAGTTTATTGGTTTTGGCCTACAACCAATCAATTGCACATTTGTTCAGTAACGACCAGTAGTACTTATTACTGCAATGATGTATCTAAACAATCACATTTTAGCATTTATAGATCTTCCCAAGACATGCGTATGCACTTCCAGGAAAGAGGATTTGATTTATATCGATATTTTATCTAAAAAGCTCTTTGAAAGGTACAACACTGCATCCTACAATGGGATCCGATACATCACACTAGTCAATACTTTTGGATACATTCCCTGGAAGGTCACACAGTACGGAGAATGCGATTGAATTCATGGAAACTGTCCACAACAAATTCTGACTGAAAAAATAAATCCAAAATAAATTTTGACTTCTATAAAAAAAACTCAAGAATGCAGTTTTGCTGCAATTTTTTTCAAATCTCCAAAAAAGTGATCTCAAATCTGAATAACAATTAATATGTTTTTCCCCTTATATCAAATCAAACATTTACCATTTATTCAATACAGGTGTGGGACTTGGGGTTTTCCTGATAATAGATGTTTTTGTAATTTGGATCGTCATACCTCAAGTCTACTAGAAAACCATGTAAACATTAAATAAACCCAATAGGCTGGTTTTGCTTCCAATAAGGATTAATTATATCTTAGTTGGGATCAAGTACAAGCGACTGTTTTATTATAACACAGAAAAAGGGAATCGTTTTTAAAAATGTCAATTATTTGGATAAAATGGAGTCTATAGGAGATGTACTTTCGGAGCTTTCTAGATAACGGATTTCCGGATCACGGATCCCAAAATCAATAGGACAATTTGATTAATTGCATTAAAATTCAATTGAATCAAAGGAATGAATCTATTTGAGGCAAGCACAGGCAACAATATCTATCTAACTCCTGCTGTTTTCATTTGTTTATTTACAAGCCTCAGAATTTGGAACCTAAAGACTGATTCTACATGCAAAATCTTCGTCTGAGTCACCACATTGCAGTAAAATCATTTGCAAATGGCTAGTTATGTTAAAACCACTTAACCAAATGAGCTTAAAGACATTACAATGCATATGGGTCTTTTTCACTGAAGGTCAAAAGCACCACTTTAATGACCGATAAGTCTAATGATAACGACATGCATTTAGTGCACTGACCATACAGCACAATGAGTACATTAACAAAAGGGAAAAAAAATACAGGATTTCAGAGGCCTGTTCTGATGGCCAGATACATCTGCCATGAGAAATCAAGCACATACCCCCAATAAAGTACTCAGCAGAGAATGAATGCAGTCCCTCAATGCTACTAACACATTTGTGATTGCGAATGTTGGGTGTCCTCAAACAAAATTCTACTAGAGGGATACAATGATTTCTATGCAGGGTTTGACTTGTTTGGAACAACCTCCTTGCTTTGTCTTATAGCACTTAAGCTGGACATTCATGGGTTTATATAAGCTGCAACTCAGCCAGCCATTCCTAACCACTTCTTGGCCCAAGTCTTCTTGATTAATATCTGATGAGGGATTCTTATCAGAGGTTACTGGGAAAATTTGGCTGGGCCATGGATTCATTCCTTCCACTTCAAGAGTGCATGGGCTCCTCATGCTACACAATGGTTGGTCATGGGTCAGGTTACACCCTTCAATTTTTGGAGGATGTAGAACAGGGATTCCCAACCTTTAGAACCTGTGAGCAACATTCAGAAGTAAAAGGAGTTGGGGAGCAACACTAGTATGAAAAATGTTCTTGGGGTGCCAAATAAGGGCTGTTATTGGCCATTTAGTAGCCCCTATGTGAATTGTCAACCTAAATTGAGGCTCTGTTTGGCAGTACACCTAGTTTTTATATAACCAAAACTTGCCTCCAAACCTGGAATTCTAAAATAATCACCTGCTTTGATGACACTGGGAGCAACATCCAAGGGGTTGGAGAGCAACATGTTGCTCACGAGCTACTGGTTGGGGACCACTGATGTAGAAGTTGTAGATCAACAGATTAAGTTGGTGTATACTGATCTTAAAGGAAAGGATAATAAGCAGGGGGTTCCCAGTGTATTCAATTGTTCTGTATCCCCCTCTGACCAGTACTTCAGTTTGTAAAAAATTGCACCTGGCTGGGGGCTTTATTTAACCTAGGGCCACATAGGCTCCCTTTTAGCTTTCTAGGCTTGCACATGCTCAGTACAATAAACATGCGCAGTATAATGAAATCACGTTTCTAACATCTGCACAAGTCTGGGAGTCTGCAGTAAACCCAAGGGAGCCTTGGAAAATAAAGGTAAGATGGTGGTGCTAGAAGAAGTTTACGTCCTATTAGGCATTAGAAATAAAAAACCCAACGCATTGCAACCACTAAGTAGGGGTCTTCATCAGGGGCACATGCAAAAAATAGAAATGCAGGCCATTTTTGTGTGTGTGTCCCTGACAAAGACCCCTACAAGGGTTTTTTATTTTTAATGCCTAATATGAAATAAACTTTTTTACTTTTTTCATATACTGGAGCGCCCTGCTCTTCTTCCTTTTTGGCCATATTAGTATGGGGACTTACAGGTAGCACCCCTGCAGTGAGCACCAAGTTTTTTTAAATATTTTGAGTGCCAGCCTAACAAACATGTATTATTTAACACCTTTTCTTTGCTTTACCATTTTTCCAAATTTTCGCCATCTTGTTTAGCTATACCTATTATATCCCACTCTTACAACTGCTGCTGTGCAAGGCTGTGGGATCTACGACAGTCAACCAGTTAAAGACAAGTCTGTCTTGCAAAAGATTTCACTGTTGACCAACCCCACGCAGGCAGAGAACTTGCAACGGTGCATATTATTCAATTCTGTCCTGCAGACTGCGTTCAAGAGCTGAACTGCACAGTTTCATTTTCCAAAGGGCAATGGAATGAGCATTGAAGTAAACATTGATTTCAAGTATATAAAAAAACATATCCTTCATTCTTCTCATTAGAATAGTAGCTCTCTGCTCATAAACTGGCATTTAGATCTGTACATTGGATAAGTAACTGACAGAGAAATACAGTATTCATATCCTGTTTTTGAATGTTCATTTAACGTAGTTATGCCCTAAATCAATGTTCTTTTGGCAGTCAGCCTGGGAGGTTGATTTGCTGCAGGTACATGAATCCTGGAGACCTTACTCTTCCCAGGGTACCTTAAAAATAGTATCTTTCTTGATATCCGATAAGGTTTTTGCTGACTATTCTCCCATTAACCTTTTTGTTATGAAGTGTTGCATTGATCTGATGTTTTGTGTAGTCTCCTTTTCCTATGGATTAATTCCATTAACTTTGATGTAAAGACATTCGTTGTCTGAAAATTTCATCTATTGATTAACATGATTCATATTTCATACGGAGGCCCAGAGTCTGTTGTACTAATGTAGTCTTTGGTTTGTCATGGTTGTCTTGTGTTTTGTGTAGTAAAAAAAGAAGCCCTTATTTGGGTTGGGAAGGGAAGAAGGGCCAGTACTGAACCCCATTGGACACAAATAACATTTTAAAATGAAATCACATTTTATTTCATTGATTTCCAAATGATTTTTTTTCCAGTATTTATGTGAGAGTTGCCTGGTCTTCTAATTTGTTGTTTAACGACATAGGAATCTACAAGACAAACTTTGACCTTAGAACCTTGTAACTGTAGATCAAGAATATCTCAAGGTTGCTCAGATAGTTTTGTACTCCCCTCGAATTTGTATAATAAACTGGTTGGTGATATGGTCATCAGGGGGCTTCCTCTTGAGGAAATAAGTGGCTAAAATTCCGGTATAATCCGAAGTTGTTTTAAAGAGTATCCAGGTTGTCCAGGCTTTTGTATATTGGATGGGAGACATATTTGTATATGAGAGCAGTTTGTTGAATATGATTTAATTCTGCTACCCAATTGTCAGCTGGTGGTGCTTTTCCAATGCCTGGGGATTACAGTTCTGCAATTGCAAAAGATATAAAACCCTTGGGAAGGGTATAGATTTTAATGCTAACGATAGATCTGGGATAGATCTGGGAAGATGCCTATTCCCGTAACCTTGGAAATGAATTGGAAGACTGTAGTCCAAAAGGATTGTATTTGCTGACAGTCCCACCATATGTGCTTCATATTTCCTTCTGGGCATTGCAACGCCAACACTTATCTGATACCCCAGGAGGAATATCCCTTTTATTGCCAGAAGCAACAGGCTGCCTATTGTGCCTGGGGGAGATTAACCACTGTATTACTCCTTGAATTGAATATGGGCAATAAAATATAGTGTGATCAATTGTTGGATATTCACTTTTTCATTCTTGGATCACATCAATGTTACTCTACATTTATCAAAATAAATATGAACTTTCAACCAGTCTGAAAGGTTCTTATCCATGTATTTTGCACCATCAAATTGGTCTTCTGCTATAACAAGATGTCCAGTTTCTGCTCATCAAAAGCAGCTTCTCAACATGATGCTACAACCACTAAACTTCAAAAACTGGTTAATCATGGATTTAACAATAGAGACATGGAACATGTTGGGAATATACATCTGCAGAGGAAGTGTTAACGGAATAGCAGCAGGATGGATGAATTCAATCAAAGAGAAAAGACCAACTTGGGGCCAAATACAGAAAATGGTAACAACCAGACTTTATCACCTATAGGGAACTGTGGAGAACCTTTATACCTTCTTTTGATGAAGGTCTTTTGAGCAACGTAGGATATTACCAAATTGTGCTCAGTAACTAAGGTTATCATGGGCAGCAGAAACATGAGAAGAAAGACATTTCTGGGGAAAAGTATAAGATGTTGACCATACACACAAAATAATGGGGATTTTTGAATGAGAGGTATTATTATAGGCAAATTAATGAAGATCAAAACAAAAACATTTGCAGGGCTGGACTAATGCATTCAGAGACTCCACTGGATTGAGTATGATAAGCAAAGATTATTATAGCTTTCATTCCAGAGTATCTGCAAATAGACCTCCAAAATGTAGAGACAAAGTAGGAACCTGTCATGAAACCATCTCCAAAGGCCAACCATGTTATCAGAAATATGTTAACAATATAGTTGAGAGAGAGTTAAATAGCAAAAGGAAGTTTACAGAGAAAGATAAAGTTTTGGAAGTTTTGGATCTATTACCACCCAGATTACTGTTGGCCCGGAGATGAGAGTAAATCACCAATACAGTCTATATCTAAAGAGGGCCAAGGCAGAGAAGGAACTGGCAAAGGTTGAAAACATTCATAAGAAAAGGAATAGGAATCCTTGAAAGAAACACAGGTACTAAAGGCAACAAAGACTTAAACATTAAAGAAAGAAGGGGTAGAGACAAATAGAGAGAATGAACTGTTGGTGTTTATACTATGGGTTTGCTGGAGAAGAGCCTTATATCAGGAGACACAAAAGCTAAGGCTTCAGGAAGCCAATACTTGTTAATTTGCACCTATTTTTATGCTATTTGAACATTGCTCTATGCTTGATTAATAGTGATGGGCGAATAAATTTGCGGCTAATTTCCACGTTTTGCCGACGGCAAATACACTCGCGAAAATTCGCCGGCGCCAATTTCGGATTTTCACGATTTTTTCGTGCAAAACGTTCGAATTGCTCGATTTTTTCATGAAAATGTTCGAAGTGCTCGATTTTTTTTTGTGAAAACTTTCGAGTTGCTCAATTTTAGTGAAAACTTTTGAATTGCTAATTTTTTTCCGTGAAAACATTCGAATTGCTTGAATTTATAGTGAAAACTTTCGAATTGCTAGAATTTTTAGTGAAAATGTTCGAATTGCTAGATTTTTTGTGAAAAAAGTTCCACTTGTTAGATTTTTCCGGGAAAAACGTTCGATTTCACGCTTTTCGCAAATTTTTGGGATAAATTCGCCCATCACTATTGATTAATAAGCTCTATTAACTCTTTTAGTTTACTTAATTAGATGTTGTATTAAATAACAACAAGAGGTAGAATGGTAAATTCTAGTTGCTTAATTCAGCCCTGGGTTGCTGCTCCTCTTCTTCCAAAATGCTCTGTTGTACTTTTCTTCTCAGCACCATGTCTATTTCTGCCCCAGCATCATCAGTGTTGCCCTGGGTGGGTGCATTTGTAGTAAGGAAAGTCCTCAGTAGTCTATGCACTGCTTAAGTACAGTAGATGCTGAGGCACTGGAAGAGTATGGTGGAGCAGCACTAACAAGAAAGGGAGGTGGAGGTCTAAAGTAAGTGACTAAAGTCAATGGTGGTGCCCAGGGGGGGAGTTGTAGGGGGCCTGAGGGTAAGGGGGTCCCGGCCACGCCACACTTACATGATTAGCCGGGCCCCCCATCTTTCTGAGAGCTGCTGACTTCGGGAAGGCATGGACGTTTTAGGGGCCCTGGCCACCAATTTTCTTATAATGTGGGGGGCCTGGCCACCAATTTTTTTTTCTCATGTGGGGTGCTAGCCACCAATATTTTTTAATGGGGGGGCCCTAGCCACAAATGTTTTTTTTTATGGGGGGCCCTGACCACCAGTATCTTTTTATTTTTTATTAACATGTGGGAACCTTAGCCACCAATGTTTTTTTTGGGTTTTTTCCTGTGTGGTGGGGGGCGGACCTGTGGGGTGCGGAGGGCGGAGCTGTAGGTGGGGCTTACGGTGGGCGCAGCCCAGGGGGCCCAGGAAATGTTGTAATATGGGGCCCTGTGATTTCTGATGGCGGTTCTGGTGGTGCCACGCTGTGTGCCATCCCCTGGTGAATCTACCTTTCATTGTCCTTTAATAGAAATTGTTACAGGTTATAAACAATGTTACTCTAGTGATTTATCCCATCACAAGCAATCAGTAGTTAGTTTATGTCTATCTAGTGCAGTTAGAACAATGAAAGCAAACATATGATAAGGTAAAATGCTAGGACAGGCGTTTTACCCTAACCCTATAAATGCCCCCAATAATACATCCTATCAAATAGGTATTTTACCCTAACCCAGCATACTGAAGGAGTTAACTAGTTGCGGAAGGAGTTAACTAGTTGCCATGATATTACCAGGAAACCAAATAAATGGAATAAAAACGCTCACTTGCAGCCCTTCTATGGGTTTTTTTTTATTCCTCTGCAGCCTTTTGTTGCCTTCCTGGTTGAATTTTTAATCAAATCCTACAGATCAAGTCTTCTGTGGCCCTTTTAAATTAAAAAATAAAAAAAAACAATATAGGCTCTTTCTGAATCCAGAGGCCCTTTCTATTGTGGCATCAAAAGGGCCGGTGAATAGGCAAGAGACACTTGTGTGACCCCATTGATACAAGCGCAGCTGCACTCTGTGCAGATATTTTAACCCAACAAAACAGGAGTTGGATAAGTCTCCGGCTTCTGCTCTTTACAGTCTAAAGGTCCGGATGAAATGATACCTTAACAAAGATTGCTGAAATATTGTTTTCACATGCTGCCTTCTGTATTTTAATAGTAATTTAGTACATTAAGCGTTTGCCCTAGTGGCTGCCTGAAATTTTTGAAAAACTCCATTGTAAAGTGAGCCGCACAAAGGGGCAATGAATGAGATCAAATTGAGTCGTACTAGAAGCCAGATGGGGCCTGCTCTTTCATGCCGCCGTGTCTATTCATAAAAATTCTTCTTCATAAAGAACGCAGCTCTAGAACCCGGAACAAAAAAGAGAAAGAGAGATGAATTACTGCAGTTCTGAAAATCTGCTTTACACGTTGGAAATTCAATTTACATTTTAGCGGCCGATAGCGTGTTTATTTCAAGGCTTTGATCTGCCACGTCTGTACTTCTGGCACAATTCGTTTAGTGGTTAAAATAAAATAACTTCAAGGGTTTTCTATTTGGGGGTCATCTTCAGCAGCTGAGAATATAGGGGTCATTTACTACTAGGGGGTTCAAATTCAAATTTCACTAGCGCTATTCATTGCATGTGCTTTTGGGGTCTGCCTTTGCTCTGCAGGACCAGCTTTCAAGATGCTGTGCCCCTATTTCCCCCACTGTTCACACCTGACACCCCTGCTCGCACCCGACCCCCTAGCACTCACAACCCCATCCACCCCCCACTATCTCAGAATCCTCCCCAGGGGCGATCCTGCCCAATTTGCCACCCAAGGCCGGCCTTTGTTTTTGCCGCCCCCCGCCTCCCCATGGCACTCACCTTCAGTACCAGACGGGGGTCCACGTCGCTAGTGCAAAGAGCGCAATTGCGCTCTCTGCACTAGAAGAGCCAAATTTCTGGGTTGAAAACTGGAAATTCGTCTCTTAGTTACCAGGAGCAGCATTTTTGCCGCCCCTGGCAACCAGGGGACGCTGCCGCCTGAGGCGCGTACCTCATTCTTGCACTAACCTGCTTCCCTCGCCAGCTCTACTAGTGATGGGCGAATTTCCGCCATGAATTTCCACATTTTGCCGCAGGCAAATACATTTTCGAAACTCCAGCAAAAATTCGTCTGCGCAAATATTTTTGGATGCGCATCAGAAAAGTCGCTTGTATCAAAACCGTTGCGCATCAACACTATTCTGCCGCCCATTGACTTTAACGCCAGCTGATTTTTTGCCGTTTCGCTCATTCCGCTGGAAATTCCCAAATTTTCCGGCAAAACCAAAACAGTAGAAATTCCCCCATCACTAATCTCTTGCACTGGGGACAGGAGATTTAACACAGTGGTGATGTGGCAATCTGCGGCATTCCAACCCCCAATTTTTGCCGCCCTTGGCCCGGACCTTTGTGCCAACAGGCATAAGGCAGCACCTACAGCTACATTACAACCAGCCCCCCCTGCTCCCTAGCTTTTTAGGTGATAGGCTGCCCTTGTCCCCCATGAATACAGTATTGCTAAATGCAGACAGTGGTGTATTCGCTGAGATACAAGCATTCTCTGTGCTCCATTTTGAAGAACAGAAACCGGCAGCAATTCAGAAAAGTGCAACAAAACCTTTGCACTTGCTCTTAGTAACCTAACTGCCCCCCCACATGTATTTAATGTGTTAGTGTATGTTAGTGGTGCAATGATAGTGGAGCTGACTAATATGGGAGCACTGTTGGAGCACTTGGAGTAGAATTTTTTGTGGGGGTCCTACAGGGCTCTTAATTAACTTTTCACTTTTATTTAACTTGTTCATTATCAGTGTTTGCAGATGACACAAAACTATTCAGCCCAATTAATTCCATCCAGGATGTGGCACTTGCAACAGGATCTTGACTAACTGGCAATCTGGGCAACTAAATGGCAAATAAGATTCAATGTCTATAAATAAAGTCATGTACCTGGGATGTAAAAATATGCAGCAATTTCACCAACAGATAGTAAAAGATTACAACACATTTTTAGAACTTATATATAATTATAATAATTTTTTTTACACTCCAACAACTCAATCTCCCAAATGTAACGGAATAGAATGAAGCAGCCCCTTTAAGATACGCAGGAGATTGGCTCCATCACAGGAACATATACACAACGATATCAGTAGATATAAGGAATATCACTTAACTCACTTTTACACACGCCATTACAGGAGATCCTCAGAAATATAATATATACATATAAAACCTGCCATTCTGTCCGTAAAAAAGCAAACGTATCTCCCTTCAACTCTATACATCTAACTTGGATCAACAAAAAAAACTTCACTCCAGGCTTAAAGGAAAACTATACCCCCCAAACAATGTAGGTCTCTATTAAAAGATACTGAGTAAAACAGCTCATGTGTAAAACCCTGCTTCATGTAAATGAACCATTATCCTAATAATATACTTTTTTAGTAGTATGTGCCATTGGGTAATCATAAATAGAAAATTGCCATTTTAAAAAATAAGGGGCCACCCCCTGAGATCGTAAGATTCACTGTGCACACATACAAACCACATGTAAGGTCACATGAGCCAATTAACAGACAGAGTTCTGCCTTTTGCTTCCTCCCTTCTTCCTGTTACAGTTAGAGTTGTAGTATTTCTGGTCAGGTGATCTCTGAGGCAGCACAGATAGAGTCACGAAATGGTGGCTCAAGGCAAGAGATGTAAAAGGGCAATATTTATGTAAATATATATTCCAGTTTGGTAAGATTCTTTAATATGTCATTCAATTTGATTTAAACTATCTGTTTCTTAAGTATTCATTTTGGGGGTATAGTTTTCCTTTAAACGGCAACATATTCAAAACATGGCAAACAAATGGCTTACAGAACATTAGAGACATGACTTCGAATAAAAACACAATACAACTAATTTCAGACTTAACACAGAAGTATCCATTTTTTACAGACTCATCCGTTTTATTTACCACAACTAACACATTTCATTACACAACAACTGGCTAAATTAACAGAAAAAGACAAAAACAACCCTATTGACTCGTTCTGGCTCAAACACGACACAATTAAATCAACCGCACAAATCTACAGACAGATTAGAACAACAATAGCTGTAGATAATTCTGCCATAAATCTTACAAAATGGACAACAATAATCCCGCAATCGGAAAATAAAGATATCCTTCAATATCAGGTTATGAAAATGTTACCGGCAAGTATGCACCAAGTGATGTCTTTACAAATACTACATCACACTTACTTGACACCGTTAAAGAGATTCCACGTTGGTATCGCCATCTCAGACAGTTGCTTGAAATGCGGAGAAGCGAGAGCAGATATGATACACTGCTTATGGTCATACAAAAATTCTGGGAGGAAATCACCAGTTACTGGAAAGACTTATCTGGGAAAACAATGACTATCACTGCCACATGGGCTATATTTAGTAAATTCTCACCCACCACAAACATCTCTAAACCAGAAAAAGCCTTGGCAGAACAACTAGCAGCGGCAGCCATTTTACACACATGGCTTATTTACATAAACAATGAAGAAAATTTGCAACAATGAACCACAGTGGAACCCCCCAGGAGCTCAAAAGACTGTTTACAAGTCCTTTACTATAACTATTAAACACTAGGAACTTGCTTCACTACCTACATGAAGTAAACTGACAAAATTGTTTCTATTCTCAAAAGATAAAGGTACACCTGAACTGTCTTGATGGTCACTTTGGTAGGATCTAAAAATGTTCATCACCAAGTTTGTTCTTCAAAACTTGATTTGTACCTGACATTTGTGTTATTTTATTTGTTATATATTATTTCATTTGTAAATCATTAAAAAAATAAAAACATTTTGGAAAAAAAAAATACGCAGCAAATTGTAATGGATCTGCACTAGGCAAAACCTTGATGAAGATACTGGCCTGTAGCAAAGCAATGCCAACATCAGCAGGAAGAGGCAGCAAGGTGTTGTCCTGTATTAAAAGAGGTTTAGATTTACAGGAGGAGAGCGCCATTATTTTAGAAAGCACTGGTAAGGCCACATCTAGAATATGTAGTGCAGTTTTGGTCCCCAGTGTTTAATAGGGACATTAATGAAATAGAGAAAGTACAGAAACAAGCTATTAAGTTAATAAAGGGGGTGGAAGGGCTCAGTTATGAAGAAAGACTGGCCAAGTTGGGGTTGTTTACACTGGAGAAGAGTCGCTTAAGGGTTAGTCCACACAAGGAAATTCGGGGAGATTTTGTCGCCTGGCGACTATTCGCCTCGTCTTTTGAGCGACTATCCCTCCGAACTGCCTCAGCGTGTTTTCCCATAGGCAATAATGAAAGGTTGCCTGCGCTAATGCACACGCTGTGATGCGTTTTTGAGGCAACTTTGGGCGACTGTTGAATACACATCGCCGTGTGTGCATTAGCGCATGCGACTTTTCATTATCGCCTATGGGAAAACACGCTGAGGCAGTTCGCTCAAAAGAAGAGGCGATTGGTCGCCAGGCAACAAAATCTCCCCGAATCTCCTCGTGTGGACTAACCCTAAAGGGGTGGTTCACCCTCAAATTAACTTTTAGTATATTATAGAATGGTTAATTCTAAGCAACTGATTTTGAATTGGCCTTCATTTTGCCTTTTGTATAGTTTCTGAATTATTTCCCTTCTTATTCTGACTCTTTCCTGCTTTCATTTGGGAGTCAGTGACCCCATCTAAAAACAAATGCTCTGTGAGGCCAAGCATTTATTAAAGCAAAGGAGGAGAAAGAAGTAACCCCGCACTATTTGTTTTACTTTATTTGTTGCGATTGCTATAATAAATAAATGATAAAAGGGAATGTGTAAAGTGCTTAGTCATGATTATAAATGCAAAGATTATATGCTCAGTTAACTTCTATTATTTTTGATTAACCAAAGGCTTTGTTAAAAGTTTTCTAAAATCAAAAGAACGGAGGCTTGCCGACGCGCGTTTCGCGTTAGCTTTTTCAAGGCAGGAATGGGCTAAACTTGACTCCGTGTCTCATTAAATAACTTCGGAATCTGATGATTTAACAAAGCCTTTGGTTAATCAAAAATAATAGCAGCCTTCGTTGCGTTAATATAAAAAGTGGCACTTCATTCTTCGTTCTCTTTTACTCTAAGGCGCTGGGGGTTTGCGGTTTTTTAGACAGTTCTCTAAACAGATTAATTAATAATTGAGACCGCAGTCCTCAGTGTCCTGCCTTCCTCCCTGTGTGGTGTCCCAGGGCCTAGGAAAAAACTTAGGCAGTAGATTTTGGGACAGCTCCACCTCTACTCCATTTTTACTTTCAAACTTTTTAATTCATGAAATGCTAGCTATTTAATAATTCATACGAAAAAGTTTTTATTAACAATACTTGATTTGTATTTAATTTAATTAACCTGTGGATGACTTTATATTCTAATTGATGTGTGCATGCACTGGCACTTTAATTCATGAATTGATATATAATTGGTTATTAATTGGAATATAAGTGCTAAGTTATTTGAATGAATTTATGGACTAATTGAGATTACTAAAGAGAAATTAACTGAGTATATAATCTTTGCATTTATAATCAGCACTAAGCACTTTACACATTCCCTTTTATTATTTATTTATTATAGCAATCGACGAATAAAGTAAAGCAGATAGTGTGGTTTATATGGTTTATTGGTGAATTAGTAATCACACCTCACATACTCTGGTGTAACAAGCGATATAGAAGTTAACTACAAGAACAAATATTTGTTTTTTGCCAAGCATTTATTGTTATTGCTACTCTTTATTTCTCTTCTTACTATTCAGGCCTTTCCTATTCATATTCCAGTATCTTATTCAAATCAATGCATGGTTGCTAGGGTAACTTGGAGCTGTTGAATAAAAAGCTAAATAAGAATTGTATAGATGTTCCAATGCCTTGAGATATTTTGGGTGCCAGTGAGATTGTGGGTGCGCTATGGTCCTTTCCAGTAGGCAATACTCTTCTTCTATGGAGAACAGCTTCAATGCATCACATTATCTACCAATTTTAAAACCTTTCCAAGATCTCGGCACAATGTGTGTAGATGCCCAGTGCCGGATTAATCATCGATGCTCTTGGGCACCCATCATGTTTCCTGAATTAGCAGCAAACTGTGAATTGCGCCTCTTTTAATGCGAGTATCCTTACTGCTCTGCCAGCTGCTCAGATGCTCAATTGTTGTGCTTTTTTCCCTTCTTCCCACAGAAGAAACATTTGGATCATTAACCAATGATGTCTGGAATATTAATGTGAGCGGAGAATGAGGCAAAGTACAGGCAGGGTAGTTTTGTCTTTACATTAAGGAGAAATGTATCCTCAGTAATGAGAAATGGTGGATTAAATTGCTGATACCAATGGAGGCCCATGGCATACAGAACATTTCTCTGTATTGTAGCAGATGGAGAAGTGCCCACAGTGTCTTCTTGTTGCTTGTCTTTTACATGGAAACTGACAGTCACAACTTTTTGGGTTTTTTTTTGTCTGAAAATCTGAGCACTATAATCTTGATTCTGTTCTCTTTGATGCCTTTTGGGAACCTTAGGGAGTCACAAAGAAAGTAGAGGGACAAGTGCTGGTACTTAGTGATATGAAGTTTATCCCTTGGCAGTATTTGTAGCTTGTGGGATCAACATTGTAACCTTTGAGGTGTAGAGATGGGGGGTCCCAGTTATTCAGTGTGGGTGGTGGTAGCTTCAGTGATCCACTGCCTCAATAGGTTCTGTTAAGTGTCATTCAGAATTGGAGGCAGGACATATGCCCCTGGCTATCCAGTAACATCTGCTGTGTACAACAGGTGCCATACAAAGAGGAAGGACTTGCATCTTCTGGTTGCTAGGATCCAACTAAAAAGTTAACTTAAAGGTGAACCACCCCTTTAATGGGTCCCCCAGGGCCACATATGGAGCACAGGCCTCCAGTTGGAGATCTCTACCTGAGAGTAAGCTACAGTTAGTAGCCATGCACACAAAACCTAATTGTTGCTCTAAACCAGGGAGTCCCCAACCTTTTTTTACCGTGAGCAACAATCAGATGTAGATAAAACTGGGGAGCAGCACAAGCACGAAAAAGTCTCTGGGGTGACAAATAAGGGCTATTTGGTAGCCCCTATTGGTCTGGCAGCCTACTGGAGGTTCTGTTTGACAGTACACCTGGTTTTTATGAAAACAAAACTTGTCTCCAAACCTGGAATTTAAAAATAAGCCCCTGCTTTGAGGCCACTGCGAGCAACAACCAAGGGGTTGGTAAACAACATGTAGCTCACAAGCTACTGATCACTGCTCTAAATAATAGAAACGATAGATTGTATAGGATCTATTATATAGAACAGGGCTGTCCAACTGGCAGCCCGTGACCCCTCCTTGCGTGCCCCCCAGTGTCTGCCTGCTGTGTCTGTTTACCATGTGTAAGATTTAAAAGGTATCAGTACAGAGATTAACTGGCCCCTGCATTGTCTAAACCTCAAATTCAGACTGCAATCCCCTGTATTCACACCTGTAATCCCCCCTGCATTGTTCCCACTTGTATCACCTCTATTGTTCACACCTGAGACCCAGACTGAAACTGACCACATTGTTCACCTGGATTTCTAAATGGGCTGCCCCTAGGCCAGTGGCTTCTAGCGCCCACCCTGCGCACGCACGTATGTACGTACACATGCAAGCCCCGCCTTTGCAAGCACATACTCACATGCACCAGTTCACGATGGAGTACTGGAGATTACACGTGCAGCAGAGTTAAAGGACTGCGCGTCCCCAGTGCTCCCGGAAAAACTAGATTGCAGCTGGGCGGCATTCCGCCCCTAAAATAATGCCGCCCTAGGCCCGGGCCTTTATGGTTTCGCCACAAATCCGGGGCTGCCTGTTCACACTCATACAAACTAATGAAGGGGCACCAGCACTGTGTCACTGTATGTAGTACATCTTAGACTGGTCCTGATATGTTTCCCTATCTCCTGCTCTGCTCTGCCTGCCCTATGCTCCCTGTGTGTGCCATACTCTGCCTGTCCTATGCTCCCTGTGTGTGCCATACTCTGCCTGCCCTATGCTCCCTGTGTGTGCCATACTCTGCCTGTCCTATGCTCCCTGTGTGTGTCATACTCTGCCTGCCCTATGCTCCCTGTGTGTGTCATAATCTGCCTGTCCTATGCTCCCTGTGTGTGTCATACTCTGCCTGTCCTATGCTCCCTGTGTGTGCCATACTCTGCCTGCCCTATGCTCCCTGTGTGTGCCATACTCTGCCTGTCCTATGCTCCCTGTGTGTGTCATACTCTGCCTGTCCTATGCTCCCTGTGAGTGCCATACTCTGCCTGTCCTATGCTCCCTGTGTGTGTCATACTCTGCCTGTCCTATGCTCCCTGTGTGTGCCATACTCTGCCTGCCCTATGCTCCCTGTGTGTGCCATACTCTGCCTGTCCTATGCTCCCTGTGTGTGTCATACTCTGCCTGCCCTATGCTCCCTGTGTGTGCCATACTCTGCCTGTCCTATGCTCCCTGTGTCTGTCATACTCTGCCTGTCCTATGCTCCGTGTGTGTCATACTCTGCCTGTCCTATGCTCCCTGTGTGTGTCATACTCTGCCTGTCCTATGCTCCCTGTGTGTGTCATACTCTGCTTGTCCTATGCTCCCTGTATGTGCCATACTTTGCCTGTCCTATGCTCTCTGTGTGTGCCATACTCTGCCTGCCCTATCCTCCCCGTGTGTGCCATACTCTGCCTGTCCTATGCTCTCTGTGTGTGCCATACTCTGCCTGCCCTATCCTCCCTGTGTGTGCCATACTCTGTCTGTCCTATGCTCCCTGTGTGTGTCATACTCTGCCTGTGGAACATAAGCCTGGTATTGTTCTGGGGGTTTGTTAGCATTTAGAAATTATTGTTAGGGACCCCAAAGGTGTTTAATCATGTGCTGGGGGGGGGGGTTGTGTTATCCACAGGGGAGGAGGAGGCATATGGATTAAGGGTATGTCTTAATATGACAACTTTTTTTCACATATGACTAATGAGTGAAATACCTGCAGTGAGCACCAACCATTTGATCTTTTGGTGTGTTACCATCATTAATGTGGACGTGGTCTTGTGGTGACATGGGTGTGGTTTTATGTGGGTGTGGTTTAATAACAGGGTGTGGCCAACACTGGCTTCTATTATCAGCTCTCCACCATGTAGGTCAGAAAAATTCCGATCCTCTGTACCATAGAAGTTGGTCAGCACTGATCTAGAATACTCAGGACCTGGGGTTTTTCCAGGGAAGGGATCTTTCCGTATTTTCATTTAAAGTTTAAATAAATCCAATGAAATAGTTCTGCCACCAATATGGATTCATGCAGCTAAGTTGCATCCTTAGTTGGTACTTTTTTATTAATACAGAGGGAAATAGTAATTAATTGCTTTAAATGGACTCTGTGGGACACAACCTTCCTGTAATTTGGAGCTTTCTTGTATTTAAAGCTGTAGCTCAATTTGTAATTGGGTAGAGCATCCAGCCACTCAAAAGACAAGCTCAGCTCAGCATGTGACTTCGGCATTTTTAAGTACTTGTGATAGAGGTATTTTGCAGTAAGTTAAATATGAATTCATTCCTGGCCTCTCTCTATTATTGTTTAGTGGTTCCCTGTTCTCATGCACAAAGCAATCGAGTATTCTGCTCATTTTCCTACATTAACATATAAACGCCCCACAGGCAGGTGATTCCCATGTGCGTCACCACTTCTTCTTCCCCTCACATGGTCACACCAGCACTTTATCAGCCCATAAATACTGAGACCTACTGAATAATGTGCAGCGATACTGTGTGAGTTGGTCCTTCTTTTCCTCTCGTTTAGACTATGTATGTACATCCATACTGTGATATCATTATTATATTTACTATCATTGTATACCAAACTCTCCATCTATCATCTACCTATACATATATACAGTCATTTCTACTATCTGATATCAGTCCTTTAGTCGTCTCTGCTTATTCTAATGTCTATCTATTCTCTCTGCCCCAGTGATATCTATCTTCACTGATTATCTACTTTCTCTGCAATCTATTTTCTTTCTTTCGTTATTTATTTATCCATCACCTACTTATCTATCTATCTATCTATCTATCTATCTATCTATCTTTCTATCTATCTATCTATCTATCTATCTATCATCTATCTATTATCTATCTATCTATCTATCTATCTATCTATCTATCTATCTATCTATCTATCTATCTATCTATCATCTATCTATCTATCTATCTATCTATCATCTATCTATCATCTATCTATCTATCTATCTATCTATCTATCTATCTATCTATCTATCTATCATCATCATCTCTATTATCAGTCCTCTAGCTTTCTCTGCTGATTCTAATGTCTATATTTTCTCTCTGTCTCTTCTTCTCTCTCTCTCTCTCTCTCTCTCTCTCTCTCTCTCTCTCTCTCTCTCTCTCTCTCTCTCTCTCTCTCTCTCTCTCTCTCCCCCTCCCTCCCTTCCTTCCTTCCTTCCTTCCTACCTTACTCTTTCTTTGTTTAATCTATATGATATCTATCTATCTATCTATCTACCAATTGATCTATCTATCTATCTATCATCTATCTATCTATCATCTATCTATCTATCTATCTATCTATCTATCTATCTATCTATCTATCTATCTATCTATCTATCTATCATCTATCTATCTATCATCTATCTATCTATCTATCTATCTACCACATGATTAAACCATAGAGAGAGAGGTGTATGTAGATGTGAGCCTTTCCTCCCTGCCCTGTATTTCACAGACAAACCCCGGCCCTTTCAGATGAGATGAGTTCTCTGTGCAGATATCCCACATCCCAAATGTATTTCGCTCAAGCATTTCGTTCCGTGGCGCCTGGAGCTTGCAATTAAATGGCTGCCACGTGAAAGGGAAACTGCATCTTTAAGAAGAGATTTAAGAAGGAAATAAAGAATTGTCTGTCAGCAGGAGAACAAAAATGAAAAATGTCAGCCTGATGTCTGAATGGATGAGCGGAATAGTCCATGTCCAGCCTTGCTGTTAGCCAGAGGGATAAAAGCCAATGATAGCCTTCTCAACTGCTTAGCGGATAATGCATGTGCTGCTCACACGCAACTAATGTCTTTTCTTTCTACCTCTCTCTCTGGCTGCCAGGAATGAATCAAATATGAAAACTGTTGCAATGTGATTCTCGACCCATTGCCTTTGATTAAGTGCCCTAACATGCGGGTCCGGAGACTTGCCGCAGTACTAATGGAGCAGAACGCACTATAAAAAGCCTAGGCCTTTTTACCTAATCACAATTCCCAAGCAGTGTCGAATTTAACGCGTCCTCTTGGAATGCAGAGAATTTGGGAATGAATAGGGTATAACCCTCTGATTCTAAATGAACAAGATGGCCACTCATTCTGCACGACTTTGAAGATCCAGATATTAACAGGGGTTCAAAGGGCATTTTACTTTGAAATAATCTGTCAGTATAAAGGAAGGAAATTTTCAACTTGTTTTTCCATGAATATTCAGAATTCTGTTCATTTTATAGTTTTTATTTTTTTTAAATATATTTTTATTCTTATTTCATTAAAGCAAAACAAGCATTTCATAAGATGACATTTAAATATAAGATAAACAAACGAACTAAAATCATCATAATATAAGTAACATAAACATGAATCAATATCAATGAGATTAGGGGGCCGATTCATTAACTTCGAGTGAAGGATTAGCAGTAAAAAAAGTGTTTTTTGGGCTACTTCGACCATCGAATGGGCTACTACAACCTTCGACTATGACTACGAATCGAACTATTCGAACTAAAAATCGTTCGACTATTCGACCATTCGATAGTCGAAGTACTGTCTCTTTAAGAAAAACCTTTGACCCCCTAGTTCGCCATCTAAAAGCTACCGAACTCGATGTTAGCCTATGGGGAAGGTCCCCATAGGCTTTCCTAAGTTTTTTTGATCGAAGGATATTCCTTCGATCGTTCGATCGCACTATTTTCGCTAAAATCCTTCGACTTCGATATTCGAAGGATTTTAATTCCCAGTCGAATATCGAGGGTTAATTATCCCTCGATATTCGACCCTTTGTGAATCAGCCCCTCAGCCCCTAAGTATTCAAATAGTCATAACCAAAAGGCTAGAATAAAATAAATAAATAAAAACAAGTATCAATAGAACAATCAAGAATTTTGTTGAGTTTAACTCTTTCTGCACCTTTTAACGTATGGAAAAAGATTTTAAATTTGGTTATAAACTTAAAACAATTCTTTTATATTTTCTACTCTATAACCAATTGCCTCATTAGTATAAAGAGTTTTTAACTCTATCAAAACCTCATTTAAAGAAGGCATTTTATAGTTTTGTGGTTTCAGTGATATAAAAAGTTTTAGACTGTTAGTACCAGGCTCAATTGCTCCAAGTATCAGTGATCCTATTGGACTGTGTGCTGCTCAATAGCCCCTTACCTTAACCCTAGTGATGCTGAACTGAAATTCTGGTATGATAACATCTCAATAAACAAATTTAATGGAAACTGTAAAGTGCTTTAAATATACATTACGTTCCAGGGGGTTGTTGACCTTTAAGTTAATGTTTAGTATCATGTAGAGAGGGATATTCTGAGACAATTTGCAATTGGTTTTCATTTTTTATTATTTGTGGTTTTTGAGTTATTTAGCTTTTTATTCAGCAGCTCTCCGGTTTGCAATTTCAGCCATCTGGTTGCTATGGTCCAAATTAGCCTAGCAACCATGCACTGATTTGAATAAGAATCTAGAATATGAATAGGAACACTACTGAATAGAAAGATGAGTAATAAAAAGTAGCAATACCATTAAATCAGTGGCCTTACAGAGCATTTGTTTTTTTAGATGGGGTCAGTGACCCCCATTTGAAAGCTGGAAAGAGTCAGAAGGAGAATTCAAATAATTAAAAAAAATTATAAATAAAGAAAGAGTGAAGACCAATTGAAAAGTTGCTTAGAATTTGCCATTCTATAACAATAAACATTAACGTAAGGGTGAAAAAAGACACACGTCCATCAAGTTCAACCTTTTAACTCTATTTTTAACCTGCCTAACTGCCAGTAGTAAGGAGACGCTACTCAGTTATGGGATACAATGCGGTTTAAGTCTAAGCTAGAGACTTATACAGGTCTGACCTTCTACAGTTGGTGCCTCTAGGTTATATTCGGCGGATCTGTTCCCGTTTTGCTTCGCCGAAAAAATTCACGAAACAGCGAAAAAATTTGCGAAATGGCAAAAGATTTTTGAAACGCATTGAAGTCAGTGGGCATCAAAATCATTTTGATGAGACATTTGTTATATGCGTGACAATTTTGTCCAAATTAATTAAATTTAAGGGGCGTCCGAATAATTTTGATTAGGTGCAGCGAATTTTCCATGGCGAATTTTCACCGCAGTTTTGCACACAACTAGTCCAACACTGGGGTGAGTGCAACACTGAAAGAATTCAGTCTCCAGGGCTCTGGATGTGGCTGGGTGGAATAAAGCCCCTAAATTCTTTTCTAGGTCTTTTTGGCCTTCCTACAAATCTGCCCTCATAATAGCCACCAGGGTTGGACTGGGCCAAAAACCCCAGTTGCCCCAGACCTGCTCCTCACAGTTGGCAGAGCTGCTCCTATAAGCTCCATACTGGCCTCCCCCTGTCTGATCACAGCCGAAATAATTCACATCAGCATGTGAATAAGGTACACACTGGGGGGGGGGGCAGAAAGAGGGGCATTTGCTGCAGCCCCCTAACATGGCAACACTGGTGGACTTACACCCCCCCCAGTCCGGCGCTGATAGTCACATATAGGGTAAATGAACAAGATGACACATTTTCCACACTAGATATTCTTGTGAGTTCACATATTTATATACAAAACAGCACAGAGCAACTTCATATTAGTCCCCTTGGTTTGAGAATGAAATGTCGGATTGCATGCCTCCCAACATTTTAGAAATAGAAAGAGGGACAGTTTTGCTAATGAAGGTGAATTTCCCTTTAAACCGCAAGTCACATTTTCCCCAAGAGACCCGCTTATCTTTAATTGTTACAATAGTTTATTTACTTATCTTCAATTTTTACAATAGTTTCTTTGCTTAGCTTAAATTGTTATAAAAGTATCTAAGTGCACCTGCCACATATTCTGGGCTCTCTGCCAAAAGCTTATTAAGTTTTAGAAACTTTTTCTGACTGTTCAGTGCAGAAGATCCAAGAGAAAGTCGGGACATTTCAGTAACAATCCGGGACTGTGGGTTGAACTGTCAATATCGGGACTGTCCTGCGAAAAACGGGACAGTTAGGTGGTATGCGGACTGACAGGGGTCCCCATACTTTTGGCCAAGCAGTGTATTTAATCCCTATTTCCTTTTCAGATTGAGCTTGAATCATTGCTGGGCCAGGCTGGCCGGCAGTGTCAGACTGGGAGAGGTGGCACCCACCGGAAAACCCAAGAAAAGGGCCCCTCCGGCACACTAAAAGACACCCACCTCCAACACCATGATTTACACTGCTGCCGACTGATCTCTGCATTCTGGAGCCCTGCGCTCTAACACGGCGCTTTACAGCCTTTCCAATCGAGTGGACCATGGGGCCCATCAGGCTCAGGGCTCACCGGGTTTTCTTCTGGTGCCCCGTCCCGGCTTGTGGGAAAATGCACTTTGACTACAGGGGAGCACAACCCAGCGGCACAGTGAGGGACACGGGTCTGCACTAGGGGTAGACAACAAGGAGGGTTGTTTGCTAATTGTTACATGAAGAAAAATGGTAAACATTTGACTGTCATTGGGGCGTATCTAAAGAGGGGGGCCCAGGAGGTATAGGGGCCCCATAAAGCCCTAATACATATACAATTTCAATAAATATTGGTAAAACTGCTCAACCTCTAGACATTTTGGTGGCCAGCAGATTTGCCCTAAAATTGAGGAAAGTCACTGGAAAATGCGAGAGTGATGGGGTACAGAGCCCAAAATCTGGTAACTCCCGACTTCTACAAGTCAGTCCCATTGCATGCTGGATATTGTAGTCTTACATTAAGCTTGGCAGTTAGCAAATTGTTAAACAAAACCTACATTACCCAACATGCACTGGGAGACGTAGGCTTGGCACATTAGGACAAGAAAAAACTTTGGTTGGTTTCCAAAGTACAAACTAGCCAAAGGCGCAAAAAGTAACCCAAATCCGTAATTTGGCTACTTTGTACTTTCAAAACCCACCTGGGCTTTAAATTAGTAGCCCAATTTGGCTGGAAAACCGCCAACCTGGCAACCCTGCTCGCTAGTCACATGCCTCTTCTGCTTACTCCTAGTTCCGGCCCTGGCTTGAATACACAATGGCTATACTCAACTAATGTATTCCATAAAAAAGATGTATTTAAATCTTTGTTATGAATAAATATGATCAAAAACAGTAAAACGGCTATGAATGGAGAGGTGTTGTGGTTTGTTTCAAGCAAAGAGCAACTTCTTCCCAATGCTTCATTCATACCCCCGTCCCACACCGAACCCCTAACTTTGTGATTCTGTCTTCTGCTCTCCACCAGTTGACAACTGTCATTTATTGTAAATGGCGCTTTGGGCAGCTCTGTAGCATCATGTTTGGTGTAAATCAAGGAGCCCTTGACATGTTGATGGCTTGTGTTAGCCTAATGTATTTTATATGACACAAACTAGCCCTGTGACCCGCAGGCTATTCACATGGGCTATTACTCACTTATCAGAGAATTCTAAAAAGAACATTAACTGTAATTATAGCCACCACTGAAACCAAGGGCTCAAACGCAGGACTCTAACCCTGATAAATATTGAGAATAGCCTGGTACAATAACACAGGGAATAAGGGACATGGAAATAAACTTCTTCTTGAATACACGGAGTTTATGTAAAGTAAAACCAGGGCTACAGAAAGATTCAAACTTGATACTTTCTTCTCGGCCACAGAATCCGGAGACTGTTGTTGTACAGGTATGGGATCTGTTATCCGGAAACCCATTATCCAGAAAGTTCCAAATTACGGAAAGGCTGTATCCCATAAAAATGGTTTCCCTTTTCTGTGTGATAATAAAACAGTAGCTTGTACTTGATCCCAACTAAGATATAATTAATCCTTATTGGAAGCATTCTGGATAACAGGTCCCCTACCGGTACATTGTTGTTGTTGTTGTGTATGTACCGGCTGTGTTTTTGGTGATGCAGTGTGTATTGTCCTGTTTTGCAAATTTCCTGCGAAACGTGAAAAAATTCCCGAAACGCCAATTTTGAAGCCGCATTAAACTTAATGGGCATCAGAATAATGTTGATGTGCGACGGTGTTGACGCAAGCGACTTTTCCGACGCACGTCCAAAATTTTTGGATGCCACCGGTGGCGAATACACGGAAATTGTCGTTTACTTGATAAAAAGGATTTGAAACACTTCGTAAGGAAGCCCCCAGGGCCTTCAGGATAGACTAATATATATATTATATAACCCCTTCCCTTCACCCTTTGCTGTGACTGTTTTGTAAGCAGGATACCGTGATACAGTTGGAATCGAATTATCTGCCTCGCAAGGACCAAACATGGAATAGCTTTGCCCGGTTTAACTCAAGAAATAACAATAATCATAGAATTTTTTTATGATTAAAAGAAAACCCAAAAAGCATAATCAGCACAACGATGGGCTCATTCCCTCGGTGTATTGAGTAGTGATGAGCGAATCTGTCCCATTTCGCTTCACTGAAAAATTTACAAAACTGATGAAACATTTTCGAAACAGCGAAAAAATTCACGAAACGTTCGCTAATATTTTGTCGCGCAACAAATATTTTTGGTTGTGTGACATTTTTTGTAACGCAATACATTAGAGTCTACTAAAGGGAAAAGTGACTGATGCTGGCCAAAATTCGCCAGCGTGACAACATTTCAGAACTTCACCGATTTACTAATAGGCGCTGGCGTAAATTTGCTAGCAAAGGAGATAGACTATAGTGCTACTTCGCACTCTAACACCAGGCGAATTTTTGCTCTGGCGAATGGACGTAACTACGCAAATTCCCCTCTTGCGCCAGACTTGCCTTCACCACCTCAGACCAGGCGAAGTGCAATAGAGTAGATAGGAGTTCCCCAAAAAAAGTTGAAAACGCTGGCGTATTTTACTTTTTACAGGGTGATAGGCTGAAAAAGATCGTAAATTTTTTTGGGGGTTCGCTCCTTCCCCTCTACATTTCCTAACATATGGCACATAAACTATACACTGGGCTCATCGTATTATTGCTAGCGCTACTTTGGAAGCGTTCGGAACCCTGGACACAACCGGATTTTTAAGCGTTCTCCTGGCGAATCTACGCCTGGCGAAGTGTTGTGATGTCAGCGAAGCCGTCGCTGGCACAATTTCGGAGGTAAGTAAATTTGCCCCCATGAGCGTTGTTTTCATGGCATCTTATTTTTGCTTTGAGGCTACCACTACATTGCTTTCCTTGCTTTCAAGTCTTGTTGACTGTGCCATTTTTTTTGCTTTGTGTCAAAATCCCCAAACTGCCACTTGCTGAATTGCATTGGAGTCAATGGGAAGACCAGATCACATGCATTTTTGGCTCAGTATACTGCTACACACTTGCCTCACACTGTTAGAGGACTCCTATCCGCCGTGATACAACTGCTTTTTCAAAAGAAAAAGGCTCCCATGTTGCCAATTTCTTAAAAAAGTTTTACGTTGCCTCTGGTCGACTGGTAATGGTATCTACTACTACACTATGCTGCTGTTGAAGCAAAAAAATACCATCTATATTTGATATATTACTTCTAGCACAAACAAAGGCAAAACTATTAATAAATCTGACCACCAATAGATGATATCTGGGTGACCGTATCCCACATTAAAATGAATAAACCATATATTTATGTGTATGTCCTTATATACAGCTGGAAGGATAAAACGACAGATGCTTTTGTTGCGCCTCTTTTTTTTGTCTGGCGCCTATTCTACTTTTTTTTGACGCGCATAGCAAAACAAGCCGCACGGTGAATTTTTAATTCAGGTTGGCGAAAATTTTCGCCACCAGTGAAATGCGAAAGTTTACTGCGAAATCATTAGTCTTGAGTAACTACTGATCTCATTCTCATCTCATGGGGAAATATGTGAAGGATTAGTGGCCTTCATGTGTATCAGAAGCACTGAGCATGTCCAACAGAGCGCAGATTTCCTTCAACACATGGGCACATTGAAATATGTATAATTATTCATATTCTGTTAATTCAAATGAAATCAAATTAACAGGATTATTTATGGGCCTGTTTTATGCGCTGTTTAACTGGTTCATTAACATTGACTGATTTAATGGAGAAGTCAATACAGCTATTGATTCTGCTGCTGAAAGTCTGTCCTAATTTTATCAAGAAATTCAAGATATTTCTGTATTTCTAAATGTGCATAAAAGTAAATATTACATTTCTAAAAAGAACCACAACCTACAATAAATTGGACAGATTTTCTGTGCAAAAGGCAAACAGTCCATAGGCTCCTTCATAAATGGGCCGTTTCACAGTGATTTCTAAATGCATCTGTCTCAGTTTGAAGATTGTTTTTGCACTTTGGTGGCAGGAAAGTTTGCACTTGAGGCTTTCATTAAAATATATATATATATATATATATATATATATATATATATAGTATAGTTTTTTATGGAAGCCTCAGGTGCAAACTTTCCTGCCACCAAAGTGCAAAAAAAATCTTCAACTGGTTCTTGAAATGGTAACGCTCCTTTACTCCCCAGCCCCCTTCCAAAGAGCTCTTCAGGAGTGAGGGCCTTCAGAATCTCCTTTGTTGTAACACTAGGGAGGCCCCCCTTGTTCCAAAACCAGAAGGCCTTCAAGAGAAAGTGTCTTCAGATGCTCTAGGCAGTTACTCCTTCCCCTGGTAACCACCACAGCTTCTCCAGAACTTCTCTAAGTTCATTAGGAATCTGATTAGAGTCAGAAGGCCACACAATCAACCTTAGATTGTTGGGACTATAGCTCAAGTGGACAAACAGCATCCTCAAATCTAATTGCAGATCTATTCCACCAGAGCCAGTCAAATTCCAAATGATTAGAATAGATTCTGAACTTGACCTTAGCCAGAAGGCAGAGAAGCGACCCAGTAACTCACTTCCTTTTAATTAGCATTTTCTGTTGTAGGAGCAAATGTCACTGTATTCTAAGGAATATAATTTACATGGATAATTCAAATGGGTAATTGTAAGATCTACAGGGCAGGGACCTCCACCCTCTTGTCTCTGGAGGCCCAATTATCAACATTCTCATTTTAGTTGTTTAAGAGTTTTTAAAACTACAATTCAATTTCTCTAAAATGTTGAATGCCTTGTAATTTATTAAAAGATCCAAACATAAAGAACACGTATCAAAACTTACAAAGACATATGAGCTAAAAAAAATCCAAAAACCTTTAGAAATGTGTGTTTCGGACAATTACTAGTGAAAACCTTTAAAATCCCGAAAAAAGTTCTAATGGTATCAGTGCATTTCCCATTGACTTCGATAGGACCTTTACTGCTTTTACTCGCCAAAGTTTTGTAAAGATATGAGACCTGTTATCCAGAATGCTCTGGACCTGGGGTTTTCTGGATAATGGATCTTTCCATAATTTGGATCTTAATACCTTAAGTCTACTACAAAATCAAGTAAACATTTAATAAACCCAATAGGCTGGTTTTGCCTCCAATAAGGATTATTTATATCTTAGTTGGGTTCAAGTACAATCTACTGTTTTATTATTACAGAGAAAAAGGAAATCATTTTTAAAAATTCAGATTATTTAGATAAAATGGAGTCTATAAGAGAGATGGCCATTCCATAAATTGGAGCTTTCTGGATAACAGGTTTCCAGATAATTGATCCCATACCTACAGTATATTAGAGTTGTCCTTGATTTTTATACTTCATAAATTTCAAAGTGTTAGAGATTTAAAGCAATTTTTTTTAAAAAAATTACTTTTAGAGAAAAAATTTGAATTGTGAAAAAACAGAAATTGGAATGTTAGTAAATAGGCCCCTTAATCTTGAAAGTAACTGTGCTTTCTATTTATTTGTATTTGTTGTTGTAATGAACTTTGTTTGTTTTTTAAATTTATTATTCTGCTGTACATCGCTGTGTATATACAGTAAGTAGCGCAATACAAGTATGGGACATGTGATACAGAATGCTTGCGACCTGGGGTATTCCAGGTCTTTCCATAATTTGGATCTTCAAATTAAGTCTACTAGAAAATTATGTAAATGTTAAATAAACCCAATAGGCTGCTTTTGCCTCCAATAAGGATTAATTATATCTTAGTTGGGATCAAGTACACGCTACGGTTTTATTATTACACAGAAAAAGTAAATTATTTTTATAAATGTGGATTATTTGGATAAAATGGAGTCTATGGAAGACAGCCTTCCTATAATTTGGAGCTTTCTGGATAACGGATCCCTGTATGAATAAAATATACAGCCCCAAAGAGCAGAATGACACTCAAGTGCTCAAAGTGGCACAGGATCCTTCTTTGATAATTTATCAATTCCTTGACCGTCAGGGAATATTTAACATATCTTAATTGAATTGAACTGCTGGGAGACCTTCTGGATTCCATCCATAATAAATCTAAAATTGAAAGGTAAATAGGTGAACTTTCCTTTTCATTCAAGCCAAGCTGGAATATTCTCCTGCAGAACTCTGTTTATGGGTTCATTTTGCATGAATTGTCCCCGTGTTGTGAAGCAATATGTCTGCTGTAAGTAGAGCGTCGTTTTCCGCAGGGTGGGATTAGGTGTCCTGCCAAACACTCGTTGCTTCTTACTCATCAGACAATTATCCTTTCCACATTCTCCTCCATTATGGGCAGAAACACACTCGCTATTTCGGGAGATAGTCACCCAACGTCAAATCGCTTCTTCTTTTGGCGACTAATCTCTTCGAACTGCTTTCCCACCAGCTAGAATGTAAATCACCGGTTGGATGGCACTTGGATCGCTTCAGTTTTCTGAAGACACCCAATGTTTCCTCATGAGGCAACTTCAGGTGACTTCGGAAAACGGGACTTCGCCCGACTCCCAAAATCCCGCTCCCAAAATAGCAGCGTGTGCCTCTGCCCTTAGAGGTTTAGGAATATTTAGCAGGCAGCCTTCAACATCATACCTCCCAACATTTTGGAAATAAATAGAGGGACAAAAAAGTTGCGGCACGTAGCGTGGCAAGTTTTTTGACCACGCCTATTTTTCTGGCCACACCCCCTAATTACCATGTTCATTTTACAACATTTGGCAGGTTATGAAAGTTTGAACATATTTCTGTGTTTTTTTCCAGTTATTAGTTTTGCCAATGAAGGTGAATTGCCCTTTAAGCTGCGAGTCTAACTTTTCCCAAGGGACCGGTTATCTTATATTGTTACAATTACTTATTTGTAGAGATGTCGCGAACTGTTCGCCGGCGAACTTGTTCGCGCGAACATCGGGTGTTCGCGCTCGCCGGAAGTTCGCGAACGTCGCGCGACGTTCGCCATTTTGGGTTCGCCATTGTTGGCGCTTTTTTTTGCCCTCTCACCCCAGACCAGCAGGTACATGGCAGCCAATCAGGAAGCTCTCCCCTGGACCACTCCCCTTCCCTATAAAAACCGAAGCCCTGCAGCGTTTTTTCACTCTGCCTGTGTGTGCTGAAGAGATAGTGTAGGGAGAGAGCTGCTGCCTGTTAGTGATTTCAGGGACAGTTGAAAGTTTGCTGGCTAGTAATCGTTTTGATACTGCTCTGTTATTGGAGGGACAGAAGTCTGCAGGGGTTTGAGGGACATTTAAGCTTAGGTAGCTTTGCTGGCTAGTAATCTACCTTCTACTGCAGTGCTCTGTATGTAGCTGCAGTGGGCAGCTGTCCTGCTTCTGATCTCATCTGCTGACTGCTGCAATAACAGTAGTCCTTGTAAGGACTGCTTTTATTTATTTTTTTGTTGTTTTACTACTACTACTACTACTACTACTATAAGAGCCCAGTGCTATTAGTCTAGCAGTGTTGGGGAGTGGGACTGGTGTGCTAATCTGCTGCTCCTAGTAGTTCAGCAGCACCAACTTTAATTTTTTTTTTTTAATATTCATTTTTTTTATTTTTACTTTTTTTATTTTACTACCGCTGTAGTAGTGTATAAGTTGACCTTTTAGGCATTATTTGCCCTGTAGGCATTATTTGCACACTGTTTTCTTCAACCCGCCATCGAGCTGTGTGACCTTGTTCACATTCTGTCTAAATATCCATAATATTACCGTCTCCAGAAAAAACACCGGAGTCACTTTTTTCAAGCAGCCATAATATATTTTACGTAATCCGTATCCACCGCTGTAGTAGTGTATACGTTGGCCTTGTAGGCATTATTTGCACACTGTTTTCTTCAACCCGCCATCGAGCTGTGTGACCTTGTTCCCATTCTGTCTAAATATCCATAATATTACCGTCTCCAGAAAAAACACCGGAGTCACTTTTTCAAGCAGCATTCATATATTTTACGTAATCCGTATCCACCGCTGTAGTAGTGTATACGTTGGCCTTGTAGGCATTATTTGCACACTGTTTTCTTCAACCCGCCATCGAGCTGTGTGACCTTGTTCCCATTCTGTCTAAATATCCATAATATTACCGTCTCCAGAAAAAAACCGGAGTCACTTTTTTCAAGCAGCATTCATATATTTTACGTAATCCGTATCCACCGCTGTAGTAGTGTATACGTTGGCCTTGTAGGCATTATTTGCACACTGTTTTCTTCAACCCGCCATCGAGCTGTGTGACCTTGTTCCCATTCTGTCTAATATCCATAATATTACCGTCTCCAGAAAAAACACCGGAGTCACTTTTTTCAAGCAGCATTCATATATTTTACGTAATCCGTATCCACCGCTGTAGTAGTGTAACGTTTGGCCTTGTAGGCATTATTTGCACAGTGTTTTCTTCAACCCGCCATCGAGCTGTGTGAGCTTGTTCACATTTTGTCTAAATATTGATAATATTATCGTCTCTAGAAAAACCACTTGAGTTACTTTTTTTCAAGCAGCATTCATATATTTTACGTAATCCGTATCCACCGCTGTAGTAGTGTATACGTTGACCTTGTAGGCATTATTTGCACACTGTTTTCTTCAAACCGCCATCGAGCTGTGTGAGCTTGTTCACATTTTGTCTAAATATTGATAATATTATCGTCTCTAGAAAAACCACTTGAGTTACTTTTTTTCAAGCAGCATTCATATATTTTTACGTAATCCGTATCCACCGCTGTAGTAGTGTATACGTTGACCTTGTAGGCATTATTTGCACACTGTTTTCTTCAACCCGCCATCGAGCTGTGTGAGCTTGTTCACATTTTGTCTAAATATTGAAATATTATCGTCTCTAGAAAAACCACTTGAGTTACTTTTTTCAAGCAGCATTCATATATTTTACGTAATCCGTATCCACCGCTGTAGTAGTGTATACGTTGACCTTGTAGGCATTATTTGCACAGTGTTTTCTTCAACCCGCCATCGAGCTGTGTGAGCTTGTTCACATTTTGTCTAAATATTGATAATATTATCGTCTCTAGAAAAACCACTTGAGTTACTTTTTTTTCAAGCAGCATTCATATATTTTACGTAATCCGTATCCACCGCTGTAGTAGTGTATACGTTGACCTTGTAGGCATTATTTGCACACTGTTTTCTTCAACCCGCCATCGAGCTGTGTGAGCTTGTTCACATTTTGTCTAAATATTGATAATATTATCGTCTCTAGAAAAACCACTTGAGTTACTTTTTTTCAAGCAGCATTCATATATTTTACGTAATCCGTATCCACCGCTGTAGTAGTGTATACGTTGACCTTGTAGGCATTATTTGCACAGTGTTTTCTTCAACCGCCATCGAGCTGTGTGAGCTTGTTCACATTTTGTCTAAATATTGATAATATTATCGTCTCTAGAAAACCACTTGAGTTACTTTTTTTCAAGCAGCATTCATATATTTTACGTAATCCGTATCCACCGCTGTAGTAGTGTATACGTTGACCTTGTAGGCATTATTTGCACACTGTTTTCTTCAACCCGCCATCGAGCTGTGTGAGCTTGTTCACATTTTGTCTAAATATTGATAATATTATCGTCTCTAGAAAAAACTTGAGTTACTTTTTTTCAAGCAGCATTCATATATTTTACGTAATCCGTATCCACCGCTGTAGTAGTGTATACGTTGACCTTGTAGGCATTATTTGCACACTGTTTTCTTCAACCCGCCATCGAGCTGTGTGACCTTGTTCACATTTTGTCTAAATATTGATAATATTATCGTCTCTAGAAAAACACTTGAGTTACTTTTTTTCAAGCAGCATTCATATATTTTACGTAATCCGTATCCACCGCTGTAGTAGTGTATACGTTGACTTTGTAGGCATTATTTGCACAGTGTTTTCTTCAACCCGCCATCTAGCTGTGTGTATTATCGTTTCCAGAAAACCAACTGAGTTTTTGTTGTTGTTGTTTTTTTTTTTAAAAATAATGCCAGGCAAAGGCAGGCCGCACGCAGAGGCCGTGCTAGGGGCCGTGCTGCTATGCAATCCTGTGGCCCTAGCAATTTTCCCAGTTTTAAAAAGCCAATGACCCTGAACTCCCAAAATGCTGAAGAGGTAGTTGACTGGCTTACACAGCACACCCCATCCTCTACCGTTTCTAACTTTACCACAACATCCTCCTCATCCTCCACTGCTATGGCCACCCCACGTAACACTTCCTCCACCACCGGTGCCCCTTCTTCACTGGGGTCAGAGGAGTTATTTTCCAATGAGTTTCTTGAACTGAGTAATGCGCAACCATTATTGCCAGAAGAAGATGAAGGAGATGAGGACCTTACACCAGATTTAATTCTGGCAGAGAACACGATAGAGATGGACATAATGAGTGATGAGGAGGAGGTCCCCGCTGCTGCTTCCTTCTGTGATGTGTCAGAAGAAATTGATGCATCTGAGGAGAATGATGATGAGGAGATTGATGTTTTGTGGGTGCCTAGTAGAAAGAGAGCAAGAGGAGGGTAGTTCAGATGGAGAGACGGAGAGTCAGAGAGGCAGTAGGAGAATAAGACTTAGAAGAAGCAGGGAGGACAGCCCGCAGGGATCAGCAGGGCAACAACATGTATCGGCACCTGTGTTCAGCCGGCCAACGCACCCGCCATTGCCGCCAATACCGCCAACTCCGCCAACTTCTACTGTTACCGCCAGATCGCACACTTCCAAAAAGTCAGCAGTGTGGGATTTTTTTTATGTGTGTGCCTCTGACAAAAGCATTGTAATTTGCAATGAGTGCAGTCAGAAACTGAGCCTTGGTAAGCCCAACAGCCACATAGGTACAACTTCTATGCGAAGGCACATGAGCGGCAAGCACAAAGCACTTTGGGAGCAACACCTCAAAGGCAACAGGCAAACTAAAAGCCACACTCCTTCTGGTCCAGCATCTTACTGCTCTACCTCTGCTCTCCTTGACCCGTCTGAACCACCCTCCACTCCGCCTTCCACCTTGACCACCTGTTCCCATTCCCAGTCATCTGCCACCAGCCAAGTTTCTGTGAAGGCCATGTTTGAGCGTAAGAAGCCAATGTCTGACTGTCACCCCCTTGCCCGGCGTCTGACAGCTGGCTTGTCTGCACTCTTAGCCCGCCAGCTTTTACCATACCAGCTGGTGGACTCTGAGGCCTTCCGCAAATTTGTAGCAATTGGGACACCGCAGTGGAAGGTACCCAGCCGCAATTTTTTTTCTAAAAAGGGAATACCACACCTGTACCAACATGTGCAGAGCCAAGTTACCGCATCTCTGTCACTTAGTGTTGGGCCAAAGGTCCATATGACTACTGACGCATGGTCCTCCAAGCATGGTCAGGGCAGGTATGTCACCTACACTGCCCACTGGGGTGAACTTGGTAATGGCTGGGAAGCAGGGAATGGGTAGCTCAACAACAACAGTGGAGTTGGTGTCACCGCCACGGATTGCACGCGGTTCTGCCACACCTCTACTCCTCCATCGCTCTCTACCTCGTCTTCTTCTTCTTCTTACTCTGCTGCTGGGTCCTCCTTCTCCTCCTCCACACCTGTGCACCCCCAGCTCCCCCTAGGCTATTCGACGTGCCAGGTACGCCGTTGTCACGCTGTCTTGGGGATGACGTGCCTGGAAAGCAAAAACCATACCGGATCTGTACTCCTGTCATCTCTGCAGTCACAGGCCGATCGGTGGCTGACCCCACACCAACTGCAGATCGGAAAAGTGGTGTGTGACAATGGAAGCAATCTGTTGGCAGCGTTGAGACTAGGCAATTTAACACATGTGCCCTGCATGGCACATGTGTTAAATTTAATAGTCCAACGTTTTGTCTCCAAGTACCCAGGATTCCAGGACGTTTCACCCAGTCCAGAAAGGTGTCGGCCCATTTCAGACGTTCCTACACAGCCATGGCACGCCTTGCTGACATTCAGCAGCGCTACAACATGCCAGTCAGGCGTTTGATTTCTGACAGCCAGACTCGCTGGAATTCAACGCTCCTTATGTTGGAACGTCTGCTGCAACAACAAAGGGCCGTCAACGAGTACCTTTTTGAACTGGGTGGTAGGACTGGATCTGCACAGCTGGGGATTTTTTTCCCCGTTACTGGGTGCTTATGCGCGATGCCTGCAGGCTCATGCGACCTTTTGAAGAGGTGACAAATATGGTCAGTCGCACCGAAGGCACCATCAGCGACCTAATACCCTTCGCTTTCTTCCTGGAGCGTGCCGTGCGACGAGTGACAGATGAGGCTGTAGACCAGCGTGACGAGGAGCTGGAAGCGCACGATTTCTGGTCGGAATCACCAGAACGAACCCAGGCACCTGCTGCAACGCAGGGAGAGGTGCCAGAAGTGGAGTCAGAGGAGGAAGGTGGCTTTGTGGAGGAGGAGGAGGAGGACCAACAGGAGCAGGCTTCCCAGGGGGCTAGTGGTGACCTTTTGGGGACCCCTGGTCTTGTACGTGGCTGGGGGGAGGAGACCGTGGATGATGCAGTCCTTGATAATGAGGAAGCGGAGATGGATAGCTCTGCATCCAACCTTGTGAGAATGGGGTCTTTCATGCTGTCATGCCTGTTGAAGGACCCCCGTATCAAGAGGCTTAAGGAGAAGGACCTGTACTGGGTCGCAACGCTACTAGACCCTCGGTACAAGCATAAAGTGTCAGAAATGTTACCAACATACCACAAGTCCGAAAAGATGCGGCATTTACAAACCAGCCTGCAAAACATGTTGTACAATGCTTTTAAGGGTGATGTCACTTCAGGAACTCATCAACATTCCAGGGGCAGAGGTGCCAGTAATCCTGCCACGAGCACACCTGCAAGGACAAAGCCCTTTGGCCAGTCTGTAACGTCAGACATGCAAATGTTTTTCTGTCCAAGGCAGCGCCACAACCCTTCTGGATCCACCCTCAAAGAACGCCTCGACCGGCAGGTAGCGGACTACCTGGCATTAACTGCAGATATCGACACTCTGAGGAGCGATGAACCCCTGGACTACTGGGTGCGCAGGCTTGATCTGTGGCCAGAGCTGTCACAATTTGCCATGAACCTCTTGTCTTGCCCAGCCTCAAGTGTGCTCTCAGAAAGGACCTTCAGTGCAGCAGGAGGGATTGTAACTGAGAAGAGAACTCGCCTAGGTCACAAAAGTGTCGATTACCTGACCTTTATTAAAATGAATGAGGGGTGGATCTCGGAGGGTTACTGCACGCCGGAAGACTTGTTCTGACTTCTATGCAGCTGTCCTTCTCTTCAAGCCTCATGACTCCACACACAGCTGTCCTTTAGCGTCCTCCTCCTCCCTCCGCCACCGTTACAAACTAGGGTGCAAACCCTACTGGTTTAATTTTTTCTGGCCTCTGTGCTTCAGTGGCTGCAACCAAAAAAACTGGGCAAACAATGTCTACAAGGTCAACGTATGGCAAAAAATGACTATTTTCAGCATTTATATGGCATATTTTTTCTGGCAACTGTGCTTCAGTGGCTGCGTCCAAAAAAATGCATATTTTCTGCATTTATATGGCATAATTTTTCTGGCAACTGTGCTTCAGTGGCTGCGACCAAAAAAATGCATATTTTCTGCATTTATATGGCATAATTTTTCTGGCCTCTGTGCTTCAGTGGCTGCAACCAAAAAAATTTATATTTTCAGCATTTATATGGCATAATTTTTCTGGCCTCTGTGCTTCAGTGGCTGCAACCAAAAAAATTTATATTTTCAGCATTTATATGGCATAATTTTTCTGGCAACTGTGCTTCAGTGGCTGCGACCAAAAAAAATTACTATTTTCAGCATTTATATGGCATATTTTTTCTGGCCTCTGTGCTTCAGTGGCTGCGGCCAAAAAAACTGGGCAAACAATGCCTACAAGGTCAACGACGTTGACCTTGTAGGCATTGTTTGCCCAGTTTTTTTGGCCGCAGCCACTGAAGCACAGAGGCCAGAAAAAATATGCCATATAAATGCTGAAAATAGTAATTTTTTGCCATACGTTGACTCAACGTATATGGCAAAAAATGACTATTTTCAGCATTTATATGGCATATTTTTTCTGGCAACTGTGCTTCAGTGGCTGCGACCAAAAAAATGCATATTTTCTGCATTTATATGGCATAATTTTTCTGGCCTCTGTGCTTCAGTGGCTGCAACCAAAAAAATTTATATTTTCAGCATTTATATGGCATAATTTTTCTGGCAACTGTGCTTCAGTGGCTGCGACCAAAAAAATGCATATTTTCTGCATTTATATGGCATAATTTTTCTGGCCTCTGTGCTTCAGTGGCTGCAACCAAAAAAATTTATATTTTCAGCATTTATATGGCATAATTTTTCTGGCAACTGTGCTTCAGTGGCTGCTACCAAAAAAACTGGGCAAACAATGTCTACAAGGTCAACGTATGGCGAAAAATTACTATTTTCAGCATTTATATGGCATATTTTTTCTGGCAACTGTGCTTCAGTGGCTGCGTCCAAAAAAACTGGGCAAACAATGCCTACAAGGTCAACGTATGGCAGTTGTTTAAAGAGAACAGTAGATTACTAGCCAGCAAAGCTACCTAAGCTAAAATGTCCCTCAAATCCCTGCAGACTTCTGTCCCTCCAATACAGAGCAGTATCAAGCAGATTACTAGCCAGCAAGCTTACTATCATCTGTCCCTGAAATCACTAACAGCTCTCCCCCTACACTATCTCTTCCAAGCACACACAGGCAGATTTTTCAGATACATTTTTGCCCTTGATCCCCCTCTGGCATGCCACTGTCCAGGTCGTTGCACCCTTTAAACAACTTTAAAATCATTTTTCTGGCCAGAAATGTCTTTTCTAGATGTTAAAGTTCGCCTTCCCATTGAAGTCTATGGGGTTCGCGAACCGTTCGCGAACCGCTCGCATTTTTGCGCAAGTTCGCGAATATGTTCGCGAACTTTTTTTCCGACGTTCGCTACATCCCTACTTATTTGCTTATCTAGATAAATTTGAATTGTTACAAATGTATCTTATCTCCCGTTGCGGTTGTTCTGGGCTCTCTGTCAAAAGCCAATTAAGTTATAAACTTTGTTTCTTTTTCTGCCTGTTCAGTGCAGAGAAAAATGGGACTTTCCAGTAAAAACAAGGGACTGCGGGTTGAGCTGTCATAAGAGGGACTGTCCCTCTTAAAACGGGACAGTTGGGAGGTATGGAACATTCCTTCCTAAACTGTTAATTCTTCAGTCAATACTTAATGCCTAGTGTCCCCCTCCACCTAGTGTTCCCTTTCTTCTTCTCCTTCTTCTTCCTCTGTCCAGCCTATAAAGTATATTTTATGAGGTTGTTAGTATGAGGGAGAGCTGCAAGGCCTGGCCTAATGAATCTGTCAGCGCTCCTATTGATTGACACGCCAGTGTAAGTGAGACATGTGATTCTGATTGACTTCCTAATTACTGCAAGTGTGATGTCTCACCCGGTGCTCAGGGCAGAGGTTAATAGTTTCGATGTTGAGTCGCTGCAGCCTCTGGAAGCGACAGTTAAAGACATTCCACGGACGTCAATAGCTGAATCGAGTTCTCAAGGCTGCGATACGAGCGGATCAATTAAACCTCTTTTCCCTGGTCTTTTGCCTCTTGTCTGGGAAGGGTCTAAAGAGTGGAAATTTAACCCCATCACCGCTGACAGTATTTCAAAGACCACCAGTAAATGGCAGAAGAGTTTCTTGGGTGTATCTATAGCACTGAAATATACATTGTTTTAAAGGAAAACTATACCCCCCAAACATGTAGGTCTCTATAAAAAGATATTGCATAAAACAGCTCATATGTAAAACCCTGCTTCATGTAAATAAATCATTTTCATAATAATATACTTTTTTTAGTAGTATGTGCCATTGGGTAATTCTAAATAGAAAATTGCCATTTTAAAAAATAAGGGCGCTCCCTTGGATCCTAGGATTCACGGTGCACACAAACAAACCATACATGTTAGGTCACATGAGTCAATTATGCTTCCACACTTCTTCCTGTTACAGTTAGAGCTGCAGTATTTCTGGTCAGGAGATCTCTTCCTGTTACAGTAAGAGCTGCAGTATTTCTGGTCAGGTGATCTCTTCCTGTTACAGTTAGAGCTGCAGTATTTCTGGTCAGGTGATCTCTTCCTGTTACAGTTAGAGCTGCAGTATTTCTGGTCAGGTGATCTCTTCCTGTTACAGTTAGAGCTGCAGTATTTCTGGTCAGGTGATCTCTTCCTGTTACAGTTAGAGCTGTAGTATTTCTGGTCAGGTGATCTCTTCCTGTTACAGTTAGAGCTGCAGTATTTATGGTCAGGTGATCTCTTCCTGTTACAGTTAGAGCTGTAGTATTTCTGGTCAAGTGATCTCTTCCTGTTACAGTTAGAGCTGCAGTATTTCTGGTCAAGTGATCTCTTCCTTTTACAGTTAGAGCTGCAGTATTTCTGGTCAGGTGATCTCTTCCTGTTACGGTTAGAGCTGCAGTATTTCTGGTCAGGTGATCTCTGAGGCAGCACACAGACCATCACCAAATGGTGGCTCATGGCAAGAGATGTAAAAGGGCAATATTTACCTAAATATCTATTCCACTTTGATAAGATTCTTTAATATGCCTCTTAATTTGATATAAACATCTGTTGCTTTAATATTCATTTTGGGGGTATAGTTTTCCTTTAATATAAAGTGATATATCCAATATTAAGTTGATTTTCCATCAGCACATAGAGGAAATGTGCCCGAGATGTGACAATTTTTTTGTCTCTGGGGTAAGGGATATACAAATCAATGAGACATGCTCCTTGACCTCAGAGATGGGTGGGATGGGCGCAGGTCTACAAATAGAGGGGCCTTGCCAGATTTGGGTTGGGAATAGGTGAAGGTTGACATCAGTAATGAAGATATCGCTTCATCAGTCATTTCGCAATTGTTCCAAGAATATCTGGGAATGCAAATAAACCTTACCTCCAAATGTCTCCATATCGGGCCTTCAAGCTGAGCTTCCAGGGGTATCTAGAGGAGTGAATATCATAACATAATCAGTATGTTAAGGACATTAAGACATTTGAATTTGGTGATCACAGCCTCATTCAGGGTAGGATTGGGCCAGCGGAACACTGTAAAAAACCTGGTGGGCCCTGGACTTTGTGGTCGCTGCCAACTCTACACTGGAGACCCTGCTCAATGTCTTCCCCCATTGGCTCCGATCAACCCACAAGAAAAAAAAACAAGTTGCGTGGGGGAACAGATGGAGGGGGGTTGTGGCTTGGGCCCTCTGAGATGTAAACCCCGGTGGGGCTAGGACCCTCAGTCCAACCCTAGCCTCACTGCATCCCCCTAATGGTTTAAAATTCAGTGTGAACACAAATTCCCTTTTTTTCTACAGATCAAACCCTATCTTGCCTTCAGGCTGGATCCCCAAGCCACCACTCAAAACCCCAAAGTTCATGGTCAAGTTACAATGTTTCTTCTACTGACTTCCATAAAGCATTTGTATTCCTTTATCCTGGGGACTGGGGCTCTTGAAATGGGAAATGCAATTCTCCATTAGCTGAAGCTCCAATGACTTTTTAATCCCTGACCTAACTTCTCTTCAGATTTTGATACAGATGGAGCAATTAACACAGCATGACAGAGCATTTATTTTAGATCAGGGGTCCCCAACCACCAAACCTCACACCAATGGCGGGTTGTGCTGAACTGGACCAGCTCTGGTCCCAGCTGCAGTCTATAATAGCTGCAAAAACCTAATTACCTGCAATCCCAGCTCCCTGACATGCCATTGCAATGACAAAAGCTGTGCGAAGCCCAGGAAGCTTTTTACGGATTGCGATAAGGACCAAAATACAGTTTGTACAGTTTTTTTGTTAAGCCCCCCCCACAGTCCTCGTAAAATTGCCTCATTTTAAAATGGTCCGTGATGAATCAGTTAATGGGTAATGGGAAGTGAATTTTCTGGTACAACAGGACTAGACACAGATTAAGGACACGAGAACAGGGTTAAATCAAGTCAATAACAGTACTCCACCCAAGAGTCGTTACTTTTTAAAAATTAAATATGTAAACTGACTTTAGTATGTGCTCAGTTAGGTCAACATCCATGACTTCTCTTAGGAACAAATTAAAATATACTGTGTTACTCTGAAGAAGGATACAGCATATTTCCTGGTTTACCAGGTGGATTACACTGACTGTTTAGGCGTGGCGCACCCCTGTGCCAGTTACATAAATGGCATCCCTCCATTAGTTGTAAGGCAGCATTATTTGGCATAGCAGAAGCATTCTTCACTAGCATTGTGCTCTCTGGGAATGTTATCAAGGCCCACTTGGGTATAATAATTGCATGCCTGTAAATACTCCTGTGGTTACAGCATCCTAACTATGAACCTAATAACACCCACTAATAAAAGATCCTCTAGGGAGCAGCCATGATATTGAGTTTTTGTAACCAAATTTTTCAGGCAATTTTTAGTTCAAGTTTGTCAGCACTTCTTCACCCTCCAAGCCGTGGGGCAGTGACTGGGGGGTTGAGCCTAAAGGAGACGGGATGCTATTTATTCTCCTATATACTTCTGAAAAACCAGCTTGAAGGTTATGCAATTAAACTTTAGTTGCTGATGTCGATTTTCTGGATCTGTGGCTGAATGTCTGATACACCAGTGTTTTCATTTATTAAGTAAAGAGGGGCTTAAAACACATTCTAAAGAAATGAGAGGCCATAAATCATGACAAGTAGCTGCACCATATGCCATTATAGAGCCCTCAGAACCATTAAAGTCTGTAGACTTCTTTTATAATGTGTTGAGGTTGATCTTACAACTGTTTTATGTCGCTCAGCAAACCAATGCATGCCTTCATTGAAAGTGAAAGTAGGGTACCATACTGCCATTTAACCACAGTGCACCATAATGACGGGTACGTTGATGACATTCCCTTGTAAGATATAGATTTGTAGAGAAAAAGAAGAAAAACTGATCAATGCACATTCCCTGGTCCCCTGTCATATCAGTAATCTATGCAGATGCATGTATTTACAAAGACATGGGTTTTATGATCATAAGATTGATAAGCCACCATACCTCGTCAAGGTAAAACCCATATGGTGGTCCCTAACTATTTACCTCTGGTCATAATTTCAAATGCTAAAGCCTCCCGGCATAAGAGCATTACCTGAAATAAAAGGTCTCCCAAACCTTGCTTTTCATCATAGGGCTTAGTCCTCCCCCGCCATTAGCTTTCAAAGGGGAGAGATAACCTAGATCCCAGCATTGGTTCCATGAGATTAATCCTCCCTCGCTTGCGGCTTTTAAGAGAGAGAAACTGCCCAGACCAATACCCATTTCCAAAGGCATTGTTCCACCATTTAAAGGGACGGGTGTGGGGGTGATACAACCACATGGAAGCCTGGCCTGCAGCATAGCTGCTAAACTTCTGAACAGAATAGATCTGCTACACTACAAAATGCAAAAAGGAAAGGTTGTGGGAGCACTCCATGGCTTAATAAAAATGTATTAAAATACAATGGAAGTGCTACTGATCTGGCCAAATGAACTACAGATATAGAGAAAAAGAAGAAAAATTGATCAATGCACATTCCCTGGTCCCCTGTCATATCAGTAATCTATGCAGATGCATGTATTTACAAAGACAGGGTTTTTTTAGCAACATAATTATGATCATAAGATTGAAGCCCAGTCAAACCATGCAAGTTGGACCAATTCATAAATATTACTGCCATTCAACCACAGTGCACCACCATGATGGGTACATTGATGATATTCCCTTGTAAGATATAGATTTGTAGCCCAGTCAAACCATGCAAGTCGGACCAATTCATAAACATTACTTCGCCTCATTTGTCCTTGTTGCTTGTGTCTATGTTCAAGACTTTCATGCCAACTACCCATCATTTATTAATTATTTAAGCATTTGCCAAATGTGTCCCAACAACCAACCTTCTGTTCAAGTCACTATGGGGTCTTTCCCTCTAAACATTGTACTAATTAACAACTATGGCCCACGCAGCATTTTTATAAATGAACCTAAGCACAGGAGTGTGCCGCCACTTGATTCAGTAGTTCTCAAGTCCCACCTGTAACTGCATTCATCGGTCTCTTCAGTCATCAGTTATGTAATCATTGCCTTTTTATTTTCAAGGTTAGACTATACTATTGTATTGGTGCTCTCATTAAACCATGTATTATATATATACAGTATATATATAATAAAGGAATTACCGTTAAAAGTTGACTCAAGTCGCCATAATTATTGACACAAATGGATTCAACAGGGATTCATTCCTCTTTGAGAGGAAAAGAACTTGATGTTAATTTTAGAAATCATTAGATTAGATAAGTCGTGCCTACAATAACCCCCAAATCCTTCTCTCTGCAATGTCAATCACCGTCTGCAGGAACACATTATGATACATAATAGAGGTATAGACTCATGGGATGGAAATATAATTTAGTTTTTCATATAAATCTTTGGTAAAACCTCAACTACAATGCGCAGTTTTAGGTACAGGGTTCACAAAAAAAAGCTATAATTGAACTGGAAAAAATGAAATTAATAACGCGAATAGATCATTTATTTATAAGGAAAGCTGTTAAAATTGGTCTCTCTTTTTCTGGTAGGACTCAAGACCTCTGTGGAAATATATTCAAGGTCAATATGAAGAATCCTCCAAGGATGTTTTTGCACAGAAGTACATACAGGGAAAAAGTGGTAACCCCTCAAGATTAGAGGAAATGAGATTTCACCTTCAGCAAAGACTTTGTTACATTTAGAGAATTATGGAATTCACCACCAGCATTTAAATATATTGGCAGGTACATTAGAAATTGACTGAAGAATTTCGACTGAAGGAATTCATTTAAGTGCACAACTTTCTTTTAAGGAGAAATCTGATTGTCATGTTGGGCCACCTTTGTTGGCTACAGCGGCAAAACCCCCAACTTGTTCTCCTGTCCCAGCTCTTCCCTTCCTTTCCTATCTACAGCTACTTCTCTCAAGAGTTCAGTGAAATCTCTATTTACACATCTCAAAGGGTCTATTTACTAACATTCAGATTTCCTTTTTTTCCTCCAAAAAATTGTGTTTTGAGATTTGTGAAGTGTAAAAACCACGTAAAGCAGTCGAGGTCCTATAGAAGTCAATTGGAGCTGAGTTGATCCTATTGGATGTTCTTTTAACACTTTTAGAGGTTTTTAGATTTTTTTATTCTAGCAATTGTCTTAAAAACTTTAATTTTTAGAGATTTTAGAGATATTCGTATGTTTTTCCATCCGTACTTTTTATATTTGGATCTTTTAATATTTTATGGGTATAATTCATCTCTTGGAATTAGCATTATATTTCTTTTTTGGTTCCCCCGATGATTGTTAGTTGAACCCTCATTTAGTGGCTTCCTAACCGAAGCATGGAATAGGAGCCACTTCAATCAAACTTCCTTTGCTTAACACTTTAAATGCCAAAAGCCCACTTTCCAGCAGCCCAGTGTCTATTAAGAGAAAGCAGACCCTTGTAAAAAAAAAGCTTTTTTAAAGGGGAACTCCGGCTTCCAAAACAAAATTTAATAAAGAGGCCCACATAACACAGAAACCCCTAATATACCCATCACAGTTACCTGTTTCTTCAAAAAGTATGAATAAATGGCATTTTCTATGCTGAAATCCATCTGTTTAACAGTTCTTCTCTTTCTGCATCATTTGAAATCCTGGCAGGGAAGGAGGAACTCAACACAAATTGTAACAACTTCCCCACAGCTTACAGACCGCATGCAGCAACTACATAACCCACAATGCATTTCACTATGATGTCGTGTTCCTAATTGAAATCACATGTGCAGGGAATTGTGGGGTTTGGAGGATGCAGGCTGAGGACAGATGGCTGTTGATACAAAGTAACAGTAGTCAGACAGCTCAGCAAAGTACTCAGACAGATCAGCAGGAGAGCAGTGGGCTAGGCTTAGGGAACTGTTCCAAACCAAGAAAACCATGAAAAGTCTGCATATTTTTTAATTGATGTATATTGCAAAGTTGCTTGAAATTATGTTTAGTTTTCAAAAAGCTTGTTATGTTTGTGTAGAGTACCCTTTAATTTAAGCTCCTCCTCACCACTAAAATACAGCACGCTTACATGATACCAGTCTGTTAAAATGGCTACATGGGACATTATACTGATCACTCAGGAAACTTGGGGGTCCGTTTACTAAAGTGCGTTAAAAATATTCGCACAATTTATAGACAGAATTTTCGCCAAATATGTTATCGCCAGTTTACTAACCTGCGGTAAATATAAATTTGCGAATTTTCTTGCGCAAGAATAATTATTCGTCAGTTATCGCATTCGCTGAAAATAACGTTACGTACACATTAACGCCTGGTTTACTAAACAGCGAAATGTGCTATAGACAAAATTAACGCCAGAATATTCGCAAGCTTTTACCGCCACCTATGTAGTGGCGTAAAAGTATTTTTTTCGCCAGAAAATTCTCAAGGGGCAGGAAATATCCCATAATAATGTTTTTTTTTACCCATAATTCTTTGCTGACAGGAGAGAGATCTGTAGCCATTGCTGACAGGATGTTTTGGCTTCTGCTTCTATCTGGTGCAACAGCAGCAGTTTCAGCTCAGAGGTGTATTATTGGCAGCGGCATCACAGTCCAAGGATTCGTCAGCCTCTACGCTTTTTTGGTTTCATTGTGATTGGCTACATTAAAATGTGCATTTCTATGAAGCAAAGAGATTGACTGGTATCATTTCTTGTTCATATGATTCTATTGGCAGAAGGGTTTATATGATGCAGACATGTTTGATTGGTGTTAGTCTGGTAATGTTGTTGGATGGTCTAATCATCAGTCAATAAAGTTTATAAGTTTTGAAGATGCATTTCTGGCCATAAATGTCACAGTAAAAATTTGCCATAATAACCGCCATAAAACATGACTATTTTATAGCATAAATATTCGCAAAAACTTAATTTTTCGCCAGAAAATTCGCAACTCGCTAAAATTACCGCTAACGTAAGCTGGTTCCTTAACGTAGTTACCGCAAGTGATCGCAATGACTTCTGAGCGCATCGCTGTTTAGTAAACTTAGTCGCTGCGAATATTCTGGCGTAAAAATATTCTCAGCGATAACATGCGGAAACTTAAACTCAGATTTACCGCACTTTAGTAAACGGACCCCTATATCCCTCAAACAATGTAGGTCATTATGAAGATATTGCATAAACAGCTCATATGTAAAACCTGCTTCATGTAAATAAACCATTTTCATAATAATATACTTTTTTAGTAGTATGTGCCATTGGGTAATCATAAATTGAAAATTGCCATTTTAAAAAATATGGGCCTCCCCCTGGGATCATAGGATTCATGGTGCACACAAACACACCAAACAAACCATACATGTTAGGTCACATGAGCCAATTAACAGACAGAGTTCTGTCTTTTGCTTCCACACTTCTTCCTGTTAGAGCTGCAGTAATTCTGGTCAGGTGATCTCTGAGGCAACACACAGACCATCACTAAATGGTGGTTCAAGGCAAGAGATGTAAAAGGGCAATATTTACTTAAATATATATTCCTGTTTGGTAAGATTCTTTAATATGCCACTTAATTTGGTAAAAACTATCTGTTGCTCAAGTATTCATTTTGGGGGTATAGTTTTCCATTAAGAATGTAGAAACCAATAAAAGATTATTTCTTCAAGAGTTATTGCTTAGCAAATATAGGCAAGTATTCTGCCATTTTTCCATGGCTATTTGCCCATTGGAGGACACTGACTAATGTCTGTGAATGAGATTACACTTCTAGCTATCTTTATTACAAATTATTATGTTGCAGTGGTCACAAATTGTATGTAATTGTAAGCAGCAATCTTGTCCTGCTTTATGGCAGCTGAGATTCTAGCTATCTGTATAACAGAGCATTCTGTCCCAGTGGCTGCACAGATCCTATCTGATCCCCATTGTAAGCAGCAGTCCTGTCCTGCTTTATGGCAGCTGAGATTCTAGCTATCTGTATAACAGAACATTCTGTCCCAGTGGCTGCACAGATCCTATCTGATCCCCATTGTAAGCAGCAGTCCTGCCCTGCTTTATGGCAGCTGAGATTCTAGCTATCTGTATAACAGAATGTTCTGTCCCAGTGGCTGCACAGATCCTATCTGATCCCCATTGTAAGCAGCAGTCCTGTCCTGCTTTATGGCAGCTGAGATTCTAGCTATCTGTATAACAGAACATTCTGTCCCAGTGGCTGCACAGATCCTATCTGATCCCCATTGTAAGCAGCAGTCCTGTCCTGCTTTATGGCAGCTGAGATTCTAGCTATCTGTATAACAGAACATTCTGTCCCAGTGGCTGCACAGATCCTATCTGATCCTCATTGTAAGCAGCAGTCCTGTCCTGCTTTATGACAGCTGAGATTCTAGCTATCTGTATAACAGAGCATTCTGTCCCAGTGGCTGCACAGATCTTATCTGATCCCCATTGTAAGCAGCAGTCCTGTCCTACTTTATGGCTGAGAGTCTGCTATCTGTAGTTTTTATGAATTCAATTTATGATATGATGACATTATTATATTCTGGCATTGAAAATGTGATATAGTGAATATTTAGCTCCCTTCATGCAGAAAGTTAAACTGCAATGAATTTTAAAAAAAACCTAAACAAGATAAGAAATCTCTGAGCAATACAGAGGAGTTCTATAATTTGCACAAAACTGGGAACAGAAAACATAAAAACAGAAGAAAAAATAAAAACAGAAAAGATGAGATTCTGATATGATTTTGATATGATATCTAGCCTGTATGTTCTTAAATGGTTCCATTAATTATAAGTCATGTAATGTTAAGTCAATACATTTTACAGCTCATTGTGGCTATTTCCCTTCTGCTTATTTAAAAAGCAGCATTTGAGGGTTTTTGTTTTTAATCCATCATGGGTTTTTACTGATATCCTTGCCTTGGATTTATTCCTGCAGAGACACTTGTCATTCATGCCACTTGTTTTCGCCGACACTGAAATAACAGACCCCGTGCCCTATAATTGTTAAACTCAGCTGCTTTTTAAAAACCCATCATTCCATTTGTCAGGTCTGCCTTAACAAACTGGCCCTTGTCCTTGGATATATGGGCAGAAAGTTGTCAAATGCCCCTCTTTTTCCAGCCTCGACAAAAATCAATTTCAATCAACACGGAGTGTAATATTATCAAATGTCAACCACTGCGGTCGTGTACTTTGAAAATGATCCTTGACAGCTTCTTGTCGACTTAATTAAGTGCTACAAAAAAAAAAAAGGAGAGAAGTCAAAATATCTCAAATTGCTGCTCTTTTTCTTTTTGCTTCAAAGGTTCTATTGACAGCTCGGAGAAAAGAGTGCCTTTGGGGGTTATATTGATAGGTTTTGCCTGATATTGGAATGATTCTTGGGCAGATAAATCACATTTAGATTTGTTGGTAATTGAGGAGAATTGATTGAATCGTTAGGATAGTCCCACCGGGAGACCTTCACCCTCCTTTTTGCCGAGCAGAGGTTTTCATCAGAGACACGAGCTCCTTTGGTGAGCGGGATAAAGGTCTAATTGTTAACATGATCAAGTGCAGGTATTGAAGGCAGGGGTGACGCACGGCGAAATGCTCAGAAGGAAACCATAAATAAAAATGAATATCCGGAGAAAAATGTGGATTGACATGTTCCGCTGCCGAGGTTTTCCTAGTGTTGAATGTCGGCTAAATTAGTTTGAAACATTACAGGGGTTATTTACTAAACTCCGAATGCAAAAATCACTAAATATTTGTGATTTTTTTCTAATAAAATCACATTTTGAAAATATCACAAATTTTTCGGAATTTTTTAAACCGAATGGATGGAAAAGTACGAATCTGAAAATCCGGCTTCTCAAACCTGTCGAGGTTACATATAAGTCAATGGGAGAAGCCCCAATGATTTTAAGATGTGCGCTGGGTTTCGTGCAATACCCCGAAGATTTCGGGCAAAAAGCATAAGAAATTGTAAGAATCCGAAAAAAAACATGAAAATCAGATTTTTTTCCCGCAAAGCAGATTTTCGCGAAAATGTAATAAATAAGCGTAAAAAACCAGAGCGGAGTTTGCAGCAGAAAATATTGATAAAAATTCGGACTTTGATAAATAACTATCAGAAAAGAATGTTCTCCGTTCAATTATTTGCATAATGAGAGCTTTATGTTTTTATGAACTAAATGCTTTTTTTTTTTTAATTTAAAAAAACTATAGAGAAGGAGATTTGACTTGAGAACAGCAGAGGTAGAATAATCGATAAAAGTCAGGTCAGAATATATCAGGGCAACATCTCCTAATAGAATTCTAATTCATTGTTTTCTCGTTGGAACCTAATAATATACATTATTATATACGGTAATATTTGATGTTGTTATTGAGTTTCAAAATAAAAACCGTATCTTCATTAAGTTCATTCTTTTAAAGAGATGGTTCACATTTAAGTTAACGTTTAGTATGAACATAAGTCTAATTCTAAGAAACGTGTCATTTGGTGTTTCTTATTTATTTTATCAAATGTTTTAATTATTCGTCTTTTTCTTTGGACTGTTTCCAGCTTTCAATTGGAGGTCACTAACTCCATTAAAAAAACAAATGCTCTGTAAGGCTACACATTATGGGGCAGATTTATCAAGGGTTGAAGTGAAAATCCAAAGTAAAAGAATTCGAATTTCGAGTCATTTTTGTGTACTTCGACTACCGCATAGGCCAAAATTCGATTTTAATTTGAAAAAAAATGTGACTATTCGAATATCGAAATTTATCATGTACTGTCTATTTAAAACTTCGACTTCGACCATTCACCATCTAAAACCTGCTGAATTACTGTTTTAGCCTATGAGGGACCTCCTTTGGTGGACAAAGTTTTTTGGGGCAAATACTTTGTTTCGAATTTCATCGAATGTTCGAAAACTTTGATTCGAACAATTCGAATACAGCCTATTCACCCGAAGTTAAAAACTTAGATTTTTTTTTAATAAATTTCGATGGTCTTTTTTTTCAAATTTCAAAGTTATGGGAGTTCAAAAAAACTGCCCTTAATTGAAATTCGACCCTTGATAAATCTGCCCCTTATTGTTATTGTTACTTTTTATTACTCCTCTTTCTATTCAGGCCTCTCCTATTCGTATTCCAGTCTCTTATTCAAATCAATGCAGGGTTGCTAGGTGAATTTGGACCATAGCAACCAGATTGCTGAAATTGGAAAATGCTAAATAAAAGGCTAAATAACTCCTGCAAATAAAAAAACTGATTACAACTTTTCTCATGATATCACTCTCTGCATCATGCTAAAGGGCACATTTACTAAAACTTGAATTTCTTTTTTAAGAATTGTATTTTTCCTATAAAAAACATGTTTTTCAACATTTCTCTAAAACTCTCTCTAAAATTCGAGATTTATAACATGTCAAAACTTTAACTAAAACAACTTTAGCAAGTAAAAGCAGTTAAGGTTCTATAGAAATCAATGGGAGTTGCACTGATCCAGTGGGCCTCTTTTTAAGCCATTCAGGCTTCTGGAGGTTTTTGGATTTTGCTAGTAATTGACAGAAATACTTGAATTTTAAGATGTTTTACAAAATGTTGTATTTTTTAGCATCTTTCAGGATTTGTTTTCCATTCATTCATTTTATTTGGCTCTTTTAATTAATGATGGGCAAATTTGTCCCGATTCGCTTTGCTACGAAATTCGCAAATTTCTCCCAAAAAAATATCACGAAACGGAAATTCACGCAGCAATTTTGCAAATTAATTCGCCGGCGGCGAAATGTGGAAATTCGCAGAGAATTCGCCCATCACTACTTTTAATAAATCTCATGGCATTTGTGGTTTTAGAGAAAATGAGTTTAATCACGATTTCCTCTAATAAATGGGCCTCTAAGAGTTAATTTAAAGGTAAATAACCTCTTTAATAGTGGACACACCCAGTCCTTTCTTAGAACCATTGTTTCTCACTTTCCCGCCAACACACACTTTTTAGGGAAAGCAATACATGTTAAACTCATCAAAAGGAGATTTCTGCACTGGTCGAAGTAGAATTGTGAGAATTTTTAGGCTGATTTTAAACAAAAACAAGATTTTTCCCAATGTTAGGGGAAGTCCCAAAAGTGTTGGTAAATACACCGTTCTCAAAGTGTCAGTCGCCAAATTATAAAATTGTCATATTCAAGAAGGAATCTTATAGTTTTATGGATTTGTTGCAATGCAGCTAGATTTTGAAAACTGTCATTTACACATTAAAAAAACTGCGCTGTGAATAACTGCACCAGAATAACTATGGGAAGTTCGTCTCCCATAGATTCTATTTTAATTATATAATTCAGAATTTTAAAACATATTTCCTTTTTCTCTGTAAAAATAAAATAGTCCTGGGAGTTGACCCTAATTAAGATATAATTAATCCTTATTGTTGAGAAAACAATCATATTGGATTTATTAATATTTACGTCAAAAACGACGTTTCGCTAATTTCGCGCGAAATTCGCGAATTTTTCGGCGAAGCGAAACGGCGCAATTTCGCCCATCACTACTATGAATCTTTTTGGCAACTGAAGACAGTTACTATTTAATCCATTTTCCATCATGATTCCTGGGCCAATCTGCATTAGAAAGTAATGTTTCTACTACTGTAAAATTGACAAATGATATAGGTTTGAGTTGCTGTGTAATTTAATTTTTTTTAATCTTTTTTAGATTATTTTGGGCATTCCCAGTGGCCTATTTATTATTATTAACATTTGAATTTCTATTTTGTATGAATAAAATGTTTTCTCTAAGAATTTGTGGTTTATAAAATTTCTCAAAAACTCTAAGGGGCTTATTTGCTAAAACTCAAATTACTCTTATTTTTTATGAAAGCAAAGCCAACCAAACTCCCTTCCACTAATTTAACTCATTTATCAATCATTTTTATAGAAGAAATCGGGCGACTAAACGTTGCAACAAAATGTTGCGACAAAATTGAGCATCAATTCGTATCGTACAATTGATGCTCCCAAAACTGTACTTTATCAAGTTTTCGTTGTGAAATGATTTTTGGACGAAATCCAGAAAACGTTTTCGGATTATCAATCGCAGGAAACAACTTCAGGGATATCTGTCATTGACTTCTTCATGAACCTCAACAGATTTGAGATTGGGTATTTTAGATTTTTAGCAGTTTTGGGGCCTGATAAATCTCTAAAAAAATCAAGTTTATTTTCCCACGAAAAACTTGAGTTTTCCCCTAAAAACCTTGACCAGAAAAAAAATCGGAGTTCAATAAATGGGCCCCTCAGGATTTTCAAGGCTTTTGTATTTTTTTGGATCATTTAGCTCATTTTCATGTGTGCTTTTTATATTTGGATCTTTAAAAAATTACAAAAGCAAATTTTATATGCGAATTTTATAGTTTGCAATAATGTGCAGTGTATGTAATAAAACTCCAAAAGTTTACGCCACCTTCAAACAGGTGTTAAAGGTTCGCAATATGCAATTAAGATTTGCCATGCAATAAAAACCTAATGAAAAACATTACATTGCGACATGCGAATTGGCACTTGCAAATTTGTTCGCTTTGCAAATTTTATTACATTTCCCCCATAGATTGTAATGATGGGGGGTGAAATTAAATTTGCAAAAAGAACAAATACAAATTCGCATGTCACAATGTAATATTCTTCATTAGGCGTTTATTGCATTAGGCCGTTTTCTACTCTGTCCTAATAAATATTTTTTTTATAATCTTGACTGTTTGTAGAGGGACCTACATCTTTTGTTGCAATTTCAGGGGCAAAGTGTTCGCAAAGACACAATTTTGCGAACATTTAGGCAGATTTATCAAGGGTCGAAGTGAATTCGAGGGAATTTTCGAAGTAAAAAAATTGGAATTTCGAAGTAATTTTTTGGATACTTCGACCATCGAATAGGATACTACGACTTCGAATTAGATTCGAAATAAAATAGTTTGAATATTCGACCATTCGACAATAAAAGTACTGTCTCTTTAAAAAAACTTTGTCTTCAATACTTTGCCGAAGTGCTATGTTAACCTATGGGGACCTTCTAAAGCAGTTTTGTAAGTATTTTGAAGTCGAAGAAAAATCGTTTGATCGATCGCTGAAATCCTTCAAATCGTTCGATTCATAGGATTTCATTGTTCGATCGAACGATTTTACTTAGACCGCAGGATAGCCAAATTCGATGTAAAAAAAACTTCGACTTCGAAATTCGAAGTCGAAGTATTCCAATTCGATGGTCGAATTTCGAAGTATTTTCCACTTCGAAATTCGACCCTTGATAAATCTGCGCCTTATTTGCATTGCGAATGAATTGTGAACGATTTCTGGGGTACCGACCAATATTACATTCCCACCATAATTTAAAAAAAAAAAAATTAAAATGAGAATGTTCAGAAATGGTTCTCCCTGTGTTAATAATTTACTCAATACAGGTTATGTGTACACAGATGTGTATTTTTTCTCTCTCTTTTTTTGGACTAATTTGAATTTGAATTCTGCTTTCAAAAAATTTGTATTAAGCGCAAAAAGTTTCTAAACCTCAAATGTAAAACTTGGGCATCTAAAGGTTGGCAAGTTCACATTGAAGTCAACGGGAGTCATGATGATGAATTTAAAAAGTTTTTTTCAATGCAAGCTTTCCAAATTTGAATTGATATTTGGAATTGAACTTTTTCTCGAATGGTATTCAACATTTTTTTTTTCTATTGGAACTTTTTAATACATAAGGAAACATTCAAGTTTGATCAAAATTCCTTTAACAAATTCAATGCCTTTATGGCTGCTGCTCAAACCCAGAGCCGGGCCAAGGTAGTTTGGCACCCTAGGCAAGGGTTCCAATCAGCCCCCCCATATTAGCATATGTACCAGCTGCCCCCCATGTGTACAAGCAGCCCCCCATCTGTACCTGTGACAGCAGCCCCCCATCTGTACCAGCAGCCCTCCCATCTGTACCAGCAGCCCCCCATCTGTACCTGTGCCAGCATCCCCCCCATCTGTACCAGCAGCCCCCCATCTGTACCTGGGCCAGCAGCCCCCCATCTGTACCAGCAGCCCCCCATCTGTACCTGTTCCAGCAGCCCCCCATCTGTACCAGCAGCCCCCCATCTGTACCAGCTGCCCCCCATCTGTACCAACAGCCCCCCCATCTGTACCAGCAGCCCCCCCATCTGTACCTGTGCCAGCAGCCCCCCATCTGTACCAGCAGCCCCCCATCTGTACCAGCTGCCCCCCATCTGTACCAACAGCCCCCCATCTGTACCAGCAGCCCCCCCATCTGTACCTGTACCAGCAGCCCAGCAAGCGACTTCAAGGAACTACAGCAGCCACTGGGGCCCCAGCCAGCAGTACAAACAGTCTTCAGCGCTGAGTTACTGCTCCCTCTCGGCGCGCACAGTTTGCAGGTTCTCTCTCTCCTGGACCCAACCAAACCGATTCTTCCTTGAGTGACGTCAGTAACGTCTTGCGCCGCAGCCCAATGCGCGCCAGCGTGTCATCGCGCCAGCGCATCGCAGAGGAAGGCACCATCAAGTCACGCTACCAGGGTGGGGGAGCGCTGCGAATCCCTGTGGTATAATACTACGATTAAACAAACCCCAGAGGGGGTTGGGGCCCTTGGGGGCATGTGTTGTTTTTTTATAAATATGCTTTTATACTAAAGGCCAGCCATGAGAATTACATTTTAATAAAGACAAAAAAAAAATCCCCCCTGAGAAGTGCGCCCCCCCAGTTACTGCACCCTAGGCGGTTGCCTACCCTGCCTACCCCTAGTTCCGGCCCTGCTCAAACCTGCATGAATGATTGCAGAAATCACGGCCCATACGAGCTTATCTTCTTTTTCTTGCCATGTCCAGTTCTACTTTTTACTAGTGATGGGCAAAAAAATAGTGAAACATGAATTTTGACGCTCACATCATTTTTGACGCCGTCGTTAAAGTCAATGGGCGTCCGAATAATGTTGACGTGCGACAGTTTTGAAGTAAGAGACTTTTCCTATATTTTTTGACGCTGATGAATTTTTGTCTGCAAATTTTAGTGCCCGTTTCGTGAATTTATTTGCCGCTGGCAAAACGCTAGAATTAGCCACGAATTTGCACCTGGTGAATTTATTCGCCCATCACATATCACTTAGGGACCCATTTACTTAGCTCGAGTGAAGGAATAGAGGAAAAATAGTTTGAATTTCGAATGGTCGAATATGGCTACTTCGACCATCGAATGGGCTACTTCGACCTTCGACTTCAAATCGAATGATTCAAACTAAAAATCGTTAGACTATTCGACCATTTGATAGTCAAAGTACTATCTCTTTAAAAAATTCTTCGACCCCCTAGTTCCCCACCTAAAACCTACCAAGGCCAATGTTAGCCTATGGGGAAGGTCCCCATAGGCTTCCTAATAATGTCCTGATGAAGGAATATCCTTCGATCGATGGATTAAAATCCTTCGAATCGTTAAATTCAAAGGATTTAATCGTTCGAACGAACGATTATTCCTTCGATTGTTCGATCATAGGAATAACGCTAAATCCTTCGACTTCAATATTCGAAGTCAAAGGATTTAACTTAGATGGTCGAATATCGAGGGTTAATTAACCCTCGATATTCGACCCTAGGTAAATGTGCCCCTTATACTGAACTTTTATAGGTGAATAAAATTCTTAATAATAAATGTAAACAAAATATGAAATAAAATCGATTCCTTCCTGTAAATTGCATAATTTTTAATTGACTGTAAGAACCTGCATTTAGTGACTGAATTCCAGTGGAAAAAAAGATTGTGAATTTCATAGTTAGCACCAGTGGCAGTGCATCATTTTTGTCATTATTTTTTGTGCCATAAAACACAGATCTTAAAAAAATGTGCACAATTGAAATTTCCTATCTAGTAACTGTGTAATGAAGAATATTCAGATGAAATGTGATTTTTTTTTTGTTTTTTGTTATGCAAAACTGTTTATGTTTTTTAATTCATGTGTTTGCATTGATAGAGGATTCTAAGGATTTTTTGCATTTAACCAGAATGCTTGGCAGGAATTTCATTCTAGAAGTGTATCTGAGCGTTCCTAGAATAGAAAATGCTGCCCCCATGAATTTTATTTCATCTTTGAATATTTAAATGTATCTCTGTGGCTTCTTAGAAACAGTATTCTGCACAGACGCGCATTTGAGATTATCCTTTAGGGAAAACCGTGTGTTCTTCATGTCTTTTTTAATTATAACTTGATATTGATTCCGTCATTTCTTCTTTGATTGTGCCTTTGCCAAATGATTAGGAATAATGAGCAAAATAAATTTAGCATTGTAAAATATATGTTTGTTGCAATTATACAAACAGAATGCTGTTTTGGTAATAATTTAGGAAAAAACGTATACAGTAAATGATAAATAATAATTTGGATCTTTCTACCTTAAGTCTACTAGAAAATCCTGTAAACATCTAGGGGGTTATTTACTAAACTCCGAATGCAAAAATAACGAAAAATGTGTGATTTTTTTTTTTACAAAATCGGACTTTTAAAAAAAGGAATTTATTAAACCCAGAGGATGGAAAAGTCCAAATCTGAAAATCCAGCATCTCATCTGTCGAGGTTGTATATAAGTCAATGGGAGAAGCCCCAAAGATTTTTTGAGGTGCGCTGGGTTTCGTGCAATACCTCAAAGTTTTCTGGCAAAAATTATAAGAAATCGGAGAAAACGTGAAAATCTATGAAAAATCTTGAAAATCAGATTCTTTTTCCCGCAAAGCAAATGTTCGGGAAAATTTAATAATAAATAAGCGGAAAAAATCAGAGCGGATTTTGCAGCAGAAAATATTGAGATAAATTCACACTTTGATAAATAACCCCTTAAATGAACCCAACAGTCTGGTTTTGTTTCCAATAAGGATTAATTATATCTTAGTTGGGATCAAGTACAGGTATGGGACCTGCTATCCAGAATGCTCTGGACCTGGGGTTTTCTGGATAATAGGTCTTTCTGTTATTTGGGTCTTGATACCTCAAGTCTGCTAGAAAACCATGTAAACATGAAATAAACCCAATAGGCTGGTTTTGCCTCCAATAAGGATTAATTATATCTTAGTTGGGATCAAGTACAAGTTACTGTTTTATTATTACACAGAAAAAGGAAATATGTTTTAACAGTTTGGACTATCTGATTATAATAGAGTCTATGGGAGATGGCCTTCCAGTAATTCGAAGCATTCTGGATAACAGATCCCATACCTGTACAAGGTTCTGTTTTATTAGTAAAGTGAAAAAGTAATTAAAAAAATGTGATTGTATGGATAAAATGGGGTCTTTGGGAGAAGGCCTTTCCATAATTCGGAGCTTTCTAGATAACGGGTTTCCGAATAACGGATCCCATACCTGTATATTAAAAAAATTAAATATAATAATGGGTAATTTAGTAAACCTAAATTACCCATTGTTATATTTTATTTTACTTTTCTAATTAATATATTTCCTAACAAATGCTAACATGTATTTTATGCACTGTATAGAATAATAATATATGCATTATAATATACCATATATTTCTAAAGGAATATATGCATATACAAGAATTTGATATATTTTCTTAAGTAAATACCTATAAATATAAAGGATTGCTCTCGCCAAATATTGGACAATCAAACAGCAGATTTCTTAGGAAAGAGCTGGGCCGCATTTAGCATCAGTCCCTAAGTGGCTTATTTATGTACTCTGCAAGACTGGACCAGTTATTGACGTTTCTTGGATGAATTAAGTGATCACAGATTGGCCTGCAAACAATCTGTCTAATTAACCACTTGCTATGGGGATAGGGTGCAGTGACATGAAGCTGGAACTCTGCACCACTACCGAAATATTTCTAAGGATCCGAGTGCAAAACTGGTGCACAGATTATAACAGCAGGGGTGGTGCGTATCTCAGTACAATGTTTTTATACAGTAAATATCATTGTCATTCCCATGATATGCACATACCAGTTTCTCTATAATTTCTATATCACGCCAGCCAATTTATTGGGGATTAGATTTGGGGCAGATTTATCAAGGGTCGAATTTCGAGGGTTAATAAACCCTCGAAGTAAAATCTTTCAAATTCGAATATCGAATTCGAAGGATTTTAGCGCAAATCCTTCGATCGAACGATCAAATAAAAATCGTTCGATCGAACAATAAAATTGTTGGAATTGAACCGTTTGAACGATTTTAAGCGATCGATCAAAGGATTTTTATTCAATCAAAAAAAAGCTTAGAAAAGTGCTGGGGAAGGTCCCCATAGGCTAACATTGCCCCTCGGTGGGTTTAAAGTGGCGAAGTATGAAGTTGAAGAGACAGTACTTTGACTATCGAATGGTCGAATAGTCTAACGATTTTTACTTTGAATCGTTCGAATTATTCGATTCGATCGAATTCGATCGAATTTGACCAATTCGATGGTCGAAGTACCCAAAAAAATACTTTGAAATTCGAATTTTTTTCCATTCGAATTCTTCACTCGAGCTTAGTAAATCTGCTCCCTAGTGAGTACCGTTGGAATGCAAACATTTAGGGGGTTATTTATAAAGGTCCGAATTTATCTCAGTATTTGTAATATCAAACTTCGAGCAACTCCGGATTCCCGAATGGACCTTATTTATGAAGAAAAAAGCCCAAAAAATTCGGCAAAATTCGTAACTTTCCCCCGAAAACTCCAAATTGTTCAGAGTTTTCCGCAAACCCCGGAATCATCACCAGATATCAGTACGGATATCAGCGTAGATACTGGAACCTTCCCCATTGACTGATACAGGACCTTGAGGGCTTTTACTGTAGATGTTGGGTTTCGGATTTGGAGTTTTTAGACCATCGGACTTCGGACTAAAAATTTGTCGTTTTTTGAATGAACAATAGCAGGATAATTACTACTTAATATCTCTGGCTAACACTGCAATAAGTATGACAATTCACCAAGAACCCTGCAAAACCCCTCACCCCTCAGTTAGACACCTAAGTCATCCAACATCATCTGGATTTATTGTGTATCGCTACCGGGCCCCTTACTGGGATGAAAAGACTGGAGGTGCTGCAAATGGCACCAGAGCCTCAATGAAAGGCAAATGTAAATTCCACTTTAGGCTTCTGCTGAACTGGGAAACTGGATTCTGTCTCTGGGTATAAAGGCAACACAAGCCGGTCCCTTATTAACGGTATAACCGTTAAAGGTGAACTTTGAAGCAGTGCTGTCAGCTCTCCTTGCACAATATATTATATAACTTTGTTATATAACTTCCAATGTCCCTTAAACTGGCAACACAAGGGTTAATAACTTACAGTTCAGAAAGAACTCACACTGTAACTTTCTTCTTACCCAAATGGCTGTCCGGCTGCACCTCTAGATCACACCGGCTGCTGGGCCCCTGGAGAAGTTTCCTCTATGGAACAGCAACAACTCCCAGCCAACTGCAATGTTGCCCCCTGCAGATTAAAAGTAGTGATGAGTGAGAGTTTTGCCGCAAAAATAATTAGACTCCAATGGGTGCAAAAAATTGACGCCCCTAGACTTCAGTGCACTTTGGCAAATTTTCGCAGTTTCACAAATTTTTGGCCAAGCGAAATGGGTCTGATTCGCCCATCACTAATTAACAGCAGTGTTTCTCTGGCTGGTCACTCAACAGGCTGGAACACTAAGGGGGTTATTTACTAAAATCCCAATTTATCTCATATTTTATTTTAAAAAAAAAATACTCCCATGCTCGATTAGATCTTATTTATTAATAAAATAACCCAAATTAATCAGATCGTGGAAAAAAAACCCAGAAAAAGTCAGATTTCTGGGCTAAACCCACTGAAGACCCCAATAACTTCAACTTGAGAACGGTGCCTCTCCATTTCTTATACAGGACCTATACTGGTCTGAGATGGCAGATTTTGGGATTTGGGCTTTTTGCAGCATCTGGTATAATAAATAAGTCTTTCTCCCAGTTTTTTTTTCAAGATTTTACCATTCGTACTTTAATAAATAACCCCCTAAATCTCCCAGCACATATCTCCCCCTGGCTGCTTCCTCCCCCTGTTCTTGGCTGATTCCATTTCCTCTTCCTGGCTCCTCTTCCTCCTTGATGATTGGCTGGAGAACTCCTTCCTTCCTGCAGGTTTAACTAGTTACTCTGTAACGAACTGGAAGGAACAGGAGACTACATTACCCAGCAGTCCTTACAGGTACAATATACCAAGTGTGCTACACAAATTTGCCTAGTGTTGAGAAATAATCTTGAATAAACGATAAAAAGTCAATTTTATGCATATTTTAAAAGTAACCTATATATAACAAACATTGAGTAATGTGGGGATATACAGCAACTCGTTGTGTTCACAGAACATTCCTGTTAATATAAAGGTATGGTGGGACCTGCCCTGCTGCTTTAGCATGCTCTGCAATGTTTTCTTAGCTAAATAAAGCATTAGTTACTGTTCCACCTAAATACTGTACATGAGGGATGGAATCTGTTTGGATATCGACAGGAATTCAAAATGGTACTATCTTAAAGCAGCTCCCCTGGCATTTGCCAGAATCCACAGATTGCCAGACCAGACCAGACCTGGGCCAAGTTGTATTTGGACCCAAGGTTATTGACTATTGGCTGGTTCTGTTCCTGTACTCACCCCACCTTTTTGCTTTCTGCACTCACAGTCCACAGTGGTCTGACTTCGAAGCCGGATTTCAAGATGCCTGCGCCCCTAGACCCCCCCCCACCACCACCACGCGCACCCCAAACCTCCCCACAAGTGATGAGCGAATCTGTCCCGCTTCGCTGAAAACTCCACAAAACTCCGAAAAAATTTGCTAAATGGCGGAAAATTTGCAAAACGAATCGAAGTCAATGGGCGTCAAAATAATTTTGACGCGATTAATTTTTTTTTATATGTGCTACTCTCTGTCCAAATGCATTAAAGTTAATGGGCGTCCAAATAATTTGGACGTGCAATAATTTTGACGGGCGACAATTTTATTTGTCACAGCAAATTTTTGCACCCCTATTTTTTACAGCAGTTTCATGAAAACATTTGCAGTCGGCGAATTATGGAAATTCAACATGAATTCATACCTGGTGAATAAATTCAGCCATCACTACTCCCCACATCTGCTCACAATCCTCACACCAAACTGCTTTCCCCACCGACTTTGCTTCTTTGCAATCTCTTGATGCGGGCAGGAGGCGGCGTGCTGCCCCCCAATATTTACCACCCTAGGCCCGGGCCATTGTGACCTGCTGACCCCCACCAATCACCCACTGTTCAGGTTTCAGGATTTTCCCCCTCCATCACCCACCAACGCTTTGTACCCAAGGCCGTGACTTGAAGGTCCCCATAGGCTTTCTAACAAATTTCTGATCGAAGGAAAATCGTTCGATCAATGGATTAAAATCCTTCGAATCATTCGATCCAGGAAATGCGGTAAATCCTTCGACTTCGATATTCGAAGTGGAAGGATTTTACTTAGACGGTCGAATATCGAGGGTTAATTAACCCTCGATATTCGACCATTAGTAAATGTGCCCCTAACACACGGATATAAATTAATGAAATATTCTGTATGTATAATAAGCTTCATACGTTTATTTTTACTAAAGCGACAAATAAATCAATATTGAACCAGGTCACCGATACTGGAAAAAACAAACAAGTCAATTATTTAATTGTTGGCGGTTACATACAAATTAGCAAGCTTAATGATATTTGTACTGTTATATCGATCAATAACCCACAATGCTCAGGTTTTCGCTAAAACACAACTCACGTGCCCTTGGCCTTGCAGAATAAATATCGGAAGTTTTAAGTCGCCTGCAACGTCTTCTGCTTCATTTGCAATTGCTTTGAATGGGCTTTTAGTCATCATCTGTAAAATGTGTGAATTTGTTTTAGAATCAGCAATATCATTACCGATAAAAGGGATTTGACCATGTGGAGAAATAGTAGAAGGGCAGAGGAATTAAACTGGATCGGTTAGGATCTTTAATTGCCTACTACACAACAGTGGAAAGATTTGAGTAGAAAAAATTCTAAAAATGCACAACAAATATATCTTGACTAAATACAGGCATGGAATCTGTTATCAGCAAACCAGTTATCCAGAATTCCCTAAATTATGGGAAGGCCATCTCCCATAGACTTTTAGGAGGTTATTTACTAAACTCTGGGGCAAATTCACTAAGATTCGTTGTTGCGCCAGGCGCAACTTTGCTGCTCTTCGCCGCACGTCGCCGCACTTCGCCAGGAGTATTTTCGCCAGCACTCCGCAAATTCACTAAAATCCAAAGTTGCGCACAGGGGTAGCGTAAGATTGCGAAGTTGCACTAGCGTTGATTCGCTAAGTGAAGCAAAGTTACGCTAGCGAAGGTTAATTTGCATACGGCGCCAAATTCAAATTTCAATGGAGGAATACGTATCAGCACTACAAATGCCTAGAAAACCTTCAAAACATCAAATAAAATTTTTATTTTGCCCTACACATGTGCCCACTGTCTCGGTAAGTTGCCATGAGTCAGGAAATGTAGGGGGGAAGGAGGGGAGCCCCAAAAATGTTTTCGATCTTTTTCAGCCTATCACCCATAATGTAGAAAACACGCCAGCGTTATTTGAAAAAATCTTAGAAAAAATGTTGACTTTTTTTGAAGCAGTCCCTATCTACTCTATTGCGCTTCGCCAGGTCTGAGGTGGTGAAGGAAGTCTAGCGTAAAAGGTAGCGTTCAGTACACTGCGCGCGTTAGTGAATTTGCATAGTTACGTCCGTAGCGAAAATTCGCCAGGCGTAAGGGTGCGAAGTATCACTAGCGAATCTATGCCAGCGTTCGTTAGTGAATTTGCGCAGTAACGAAAATGCCAAACGCTAGCGAAGTAACGCTAGCGTTCGGCGCTTCGGCGCTTAGTGAATTTGCCCCTCTGAGTGCAAAAATCAACATGATTTTTTTTTTTTAATAAAATTGGACTTTTAAAAAATCACAAATTTTTCGGAATTTATTAAACCCTGAGGATGGAAAAGTCAGAATCAGAAAATCCAGCATCTCAGACCTGTTGAGGTTGCATATAAGTCAATGGGAGAAGTCCCAATCATTTTTTGATGTGCACGGGGTTTCGTACAATAACCCCAAAGTTTTTAGGAAAAAAAATGGAATTTTCGGCTGAAAAATCCGAAAAAATCGTGAAAATCAGATGAAAAATCTGAAAAAATCGTGAAAACCAATTTTTTTTCCCAAAAGGCAAATTTTAGGGTAAATGTAATAAATAAGTGCAAAAAACCCGAGCGGATCTGATCGGAGTTTGTCGCAGAAAATATTGAGATCAATTCAGACTTTGATAAATCCCAAATAATTCTAAATTTTAAAACATTTTCTATTTCTTTGTAATAATAAAACTGTGGCTTGTACTTGATCCCAACTAAGATATAATTAATTCTTAATGAAGGCAAAACAAACCTGTTGGGTTTATTTAATGTTTAATTTTTTTTTTAGTAGACAAAGTATGGATATACCAATTATGGAAAGATATCTTATCCAGAAAAACCCCAGGTCCCGAGCAGTCTAGATAACAGGTCCCATAACCGTAGATTCAAGAAGATATAAGTCAATTCTCTGAAGCATGCACAGGAACAGCTCAGCTGAGGGTAAGGAGGACCATGGATAGGAGATCAGGATTTAAGGAGAAGAGCAACAAGAAGCATGGGAGATGTAGCAATGGGGAGGTAGGAAGCATGAAAGTTGGCCAGGATTTTATATAAAGCAGAAAAGACTCTACTTGATGAGGTGAAGACAAGAAGTTGGAGGTTGGAGAGGACATGCTGAGACCATGCTGTAGTCATGCTGAAATTCATACAAGGCTCTAAATCATCATGTCAACCCTATGCTTAACTGATAATACAAGAAGTGCATAGATAGTTATTTGCTAAAATTAACATCTGGATTATTTATCGAGTGTTAGAGTTTTTCTTATCTCAAATGAACTCAAATTACCTCGAATGGTATCTTATTTAAGAAAAAACTCGAACGTCTAAAATTTGAACAAATGATAATGACCCAAAACTCGAACGAAATTAGAATAGAGTTTTCAGGAATGCTATTAACTTCTACAAATAGGTGGACCTCAGCCACTGACTTTTACATGAACTCGGCAGGTTTTAGGTGGCAACTTAGGGGCCAATTCACCAAGCTCGAGTGAAGGATTCGAAGTAAAAAAACTTGAATTTCGAAGTGTTTTTTGGGCTACTTCGACCATCGAATGGGCTACTTCGACCTTCGAATCAAAGGATTCGAACTAAAAATCGTTCGACCATTCGACCATTCGATAGTCGAAGTACTGTCTCTTTAATAAAAAACTTCGACCCCCTAGTTCGCCATCTAAAAGCTACCGAACTCAATGTTAGCCTATGGGGAAGTTCCCCATAGGCTTGCCTAACTTTTTTTGGTCGAAGGATAATCCTTCGATCGTTGGATTAAAATCCTTCGAATCGTTTTTTTGCGCTAAAATCCTTCGACTTCGATATTCGAAGTCGAAGGATTTTAATTCCCAGTCGAATATCGAGGGTTAATTAACCCTCGATATTCGACCCTTGGTGAATTTGCCCCTTAGTGTAGAAGGATGATTAATGTCAGATTCGAATTTGAAATTCGAATTTGAATTCTAATTTTGAATCAAGTTGGTGATTTTAAACTTGAAATTGTGAATTGTTTTGACCAAATTTTGAACTTGAATTTACCATTTGACCTTAGTAAATCTACCCCCTGGTGTTTGCAGTCCAAAATAACTGTTATTTCAGTTGAGGTTTACTAACTGTAGGTTTAGGTTCAACCAAAACATCAGTATCATAATGCTATAAAATCAAATTTAGCTTTCCTGCACTCTTTCTAATTAAACCTAATGCTCTGCAGCCCAATTGGACCCTATGGGCACATTCAAACATCTCTCCTAAAAAGTTTAGTGTCAATTTCTGCAAATTTCTGACATCATTTTTTTACTTTTTTGCAAGCCAGTGATGTTGCTACTGACCATAAACATCTCTAATGAGAGCAATTCTGTTTGAGACAACCCTTGTACCTGAATGTGACACTGATGCCTGGAACCCACTGCTGCACAAAACTTGGTGGTTTTATGTGATCTCAATACATTAAGTTAATGTTGTTGCACATATGCTTTTAAGCTTCCATCACTTCATTACTTTTGTTTTAAAGCGTGTGCCTAGAGATTCCTTCTCATGGCTTAAGTAAGCAATAAAGACTTGTGGCCTGTGATAGAAGTGAGAGAGATCTCCTGAGACTCCACTGCAGAAGGGAACTCGGCAACCAAGAGGATTAAGCAAGTCTTAATGAAGAGTTTGATGTTTATAGAGTCTCCTCTGCATTCCTTACTGGTCCCCTGATCTGTAGAGCAGTTAAAACTAAAGAACCAGGTATTTAACCATTTCCATAGCGTTTCATCCTTATAAGTTATTGAAGACAAGGTTTAAATTGTCAAACTATAACCTGAAACCACATGGATCATTACATTATTGATAGTGATGGGCGAATTTGGAGCGTTTCGCCTAGCCGAAAAATTATTGAATTTCCAGGGAAATTCACGAAACGTTGATAAATTTGAGAAACAGCGCTGGCGTCTAGTTTTTGATGCCAGAGTCTGTTTTTTTTTTACGCCGGCGCAAATTCGCTGGCAAAATGCGCCGGAGTCCAAAAAAACGGACGCTGACGAATTTTCGCAGCAGTTTTGCGAATTTATTGGCCGTCGGGGAATCGTGTGAATTTGCCGCAAATTCGCGCTTGGCGAATAAATTCGCCCATCACTAATCATCGACAAACCATTAGCACATTCCTCTTACAAATCTATCTGCCATTCTTTCTGTTATGAACTCTAATTTTCATGTGTAGAATAATTTATTATCTTTCCTCCTAGAAATCTCTCTAGACCATGGACCAAATTTCTTAAAAATTGAATCTTGAGTTTATGGCACAATTCAAAAAAAAAAAGGCACAAAGCCACAAATTTGAATTTTTTATTTGGGTGAAATTTCAAAATGTATAAAAATAATCTTGAAAATTCAAATTAAAAACAATTGCCAACAAAAGGTTCTATTGAAGTCAATGGGACATGTGGTTTTAATATTTAAATTTTTAGTTAGTTTTTTAAAAAGGCGGCAAAAAAATTGTGAAATAATGATGTGTTTATGCCGATTCAATTTTTTCTTCAGTTTTTCGAATTCAGGTAAATATATCAGGTAAGACAAAAAAAGCAAGTATGATTTTCTGAAAGAAACCAGAATTTGAAAGCTCATAAGACACCCTCCTTGGGTTCTATTCTGTCATTATTTACCTTGATAACAGGATTATATACAATAACGGTTCCAGATAACAGATCTTTCAGTAATTTGGATCTTCATACCTTAAGTCTACTAGAAAATCATATAAACATTAAATAAAGCCAATAGGCTGGTTTTGCCTCCAATAAGAATTAATTATATCTTAGTTGGGATCAAGTACAAGTTACTGTTTTATTATTACAGAGTAAAAGGAAATCATTTTTAAAAATCTGGATTATTTATATCCATTGGAGTCTATGGGAGACGGCCTTTCTGTAATTCTGAGCTTTCTGGATAACATGTTCCAGGTAGTGATGGGCGAATTTACGACCTTTTGCTTCGCCGAAAAATTAGAGAATTTCCCGCGAAATTCGCGAAATGGCGGGAAATTCGCGAATGAGCGCCGGCGTCTAGTTTTTGATGCCGGCGTCCCTTTTTTGATGCCGAAGCCCATTTTTTGATGCCGACGCACGTTTTTGACGCAGACGCATGTTTTTTAATGTCGGCGTCCGTTTTTTTGGACGCTGGTGACAATTTTTTTGACACCGGCGAACTTTTGCCAGCGAATTTTCACGGCCGTTTCGCACAAATTTGCCGCGAATTCGCGCCGGGCGAATAAATTTGCCCATCACTAGTTCCAGGATAATGGATCCCATACCCGTATAGAAAAAAAATATAATATAGAAAATAGCAATTCTTTTTTCTTCTTGCTTTGCCAAATAGAATTCCTTAGCCTCCCATGATACTGATGTATTTTGCCAAATGTTAGGCGAAGAGAACAAATAGAAAAATGTACCTAGGAGGAAATGAGAAAAAGGGGCAAAGCATACCAAAAAAACTACGAAAAGAAATCAGGAAAACTTGAGAATTCAAACATTATTAATAGCACCCTTGTTTTTTATTTAGTAGAGAATAGTTCTTTGCAATGGTGATGTGAGGTTAAATAATTCAATTAATAGAATGAATTAAAATTAAAAAAAACACAAATAACAACAATAATAATAATAATAATAATAATAATAATAATAATAATAATAAAAGACTCACATAAAAGTTAATGTAATTAGAACACTAATTTACATAAAAGTCAATTTTAGTTTAAATAAATTTAGCTCCAAGGAGGCAAGACAATGATATTTTGACAATATTTATCTGTTCTGAGGGTGCAGATGTTGGAGATGGTTGTCAAGTCAGGCTGATATATTGGAGACAACCAAATTTTCAAGTAACATTAGAAAGGAAAGTGCTTCCTGCTTCTCTGCTCATCCATATTAACACCCCCCCGGAATGATTTAATGGAAAGATCGGTTCTGACTCAAGTGGCCAACGGGGAGGGTCATTTATCAAGGTGACAGGAGATTCAGAAATACATTGGGGCACTTTGCTGCTTTGGGCTATTTACAGAGCACATGTTTAGAAGGATCACTACAACTGCCCACCAGCTTTTTGTCATGGTGCTTTCCAATGCGGACTTACCATTAGCATTAAAAAATATATATATTTACAATAAATGAAGAAGAATATAACAAGTTATTACCATTTTTTATTACCCATTTTTGAAAATCTAATGCCATGTTACATACATAGTACATGATTATATCCAAGCAGGTATATTTGATATTTTATAAGTAATAGTAAAGTGGACGACAGTCACAAGTGTCCAACCCTTTGCCCCACCAGTAACTTTCATCATCACCCCAAGGCCTACCTTTAGCTGGGGTACAAGTTATCACCAAGGTTACAGATGTTTTGGCATCAAATAACTAGTGATGGGTGAATTTGTCCCGTTTCGTTTCGTCCCAAAATTTGCAAATCGGGCGAAGAATTCACAAAACGCAAATGTTGATGCTGCTGACAATTCCGACGCCGGTGACTTTTGACGCACATTAAAGTCAATGGGAGTCCGTTTCATTGTCGCGGCAATTTTGCAAATATATTCGCCGGCGGTGAAACGTGAATTTGCGTCTGCCGATTAAATTAACCCATCACTACAAATAACATTAATATAATTTTTCAGCTATAGTTATTAGACTTCACTGACAAACACAAAAAAGCGGGGCTGTGGGTGCATACCCAAGGGCAAATTTCAAAATATTTAAGTACAATGGAAATGCCACTGATCCGGCCAGTCAATCACTGACAAACATATGCCACAAACATACAATGTGGCATGGCTAATATGGGTTTGAGAACAAAATTCAGATGCATATTAAAGTCACAAATTTTTCAGAATTTATTTCAATAACCCCGAGGATGTAAAAGTTCGAATCAGAAAATACGGCATCTCAAACCTGTCGAGGTTGCATATAAGTCCATGGGTGAAGTCCCAATGATTTTTTTGATGTGCTCTGGGTTTCGTGCCACACCCCAAAATTTTCGGACTTGTCGCGTGAAAATCCGTGTTTTTCCGGCAAAATTTAATAATAAATAAGCGTAATAAACATGATTTGATCGGTTTTGCAATGTAGCAGAAAATATTGAGATAAATTCATACTTTGTTAAATAATCCCCTTTATGTACATTCATATTTTAAAAAGTAGTTTTTTAGTGTCAGTATCACTTTGAAGGGGTCGAATTCCAAAGTAATGGGAGTTTTTTTTTAACTTAAGTGCAAGGAATTACCAAAAAAATCTAAAAAATCTAAGTTTTTTTGGCGGATAAAGAGGCCATTTTCGTTCAAATTTGAATTGCACGAATCGAAGTAACATTCGCTCAAATATGATTTTTTAAAGTCCACCAGTTGACTCCAAGTTGGTTCTAGGAGGTCCCCCGTAGGCTAAAACAGCAATTTGGCAGGTTTTAGATGGCAAATGGTCGGAGTCGAATTTTTAAACAGACGGTACATGATACAAATCCATATTCGATATTCGAATTTTCGGGGTTTTTATTCAAATACAAATCTAATTTGGACTATTCCCTAATCGAAGTACACAAAAATAGCTTGAAATTTCATTTTTTTACTTCAAATTTTCAATTCAAACCTTGATAAATCTGCCCCTAAGTGTTATTTACTGAAACACAGAGAAACTGATATATTGGTATACCTTAAGCCAGTGATCCCCAACCAGTGGCTCTTGAGTAACATGTTACTCACCAACCCCTTGGATGTTGCTCCCAGTGGCCTCAAAGCAGGTGATTATTTTTGAATTCCAGGCTTGGAGGCAAGTTTTGGTTGGATAAAAACCAGTTGTACTGACAAACAGAGACTCCTGTAGGCTGCCAGTCCACATAGGGGCTACCAAATAGCCAATCACAGCCCTTATTTGGCACCCAAGGGACTTTTTCATGCTTGTGTTGCTTCATGACTCTTTTTACATTTGAATGTGGCACATGGGTAAAAAAGGTAGAGGAAACCTACATTAAGGGAATAAATGCCTTGCAGATAGGGCTGTGCTTAAAATCAAATCCTGGACCCCAGTGCTATAAAGCCACAAGGCAAACTGCTATGCAACACTATGCAAACAGATAACACCTGTAACACACCTTTTTATGTCACCAACCTGGTGCAATTAAGTGGTGTGGTCCAATATTTTTGTGGCCTTCTTTCATGAAATCAGTTGTTTTACAGTTCCTAGATAGGCATCATTGGAATTGGTAGCAGCTTTCTCCCTTATACAATACAATTCTTTGACTTCGTTGTGATGAATACTTTTGAAAGATATTTCCCAAATTTCCCCAAAATTCCCATTTTTAGGGTTGTTTATTCCAGGAACGACCACTTTTGGATCCTGCCGACCAGCCACTTCAGTAGGTTAATTTCTTTTTTTTACAAAAATGTAAACGGACAACACAAAAGCCTCTGGGCTCCCAACTGCCGGTTGTTTAGGTGAATTACAAAGCTGAGAAGTCTAATTGCACAAATGGAAACCACTGATGACCTCTCATATTTCTGACATCTCCTGCTGTTTGATGGATGAGGCGACGTTGTTGAGTTATCCATGTGAACTCCACGGGGGTGTTGCATTGTCCTGTTGTTTCAGAGATGCTCCACCTGAAAAGGCCAGCAATGGATGAAGTTAACAATCTATATCATTTCATCAAGACATTAAACACAAACGAGCTGGAGGTTGAGACCATGTGACATGATCATAAAATGAAATACAAGACAACTCGCAACATAAAAAAATCTAAAAAAAAGATTTTTCAATACTCCTGTATGTCAATGTATTAGTATTAAAAGTAGAAGAGCTTGCAAAGATAATACATTGGTAATACAAAGAATTTCAAGGCTTTTTTGCTGATCCCAATAGCAAATAACTCCTACCAGTGTATTGTCTTCTCTAAACTGGCCTCGAGACCGAGTCAATGGCCATATTTTAACTAGAAATACCAGTATACCATTTAAGGGTATGATAACACAGTCTGAACTAAGGTAGACAGATGAGGCATTTACTTTGGGTGAAATTGATGGGGGGCAATATTGGGAGTGGCGGTAAGAAGTGGCGGTATGTGGGGCTATACAGATTGAGCTGCAGTGGCAACAACAGTGGTGGTTTGTGTGTGGACTGAGCAAGCAATATGGGTTTGGTGTGGAGCTGAGCTATTTGGTAGGGAGGCAGGTAGGGCACTGGGCCAAGTAGCAATATTCTGGACACCAACGTTACTTGGTTGGCTTTGTAAGGGTCATATGCAAAATCCCCATTGTGCAAGAGCACTAAATACCAGTATACTATTTAGGGTACAGGAAAAGAAGAGAGATTGATCAATGCACATTCCCTGGTCACCATACGGGTTTTACCTTGACGTGGAATGGTGGCTTATCAATCTTATGATCATAATTTTGTAAGTAAAAAAGCCCTGTCTTTGTAAATACATGCATCTGCATAGATTACTTAAATGACAGGGGGCCATGGAATTTGCATTGATCAATCTCTCTTCTTTTTCTCTATGTCTGAAGTTCATTTAGCCATATCAGTAGCACTTCCATTGTATTTTAGTACATTTTTATTTAGCCATGGAGTGCTCCCACAACCTTTCCTTTTTACTATTTAGGGTAGAAAACTGGAACTAGGGGTAGACGGCTGAGGAACTTAACTTGGGTGGAATTGATGGGGGGCAATATTGGGAGTGAAGAAGTGGTGAGCTGTAGGGCTATACAGATTGAGCTGCAGTGGCAGAAACAGGGGTGGTTTGGTGTGTGGACCGAGGAAGCAGTATGGGTTTGGTGTAGAGCTGAGCCATCTGGTAGGGAGGCAGGTAGGGCACTGGGCCAAGAAGCATTGATTTTGGGCACCAATGTTACACTTGGGGGTACATTTACTTAGCTCGAGTGAAGTTATAGAATAAAAAATACTTCGAATTTCGAAGTATTTTTTTGGCTACTTCGACCATCGAATTGGCTACTTCGACCTTCGACTACGACTTTGACTTCAAATCAAATGATTCGAACTAAAAATCGTTTGACTATTCGACCATTCGATAGTCGAAGTACTGTCTCTTTAAAAAAAACTTCGACCACCTACTTCGCCACCTAAAACCTACCAAGCATCAATGTTAGTGTCACGACCGGCACCCAATACCAGAACAAGTGCCAAGTACCCTGGTCTCAGCTCGGCTTCACCGTTGGGCTTCGGGAGGAGCCCTCAGCTTACTTGGGTGCCACCTGGACTTAACAAGGGATACAAGGCGAGATGTTCTGGCTGCCAAAGGGGCATGGCTGTTAGCAAAGTCTTTTTGGGCCGAAGGTCACGGTAAAAAAGGATTAGGCAGAATCGTAGTCAATCAGGCTGGGTCGAGGCAGGCAGATAGCAAGGATCGTCAAAACAGGCAAAGGGTCAAAACCGGGTGATCAATGAAGGGGTTAAACAGAAGAGTTGTCGTAAGCAGGCAAAGGTCAGGATCCAGAAGTCAGAATAGTCAAGATAGCCAGGCAGAGGTCACAACAGGAATCAAACAGGTTCAGAAGATATCAGACAAAATAGCACAAGGCTCAAGAGCACCAGGAAATACAATGCTATCACAGGCAATGAGAAAAAGCAGGAAGGTCCCTTTTAACTTTCAAATTTCACGCCATTGCGCACTGACGTCATCACGCCAGCGCGCATGCGCCTACTAAACCCGGAAGTGCGCCCTCACTAAGAAGAACCCGGCGCATGAGAAGAGGAGTGGCGCAGTTAGCCTATGGGGAAGGTCCCCATAGGCTTTCTAGCCAATTCCTTCAAATTGCTCTATTCGAAGGATTCAATCGTCCAATTGAACGATTATTCGTATGATCGAACGAATATCGCTAAATCGTTCGACTTCGATATTTGAAGTTGAAGGATTTAACTTTCAACCCTAAGTAAATGTGCCCCTAAGGCTACAATCAATTGCACCCCAGGGATTGCTGATCTCTGCACCAAGCACCAAATATCTAATATAGACAATATTCCATCCATGGGGAAAAATGAGCACAGAGGTCTGCGGCAAGTTATACAACACATGACTTTTTTTTTGCACACATCATCCATGATTGTTTAGGTGCAAGTCAGCTGTGAGTTGGAAACCTTGGATTAACACCAACTTCAAGGAGGAGGCAGCTACAGGGTCCCCTATGCACTTGTGCCTAATTCAGAACAGGAGGAGGTACTGATGCCAAACACAAGGAGCTGATTTGTACAAATGAACCTTTAGTAAATGGAGTCAATATGTGCTAGAATTTTCAAATCAAAATTTTAAAAATGATCTCTTTGTTCTCTGCAGTGATTAAACAGTACCTTGTTTTTGATCCTAACTAAGATATAATTAATCCCTATTGGAAGCAAAACCATCTTACTGGATTTATTTAATGTTTACATGAGTTTCTAGTAGACTTAAGGTATGAAGATGCAAATTACAGAAAGCTCCTTTATCCGGAAAACCCCAAGTCCTGAGAATTCTGGATAACAGGTACATGTACCTACAAATTACACACCACTTGACATCTATGCACTGTCTCTTTAAAGCTCTGTACTTCATTTCCTCAGTAATTATAACAGGTGTACATATGCACCTCTATTACAATAACCAGCACAATCCCATTATTATCCCACCAGCTTCCCCCTTCTCACGGATCATTCTCTGTGTTTCTCTTTCACCCATTTCGTTTTTTATTATGATTATACCCACATAATTATTGCAAATGAACCTTATAGAGTTTCCTTAATGCAGCTCTCTCCTTGATAGAAAGGGAACCGCTAGAGAATCAGAGGAATTATTTATAGGGAAGTAATATTACTTTTCTTTGCCTCTCTCAGTTCCGAGTTTCTTATTTTTATTATAACTTAGTTGTAATTAAGGTTTATTAGACTGTGAGATGAGTAACAATTAAATAATATGCAGTACTTTATGTTCCAGGTGCAATTGAAGGAAGAGTGGATTTAGAAACACTTAAGAGTTGATTAGAGCTGCTTTATATTATCTTTTTAAAAGTTCATTAAGAGCTTTAATTTTAGGATTTCTGGTTATAAAAAAAATGCATATAAGTTGATTGCTATTATACTGTAGACCCTTAGTCTAATTGTGTAGCTTCTTATTAGCTCTGGAAAACAAATTTAATCCTGATGCCAGCAAGGCAATCACATATTTCTCTAGATGACACATCGCCGGGTTTCTCTAATTTATCAGGTATAATCAGGTTTATGCATGAAATCATCTTCTTTAGATCTATCTACCTTGTAATTATACTGAGCAGAGAGGTGGCACTTTTTGAGACATTATGAAACATTATGGGGCAGGGTTGGCATTCTTTTGATCATAAACATAAAACTAGCCAGTTCAAGACAGGGGTCATGCAGGGTCGGACACTGGGAAAGAACTTGGTGGGTCCTGATGGCCCAGACCAACTCCCATGACCTTTCTCCAGCCTCTATCATGACGGCAAAAAGGGAAAACAAGGCATGCAACCAGGGGAAGAGGGGGTTTGCTGCATCAGGTGGACCTCACGACTGGGGTGGGGGTACGGGATGTGTGTGAATTTGGTGATATGGGACAAACGCTGTCCCAATGGTCTCATTAAATGATTACTCAGTGATTCCACTGGATAAATGGTTAATGAGCACTCTTAATATTCCAATGATCATTCACAATGATGGTGGTGCCCTCCCGACTGGGACAGAGATGGAGGTCAGGGGCAGGAACAATGAGCAGATCTGGGTTGGCCAAAAAAGGGGAACCAGCAAACACTAAGATAAAGATGTAGTGATAGCCTTTATTGTGACATTCCAGAAGGATACAACATTTTGGGGGGTTTACACCTCTCTTTGTCAGCTTGAAGAGAGATGTAAACCCCACAAAAAAGATGCCATCACATCATCTTTACCTTGGTGTTTGCTGGTACCCCTTTTTCTACAAACTATCAGCGATTCAACTTTCTGAGCAAATAAAAAAAGGATTAGCTGGTGGTAAAACAGCTACAAAAACATAGTTTCAAAAGGAGCTAAGTTGCTTTATTATTATCATTATTATCATATCTATTTTGCTCTTCACAAAGCCTTTCCTCATCTCAGTCTTGGCTTTAAGTATTTTCATACTGCTGCCAGATTTTATTGACTCAGGGCTGTTGTATACCTAGGGCGGGTGAATTGTCTCTTCTGTGGGATGGATGGGAACACTGGTATGAAAGTATGAAGTTTGAAGTTAGTAGCCAGGTTACTTATGGGTCAGGACAGCTGTGGTCTGTGTTTTACTTAGTAAATTGAAAAATGTTCTTGCCTTTCTTCCCACCCTCTGATGACATCCCTCCATTGAGAGGACGTAGCAGACCTAGCTGTAGGCAAGTTCAACCATTAGCCAAGTTTTGATAAAGGCTTGATAAAGGGCCCAGTAGAGGCCCGAAACGTTGCCGTTTTGTTTGTGAGCTGAATAAATGCTGATCACCTAATCAATTGCATCAGTTGTGCCGCAGGTCTCTTGCTTTGCGCAACCATTATATATATATATATATATATATATATATATATATATATATATATATATATATATATATATATATATATATTTATACCTGCCTGGGGTTACTGAGAAGAAAACAAAGAGTTCTAGGTCAGTGGAGGAGGCAGCCAATGACAGTCTACTTTATAGCAAGAGATAACTAACTATAAGCAGCAAGGGAATGTGCTTGGAAAATCTAAAGCAGGATAAGAACAAGCAACAATTAGAAGCTGCAAACTGGATCTACAACAAGATGGACCCAAGAACACATAAGAAACCTTGGCTTGGTGAGCATGTAGCACTGCCTCATGGGTACAACGCACATATATACAGATGAAGCCACTTGGATTTGTGAGTTAAATGCGTCATGACTCTGGGGTAATTGAAGAAACTGTGTTATCTAAAGTCATCTTAACTCATTTAATGCATTTAACCTTTTCATTAGCATACCAAAGCTCCATTGTTCACAATGGTGAATTCTTTAATTAGATGGGATGTTGTGACGCAGTTTTCTGTGTTAAATGAGATAAATGGGATATCTGTGTTTGGTTATTCTGTGTCAAACAGACAAACCAAAGTGGCTGCATCTGTACATAAATACAAGCTTTGGACAAATGACAATATAAGAACCATGAACTGTATAATCTGACCAGCTAAGCTCAGAAGTGCAGCAGTGAGTTATTACAAGGTTCAAGTTTCTTGGCAATGCGGTTCCCGACTCCAATATTTTATAAGCATAATCCTTTTCAATATTACAATTTTTGCAGGTTGTCTTTATTCACCCATTGTTCTAGGGAAAAGAAGAGCAGACACCATTCTCTCTTCCCCCCTCTAACAATATCATTACTATTTGACTCCTGTCTATGTCCCCAGAGCTCAGCTGACCCATTCTCATGGCCCAAGGCACATGTTTCTGCTCTCTGATCACCGCATTGAAATCTGTCACCAGAAATGATGTGTCCAAACATGGTGACTTTGGACATGCTTATGGTTTAGTTCCCTTGCAGCCAAAATGTATTTATATTGGTGGTACCATCAATAAACTATAGAAACTGTGGAACTGTGGGGCCTCTAGCATTCTGTTTTTACAATCTCCATATAAAGTAATCAATGCTGTTGCTTTTCTGCCTGATTTAGCTCATAGTAAACCACAGTTGAGATGAAAATGTTGCCATTACTACACGCTGACATTCCAGATTTCTTCAGTATTAAACTTCAACTCATATTACCCAATTCCTTGAATGCTAAAATATTAATAGGTGGCCGCATTCTCTCCCATATTGATTACTACAACATTCTCCTCTGTCCTCCCCCTTTCTGTCTCCTTGACATCTATTCAAAATATTGAAGCTTGTATTGCCTCCTGTCATCCTTGACGTCTGTCTTGCTAAAATGACTCTGTTTACATAGAAAAGAGCAGAAACTGTAAAGAAAGGTATTGTATTGCCAACAGCATCATCCATTGGACATAGAGCATAATCACTAGATCGCTAGATTGCAAGCTCTTCATTTAAACTTGACACTTCAACAGGTTCGTTTGTCATCTTTTGCTCATGTTTCCATTCATTCTATATGGGCGTTAAATTCCAAGCTTAATAAACCTTGTCTCATTCTCTCTCTGTGTTTGATCACAAAGGGTCCCAGCCTGGCAGGTCTTTTATAAGCTCAGTTCCTTGACCCATTGTCCATTTGAAACAAGATGGGAACATGCAAATAAAATGCAGCTAAGGACAGATGGAAAGAGCACTGAAAAACTGTAATAAAGTATCTGAAAATAAGATCCTTGGCTCCCTATACCCTCACCTACATGCAGGCCTAGGCTGAGAATTAAAATAGGCCCTGGCATTTCAGGTACACAGAGGCCCAATCAGCCCACACAGAGGCCCAAACAGCCCTCACCAACCCACTAAATACCAACTTTCTATGGGACCTTATAGCAGCCCCTCTGGCATTTGCCAGAACCCACAGATTGCCAGTCCGGGCCTGCCTACATGAAGTCACACCAAACATGGCCAGTCCTTGGAGAAGGCAGCAGGAAGTTTGTACCCAGTAGCATTTGCCTTTAATTGGGTAAATATTGAGCTGCCAGTCTGTATTGCTTCAGTCAGGCAATGGGTAGCACTGCAATGCTTTGCAGGCACATATCAGGATAATCCAGAAAAAAATGTACAGATACACGCTCAAGGGGTTATTCACTAAACTCCGAATGCAAAAAAAATGAGTGATTATTTAGTAGAAAATCTGACTTTTAAAAAAATTTATTAAACCCCCGAGGATGGAAATGTCTGAATCGTAAAAAAATCCGGCATCTCAGACCTGTCAGGGTTGCATATAAGTCACTGGGAGAAGTCCCAATGATTTTTTGATGTGCGCTGGGTTTTGTGCAATACCATGAAGATTTCAGAGTTTTTGGGAAAAAAAGAAAATCTGAAATCGTTAAAATCTGACTTTTTCCCACAAAGCAAATTTTCGGGAAAAAGCGTAAAAAACCAGTGCGGATTTGATTGGAGTTTGTAACAGAAAATGTTGAGATAAAATCGGACTTTATAAATAACCTTCTTAGTGTGGTTCAAAATTAGCAATATGTATTCATGATGATGATGATGATGATATAATAGAAATAAACTTGAGGAAGCCTTAAGCTAATTGGAACCACAAAAATCCCTCAGAGGGCCGAATCAGCCCAGTGAGGTCAGGTTGAAGACCTTGTCATTTAATATAGATTTTTGTTGATTAACTGGTCAGCTATCTCCAAAAATGATTCTGTGTGAAGTCTATATTGACCTTCTAATGACATCATTCATTGGCAACTCATCACTATTTGACCCATATGGAATATCTATCTACCCCTTATGCTCTAAAGATCATTTCTAGAATATTTCATTTTCTATATAGAGGTATGGGATCTGTTATCTGGAACCCCGTTATCCAGAAAGCTCAGAATTACAGAATGGCCATCTCCCATAGACTCCAGTATTATGAAATATTCAAAATTTTTAAAAATGATTTAGTTTTTCTGTGTAATAATAAAAAAGGTAGCTTGTACTTGATCCCAACTAAGATATAATTAATCCTTATTGGAATCAAAACCAGATTTTGGGTTTATTTAATATTTACTTGATTTACTTGTAGACTTAAGGTATGAAGATCCAAATAACGGTCCCCAGGTCCCGAGCATTCTGGATAACAGGTCCAATACCTGTACCAAAATGTTGATATACAGATATCAAACCTGTTTTCCAGAATGCTCAAGACCTGATGGATATTTCCGTAATTTGGATCTCCATACATTGTCTACTAAAACATAATTTAAACATTAAATAAACCCAATAGGCTGGTTTTGCTTCCAATAAGGATTAATTATATCTTAGTTGGGATCAAGTACAAGCTACTGTTTTATTATTACAGAGAAAAAGGAAATCATTTTTATAAATATGAATTATTTGATTACAGTGGAAATAGCCTTCCCATAATTTGGAGCTTTCTGGATAACAGGTTTCTGGATAGCGGATCCCATACCTGTACCCATAAATAACGATAGTGGATTCCAAATAGGTGATTGCTGGTGAACAAAACTGCCCCGTTTTGGTTTTCTGAAAAATTCACAAAACCGCTGGGGGCAATAACAATTTTTTTCCCCAGCCAAAACAAAATGCATGGTTAAATTCAGCTTTAGATTTGCAAAAATGTTCGGCAAAAAGCATATTCTTCCTGTACTCTAAGTGAAATGTCCCTTTTCCTCTTCATTTCTAAAGCTGATCCATAGCAAACACTTAGGGAAAGTGGTTTATCTGCTGCAAGGACTTGTATTTACAAATCGCTGTTCATCACCTTCTTCCCAGTATTTGTTGGATCTCACCTTACACTTTCCTTGTACCCTTTGTGAACACTACTTTACACTGGCATCTTTCATTTGTACAGTATTAAACTTCAACCAGTACCTTATTCCTCGAATACTAGAATATTAATGTATGACCACATTCTCTCCCATATTGATTACTACTACTGCATTCTTATCTGCACTCTCCTTTAGTCCCTTCTTGATGTCTATACAAAATATTGAAGTTTGAATTGCCTCCTGTCATTCCTGACATCTGCTTCTCTGTCTCTGTTTACATGGAAGAGAGCACAATCTGTAAAGAAAGTTATTGTATTACTAAATATTTTTATCCACAAAACCAAAGATGCTTTAATAGGGTATCAAGTCATATTTTACCAGTAGAGTGTATGTTCCCCTTTAGTAAAGTAGTACATATTCTTCAGGTGAGATATTATTCTCACTTATGGACCTTGTGCCTCTCCACACACCAATGTTCTATTGAAGTAGGCATTTACATTTTTGAAACTTGCGTTTCAGTGAGCTGTCTTTGCGCAGTTTCCTAAGTGGCAACTGCATGGCCTTCAGAGATAATAAAGATACAAAGGTGGAAAGGCAAACAAAGAAAATAATTTGGGCAAGTAGGGCAGGCAGAGTATGACACACAGGTGGAGTAGGACAGGCAGAGTATGGCACAAACAGGCGGAGTAGAACAGGCAGATTATGGCACACACAGGTGGAGTAGGACAGGCAGAATATGGCACACACAGGTGGAGTAGGACAGGCAGAGTATGGCACACACAGGTGGAGTAGGACAGGCAGAGTATGGCACAAACAGGCGGAGTAGAACAGGCAGATCATGGCACACACAGGTGGAGTAGGACAGGCAGAGTATGGCACACACAGGTGGAGTAGGACAGGCAGAGTATGGCACACACAGGTGGAGTAGGACAGGCAGAGTATGGCACACACAGGTGGAGTAGGACAGGCAGAGTATGGCACAAACAGGCGGAGTAGAACAGCAGATTATGGCACACACAGGTGGAGTAGGACAGGCAGAGTATGGCACACACAGGTGCACTAGGACAGGCAGAGTATGGCATACACAGGCGGAGTAAGACAAGCAGAGTATGGCACACACAGATGGAGTAGGACAGGCAGAGTTTGGCACACACAGGCGGAGATAGGCAAGCAGAGTATGGCACACACAGGTGGAGTAGTACAGGCAAAGTATGTGACACACAGCCGGAGTAGGACAGGCAGAGTATTCTGGGTTACTGAAATTAACTCTTAGCACAAAGTTGATCCAGGGACTGGTCCGATTGCCATCTTGGAGCCAGGAAGGAATTTTTTCCTTATTTGAAGCAAATCGGAGAGGCTTCAGATGTGTTTTTTCACTTTCCTGTGGAACAACTAACATTGAGGCAGGTGTCACTTAAATATAAATGTTGAACTCTATAGACGTGTGTCTTTTTCCAACCTAAATTACTATGTTTCTATGTTACACAGCGTCTCAATTTACAGTTCAGTATTAACACCTCCAGCCAGGACTCAGCAGAGAAATGCTCTACTGTTCAACAGCTGTGGTAAGGAAGCAAAATCATTCAAACCCCCCTCCACCCATTACATATATATGAAAACATTATTGTATCAGCAACTTATCCTCAGCTTTAAAAAAGACACAAAAATAATTGCAGCAGATGGTATTTCCTTTTTAACTTTGACTTGAAAATGAGCAAAAAAAATCAAACCAGTATGCCGAGCGTATGAAAGTCTGGTACGGGTTGCTGAGAAAGACTAATGTAATTGCAGATTTGCTCTCACCGAAATCAAATGTTTATCCTGTTGTGCCTTTTATTCATTTCAGCTTGACCTTTCGGAGTGACGGCTCATCAGCCCGGTGAATTAACATCATCACTGCTTAATAGCCTCTTGCTGTGCTTTTATTGAATAAGAAAGACGGGTGATGATGAGTTTGTTTTGGGTAATATTGTCAAGCAGAACTGGAATTATTTGAATCCTGACCGAATCTCAATACATATTAAACATTTTACTGATGATCCTTGTTTCAACAAGACAATTCAGGTGACAAAAAGCCCATTCACTGAGACTGGAGGAAAGGAGATTTCAGTAGCAGCACAGGGAGGGTTCTATACTGTACAGATCATAGAGATCCCTACCAAGGGATAGAGATTTTATCATCAGCATAAGAAGGGTTTTTTTACTGTACCACTGTAGGAGCAGTCAGATTATGCCAATTCCTACCAAGAGAGGTGGTAATGAGGTATCATCATTGCAGGTTGGTATGGGGATGTTTATTGAACAAAGAGAAGGAAGAGGTGCTACAGACAACCAAAGTAGATAAGTCACCAAGCAGATCCAGGTGGATCATCCCCAGGCCCTCAGCCCTCAGAGCTGTAAACTGATATCCAGATAAACAAAAATGAGCCATTCAGCACTCAAGGGAATCCACAGGGCCAGGCATAATGAAGTTAAAGCAATATTTATTGATAAAGTTTAAACAAAAAATCTCTATAGGCCCTATGTGTTTTGTGCCCAATAGGCACTTAGTCATGGACTTAGCCAATGATTAAGTGCCTATTGGGCACGAAAAGTGTAGGGCCTTCTGGCAGCGCCCAAGGCTTCTTCCTTGTCTGCCTACACATACATAGTAACATAGTAACATAGTAGTAAGTAAGTTGAAAAAAGACACATGTCCATCAAGTTCAACCATCGAACTCTATTTTAACCTGCCTAACTGCCAGTTGATCCAGAGGAAGGCAAAAAACTGTAAAGTTGTAAAGTTGTGGTCTCCATCTCTTAAACAGGACATTATTGTATTAGAGAGGGTACAGAGAAGGGCAACTAAGCTGGTAAAGGGAAAATCTTAGCTATGAGGAAAGACTGGCCAAATTGGGGATGTTCACGCTGGAGAAGAGGCGCTTAAGGGGAGATATGATAACTATGTATAAATATATAAGGGGATCGTATAATAATCTCTCTAATGATTTATTTACCAGTAGGTCTTTCCAGCTGACACAAGGTCACCCATTCCGATTAGAAGAAAAGAGGTTCCGCCTAAATATTCGGAAGGGGTTTGTTACAGTGAGAGCTGTGAAGATGTGGAATTGTCTCCCTGAATCAGTGGTACAGGCTGATACATTAGATAGGTATAAGAAGGGGTTGGATGTTGTTTAGCAAGTGAGGGAATACAGGGATATGGGAGATAGCTCATAGTACAAGTTGATCCAGGGACTGGTCCCATTGCATCTTGAAGTCAGAAAGAAATTTTTTCCCCCTCTGGGGCAAATTGGAGAGGTTTGAGATGTTTTTTTTTGCCTTCCTCTGGATCAACTGGCAGTTAGGCAGATTAAAAAAAAAAAAACTAAAAGGTTGAACTTGATGGACGTGTGTCTTTTTTCAACCTAACTTACTATGTTACTATTTTTATGGGACGTGCACTGTCAGTGTTTAACATATTTATGGATGTGATTGGTTTATGGTAGCATTACTAGGGAATATTACTTCGGACGAATCCCCAAAAACTTTGTAAAAGCTTTGCTGAATACTGAACCTAATCTGAATCCTAATTTGTATATGCATAGTAGGTGCAGGAAAGTAAAAAGTGGGGGGGGAAAGATTACATCCTTGTTTTGTGATGAAAAGTCATGTGATTTCCTTCCCGTCTATAGTTTACATATTTAAATTCGGATTTGGTTCGGTCAGGCACAAGGATTCGTCCGAATCTGAATCCTGCTGAAAAAGGCCAAATCCTGGCTGAATCCCGAAGCAAATACTGGATTCAGTGCATTCCTATCCATCACTCCTTGTGTAATCTATTAATGTATGAATAAAAATACATCCATATTGCATTATACCAAGTAAAACAAAACACACTACACAATGATGCAGTCGAGCACACAAATCCCACTGGTGATTCATTTAATAAGAAGTCGGAGAGCGATTGGTGCCATTTTTAGTGTCTCGTCGTTTCTCGTCGTTATAGCGAGGGTGCTTGGATTAAAATATTCAGACCGGACCAGGGAGCATAAAATCATATTGGCAACCTGCTGACTGTATCCGACACGGCGGAATCAAGAGGCGCAATGTGCTTTGTGTTCTTGCTCAGAGGGAGGGAGGGTGTAAGTCAAAAACTAATAGCAGAGAAGATCATTTGGATGGATCCCAAGAATGTTAAGTCGGGGAGTCGAAGCACAGAGAATGGTCTACGATGGTGATGACCCTTTACGAGTCAACGTGGCACAATTTATATGTGTATAGGAATTATTCTGCATTTTCCCAGCTTTTGTTGACTTACAAACAGCCCTGTCTCTCTGTGTAACAATCTCCAGCTGTAGATCCAAATCCCCATAGTGGTCACTAAGCCTTCTGTTCAGTCTCGGATTTTACCACTTACGGCATTCGTTTTAGCACCAAGGCTTTTGCTCAGTCCTGGCAGGGCCTGGTGCACTAATGGATTACAGTGCATTATCCCCTTGATTACTGCTTAAATATTTATCAGACTATTATACGTTTAGTGGCCGAGGGGAAGAAAGACAATCCAAGGCTGCGAGGAAGGGTTAATTACAGAATGGATAAATCTCTCGTTTCGGAGAAACCCTCGCTAAAGTGTGGATCTAGAGATTAGATGAGCCCGTTATTTACAGCAAATGTAACCTAAAGTCCTGTGATCCCGGCTCTAAAGTCTAAAACATGTTAAATACAAAATAAGAGCCCCATTATTGCTACTGTGTTTAAATGTAGAACATGATTATCAGTCAAATCCTTCTTAACCTGGCTGCTCAGAGAGCATTTTATTTTAGTTTAAATACAGAGGCCGGATATCTTGTCGAATAAAATCGACTGGGGGTAGGTAGGGTTTCATGTATTGGGGTCTTTGGGGTTTTTACTAAATTACTCCGTGGGAGAACTGGGGTATGTTGCCAAGGCGGTGTTGAACCGCTTTTATAGTAATTAGTTAGGAATTTAATACATCCAACGCACATGAAGGGCTATAGGCAACCAAGGGCAGAGTAATAGGCGACACAGAATAAAAAAAATCAGTGTAAAGTCTACTAAACTGGCACAGATAGTGCAGGTAAAGTGAATGCTCAGGACCTGGGGTTTTCTGGATAAGGGATCTTTCCATAAGTTGGAACCTACCCTAACCCCCATATGTAATATAAGGAGCTACGTTTGCCCAGGAGCAGTAACCCATAGCAACCAATAAGATGCATTTTAACAAGTGACCAGTAAATTCTACCTGCTGATTGGTTGCTATGGGTTACTGCCCCAGGCAATATGAGTGCCTTCTATTTCATAACCCCCTCTGTCTGCTAAAAACCATGTAAACGTTAAATAAACCCAATAGTATTTTTTTTCCCACTAATAAGGACTAATTATATCTTAGTTGGGATAAAGCTAGTGTTCAATTCTGCCTAGCGCAACTTCGGTAGAGGTCTTCGCTCAGGCTAAATTGCATACGGTGGGAAATTATAAAGTTGGATGGACGTATATGTTGCAGCAAATACATTACATTACACAAGTCCAGGGAACCTTAATAAAGACAATAGAGTTGTTATAATGCCCTACACATGAGCCCAGTGTATAGTTTATGTTCCATATGTTAGAAAATGTATGGGGGAACCCGGTTACCCAAAAAATAATTTTAAGGACTTTTGCAGCCTATCACTCTGAAAAAAGGGAAAAGACACCAGCTTTTTTTGGGACTTTTCCACTAAAAATATGATGTATGTAACAGAAGAATAAGGAAGATCTATACACTCCAATGCACTTCTCCTGGTCTGAGCTGGAGAAGGCAAGTCTGGCGAAAGAGGTAACGTTCAGTAAAATCCCCATCTTAGTGAATTTGCGGAGTAAAGTCCGTTTGCCAGAGCGAAAATTCGCCTGGCGATAGAGTTTGAATGACCACTAGCGTCATTACGCCTGCGCCTGTAAGTAATCGGCAAAGTGCCTGAAAGAGTTAACGCTGGACGAATCGTCGCCAGAGTTACTCACTTTGCCCTTTAGTAAATCTGCCCCAAAGGGTTGAAGTGCCCGAAATGCATCAGATATTAAATATGTTGGAGCAGAGAGCCGTTTACCCAAGTCAGTGTTGCTGTACTCCATTATTATCTTCTCTGTATGTGCTACAGCCTGGAACGCCAAGAGATACCTGCACCCAGTTGGCTTTTCACAGACCCTTTCAGTTGGAGCATGACAACATGAAGGGAGTCGGAGCGGTATCTGTTTGTACTACATACAGTAAAACCTCAAACCTTCCCACTAGAAGCAGCAGCTTTGTGTGCAGTTCCACACAGAGAAGATGCCCTATAGATATAAGCAGCTAAACAATCAGAAAGTATGAAGCACAATATGATGGAGATAGAGTTAGGGTATTTCTTATCCGGTTTAGATTATTCATGTCATTGGGTTCTTTGCTGTACATGTTCCCATCCTATATGTGTTCAATGTTGACCCTTGCTCCCATGAATTCCCAGCTAATCTAATGTTCCCATAAAGAAAAGTTTCAGCGAAGGCTAAATATGCTTGGTCAATATTTGGCAAAGTGTCCTCAATACCTTGCAACCCTCTTATATTTGTGAACTTTTCATAGTTTAGTTCCAAGAATATGATGGATTTCATTGGAATACTGGAATGTGACCTGTTATCCATAATGCTCGGCACCTTAGGTTGCCCGGATTTTTTTCTTCTTGGATCTCCGTGCCCCAAGTCTGCTAAAAAGTCATTTGAACCTTAAATTTACCCTACTAGATTGTTTTGCCTTCGGTAAGGATTAATTATAACTTAGTTGGGATCAAGTACAAGCTACTGTTTTATTATTACAGAGAAAGGGGAAATCATTTTTAATTCATCTGGAATTAGTTAATTACAATGAAGTCTATCGGAGATGGTCTTCTTGTAATTCGGAGTTTTCTGCTTAACGAATTTTCAGATAACAGATCGAATACCTGTCCAAGAACCAGATCCTGTGTTTTCCTAACTTGGCAGGGACACCATTGTTAGTAACTTTTACTTTGGCCTGGACATGAGCACTGTAGATTTTTCAGAAGAGTGACAATCTGGTCAACTATGGGGATATTTTGGAAGAGATCAACCATCTAGTTTGGCCAAACATACAGATGATAAAATTGCAATGAACTGATCATTTTTATTGTTTGGATGGCTATATACAAGTATAGGTCCAAACTATTTTGGATTAATTGATACCTACCTCTACTTATCTGCATAGTTTGCACTGTATTGTATTGTACCTAATATTTCTGACCACTAGGCTAACTATTTTTATAACAAACAGTAAAAAAAGGATATCAAGGATTCTGGTTGTCCGCTTCCTCTGCCGGTATATCGTCTGTCTGTTCTCCCTCAGACTTAAGGCAAGGATTCAAAATTTCAAAGGAAAACCGGAGAGAGATTTCCGCCAATATGGTGTAGTATTTTCCAAATGTGTACACACACCTTTATGTGATTAGCATATACAATAAATAGATAAATAAATAAAAGTGTCCCTTGTATCCACTCCAACGTATTATCCTAGACTTTATCCCATGCGGATTTGTATAGAGGGGGACTCACGAACGTTTAAGGGATACTGCGCAGTAAAGAGGCGTAGATATCAGCAGCGGATTTTACATGCGGCTTACTTATTTATTTATTTAGTATATATGCTAATCACATAAAGGTGTGTGCACAAATTTGGAAAATACTACACCATATTGGCGGAAATCTCACTCTTTTTTCTTTTTATTCTCTTTTTCTGTTTTTCGTGGATCTGACCTTGTGCTGTGAGCGCCGGTTTTCCTTTGAAATTTTGAATCCTTGACTATTTTTATAACTTATAACATCTTGGTTTACCCTGGCAAAACATTCTACTTTGCATTCTTTAAATTAGTCCAGGCCCTTGCTAAGTTTTTGAGATGGTGGCACCCAACTTCAGGCACACAACCATGAGTGTCAGATGTTCTCAACCATCCTGGTATGAATTTCCCAAGAGGAACACCAGCAAGGTCAATATCTTAAATGTCAGCAGTATGAACTGTGATTTTAGGGCTTTCAAGGTGGCCCTACCATAATATTGCCCTCTACCTTAGACCTACACACTTCAGTGTCTACCATGGTGAAGCACACTAAAGAAACTAACAAAATACATTTGCTTGGTGGATCTTCAGACTACTTAATAAACATCCCCCACTTCCGTGCTCCAAGTACAATTACCAGTATGGTCCTCTGCTTGATGTTTTACTGGATTCTTTCCTCCAAATTTTTCTGAAGTTTCCTCTCACCCAAGGGCTCACCTAACACTTATATGCCAATGGGACTTATAGTCTACTCACATCATTGTATTGCTTGGCAAGACTGCACTTGTACTCCAGCCCACCCATCAGCCTTCTACTCCTAAGGGCAATGGAACACGTAAAGCAAAGCATGTCATTTTGTTATACTTTGTACCCTGCCCCTATTGTATTCTCTGCCTGATCCTAAATGTCCTCCAAAGATTTGGCTGGTTTCTGCAAACTGAGTTTTGCTGCACTTGGAATAAATAATTATTTTGTTTGTTTTGCTGTTTTGTTTTACTACAACAAAACATTTGAATAATTCACCATTCAGCTCCAATAACTTGATTGCTTACTTTTTCTCTAAAAAGCATGCTTTTCTTTCAGACTCCTGTTGTTTTACTCACAGTACATATATTTAAGTCATATTGAAATCATCATTAAGCAGTTGTTGAGAGCAGCTGTGATATCTCCAGGACATCTGAAAGAAAGAGCCGAGTTTATCATGATTTCTGCCTTTCATTCACATTGTCTTTAGCTGCTCTTAGTCCAACAAAAAAGATGCACAAAACAAACCATTGAGTTAATTGCATTCTGCTCAGCATTCTCAGTACATTTAATAAATGGAAAGCACAGAAAACAGAAAATTTATACAAATATATCTAACCAGTCCTCCTATACTTGCTATCTCAAAACCACAGTCCCTTCCCAGAGACTATTATCCCACTGTTACTATAGGCACCATCTCTCCCTACTATACCTGCTATCCCACAGTCACACTCCCTTCCCAGAGACTATTATCCACTGTTACTATAGACACCATCTCTCCCTACTATACCTGCTATCCCACAGTCACACTCCCTTCCCAGAGACTATTATCCACTGTTACTATAGGCACCATCTCTCCCTACTATACCTGCTATCCCACAGTCACACTCCCTTCCCAGAGACTATTATCCACTGTTACTATAGACACCATCTCTCCCTACTATACCTGCTATCCCACAGTCACACTCCCTTCCCAGAGACTATTATCCACTGTTACTATAGGCACCATCTCTCCCTACTATACCTGCTATCCCACAGTCACACTCCCTTCCCAGAGACTATTATCCACTGTTACTATAGGCACCATCTCTCCCTACTATACCTGCTATCCCACAGTCACACTCCCTTCCCAGAGACTATTATCCACTGTTACTATAGACACCATCTCTCCCTACTATACCTGCTATCCCACAGTCACACTCCCTTCCCAGAGACTATTATCCACTGTTACTATAGGCACCATCTCTCCCTACTATACCTGCTATCCCAAAATAGTTAGAAAAATTCCCAGTTTGCTTTGCTGGCTGGTGACATTGCATCATGTAATTACTGGCAGTGAGAGTGACACAAGATTATAGGCATTAGGCCACTGACTCTCTGATTTCTCCCATTATGACATAATCCTGCATTTAAGGAGCTGAGACATTGCCGTACCCCAGAGTATTAGATCACAAGTAAAGCTCTATCTCTAACAATTCCCATAGAAAGTAACAGCATTCAGATTGCACATAGAGAAAGTGACCCTGAAAACCACAATTTAATGCAGCTGCAATGTAAAGAAATTTTATTGCACCCTACAGATGCATTTCTTTTTATCATTATCATAAAGGGACTGTGTATGTAGAATAGTGTGTGTAGTAAGGAAATATGGAGTCTGGGGAAAGAGCTGTAACTGTAGAATAGATGATTTCATGTAAGGGAGTGTAATTGTAGGACATTGTGTATGGTGAGGCAATATGGTGTCTAGTAGGGAGCTGTAATTGTAGAATAATATGTACAATAGGTCTAGATAGTGTTGGGAGGAGAGACTGTAATTTGTTGTGCCTATTGCCAACTGGATTAATATAGCGATGCAAGATGTGTCAGGGGATGGGAAATATGAAAGCCCCTTTTATTACTGCTCAATGTGAAAGAAGTGCCCTGTTATTTATGGTAAAGGCAGAAATACCAGTCTAGGGGGCAATTCACTTCAAATGCTCAGACCTTATGGGTGTCACTACTGCTTCAGAATTCAGATTAACAACCTGACAGATGGAGCTAAATCTCAGGACCCCATTGTTAATCTAAACCCCTCAGATCTGGGGCAGCAACATTCTTACATCCCAGACTCACCATTATTATGTAAATTATATGCAATTTAGCAAATGAGGGTGTAACTATAGATGCACGCTGCTTACCTGTAGATTCTTGCTGCATGACAATTTATGGGATGGCAATTTTGGACAAATGCAGATCCCAATCTCATAAAGCCAATTAACCTAAATAGTGCCTCCAAGCTCCACCAGCATTTCCCTAATGAATCAAATTACTAGTTTCCTATCTGATGGGGTGGCCTTTAAGTTAATTTATAGTATGTTATAGAAGGCGCAATTATAAGCAACTTTTCAATTGGTCTTCTTTATTTTTTTTTATAGATTATGAATTCTTCGTCTTCTGACTCCAGGTCTCAAGTGGGGATCACTGACCCCATCTAAAAACAAATGCTCTGTAAGGCTACAAATGTAGTGTTATTGCTACTTTATATTCCTCATCTTTCTATTCAGGCCTCTCCTATTCATATTCCAGTCTCTCATTCAAATCAGTGCATGGTTGATGGGTTAATTTGGACCCTAGCAACCAGATTACTGAAATTGGAAGCTGAAGAGCTGCTGACTAAAAACCTAAATAACTCAAAAAACACAAATAATGAAAATGAAAACCAGTTGCAAATTGTCTCAGAATATCCCTCTCTACATCATACTTTTAACAGTTAACTCAAAGGTGAACCAACCCATTTAAGGTGAATTTAACTAATTTAAATTTAATGAATTTAATTACACCAGCCTTTCCTTAATGAATCACATTACTCTACATACAGATCGTTAGGAGGCACTTTTCAGTAAAAACTAAAAAAATTGCTTTTTGGGAATGCTGATGCTATCTTGCCTCTTGCTCCCAGTATCCTTGCGTTACCCTAGGGTGGTATCCACACTAACGTGCCCCAGGCTGGTGTCTTTTTCAAAGGAGAGGCATGTTACCCCAGGGGTAAAATTAAATTGCTAGAGATGAGGGTCATAGGGGGATACCTAAGAAAATTGTCCTTGACCATAAATACCAAACATGGGGTTTATTATAAGGATTGACTGTTTGCATTGCTTGGTGCTACAGATACACAATGAGATCATCTGCGCTATGAGGCTCTTCCAATTCCCACATTGCTGAGGAGTCGCGGCATTCGCTAAATACCAGGAGTTGTTCGCATGCCAAGAGCCAGTATATAACGGCAATCCAGTAGCACACTTACAGCAATTTGTAAGAATTAATCCCCAGAATAAACACTGCTCAGCTGTTCGTTACCAGTAGCCAGGCCCAGGGGAGTCATTAGCTCCTAATTATTGCCATGTATTAACCATTAAACATATTTAGAGGAAATCTGTTCTTTTTTAAAGCTTAGTTAATGCAGAGCATAAGTTTGGGAAGGCTGGGCTGGCACAGAAGAGCAGGAATGGAGCTGGAATCCCTCCATGGTATAAACAATGAGTGGAGCCGACTCCATTTGGCACAGACTGGGGGCTCTACACAATCCCTGTATCTCATCCAAAGTCTGGCGATTAGGCAGTAATGTTGCTCTCTGCTCATGAAGGGACGAGTGTCTGGGTAATAGTTGGTGGAATATTGGGATACTGGATGCTGTTTGGGCAACAAGCAATGCAATTTGTTTGTTTCCAATGAAACAGGTTGTAAATCAGAGGGGAGGTTATCAAAGGGTGTGTGATGTGATCCATATATTGGGCTGAAAAAGACTTGTACCCTTCAAACTCCAACCTTTGCTCTATAAAATCCTATAAACGCCTCACTGATCCAGAGGAAGCTGAGCCAAAAAATCTTCTAGGGTTAAAAGAACGGAAATTGGCACCTGGAAAGGGCACTCAGAAAAATTCCGCCAAAATCAAAGTTAAAAATATAATGTTTATTCTAGATCCATTAAAAAAAGAACCATATCTCCAAATGAGTTTCATGCTCTTCAAGGCACTAAATCATGGGCCCGATACCCCTTCTTTGTATGCTGCTGGTTTATCCGTTCCCTAAGCTGAGGGTCTGGGGCTGGTGCACCTGGACCACCTGTTCTACGTAGTGAGCGATCAACATGCTTTATGTCCTGTGCCCCTTTCTCTTTTTTCGTTACCTGGGATAACAGGAGAGGGTGAAATCAGGAACAAAGGGAGGGTAGGATCAAAAACAGAAACAAGAGGGGTCATGTATTCATGTATGCCCCTGCATTAAGGAGAGCAAAATTAGGTGCCCCTCCCAGCACTTACTTTTTCGTTGCTGGAGGCAGTTTAGGTGAGTTGCATCTGTAGTTCACAGAGGGCAAAAGTGCACTAGAAGAGCTGAATTTCCAGTTTAAAAAACAGAAATCCAACTCTTCAGTTTACCAGGAGTGGTATTTTGCCTGAGGTCAGCTCAACTTGCTTCATGACAGCAGCTCCCTGGACAAAATCCTGCCCCTTAGCACTCACTCTCATGCCTACTGTGCCAGGGATATATCTTTACTCTGCCCCTTGTACCCTGTTAAAGTGTACAAGGTCCGGTATGAGGTGCAGAGCACAGTAAGGGCTGACCCAACACAGCATGTCAACTCACCCACTTTTTTCTACAGTCACCCTAATTTGACTCCCTCTTGTCTGGTCACTTGCATGTGAGAGAGGACATCTGCTCTCTTTGAAGTATCGAAGCACCACTGGAGTTGGGGGCATGGCATGGAAGCACCCAGATCAGTTATAATACGGGTTGTTATCTTTGATACAGCCCTGGATTTAGGACAGGCCCCATACCAAGATGCACCAGCTGGTGCTCCCTAACGTGCACATCTGAGAGAGAGAGACAGACAAAAGTATAATCAGACTGTCAACCTTCCTACTGAGTGATTGATCCAGTTAAGCAGCTTGAGCTCCCCCTATCCATGCCTGCTTCCCTTACAAACCTACTGAGTGTCCAGCCCACGTCTAACCACAAAAGTTGTCCATTCCTCAACATGACCTGCTGTATGGTGGGAAGCCATTCTTCCTCTTGCAGTAAGTCCCCTCCTATTGTTGCTTCCTATATAAAGTCATTCTTGAGACATGGAATCTGGTATCTGGACTGGTAAACTTTTCTTAGGACATTGCTTTTCCTTCACTTCAGAGCCCTGACAAGTTACAACTCCCTGTACCTCCCAGGAGAGCATGTGTTACACCAGACTCTATAAGGTGGGACATTAATAGGGGATTTCCACACTGACTCCCCTCATACTTCATATCTTTCAATAACTTGGGCATCAGTGGTTCCTGATCCTGAAAAACAGATAACTGTATATTTGCTGGAATGTCACAAACGTTTCCAAGGTGGTACTTCAAGGCGGTACAACCCATTCTCTTCTGACTATAAAAATATAGTTATTCCTTTGATGTTATAAGGCACATATATTAGTAACAGCCAGCAGTAGTGCCCAGTCCCCAGAGTTCAAGGCCCTCACAGTGGATCTCTTCTTGGGATCTCTCTCTATGCCTGAACCTATCCTGTTGGGTCTCTTCTTGCAGGTGACACCCAGGGTACTGAACATCTGACCATCAGGACGACTCTACTCCTAGAATGAGATTTTACAAGATCTAACAAAAATCAAGCCAGTTCTGCCTTCTCCTACTGAGGCCTCCTACCTGTCTGATGCTCTAAAGAACCATCAACCCAAGTGGGGTAAAAAAAGACAGAACCTTGTTCTCCCTACCTTTTTAAAGATTATGGGTCTCCTGACATCCCTGGCCAATAAGAAACTCCCAGGACATGCCTTAATTTGGAAATGGGAAAGCCTCCCCCTCCCAACTGTGAACAGATCTAGCCCTACAGCTGGACACTTCAGTTCCTTATCCATCATTTCCCCGTTCAGCATTACTCTTTGTATTCGTGTCAGAGAAACGATGAAGGAAATCCTCGGTGCTTAACTCCAGTCTCTGAATTAACAACTAAAACCTCAATTAATCCCCTTACAACAACACTTTTCTTTTCTTTGGTAGTAGAGGATCAAACACCAACCATCTGCTCAAGGAATGTAACATGGCCCATAAAAGCTCCATAAGATTTTAAGATGACCCTTTGTGTAGAGCACGGAAATAGCATTAGCCAGGGCAGGGGAAAGGAGGCTTTATACACATGGTAGACCCTAGAGGCATCTGCTTATGGAAAGGCAGTGAGCAAAAACTACTAGTTACGGCCCCAGAATTGCCACCGGTTGAACCACATGGATCTGCAGCTCCCCTGGTGCATAAAGCACTGCCTACATTCAGAAATGCTGTATTCATGAGAAGAAGAAGGCCTATAGGTGCCGTCCCAACCCCTAATTTGTCCATCATTCAGACACCAACGTTAGAGAGTCCTCACCACAACTAAAGGTGATGTTCTTGTGCCTCCACACCTCTAAATCTAGCATCACCATATATATATATATATAAAGGCAGGGTTGGAGTGGGCCAGTGGACCCCACCGACCCAGAGACACACCCTGCCAGACAACTTGTGTGCTGCCCATGACCTCCCCCCACCCTGATTTTGGCAGCAAGAAGAGGAAACAAGGTACACACCAGGAAGGGGAATCGGAAGGGAGTTGTCACTGGGGTGGCGGGGCCCAGAGGGGTTACAACTGTGTCAGGGGCCTGGGGTGATGTGTAGGCCTCTGAGGTGGCAGTCCAGGACCCTCCAGTCCAACACTATATAGAGGTATAAATTCTAATAATTCTTATAAACTAAAACATATTAAATAACATCTGACTAGAAAAAATGTGCACAATTTCATATCGAATGTTGAACATTTCCACTATTCCAGAGAGTTGTTTTTGCATACAATTTTTTTTAAGGGCATTTTTCCCCCCATTTTTTTTCATTATCTAAAACTACATCTGTGGGGGTTTTTCAGTAGATAAATTCTTGTCATTCCTATAGTATTCTTTTGAAGAATCAATTTGGAAAAAAAAATGCATTTGGGCCAAAAAATATTGCATGCTTGCATAAAGATCAAAATTCGCAGGCGCTTCATTAAAAAAAAGTGTCAAGCCGGGGGGAAATATCATGTACAGTATTTGAATATTTTTTTTTCTTTAATTGAATTCCTTCCCACAAACAAATAACTCAATCCAACATCCCAGAGCACTGCCAAATGGGAACCTTCCTCGCTGCTTTATGGTGTTTAAATCTGTCATAGATGGTGGATATTGCTTTCTTAAGTGGGCTCCACCGTATTACAAGCTTCTTTGTTAATACTGACCTGAAGTGGATCTCCATTTTATGTACTTAAAAATTCATAAGGAGCTTTGCAACATTAATATCTTAGATGGCTTACAAGAACACTTAAATAATGTGTCCTCCTTCCCTTCGAAAAAAAAAAGAGTCCGAGCCATTTCTCATTTGTGTAATGCGTTGAGCCATTTTAATAATTGTTCAGGGATTTGTTGAGCAGTTGAACAGCGCGGAGTGTAATTATTATCTCAGCTTCCCTTATCGTGTGTTAATCCCGGGCTCTTTTAAACTCAGAAAGTGGAAGATTAGTTAAGGAAAGAGCAGGGGAAAGGGTAAATGCAGAGTCAGGAAGATAACTCCCTTAGTTGGGATATGAGGGGACAAGGAATATTTAAAGAGTAAGGATGGTATGGGGAAAATACTGTCTTACCCTAATTAAAGACATTATTTATACTTAAAATGTTTTTTGGTATCAATTTAACAAAATCTGTGTCATTGCTATAGACTTTTAAAGGAGTGATAATCGGAGGGACTGAAAGGAATATGGAAGCACAGATGGACTGATGGTAAGGAAGGAAGAAATTGGGAGCATTCAAAAAGATTATCCTACTCGATACCATTAAAACACAAGTTGAGAATCTCAAACCAGGTTAGTGTAACTGTAGAGGCCCCTTAGCTCATAATAAGGTTACAAATATATGGAAACATTGGGGTGTCACCCTGCTATAGTTCCAGGGGTACCCAGGACACAATTGCGCACTCACCCCAAAGCTCCCCCTAACTGGCCTTCAGACTGGGCCCACCTTAGCTCATAACAAGGTTACAGATATATGGAAACATTGGGGTAACAGTCATCCTGCTATAGTTCCAGGGGTACCCAGGGTACAAATAAGCACTCACCCCAAATCTCCCCCTAACTGGCCTTCAGACTGGGCCCCCCTTAGCTCATAACAAGGTTACAGATATATAGAAACATTGAGGTAACAGTCACCCTGCTATAGTTCCAGGGGTATCCAGGACACAATTGAGCACTCACCCCAAATCTCCCCCTAACTGACCTTCAGGCTGGGCCCCCTTAGCTCATAACAAGGTTACAGATATATAGAAACATTGGGGTGTCACCCTGCTAAAGTTCCAGGGGTACCCAGGGTACAAATAAACACTCACCCCAAATCTCCCCCTAACTGGCCTTCAGGCTGGGCCCCCTTAGCTCATAACAAGGTTACAGATATATACATTTCAGTGGTCATTCACCATGTCGTAGTTCCAAGAATATCTAGGACAGTGTTTGTATCTAACATCATTGGCCTTCAGGCAGGGCTTCTGGGAATATCTGTTGTGAATGGGTTTTGTAGGACAATCAAAGATTACACTGAGAGGATCACATGTTCCATCCTTTCACTTCATTAATTAGATATCCAGGAGTTGCCGGCATATCATCCAAAATCCCAGAGACATATTGTAACACGGTGGGAATCAAGTGCAACATATGTAGCTCCATCTGAGTTGGCATTAGGAATCTGGTGAAAGTAGATTTCATGTTCTTCCAGCAGATAAATGGGAAGGGAACGTGTAGAACTATAATGCACGAAAGCATCCTTTTCTATAAGTAGGTTTAAGCACTGGGTAGGGAAACAATAATCTCTATTAAGTTCCTGCTTTAATTTTGAAGGAACATCCATGAGGTTTCAAAAATCTCATTGGATAAGTACTGAAAGGACTGATGTACACCTCTCTGGACAGACATGCACCCACTGGAAGGAATGAGATCAATTAGACAACAAAAAGCATTGCCTTGAGGTGGAACACACAGGACTGTGCCCAATGGCAAGCTCATGTTCATGGGTTAAAGCACAGAGAAGACTATACGCTGCTATGCTGCAGATTGGATGGTGGGGGGGGTCAGGATCAGGAAGAGCAGTTTGAACAATTCTAGGTAAAGGCTTTAGTTCCCCTTTAGAGCACTGGCTACGTATGAGAATTGAACAAATGCATTCACATTTGAGAATCATATGTCATTACCCTAATGAACTAGGTAACCCCTACAGCTGCTGAAGTAGTAATAGAATGTTTAAGTTCAAAAAGGAAAGGCTCGTAGTAGTCGTAATAATAATAACAACTCATATTTGTAAATTGTTGCTATAAGATTCTATGTAATTGGCTGAGAAAGCAAATATTATGGAAATGAAAAATGGGTTTGTCTCTGTTTTAGATTTTTGCCTAATGAATCCTTTTTCTGAGACCCTTTTCCTTTGGATATTAAGGCCTCCTAGATCTCAGCCTGTATTAGGGATCAGACATATGCACCATCTGTCATGTAGGACAATAGGAATTCTACGTGATGCCTACTTTGGCCTGTTTTACAGTGGGGATAAAGCATGTTCATATTGTTTAGTCCAAAACCTCCATGTTTCAGCAGTTACAAGCATTCTTAGCAATGCAAATGGCAAAGAATAAAGTCGGGATCAAGGAATAATTTGATTACAATTACACAAATGCTCACATATTCTGCAACCCTTTTACTCGTTTACCCTAGTTCCCACCCACGAGGAGCTTCCAATCTACTTTCTCTATCCCAGGTGCAAAAAGACTTTGTGTGCAATTTCCTCAGACGCCAATTATCCTTTTCAAACATGTTGTAGGTCTGTGGGAGTAAACTGAGGACTAGAAGGAACCCACATAAACATGGGGAGTCACTAAAGGACGAAGTGGCTAACGCTAGAGACAATTCACCAGCATTGCCAACCGCAGGGACATTGCCAATTCACTAACAGGCGCAGGCGACAATTCGCTAGCGAAAGAGACCATCGCTAGCGTTCATTCACACTCTATCGCCAGTAGGGATGCACAACCGACCCCCCGAATCCTTTGCAAAAGATTAGGCTGAATACCACACCGAATCCAAATTTGCACATGCAAATTAGGGGTGGGAATGGAAAACATTTTTTACTTCCTTGTTTTGTGACAAAAGTCACACAATTTCCCTCCCCGTCCCTAATTTGCATATGTAAATTAGGATTCGAATTCGGTTTGGTCATGCAGAAGGATTCGGCCCAACCCGAATCCTGTTGAAAAAGGCTGAATCCTGGCCGAATCCCAAACCGAATCCTGGATTCGATACATCCCTAATCGCCTGGCGACTTTTGGCCCTGGAAAAAGGTCATTACTCTGCAAATTCAGTAAAGTGTGGATTTTACTGAACGTTACCGCTTTCACCAGAGTTGACTTTGCCACCACAGACCAAGCAAAGTGCTAAAAAGAAGCCAGATCTTCCTCAATCTTCTGTCACTTACATCATATCCTGTGTGCCGAAAATGCATTAAAGTTACTTTTTGGAAGTGGCATTGACTGCAAAAGTGCTACCAAACTTTTTTTGGGGAACCGGTTTTCTCCAGACAGTTCCTAATACCGGTATATGGAACATTCATTTTACAGTGGGCTTATGTGTATTTGTATGTATATATATATATATATAGTCAATGGAGGAGTCGGCACTCACGACACAAGGTACACAGTTGCCTGGGTGCACTTTGAGAAAGGCCTCTGAAGAGGTCAAAACGTCAGTCTCCTATGTGAATAAAAAATTCTTAATTTTTCCTAAGTCCTGAGAGTGCGGACCTTATTTGTACTATATATATATATATATATATATGTATATATATATATATATATATATATATAATACACAAAAGCCATGAATATCCTGTAAATTATATCCTTATAAACGGTGAGTAGTGATGTCATTTCTGTCACATGACTCACTAAAATTTGTGTATTATAATTAATAAAGTACCCCCAGTTGTAAAATATGAGGATATTAGAAGTTACCTCGGAGTTTCATGACCTGTATAAAAACACTCGGCCTTCGGCCTCGTGTTTTTATATGGTCATGAAACTCCTCGGTAACTAATAATATCCTTATATTTTACAAGAGGGGGTACTTTATTCACTATATATATATATATATGTATGTATGTAGAATGTAAATTCTCTTGTCTTTATTAAGGTTCCCTGGACATGTGTAATAAAAATCAAACATTTGCACCAACATTTATATTAAAGACCCCATACAACTTTAAATTACCCGTCGTATGCAAATTGACCTAAGCACTAGTGATGGGTAAATTCCCGCGATTTGCCAAACCGCAACGAAAATTCGCCAGCATAAAAAAAAATGGACACCGGCACAAATTTTTCTGCGAAGCGAAATGCCCCAAATTTGCCCATCACTACTAAGCACAAGATTACTAGTGAATTTTCGCTAGGCACAAACGAATGCTAGCGCATCTTCCCTATGGTGCTCAGGGTAAAATTTGAATATTAGTGAATTAGCGAAGTGGTACCGAATTTGTGCCTGGCTAACTGGTGCGATCTGTGCGAAGCGGTCACTGCCGAAATTGACCATTTAGTGAATCTGCAGATAATGTGCTTAAAAATGAAACCCAACCATCAAAGATCTTTCACTATACTTCCTTGCCAACCAGAGGAGTTTTTAAAGACTGGTAAGATACCTGAGAGAAGGACACTTAGGAGAAAGGACAAAAACACCAACAGATCTTACATTGTCCTTTCCCTCCAATACAAAATAACAAATAGAGTAACTGATGTAGAACTTGCGCTCCATTGCTCTCTTCTCTGGAAAACGAAAGCTCCCTAGTGCTCACAGACACACTCATTAACACACATTGTGAGGCAATGGTTGGTGCTACCTAACATGCTTAAAGAAGCTTGTCATAACTCACACTCCATTAATATATTGTCTGGATACATTGGATGCTGAAATGGGGGGAAAATCAGACTTCAACTTAAACACTGAATCTTAATTTGTTTTTTTCTTTGTATTTCTCTAATGTAAATCTTAGTAGCTGATTATTCTCCTCTCCATATTCTCATGTGTGTGGGGTAGACAGGTAAACTAAAAAGAAATGTTAAGAGGATAGAGTAAACAACAAAAGATCTCTACAGCGAGGGCTAGTTAGTGCATAGGGATAAGGAGCCACTAATATGAATCCTCAGAGCCTTGCACCTTCCTCTTGACATGGAATAAAGCAATTGTGAGGAGTAATTAGCAGAAGCATTCCAACATGGCTACAATATGTAGTGCTAATTGAGATAAATTCACTTGGGAGTAGCCAAGGTTCCAGGGAGTAAGCTCATCATTTTGCAAGTTCTGGTTTTGTCCTAAAAGCCTTCTGCACTCTCCAGCCATATATTGGTTGCTTATTGTACATTTCTTGACCAAGCTGCCAGTCTATTAGTTTCTAGATGTGATGAAAACATGTTTTTTTCCTGAGCAATATCTGGCTGGGCAGATACATCTGGAATAGAAAGATCTGGTCATTGCCAAAGGGCAAAATATTCAAATCACCAGATTTGTTCCTCTGTGTCAGTGATCCCCAACCAGTGGCTCATGAGCAACATGTTACTCAACCCCTTGGATGTTGCTCCCAGTGGCCTCAAGGCAGGTAATTACTTTTGAATTCCAGGCTTGGAGGCAAGTTTTAATTGCATAAAATCTAAGTATACTGCCAAGTAGAGCCTCCCATATGCTGCCAGTCTGCATAGAGGCTACCAAACAGCCAACTACAGGAACTTTTTTGATACTTGTCTTGCTCCCCAACACTTTTTACATTTGAAAGTGGCTCACAGGTACAAAAGGTTGGGGAGTACATGGCCAGACCTTTCTTTTTGGTTACCTTAAAGGAGAACCAAACCCTTAATTATAAAAACCCCAACCCCCCTACTCTACAAAGACCCCCTCCTTGCTCCCCCCCCAGCCTAGGTGTTGCCCCCAGTAAATACTCCTACCTCTTTACTTACCCCTTGGGGCAGATTCTGTGCAGCAGAGTTCACAGCACCATGTTCTTCTCTTCGGTAATCTTTGGGTCTTCTTCTGGTGCTTTGGCAATTTCCATCACTTGCGGTGCATGTGCCGTTGTTGCTAACCGGAAGATTGCGCCAACTGCGTCGATATGCCGCTCTCTTCTCGAAGATTACCGAAGAGAAAAATATGGCGTCCATGAACTCTGCTGCACAGAATCTGCACCGAGAGGTAGGTAAAGAGGTAGGGGCATTTACCAGGTGTAACCCCAAGTCTGAGAGGAGCAGGGAGGGGGTCCATGTAGGGTAGCGGTTAAGGGTTTTTATAACTAAGGGTTTGGTTCTCCGTTAAACTGAACAGCCTAGTTAACTGTCCAAATGGCCACAGAGGTCTTGCTCTTTTCAGTAACGATGTAGCTGCCTCACGAAGAAACTTCAAGCGACTTCGGAAAAACCGAAGCGTTCCGAGTGCCATCCAGGAGATCTTCAAATGAATGGTCAGCTAAATGTACCCTCTTCCCTTCCATCCATAATGTAACCCTATGTAGAGGCACCCTGCCTAAGAACAGGAAAGAAACTGGGGGGTGGTTTGGGGGGGCTACTAATGCATGCGCTCTGTTCATTAGATCATGCCCCAGTATGTAAGGATTAGGATTGTAGCCAGAACATTGCAATATAATGATTTATCAAGGGCTGAAACTGAAATCTGAGCCAGTAATATTTCCAACAATCCTAGTTTCCTTCCCATTAGCAATTAGGTGACACCTCTTCAGCATGTAGCTCAGGGAATGTCTAAACATCAGTGAACCTGGGACTGAACGAGTTACAATAACAAAAAGCAATATTTATAGGAAAAGCCAAACTTTTGGTTTCTGGCTCATAGAACCTTCCTGTCATTATGTCGCCTCCGTTGCTTTCGTATTGCCGGAGGCTGGAGATCCTATGGCCCATTTAGCATGCTAAGTAGACTTGTACCTTATCATTCGCTGTTCTAAAGGAACGGAGAAACATGCTCAGAAAGGCTGCTAAGTAATTGGATGCCCAGAGCCTCACATATTCCATGGGATTTATATATCCAGTGGGAAGCATACAGCTGTTTGTCTCTACTATTCTTGTAAAGTTAAGTGTCTCAGATCAGTGTGTAGAGCATCATGCAAGGGACACATAAACCCAACACGTTTCTCTAGCTAAAGGGCCACTCATTCCAAAAGATAAATTGTGGCTACATGTTATAGCAAATCATTTAGATTATAAATACAAACATATCTTCATGCATTACATGATACAGTATAGAACAGGGCACTTCTTTTAGACAGTAAACACTTTTGGACTGGGTACACTGTACCTCTTATATCAGTTAACAGTTCTATATTTGTATGTAATCTTTATGTTTAATATAAACACCCACTTGCTGTACAGTGCTGGCGAATGTGTTTCTGGTTGATCCAGGGACTATTCCGATTGGCCCATCATGAAGTCAGGAAGGATTTTTTCCTCTATGACGCCAATTGGAGAGGCTTCAACTGTTTTTTTTTGTCTTCCTCTGGATTAACTAGCAGTTAGGCAGGTTATATGTAGAAATAAAAGATTCAGCTTGATGGGTGTGTCTTTTTTCAACCTAACTTACTACTACTACTACTACTTATGTAGCCAGATACATATATGGGGGGCCCAACATAAAGATCAGTTAGATTGAAAGTCATTTAGTGTAATGTTTAGGGTGAGCACTTATTTGCTCTGGTATTGAATAGTGGATACAGCTATATTTCCATATACACTGAATTTAACATTGTTATGCGCTAAGGTGGGTTAATATCAAATTTCAGACCCTGAAGGAGGGGCTTGAAAAAGTCTGGGAACAACAGCGAAAAGACTCCTTCAGTGATTTTAAAATTTTTTTTTAAAATGTGGGCTTTATCTACATAGTAAGTAAGGTTGAAAAAAGACACACGTCCATCAAGTTCAACCTTTTGACTTTTTTTTTTTTTTAACCTGCCTAACTGCCAGTTGATCCAGAGGAAGGCAAAAAAAAACCCATCTGAAGCCTCTCCAATTTGCCTCAGAGGGGGAAAAATTCCTTCCTTAATCCAAAATGCAATGGGATCAACTTGTACTATGAGCTATCTTCCATATCCCTGTATTCCCTCACTTGCTAAACAACATCCAACCCCTTCTTATACCTATCTAATGTATCAGCCTGTACCCCTGATTCAAGGACAGAATTCCACAGCCAAGTTTATCATCTACAAGGACTCCAAGGTCCTTTTCCATAATGGATTTGCCTAGTGCAGTCCCATTAAGGGTATAAGTGGATATTCTTACATCCCAGGTGAATGACTTTACATTTATCAACATTGAATCTCATTTGCCACTTAGCTGCCCAGATTGCCAGTTTGTCAAGATCCTGTTGCAAGTGCCACATCCTGGATGGAATTAATTGGGCTGATAGTTTTGTGTCATCTGCAAACACTGATACATTACTTACAATACCCTCCCCTAAGTCATTAATGAACAAGTTAAATAAAAGTGGACCCAATACCGAACCCTGAGGGACCCCACTAAGAACCTTACTCCAAGTAGAGAATGTCCCATTAACAACCACCCTCTGTACCTGATCCTGTAGCCAGTTTCCTATCCATGTGCAAACTACTTCATTAAGCCCAACAGACCTTAGTTTAGAAAGCAGTCGTTAGTGTGGCACAGTATCAAACGCTTTGGCAAAATCCAAATAGATCCCATCTACTGCCCCCCCACTGTCCAGCATCTTACTTACCTCATCATAAAAAGCAATCAAATGTGTCTGACATGACCTATCCTTCATAAAGCCATGCTGATTGCTGCTCATAATGCCATTCACTAGAACAGGGATCCCCAACCTTTTTCACCCATGAGCAACATTCAGATTTAAAAAGAGTTGGGGAGCAACACAAGCAGGGAAACCGTTCCTGGGCGGTGCCAAATAAGGGCTGTGATTGGCTATTGGTAGCCCCTATGTGGACTCTTCATCTACAGGAGGCTCTATTTGACAGTACACCTGGTTTTTATGCAACCAAAACTTGCCACCAAGTCTGGAATTAAAAAATAATCACCTGCTTTGAGGCCACTGAGAGCAACATCCAAGGGGTTGGAGAGCAACATGTTGCTCACGAGTTACTGGTTGGGGATCACTGCACTAGGACAACATTTTGAATGTGATCCCTTAACAAGACTTCAAATAATTTGCCCACCACAGATGTCAAGCTTACTGGCCTATAATTGCCAGGCTGAGATCGTAATCCCTTTTTACGATCTTTGTCCAGGGTGCAAATTCTAGAGTACTTTAGAGTAAGCAGTACAGAAAGCCCAAAATAGAAAAAGTTAAATAATAAGGTGATGGCACCACCTGGAATGTATTCAAAAGTTCACATGCAGAATAAAATCAAGGGGGGATCTCATTGTCTACCCCAGTCTGAAGGTGCATGTTAATAACTGAAAAGGTGTATTGGCCTGTGAAAGCTGCATTGTGCACCTTAGAAGGAGCTTGGTAGCTTGTACCAGATTTTCTATTTCCTAATGAGAGCATGAAAAGAGAAATCAAGGTCCCATCCACTGATATATAGATGCAGTTGCTCATACAGGTATTGGACCTGTTATCCAGAATTCCCGGGACCTGGGGTTTTCTGGATTAGGGGGCCTTTCCATCATCTCCATCTCCATAATTTACGTCTACTAAAATATCATATAAACATTAATTAATCCCAATGGGAGTGGTTTGCCTCCAATAAGGATTATTTATATCTTAGTTGGGATCAAGTAAAAGTTACTGTTTTATTATTACAGAGAAAAAGGAAATTATTTTTAAAATTTTTAATTATTTCATTACAACGGAGTCTATGGGAGGTGGAGTTTTTTGGATAACGGGTCCCATACCTGACCTGCATACAAAAAACTGTGATTGTGATTTCAATGCTCCATTAAAAAATCTAACTAGACCCTACACCATAAAAAACACTGAACTGTTGTTTTTCTATTATAAAATCCCTTTCATGTTCTTCACAAAGAGTAATTAAGGGAACACTCTGTGATTGTATCACTGTACAAAGTGGTTTGTTCTCCCTCCGAACTTCATGTACCTTCATTATCTTCCCAGACCAGTGCCACCAAAGAGCCATAGATCATCAGTGTAATCATGTGGCGTTCATTACCTCCTAATGCTGCTCTGCTTTTTTAGATCATTAGATCAAATTGTGACCTGACCTGTGAACTGTGAAATTGATTGTTGCCTTTAATGGTCAACAGCCCATTTTCTAATCGATAACAGGAATATCTTTGGGTTTTTTTCTTAGTTATATATTTAAATTATACATAGGTATAATGTGTGTTAAATGTAGCTACCACTTTCTTTCTGTAGTTATTTTACATCCATCTAAAATATGGATGTGGCTTCCTCCTGTCTCCGAGAGGGTATCTGGCTTGAGCAAACATGCACGGACATAAATTTCAAGACTTTAGGAAACACTTTGCAATACATTAGTGGTTAATGCTAAAGTTAGATAAGGCAGCTGCCCGTGAGTGCCCCGGCTCCCCGGCCAAAGGCTTCATATTTCCCTTCCTCTATCCATTAGTCAACAGTGAATAAATAGTCATACCATAAATAAATTCTGAAAATGTTATTCATGTACAAAGCTTGGGACGCCACAGACATATATAACAGCGTATGTCAAGGTTCATTGGGAGTAGGGAAGCATGGATTCACTCGTGCCCATTAAAAGGGCATTAAGCTGGCAAGGTGCCTTGTTTGAATGTTGTTGCTTGATACATTTAAGACATTATTCTACTGATTTTCATTATAATTCGGATTCTTAATTAGGGATGTAGCGAACTGTTCGCCGGCGAACTAGTTCGCGCGAACTTCGACTGTTCGCGTCCGCCGCAAGTTCGCGAACGTCGCGCGACGTTCGCCAATAGGCGTTCGCGTCAAAATCGTTCGACCATTCGACCATTCGATCGCTAAAATCGAACGATTGTCGTTCGAATCGAACGATCGAAGCCATTGGATTGAATGAAATCATTCGATCGAATGGCTTCGATCGTTCGATTCGAACGAAAATCGTTCGATTGAACGATTAAAATCCTTCGATCGTTCGAATCGAACGATTTTCGGATGTTCGAAGTTCGCGAACTGTTCGCGAACTGTTCGCATTTTTTGCCGGTGTTCGCGAACGGCGTTCGCGAACACATACTCGGCAGTTCGCTACATCCCTATTCTTAATAGCACCATTTATGGCTTATACCTTGGATATACATTCCTCAGAATGATCACCAGAACTTCATGGTCCCTTGTCTCACTATCTCTGGGCATTTAATCCAACGGAGTCATAAAACAATGCGAGGAACCATGACTTCCTTTGGACCTCCCAATAGGGTGACAGTTTAGACATTTTTAAGACAGATGAGTTTTATATTTGCATGTAGTTATGCTCAATTTAGCATTTGGAAATAACAGTCTTTAGGGGAGGGTTGAACAATAATACTAGGAATCTCCTGGTTGGGCGTCTTGTTAGGGTAAGGGCACACGCTAAGATTCAGTCGGAAGGTGACTGGAGGGGATACTTAGCTTTGAAACTTCTCTTGTGGGTTAAGAACATAAGCCATGGTGGTGGCAGGGAAATAGCTGCTTAAGGGTAAGGGCACGCACTAAGATTTGGGGGAGATTTAGTTGACCGGCGACAAATCAGTTCTTCTTTGGGTGACGCGTGACATCAGCGCGCAATAACGCAAGGCCTTATGGATATTTAAAGGGCCATTACACTGTATTCTTTGCCCGTGATAGGATTAGTTTCCTGGTGGTTCCCGAGCCTTGTGCTAGTACCTGTTTACCTGAATTCTGTTTTGAACTTCTGTGTTTTGACCCGGCTTGGCTTTTGACTTCTCTGACTTCCTTAACCTGAACCTTGCCTGAAACCGACTCCGATTCCATCTGTCCCTCCTGATTGACTTCCTGGTTTGACTCCTGCCTGTTGTTTGATTCCGATTCTGCCTCATCCCATCTGATTGATTACCCGGTTTTGACCCTTGCCTGCCTGACGATCCTGCTATCTACCTGCCTCGATTCTGCCTGTCTGACCACGAATTCGCCTATCCTGCTTGTACCATGACCTTTGGCCTTAAAGACTCTATCTACAGTCGTGCCCCTCTGCCTATGCAGAACCCTCATCTTGCACCTCTCGTTTAAGTCCAGGTGGCATCCAAGTAAGCCAAGGGCTCCTCCCAAGGCCCAAAGGCGGTCAAAGGCGATTTACAATTTAGACAGCGGTTAGGCTTTTCGGGGACATTAGTCACCTGAAGAAGAGGTAATTTGTCGTCTGCCGCCTAAATCTCCCCGAATCATCGCTTATGCCCTTACCCTTAAACAGCTATTTCCCTGCCACCGCCATGGCTTATTTTCTTAACCCATAAGAGAAGTTTCAAAGCTAAACCCAAATATAAGGGGGTTATGTAATAGTAGGGAACCATCCCCATGACTTCCTTGTAAACATAGGATCTCGCAATAATAAGAGTTTAGTCACTCTTACAGCTGTTCAGTCCTGTTCTGTGTTTTAGGTAAGGGGAAACTCAGGAGGAGTGGGAGGAGAACATTGGATTGGAAAGAGCAACACATTCAAAGGAAAACAAAAAAAAAATTGAAGACTCAATATAGACAAGAAGGTTCAAAAGCAAAAAGGCCAAGAGCAAAATATTGGAGGAGAAAGAGGAGGTACAACAGGTTGAAGGAAATTAAGATCAAAATGGTTTGGTACATCAGAACATGCAAGCGAATAAGGGAGATGCAAAAGGCTGATGAGAACCTAAATTAGCAAGTAGGAGAAGATACAATTATAACTGAAGGAAAACAAGGTCAGGGGTGATTTCTGGGTCTAGCTGACTAATCTAATGCATCTGACAAACTTACCAAGACAAAGTAACTGAAAGGAAATAGTACCCAGTTAGAACAAGAAGAACTAATTTGTAAATAACAATAAGGGAGTTATTTATAGGGATGCACCAAATCCACTATTTGGGATTTGGCTGAATCCCCGAATCCTTGGTGAAAGATTCAACCAAATACCGAATCCGAATCCTAATTTACATATGCAAATTAGGATTTGGATTTCTACCTTGAATGAACTCACAACTCGAATGTTTGCTTGAATACTCTGAGTAAAATAAAAAAAAAGCTTGAATTGATTGAATATTCAAGAGCAAACCACTGAAAAAAAACCAAAAATCATGAAGTTTCAAAGCTAAACCTTCCCTACAATCCCAATTTGGTTTGCTCCTGGGCAGAACCCCTTTCAAAAACCCAAATATAAGGGGGTTATGTACTAGTAGGGAACCATCCCCATGACTTCCTGGTTAATTGTAAACATAGGATCTCGCAATAAAAAGAGTTTACTTATTTTTACCACTTTTATAGCTGTTCAGTCCTGTTCTGTGTTTTAGGTAAGGGAAAACTCAGGAGGAGTGGGAGTAGCAAACCACTGAAAAAACCCCAAAAATCACAAAGGCTAAAAAAAAATCTTCAAACGATTCAAAGGACGTCTGCCATTGACTTCTACAAGACCTCAGGTTTTTGCTGAAGTATTTTTGGATTCAAGCTTTTTGCAGGTTTGGGGCGTAATTAATCTTGAAAAATGAGTTTTTTTATCCAGAAAAATTTGAGTTTTTACTGAAACTACCCTTGAAAAACTCGACCTTTGATAAATAACCCCCTAAAAGTTAATGAGGCTGGCATGTTAACCCATAAGAGTTACACATTGTTTAAAAGTATGACCTTAAAAGAACCTCACTGGCTATTTGTTACTGCAGCCCAATAACAATGTTATTCTTGCAACCTGTGATGTTGTTATGATGGGAAGGCAATAGAGCAATTCAACCTTGTTCTGTAATCCACATAATACTAAATAATAAACCAAAATATAATAACAGTCTCATATCTAAACACACCTTTCCCTACACAATATGCTAAAATGTACTCTCTTTGCATAGTATGTTATTTATCTTTTTACTTGCTTCCATTTATTTCACTCTTAATACTAATTTTACCCTAAACTGAAGTCCATCAGCTTCAATGCAGAGTGAACAGATTCATGTGCTATAAGTGCAGTAAAGCATCACTCAAGAAGGCATTAATAGATGATAAGGAATTGATCGCTCTACCTACAAAGACGAATACCATTTCTTTTAAAAAGATTCGGGTGTGGGTTTAAAATGTAAAAATAATTGTGATTATGATGGGGTTCAATAGAAACAAATGTGCTTAATAATATCTTTTCCTCAATATAAACAATAGAGCATCCAATGGTCTATAACCCACTTTGTAGTAGAACAAAAATCTATGGTGCCTCTGCCCTTGAGCCTGTAGCATGATACGGCCTCTACGTTTATTAAATGGGACATTTTGCCATCCTTAGTAAACCTAAGAAGCTATTATGATGGGTATGCTGAAGTAAGTTCTCCTAAATAATTTAACGTTCCTCCCAACTATAATGTTTGTCCTCCCCTGGCTGGTTCTGCACAGCATGGCCCATACCTCCCAACATTTGAAAAATGAAAAGAGGGACAAAAACTTGTGCCGGGCGGTGAAAATGTTTTATCCACACCCATTTTATGGCCACACCCCTAATTACAAAATTTTCCAAAATTTGGCAGGTTATGACAGTTTGAACACATTACTGGGAGTTTTAGAGCAATGTTTCATGTGTTATAATAGTTTTGCTAATGAAAGTGAATTTCCCTTTAGGTCAGAGACAGACGAGAAGATTCGGGGAGATTTAGTCGCCCGGTGACAAATTCCCTCTTCTTCGGAACTACCCGAACTGCCTTCCCGCCGGATAGAATCTAAATCGCCGGTGGGGTGGCACTCGGAGTGCTTCATTTTCCGAAGTCGTCCGAAGTTTCCTCATGAGGCGATTTAGATTCTAGCCGACGGGAAGGCAGTTTGGGGAGATTAGTCTCCCGAACAAAAGGCGATTTACCCCCGAATCTTCTCATCTGTCTCTGCCCTTAAGCTTCTAGTGTCAGTTCTCCCATGAGACCTGCTTATCTTAAGTAGTTACAATTGTTTCTTTGCTTATCGTAAATTGTTTCAAAAGTGCAGCTGCTGAGTGTTCTGGGCTCTTATTTTAATTACGTTCCAGAAACTTTTTCTGTCGTCAGTGCAGGAGATCAAGTCGAGACATTTCACTAAGAAATCCGGGACTGCAGGCTGAGCTGTCAAAATAGGGACTGACCGGCAGAAAACGAGACAGTTGAGAGGTATGACATGGCCTGGTTATCTGTGTTTGATTCCTCTGAATGAATGCCTAGTAGTAATGGGCGAATTTGTCCCATTTCGCTTCACCGAAAAATCGGCGAATTTCCTGCGAAATTCACGAAACGGCAAAAAATTCGCAAAATTTTGCTGCCTGTGTCAATTTTGACACCAGTGTTAACATCAATGGGCATCCAAATAATGTTGACACTTGCCGGTTTTGACGCGAGCGACTTTTCCAACATGCGTCCAAATTTTATTGCAGTTTCACGAATTTAATCGCCGTTGGGGAAATGTGGAAATTTGTGCCTGCCGAATTTATTCGACCATCACTAATGCCTAACTTGAAGGAATGAATTTCTTTGCCATGCAAAAAAAAGTTGTCGCCCATAGACTTTAATGCATTTGGATGAATTTTCGCCGGCGGGGAATTTTCGGCACAGGGTTAAATTCGCCCATCCCTACTAGCTAGCTTTTCAGGTGGGTTCCAATGATTGACAGTTTATTTTACAAAATAAATGGACTGCCTGGTCCCGATGTTAGTTATCAACACTGAGACCTTCCTAAGGTTCTTCAGTCTTTAATTCTAAAGGCCAGCGTAAAATGTTGATATTCAAATATAGATAAAGGAGGCAACAGGATATGTCAGGAGCTTCCTTCCTATGTCATCAATAGTGACTTTAGCTCTCCGGATTTTTTTTTTTTTGCTTTTCAATGCTATAATCTGTGGAAAGAAATACTCATCGTAAAAAATTGAAATGAAAATAAAAAAACGATATCTATATAAAGGAGGCTAAGTATCATTTGAAAAATTCTGTTGCTAGTGGCCAATACACACTGCAAAATAGGTCATTGGATGAAGTGGAAAAACAAACCCATCGCTCACACTCCTCACATTTAGCCAAAACAAGGCTTGACCGGAATACTTTGAAGAGACAGGAGATTATTCTCTCTGATTTCTTTTTACCTCTGGAGGCAGCAGAGTGTGAAATACAATAAAGCAGCGTAGCGTTCAGTCCCCATGCTTGTACCTCACAGGTGTACTCCAGGTAAACATCCTCTTGTAGGGTGAAGAATGATTCTCTTGGAGAGAAATGACTTTGATGAACCTCACTAGCTGGGCTCCTATCATTCTTTTCCATCTGACTTCCCCGGTGAAACATGGTCACCCAACTGAAATTTGTCTTACACGAGGGAAGATAAAATGTAATGCACTTCCACACACAGCATCACGCTGCTACTTTCACTCTGTTCTCTGTTCCGTAAATAGAATTGTTTTTTTTTGTGAGTGTGTATGAAATGCTGGATCTGAGTAGAATACAATCTGTTTCTAAAAGAAGATTTCCCTTTTTATGCTAAATTCATTGACAAAAATTCCTATTTAGGTATAATCTAGTGACGGGCGAATAAATTCGGCAGACACAAATTTGCTGCAAATTTCCGCATTTCACAGCAAGCAAATTGATTCACGAAGCTCCGCCACATAAAAAAAACCGCTCGTCGAAATAGTCGTGCGCATAAAAATTGACGCATGTCAAGATTATTCTGACCCCCGTTGACTTTAATGCATTTGGACCAAATAGTCACACGTATAAAAATTGTCTTTCGCGTCAAAATTGACATGCTTCAAAAATATTTTAACACTCATTTGTAAGGAATACTCACTGCCGCTCAGGTCCGGCGTCCTCCATGTCGCGGCGCCCAGGGATCCCACGCTGTATGTTCCGTCTACAGCTTTGCAGCGTCTTGACGCCATCGTCAAGAATGGACGCAGCGTCACAACGCCATGACGTCATCACGGTGGTTTTGGCGCCAAAAGAGGCCTATTTAAGGCGCCAGGACATTACAGATTTTACCCAAATATAGGTTCTTCTTAATGAGTTCCTGGGTGTGATTTATTGCTATCTTGATTGGATTCCTGTTTTGTCTTTAGCTGGTTATTGGATATTGAACCTTGCTGCCTGGATAGACCACTTTGCCTGGACTTTGACTACCCTTTTGCCTAATCCTATTGATACCGCTAACTTTATTGGACTAGTTGATTCCTCCTTGGTCCGCAACTCCAAACTGGGCCTTCGGGCCCTTATACCATTGAACAATGTTTTTCGTGATTTTTTCAGTTGGGGGGGGCTCACAGTGGTATCCTCTTAGACAAGTTGGCCCAAATGGGGAATACATAGTCAGGGTTGGACTGCGTTGTCCAGGACCCATCAGGACTGTGCCCTCTTCCCAGTACCCGGCATTCAACCTAGCCCCACATCCGTGCACACGCTGCTTACCTTCTCTGAAATTTGCCGCTCCTGAGTACTGGTGCAGGAGATGCAACATACCAGGTGGGACAGTGGGCTGGTTCCTGGTATTCTGGCCAACCAGTCCAACACTGTACATATTCTCTGTAGTTTTATGGTATCTCTCTGTACAGGTTGTGAGCAAACCTAGGGAACTTCTTGAGAGATTATAAAACTATAGAAGAGCAATGGGAGTTGTTAAGGTATTGCCAAACATTCCTACAGTCAATGTCAACTAAGAGACGGCTAAAACATCAAAATTCCATGCCCACATAGCACCACGGGGCACTAACTGATTATAGGCTCCACTTTCTGCCTTCAGATGGCATAGTCAGTTCTTGTACCTTATAAGTCCAACTTTATGTTTCAGGCATTACCACAAATGGAACCTCTTAGACAACCAATTTTGAATTGGATTGTGCTACTGGTTAAACATATAAGGTCCTTACATTTTGCTGGATTTTAGAATAACATCCCAACCAAGGGCATTATATATGTTCAAGTGTAGAGTTCTTACCCATGTTCTCTATGACACTACATCAATCTTCCTGGCTTACTGAATGCAAAGTATTGGACCCCCAAAAAAGCAGAGTAGGTGGCTCTTAACAGTGAGGGTAGAGAGGTTGTGGAATGCACTGCCGGGTGATATTATGAGGACTGATTTTTTAAATGCTTTTAAGAGGGGCTTGGATAATATCTTAGACAGATAAAATAGCAACGGCTATTGAGATCATAAACTCTATAGTTAGTTTAGGTATTGGTTTATAAAGTTTATGTGAGTGTATGGAGGGGTGTGAGTGAGTGTGTGTGTATGTATGGACCCTGGGTTTCATTTGGAGGGGTTGAACCTGATGGACTTTGGTCCTTTTTCAACTCAATTTAATGATATAAATATGTAACAAATAATGGTATCATAAAGACATAACTGGGATCTTACTGACCATTCTAGCTGATGCTGGAAGCCTTAGAGAGCAAATGAGATGGAAGAGGGGCCCAGAAGGAGTGAGACTTTAGCACATATACAAACCAACATGGTGCCACCAGAAGCTTTAATGTATTTGTTGCAACCACTGCCAATGGATAATGTTTAAGAGAAGGGAGGAAGGTGCCAGTGCTGAGCTCAGCTATGTGTTATGGCTTGTAGACCTGTCCCCACCACCCAGAAGGTGAACAACATTGATGTTGACAGTTTCAACATTGCAGAGAATGCCCTAGTGAGTAGACCTCCATTAGGTCAATTGGTCTTGCATTTGTTTCTGTTCCATGGGATCAGTTGCCTTATATTCTTGGAGAGTTACTTTGTGTAAGGTATCAATACCTTGGGCTGTAGAACCCCTTGAAAGAAGACTCTAGGCTAGACTCCATGGCTTCAGATATCCCATCCAGAGTCAATGGTGTGGCCCCAGATATTGTTCTGAATTGTAGTAGATGCCAATTTAGTTTACCTCTTTGTATTAGTACTTATTTTGCAGAGGGAGCTCCTGAAGTGTATCCCTTGTAGCCCCCAAGTAACCAGTTCCAATGTTTTCCATGTTTGTCATCAACAACACGTGTTATGTTGGCCACCAATTAAGTAGGTACTGTTCTTCTCACATTTTGGATAAGTGTGGAATTCCTTCAGTTCATCCCTTGAATTCCAATGAAGTCTATAACATCATCTGTTTGATTGCATACATATGGACACATGAGTTGCAATCTGCTCAGCAATGACTGACTCCCCTCTACTACTCCGTTAACTTCTAATACGCTGCTATTACACTGCCGCAGATGAAAAACCCAGGGAGGAACTTTCGTACAGCCAGTAGCTTGATGTCCGCGTGTTTAATTGACATAAAGTAAGTGGTTTACAAACCTTCATTAAAACCAGGGAAACGATTTACAAAGTTAAAAAAAAAAAATCCTGGCTTTCTTTAACCGTTGCATAAGTAAATGTAGTGCGTAAGTGCCCTGCATTAAGAGGCATATACATACATACAGTTTTAATATTTGCAACAGAAATCAATGCACGTTCAATTATTAATCCAAGCGGTAATGAGGCCAATAGTCTAACTCGAAGCAGCATATGGATAAATTAGATTTCTCTACAGCACTCACCCAGCTGACAGATTCCAGAGATACATTTAATGAGCTGGGGAAGTTAATGTTATATTTAGGGTTCCAATCACTGGAAGAAGGCAAAAGGGGATATTAATGTATATCAAGGGTTTGGGGACATTTTTAGATGGCGTTTTAGTTGACTGAGAACAAAAGTTATGGAATGGGAAAGCCTGGAACAAAACAGAAGCCCAGATTTATACTGATACTAGTTGTAGGCCAGGGATGAAGCACCTCAACTTGAGCCACGTGCGCCATTGGTGCATAATAGAATCAACTTTTTGTTTATTTATCTGTCTGTAACCAGCTTTGACGTTACCGGATAACACTATATGGCTTTAGATAGAGCTTTAGACAATTCACTGCTCTTTAAACCAACTTGTAGTTAGAATATGAGAACATTCACAGAGCAGAACCAAGTTGCAGCACCTTCTCCAGGGCTAACATGAGGTGGCTACTCCAGTCAATGGTCCTGTGGCAAAGGGTGGGAACAAGAGACACAAAGCTGTGAATCTCGGGTCACAAAGCTTCTAGATAGTGAGCAAAGTTTGGGTAGATCATGGGCAGGGCTTTGATATAATGGGTGTGACTGGGGATTATCCAGGCATGACCACGTTTACATGGTGACATTGTTTTCATTCTATTTGTTGGTTGCAAAAAACAAAACCAAAGAGCTCACACCCCTGAACATATACCTTTTGTGGTACCAGGTGCTGTACTGGGGGACCCACGCCTGCTTCAAGGGTCAGAAAATCGCAATAGGAAAGATGGCAACAGCACACTGAAACATTTTTGAAGTAGTGTAAGGTTTATTTAACCCCAAAACATACAGAAAACAGCAACGTTTCGGGCCACCCAAACTTGGCTTTTTCTGTATGTTTTAGGGTTAAATAAACCTTACACTACTTCAAAAAGTTTTCAATGTTCTGTTGCCATTTTTCCTAATGAGATTTTCTGACCCTTGAAGCAGGCGTGGGTCCCCCAGTACAGCAACTGGTACCACAAAAGGTATATATCATTTTCAGTGTGTTTCTGGCACTCTACTTGTTGGTTGGGCCTGCCACTTAAGGGGCCCAGGTGACTGTTGGGCTAATAATTGGGGTCCTCTGGGGGGAGGACCCTGCTAACTTGGTAGTAAGGGGTCCCATGATTACAGAGGGCAGTCCTATCCTTCACATAAAAATCAAACACCTTCTTTAAAAGTAACAGCACCCAAATATTGACCCTGTGCTGCACAGGCTTTAGTTCTATATTTCAATCTTTGAGGATTAAAGGACAAGGAAAGGTGAAGTCACTGGGGGGGGGGCAATAGGCAGTTTTCATATGCCTAAAGGGTTTTAGTATACACATGCACCAAGCCTGTACTGGCACTGAGAGGAAAAGGTGGAAAGATGTAGCCCACACTGCCTGTTGGTGTCATTTTTAAACAAATGGAGCACCGACTCAGGGTATGGGGGAAGCAATTACAGTCACTAAATTGACCCCCCCCCCCCCAGTGACTTTGCCTTTCCTTGTTCTTTAAGATAAGGGAGAGCATCAGAAAGATTCAATTAATGACCGAGGGAAATGTGAATAAGAGCAGTGACTTGACGAAAAGTTTCTGGGCTCTACAGCAAAATTATTTTAAGGGGCCCCAATATGTTTTGGGAAAAGGCCATTTTTCAGAATGATCTACTGAAATTGCTTATTAGTTGTTTGCTGGGCCGACAATAACCCTCTAGGTCCAACCATGATGGCACGATCTGCTTCCTCTAGGGTAACACATCCGAGTAAACAAGGTCAAACCCATGAAATGGCCCTTGAAATAAAAGCAAAGGGATATGACATACCTCCTTATTCTCAATGAAACAGATGGAAAATGCAGCAAAACTGATGACTCGGTACAAAAGCCATATATATATATATATATACAGTACATCCATTATTAATGCTTTGATGGTCCAAAGTGGCTTTATGAAACGGCCCTTAGTAACTCTGTAATTTACCCTTTTAACAAGGTGATGGGAATGGGTCTGTGAAAGAGAATGCTGCAAGGCATTGTGGGATTTAGAGCCACGGCTGGAGTAAAGCTGCCAGAATTTAAGAATTGGATGTTAAAACCACTTTAGCGTTCCAATGTTTTTTTTCCCCCAACAAAAAAATGAAAAGCTCAGTAGGTTTTAAGTTTTAGGTGTCATTTATTTCTGAGTCTGCTGCAAGTGCTGAAGCATTAAGGGGTGCAAAAGTGAGCCCTTTAGCTCTGGAGTTTATATCACGTGGCTATACTGCTCCAGTACACTAAACCATATCAACCAGTCAGAAATTGGCTTTTATTAATTACCTAGAATCAGCTTATTGAAAAATATCTGTTGTGATGGGTCACTACTGTATACTAGTGCAAAATGTGACCAGTGCACTCCTGGCAGACATTGATCTCCCATTTGTTGCAGGGATCAGTTCCAAACCCATGAACCCAACTGCCGCTCCAGTATCACCATGTTGTAGAGCAGAATAGTAGAAATAGAATTAAGTTTGGACTCAGGGCCAATGTATACATACAGCACCCACCACCATTAAACCTTAATTCAACTGGAACAGATATGGGCACAAAGTGCTTCAAGTACAGAAAGAAACAGACACTTCATACAGGAACCATTCATTCTTCTCCATTCATTCTTCTCCGTTTTCTTGGCTGCGCCTTGGGACAATTTTTCTGTGAGGTTAGTGAACTAGCTGGTTGTGTATGATAGGGTTGTAATCTGGTATCATGGGAAAATGTCTTCATAGCAACCAATCAGCAAAAGCAGGTAGAATAAGGACAGTAAATACCTAATCATTTATGGGTTCCAGACTGACAGTTAGTCCTTATTACTATATAAAGCACTTTTTTTGCTATAGAGAGGGGACTGTTCTTATTGCAACAAGGACCATGCAGCGGGGGAGGGGGGAAGGGGGGTTGCGGCACTGGGTGGACCTCATAGCTGGGGTAGAGGGCCCAGTGGGGCCCCTAAGAACCTGGTCCGGACTGAGAATTAAAATAGGCAATGACATTTCAGGTACACAGAGGCCCAACCAGCCCACATAGAGGCCCAAACAGCCCCACCAGCCCACTAAATACTGACTTTCTATGGGACCTTATAGCAGCCCCTCTGGCATTTGCCAGAACAGATTGCCAGTCCGGGCCTGCTAAGAACACATCCCTGGTGGGCCCTGGACCCCCAGTCTGAAGCTGGGCCCTGTTTTGGCCTGGGTCTGCTGCTGCACCCTAACTTGTCGGAATGATGCACAGATTAGGAAAAGGGTGGGGAGCACTCCGGCTCCTCATGAATATATGGCTACTAAACACAGGCAGCACGGTATTCATGGGGGCGGCCACAGGTAATTCAATTAGCTTGGAAGGTAGGGTGCAAAATCCCAAAAAACGTATGAAAGCACCTGGTTTTGTGCACTTTCCTCCCTGGCTTTCCTCTCTTAAATGACCCCTATAATTATACAGTATTGGCAATTATACCATATTTTTCAAGGGATCACACAAAAAGATTTTGCCTGACACCCCGTTTGTTATAACACCCTAAAGCTTCATTCTAGACTTGCCCCTTCCTACTTGGGGACCCACGGATCAAAACTGATCACAGTAGATGCCTACAGCTCCAATGAAGGTGATTAAAGACCACCGGACACTTACCGACAAGTATAAATATATCACATTTTTGGGAGAATTAGATCTGCTAATAGCAGTATTATATAAAGGTAAGAAGATGCAATTGGCAAGACTGGTGTCCACTGTACAAGAATGGGCTCAGCAATCAATCGGTAGAATAAAAAAGGTTTGACTCCTGGGAGCCTCCTGCAGATACAGTCTATGATAGTGTTATTTGGAAATCAAGTTAAATCAAGAGGAGAGGTTGAACAAATTAATTCCTATGATATGAATGCCTCTGTGCTTATAGGATTCCAATACAATTATTTTTAATTATAAAACCAGATGTTGTACCAGTTAATAACAGAGAGCAGCGAGCCGTGAGCAGACGGACAGAGGGACGAGCTGTGAGCTGAAATGTCACAATCCAATCAGCCAGTGCTTTGCATATAAACCTTTCTAACATAATGCAGCATTGATTGTGCATTAATTGATCAATAACCTGCCACTTCATGGCCTTATATCCAGCCCCAGCTCGTAAATGCTATTTCCAAATAGCCCTAGAATGGAATCCACCAGGGAACGAGCAGATCAGTCTCTCTGTTGGACATTAGTAAAGAACAAGCCCCTGCCATGTGATTTGGGACCGGGAGCAGATGCGGGATACACACCCTCTTTATATAACTGACAGTTTCAGCTGTAAAAATGTAGTTGTTACCAGGGTACTCAACTGTCAAATAACACTGCATTGTTGTATTGTCACACATTGCACTTGATTTGGAAAATGAGTCCTTATATCTGTACTGGCAACACATAAACATAAATATGGCAGCTGTAACTAGTCACACATATTGACTGTTCCTGATCTATAATATTTAGTAGTAGTACAGACTATGTGCAAACTTAGGGGACTGTTCCTGCTGAATTGTGCTTAGTACAGGGGAATATCTATACTGCCATAGTTTTATGGGATCTCTCTGTACAGACTATGAACAAACCTAGGGGGCTGTTCCTGCTGAATTGTGCTTAGTACAGGGAATACCTATGCTGCCATAGTTTTATGGGATCTCTCTGTACAGACTATGAGCAAACTTAGGGACTGTTCCTGCTGAATTGTGCTTAGTACAGGGAATACCTATGCTGCCATAGTTTTATGGGATCTCTCTGTACAGACTATGAGCAAACTTAGGGACTGTTCCTGCTGAATTGTGCTTAGTACAGGGAATACCTATGCTGCCATAGTTTTATGGGATCTCTCTGTACAGACTATGAGCAAACTTAGGGACTGTTCCTGCTGAATTGTGCTTAGTACAGGGAATACCTATGCTGCCATAGTTTTATGGGATCTCTCTGTACAGACTATGAGCAAACTTAGGGGACTGTTCCTGCTGAATTGTGCTTAGTACAGGGAATACCTATGCTGTCATAGTATTTTGGCTTCTATCTGTCAAAGCCAATTTGTTAAGCCTGCCTGGCTTTGGAACAGTCGAGCTGCCTACAAGAAGCCCAGCTATACTGTATAATAAACACCTGGCATTGAAGCTTATATACATATTAAAAGATATAAAAAAATCAGATCAAATGCTAAACTGAAGTTTGATTACATTAAACTGCATTTATTTGCTATTACAGTTGATTGGTAGCTGTTTACCCACTGTCCTGTTGCATTATATATCATTCAGTCCGACACAGAATCATCTGACTGTTATCCCTACAATGGCTGTTTAATTGCTAAAGGCCACACGCTATTTATTACTCGTGCACCGCGTGCTGCACTCGCTCGCAAGCACCAACTCCCACTGTTTAACTAGGTTTAGCCATAAACAATTATTTTAAACATAAAAATCAATTCCGCCTCCCAAATTGTCCCTTAAAGTTAATTAATAAGATTGACCTCAAGACAATTTACTTAACAAACTTGTTCATTAATTACAGTGGTCATTAAGTGATTATAGGCTGTCTGGCGTGTTATGAAAAAGTGGCGATCCCAGCATAATGTTTCCTTGTAATTAAACGGGAAATAAAAAGCCGGCAAGTCAAATATTCGCATATTTATCTCATTATAGTTGCTATGCTAATAATATATTAAAGGGGTCGTTCACCTTTGCGTTAACATTTAGTATGATGTAGAGAGTGATATTCTGAGACAATTTGCAATTGGTTTTTATTATTTGTTGTTTTTAAGATATTCATCAGCTCTCCAGTTTGCACTTTCAACAATCTGGTTGCTAGGGTCCAAATTCCCCTAGCAACCATGCATTGATTTGAATAAGAGACAGGAATATGAATAGGAGAGGCCTGAATAAAAAGAGGAGTAATAAAAAGTAGCAATAACAATACATTTGTAGCCTTACAGAGCATTTGTTTTTTTAGACGGGGTCAGTGACCCCCATCTGAAAGCTGGAAAAAGTCAGAAGAAGAAGTCAAATCATTCAAAAACTATACAAATTAAAAATTAGCCTTTTTATAACATTCTAAAAGTTAACTTAAAAGTGAACTACCACTTTAATCGGAAATTCTCTGTTGGGCCAGGAGTCCAATAACGTTATGTTCAATCATGAACACATTTGGCCTAATCCATCGAGCACAACAACAGATGTTTCCTTTCATTTCTCTAACTGCTGTGGGCCAATAAAAGCTGACTGCTGATTGGTTGCCTTTGCTAATGATGCATTTGACCAAACATACATTTAGGGGCAGATTTATCAAGGGTTGAATTTCGAAGTAATGGGAGTTTTTTTGAACACCCATAACTTCGAAATTCGAATAAAAAAAGACCAACTGATATTTATTAAAAAATTTGAAGTTTTTTTCGAAGTAACATCATATTCGACCAAATTAAATTCGACGTTTTTTCAAAAAAAAAACGTTGAATTTTCAAAGTCCACCAATTGACTCCAAATAGGTTCTAGGAGGTCCCCCATAGGCTAAAATAGCAATTCAACAGGTTTTAGATGGCGAATGGTCAAAGATGATAGTACTTGATACATTTCGATATTTGAATTTTCAAATTTTTTTTCAAATTTGAATCAAATTTTGACTATTCCCTAGTCAAAGTACACAAAAAATAGCTCGAAGATTTTTTACTTCGAATTTTCATCGTTGATAAATCTGCCCCTAAATCAACATTCCTCAATAGCAGCTGGACATCTGGCAACATTCCTGATTAAATAAAATGTGATGATGTTGAATGATAGATAATTAGTTACAAGTTGGTTTTTAAGGGCTTTTTAACCTTTGAGTTAACTGTTAGTTTGATATAGAGAGTGATATTCTGAGAAAATTTGCAATTGGTTTTCATTTTTTATTATTTGTGTTTTTTAGTTATTTAGCTTTTTATTCAGCAGCTCTCCAGTTTGCAGTTTCAGCCATCTGGTTGCTAGGATCCAAATTCCCCTAGCAACCATGCATTGATTTGAATTAGAGACTGGAATATGAATAGGAGAGGCCTGAATAGGAAAGTGAGTTAGAAAAAAAAAAAGTAGCAATAACAATAAATGCGTAGCCTCACAGAGCATTTGTTTTTTGGATGGAATCAGTGACCCCCATTTAAAAGCTGGAAAGAGTCAGAAGAAGATGGCAAATTATTCAAAAACTATAAAAAAAATTCATATTTAAAAGTTACTTAGAATTAGCCGTTCTATAACATACTAAGGGGCCGATTCACTAACTTCGAGTGAAGGATTCGAAGGTAAAAAAACTTCGAATTTCGAAGTTTTTTTTGGGCTACTTCGACCATCGAATGGGCTACTTCGACCTTCGACTACGACTTCGAATCGAAGGATTTGAAGTAAAAATCGTTCGACTATTCGCCCATTCGATAGTCGAAGTACTGTCTCTTTAAAAAAAACTTCGACCCCCTAGTTCGCCATCTAAAAGCTACCGAAGTCAATGTTAGCCTATGGGGAAGGTCCCCATAGGCTTGGCTAACTTTTTTTGATGGAAGGATATTCCTTCGATCGTTGGATTAAAATCCTTCGAATCGTTCGATTAGAAGGATTTTATCGTTCGATCGAAGGAATAATCTATTTGCGCTAAATCCTTCGACTTCGATATTCGAAGTCGAAGGATTTTAATTCCTAGTCGAATATCGATGGATAATTAACCCTCAATATTCGACCCATAGTGAATCGGCCCCCAAAAGTTAACTTAAAGGTGGACCAACCCTTTAATATTTATTTGTTTCAAGCTCCTTCTCTGAGCCCAACATTTGGCCAGTTCCCCCTTAGCTTATACCAATGTTATGTTATAGCCATAAAGTTGGCAGGGGGTGTCAGGGGCCCAGGGCGGGTGTGTGGCCCCTTGTTGCGGGAGCCCCTCTGGTCCCGCCTCGCGCCCCCCACAGTCTGACACTGTTTGTTTCTGCATTAGGCACAAAACCAAGAATTATAAACTCTATAGGACATTGTATCATAGAAAACAATCTCTAAAGCCAGGTCTGTCTAAGTGGGGACCCACAAGCCAGATGCAGGACCCCAAGAAATGTTTATAGCCCTCCAACATATGCCCAAGACCTCATTGTTAGTGATTTGGCAGGTGCAAATTTGCGATGAATTTCCACATTTCACTGCCGGCGAATAAGTTAGCAAAACTGGGGCAAAATTCCCCAGCATCAAAAAAATTTGGACAGCAGTCGGAATAGTCACTTGCGTCAAAATTGACGCGCGTCAACATTATTCAGACGCCCATTGACTCTAAGGAGGGCGTCAAAATTGACGCAATTGTCAGAAATGATGCAAATTGACGAGGGCGTATCTTGACAGCGCTATATAAATAAATGATGATGATGATGATGATGATGATGAGGGCATCAAAATTCATGTTTCGCTAATTTTTCACAGTTTTGCACGAATTCTTTGGCGAATCGAAACAAGGCAAATTTGCCCATCACTGCTCATTATATGACAACATTGTTAATAATAAAAACTTTGCCACCAAAGATGTGAAACTTGCCCACAGCCAGTTTTGGATGGAGAGTCTTAGGGCAACAGAAGATCAAGGAGTTAAGGACAGTTCTACACATGCTTAAGACTGGCAGAACATTCAAGGGCAGATTTTTTAAGGGTTGAAAAGGAAATTCGAATTCAATTAAAATTTTTGATTGTGTGAATTATCCAAACTCGATTTGAATTGAAATTTGAATTTCAAGATTTATAAAACCTATACCGTGGGAATAATTAGAATTTGACTATTTGCCACCTTAAACCTGCCAAGTTCATGTATAAGTCCATGGGAGAGGTTGAGTGACCAATTTGAAGATGTTATTAGCCTTCCTGACATTCATTTTTCGAAGAAAAAACACGATTCGTTTAGTCAAATTAGATTCGAATTAGATTCGGGTTTTTGGGTCGGTAATATCCGTTTGAGTTTTAGATATTCGATTTTTTTTCTTAAATTCACAGTCAAATTTTGAGTATATTCAAATTCAATTATATTCAAGTTAAAAAAAACTCACATGAATTCAAAATTCGACCTTTGATAAATGGGCCTCCCAATATTTTAGAACATTTAACATAAACTTCAAGATTTTTATTTTGCACCTTCAAAGGGAGGGTCCATAGTTCAACCTTGGAGAGGAGTTTAGGTGCCATTTTCACTGCTTTTAAATCTTTATTTTTTAAAAAAAAACCTTATCTAGGACTTTCTGGATTCTTGGGTCTGACTATGATTTCCACTGCAATCTGAATTCAGCTGCCATCAAGAGGATAGATTTATCAACATTCAAATTCAAATCTAACATCTGGAGTCATATCTGTAAAAATATATGGAACAATGTGCTAAAATATTTTGTTTAATTTCATTAATAAATCTGCCTCCCTGTGAAAAAAATATATATATTTTTTTTTATTTTCACCTCTTCCCCTACAATTCCGTATTTTCTCCTTAAATCTGGGCAGTTATGGGGTATGGGATTCTGTTGGTGCTAGAGACACAAGCTGAAATGTATGAGCAGGAAAGCAGAGCGAGTATCACCTGATTATATACATATATTTGCATCCTGGCATGAGAGTCGGTCAAGCAAAGAGTTAACAGTTTAAGAAAATAGATTTTTTTCCCTCCCGTATTGAGCTCATGTGTCTTGGTGACAGCTGGATATGTTTCCTACATCCACAGATCATTATTTCACTTTGCAATCATTTGTGAAATCAAAATCAATCTTGAATGTGAGGCAAGGCCTCTAGTTTTAAAATAATAGACAGTTTTTTTTTCCAGTGAACCTTGTTAACCAAGAGCCAAATTCGTAATCATTTAAATTTGCATACGAGCCTCCTGTGCAAAGTTCGGCTAATGGCATCAATAAATACTCCCATTCCTCTTCAGATTCATCATCCCAAATACATTACATTGCTTTATAAACTTACTCCTACTTTACATATTTGGAGAAAATATCTGATTTTGTACGTAGACATATCCAAAATAATATATTCATGAATTAAAATTTGAAATTCAGCAAGATGGGATGAGTAAAAGTTTGTACTGTTACATAGAGATGTCTTTAAGGGGCGTATACAGGGTCTGCCCTAGGGCCCCACACAACAACAGTATGAAGGGTGAAAACATAGCAGATTTACTAAGGCAAGTGCGTATATGTATGGGCAAGATGAAGGTGGCAGGGCAAAACAGTGACTGTGGGGCAAAATCATAACCATTGGAGAAGACGGTAACAGTAGGACAAAAGGCAATAGTAGTACAAGATGGAGATAGCAAAGGTGGAGATAGTAGCAAAAATGGTCATAGATGTTGACAGTAGAGTGCAATAAAGACAGTGAGGCAAGATGGTGGGTGTTTTAGAAGATAGAAACAGTAAGACGAAATGGCAACAGTGGGGCAAGTTGTCAGGATACAGGAGGGAAAGTTGGAGAAAGCAGGGCAAGATGGTGACAGTAGAGCACAATGGAGACAGTGGGAATGCTTCGACAGTGGATACTGACAGTAAAAAGTTTGGCTGTAGGAGAAGATAAAGCTAGTAAGAGAAGATGGCAACAGTAGGACAAAATGGAAACTCTAAGGCAAGATGGAGACAGCCGGGAAAGGTGGAGATAGTAGCAAAACATGGGGATAGCAGGTCAAGATGGTGATCGCACAGCACAATGGAAACAATGAAGCAAGATGGTGACTGTAGGATAATATGGAGATAGTAAGACAAGATGACAGCAGTAGGGCGAGAAGGAGATGACAGGGCAAAACAGTGAATGTGGGCCAACATAGTAACCATTGGGGAGAATGGCAACAGTAGGACAAAATGGCAATATAAGAACAAGATGGAGGCAGCAAAGGGGGAGATAGTAGGCAAGAGAGTGGCTGTTATAGAAGATAGAGATAGTAATACAAGATGGCAACTATAGATTAAGGTGGAGACAGGAGGGAAAGATGGAGAAAACAATGCAAGATAGTGATAGCAGGGTACAATGGAGACATTGGGGAAATATGTGACAGTGGATACTGACAGTATGACAAGATGGTGGCCGTTAGGAGAGGATGGCAACAGTAGTACACATTGGCAACTCTAAGGCAAGATGCAGACAGCCAGGAAAGTTGGAGATAGTAGCAAAGCATGGAGGATAGCAGATCAAGATGGTGGCCATAGAGCACGATGGAGACAGTGAGGCAAGATGCAGGGCCGGAAATAGGGGTAGGCAGATGAGGCAGCTGCCTAGGGTGCAACTATTGAAGGGGGCTGGGCAGCTGCCTCTTTTGGCTACCACTAGACCGGCAGCACCTTCCACCCATTTTGCACGCTCCCCTACCAAGCACATACCCGTGCAACACCATCACACATGTACGCACAACGACACGTATAGTAGGACAAGATGGCAACAGTAACATGGTGATAGTAGGACAATATAGTGACAGGAGGGAAGAATGGAGAAAGGCGTGTAAGATAGTGACAGTAGGCCACAATGGAGACAGTGGGGAAAGATATGGCAGTGGGACAGGATGGCCACATTAGAGCAAGATGGCAGCAGTAAAACAACCTGCGTCCCTTGGTAAAAGGTTTCTGAGGACCAAGTCAACACAAATGAGAACACCTTGTTAGAAACCCTAATCTAGAATATGGTGTCTTCAGTTGGTCACTCAAGAACGAGAACTCCAACTCGATACAAGTAGCCGTGGGCCCATAACCCTTTCAGCTGCTTAAAGGAAAACTATACCCCCAAAATGAACACTTAAGCAACAGATAGTTTATATCATATTAAGTGGCATATTAAAGAATCTTACCAAACTGAAATATATATTTAAGTAAATATTGCCCTTTTACATCTCTTGCCTTGAACCACCATTTCATGATGGTCTGTGCGCTGCCTCAGAGATCACCTGACCAGAAATACTGCAACTCTAACTGTAACAGGAAGAAGTGTGGAAGCAAAAGACACAACTCTGTCTGTTCATTGGCTCATGTGACCTAAAATGTATAGTTTGTTGGTATGTATGTGAGTACAGTGAATCCTACGATCCCAGGGGGCGGCCCTTATTTTTTAAAATGGCAATTTTCTATTTATGATTACCCAATGGCACATACTACTAGAAAAGTATATTATTATGAAAATGGTTTATTTACATGAAGCAGGATTTTACATATGAGCTGTTTTATGCAATATCTTTTTATAGAGACCTACATTGTTTGGGGGGTATAGTTTTCCTTTAATAACCTGCATCATGAGAAGTTGCTTTAAATCATATTTTATTTCATTTGGATTTATTTCACCTTAAAGACAAGTGAAGTCTTCCATTTATCCCCAACCAAAACTAGAATGCTTTCCACCCGTTACATCTCATTTGCTTTATATTTTGTCACTTGCTTTGTTATGTTAAGTCTTGGATCTCCCATTCACGGCCTCCATACTGTTACTCCCAAAATGCTCAGCCATGCGGAACTGGCAGTTAGCAGTTGGAGACCCTTGTTTGCTTTCTTCTCTCTCTGTGTCACCTCGGAGCAGCCAGGCGCGGGCACATACAAAGAGCTCTCTAAAGGTTGTCTGTCTGATTTTCTGCAATGTGAAGGTTGAGTTGAGTCATTTTGCACCCAATTACTTTGCAGTAAATTTGTAGGATGATTCTTGTCGCACGGTATTGATCCGACATGTCACCTTGAACTTGTTTATTGACACATCAAAGGCAGCTCCGCTCAATTTGCCACTTCCCAATCCTGCCATTTATATGATGTCACAGGAGCTGCTGTCATGTTTAGATTACAACCATTTTTCCTCCTCCTTCTCACCGATCACTTGAGGAGCAATTGCCATTTTTCTCTGACCTTTCCACAGTCAGACGGGGTTCATAAATTGTTAAATTATTAACAAACGTAATTTTTTTTGTTTTTGTGTTTTTTTTTTATGTGAAATTATTTTTGCAGCAAAAATATTGTTTGTTGGATATCAGTAAGAGATATTATGGTTACAGGCAGGAGAATTAATACATGAAATCATTTTATATCTTGTAGACATATAGGAATCAAGGCACAGGGATACAACCATTGATATAGCCTGATTCTATTGAAAATCTTATCAAATATGTAAATATATGAAATGCTAAGTGTCACATTCATAAGTATTACAGTATTTCCTCACAGTGTGACTGTTACCCCAATGTTTCTATCTGTAACCTTGAGCTGAGGGGGCCCAGCCTGAAGGCCAGTTAGGGGGAGATTTGGGGTGAGTGCTTATTTGTGCCCTGGGTACCCCTGGAACTATAGCAGGGTCACTGTTACCCCAATGTTTCTATATATCTGTAACCTTGTTATGAGCTAAGGGGGCCCAGCCTGAAGGATAATTAGGGGGAGATTTGGGGTGAGTGCTTATTTGTGCCCTGGGTACCCCTGGAACTATAGCAGGGTCACTGTTACCCCAATGTTCTTTATATATCTGTAACCTTGTTATGAGCTAAGGGGGCCCAGCCTGAAGGCTACTTAGGGGGAGATTTGGGGTGAGTGTTTTTTTGCATATTGTTTTTAGGGTAGGCATTCAAGGAGTAATTCTCCAGGCGGTTATAGTAAAAACAGGTCTTTATTGAAGTACAAGTGTGGATTACAGCCTTACACGTTTCGTGTTCTCACAATACTTAGTCATAGGCCTATGGCTTAAGGTGGCCATACACGGGCAGATAAAGCTGTCGATATCGGTCGTTTAGACCAATTTGACAGCTTATCTGCCTTTGTATGGGGCTTCCGACGGGTCTTCCCGATCGATATCTGGCCACGATATCGATCGGGAAGGGTTGATTTTAACCCAACCAACCCATCTGAGCCCCTTGGCGTATCGTAATCTGATGGTTCGACCTTACGGCCGAACATTCGGATTACCCCCGATATAGCCATGCCGTTAGTGGCATATCGGGGAAAGATCTTTGAGTCTATGGCCAGCTTAAGTATTGTGAGAACACGAAACGTGTAAGGCTGTAATCCACACTTGTACTTCAATAAAGACCTGTTTTTACCATAACTGCCTGGAGGATTGCTCCTTGAGTGCCTACCCTACAAACAATACAGTGATGTCCGCTCCCTTATGCTGAAGGCTTGGGGCAGAGCAACTGAGCCTCCTCATCTATGTGGTGAGCCTCTCTAAAAAGAAATGTTTTGATGATGAGTGCTTATTTGATCCCCTTTTTTGCTGAGGCTCTATTGGATAATTTGGTGGTGCTGTGTTTTTAGACCTAAGTCAGTTCAGTTTTACCCAATTGGTACCACCACTGGTTTTAGAGTTTCTCAGTCTTCAGTTGGTCTGCCATTTTTTTTATAAACGTAGGTTAGTAAGGGAGTCAAGATCGGTCTGGCTTGGGTGAAGTTTCAGCTTCTTCTCCCTGCCCCACCACAGCCCTGAATTTAAGAAGATGCTCATATGTATAAAGGCAGATTTCTCAATGTGGTGGCCTCAGCTACACCAGCCTTCCTAGGTTGGTCCAGTTGCCAATGCAGTTTAAAAAACATTGTTCTTTTGTCATAGGAATAGCAAGAAAGGAAAAAAGTTTTTCCATATAAAAAGATATATGTAAGGCTAGAGACTTTGCGTACAATCCTGATTTATGATAGTGTAGCTTTGCAGCCCTTTCCAATGGTTCTCTTCCCTAAAGCCATTGAGCTCCAAGTGACCTAGTCATGACCAGGAGATAATATCAAATGAAAGTGTCTCAACATTCTGAAAACAATTACACCGCCATATTGTTAAGGCACTGGCTTGTGAAATGAATTTATGAAGCGGTGCACTGCCCGAGTGCTTTTTCAGACTGGAGCCCTACCATACAGGCCATTTTCATAAACACAAATATCCTTAGAATTCAATGGGCATCCAGTTATTTCACACAACTCTTGAAATTAGGATTTCACTCCTTTCACTGGGCTGCAAAGTCTGGAGCTGAGATTGTCGTTCTTCTCTGATATTTCCAGTCTAAGTGAAATTAGGTTCATGCTTCTCTTGTGTCTTCACGATGTAGCTCTGATGCACTGAGTGTGTCTGTCTTAAATCTGTCACTCCAAGGTCAATGGTAAGTACTCCCAAAGTCAAGAACAATTCATGTTTGGTGGAAAAGCAGTTCATGTTCGTCAACTCCTTTAAATAGATCAAAGAAAGGGAATAGAAGTAAAATTGTAAGACAAATTCTGATAGAAATCACACCCTGGAGAAGACCAAAACTATATAGATGTATAAACAATATATATATATATACATGGTGTGCATATGCATTAATTCCATGAATCCTATAGGCCTGTGAGTTGGCTGGGTCACAGTGTCATTATTGTCCTTTCTTCCACCATACTGGAGAATTATTTCACACTGAGAGCAGCATTTGAATGATCTAAGCTTTCTCCGGTAACTGAGATAATGACATCAGCAAGGTTTGCTATGCATTATATTTAAAGGAACAGTAACACCAAAACTGGTAAAACTGATCTGTTTACTTCAGAAACACTACTATAGTTCATATAAACAAGCTGCTGTGGAGCAATGGCAGAAATTTAAAAACGGCTATATGTCACAGGTTAACTAATGGATAACAGATAACACCATTAGACAGACAGAGCTTATCTGCTATCTGCTGTGTAACCTGAGCCTTTTCTCCTTTGAATGGCTGCCCCCATTGCTACATGGCACCTTATTTATATAAACAATAGTAGTGTTTCTTAAGCAAACAGCAGTTTTACCAGTGCAGGGCAACACTGCATTATATTTTCATTACTTTAAAACACTTTTATTTTTTGATGTTACTGTTCCTTTAAGATCCATATTTACAAACTTGTGTAATGTTAGAAGCAATATTAGTATCTATGAAGTGTTCCCTAAGTCCCATAATTAGTTTTTTTACCATGTTGGCATTTTGTCCAGCAACAAGAAGAATTCCTGGGAACGAGGAGAGTCTAAAGAAGGAAAAAAAGGTCATACTAAAAGGGCTTTTTTCCAAAGACTTACAACCAAAGGGTCTTGAACTGAGACATCAAGGGCTGCAATGTTGGAGCCTTTAGAGCAGTGATCCCCAACCAGTGGCTCATGAGCAACATGTTGTTCTCCAACCCCTTGGCTGTTGCTCCCAGTGGCCTCGAAGCAGGAGCTTATTTTTGAATTCCAGGCTTGGAGGCAAGTTTTAGTTGCATAAAAAACAGATGTACTGCCAAACAGAGCCTCTTGTTGGCTGGCAGTCCACATAGGGGCCACCAAATAGCCAATCACAGCACTTATTTGGCACCCCAGGAACTTTGTTTATGTTTGTGTTGCTCCCCAACTCTTTTTACATTTGAATTGGCTCATGAGTAAAAAAGGTTGGGGTCATTCAGTCATTCGGGAGCACTGGTGAAGTCCCTAATATGATTTCTGATGAGTAAATGAACACTAAGGAAATGATTTGAAAATGGTTACTATCATGTGTTCCCCTCTAATTCCAAATTTGAGTCATTTGATATTAGTTTGTATAGAACAGCCTTGGGCGAACTGAGGCCACCAGCTGTCAGGGGAATATGGGAGCCGTAGTTCTGGGGGATCACTAGTTGTTCACTGCTGCTATAGACAGATCCAGAAGCTTCTTTGTTAACTCCTATTTAAAAACTCTTTCAATTACTTTAGTATAAACATAATAATAACCAAGTAATTCAAATGAGCTGAGGGCACGGGATACTCTCATCATTCATTAACCTACTTTCAAGCCGATACAATAGTTAATCAGGTTTACATAAAAGTGTTTTACATGCAAACAGTTTCATTTCAAATGAGCTGTATCAGTACTGTAAAGCCTATCTAATCAGTTATCCAGGCCCACTTTCTGAGATATCACCTATGGTGGACAGCAAAGGTAAAATTCCTTCCTAAAGAACGACCCCCAAATGTCCATCACTTGGAGATTCCAACATGGAGTGTGTCCCCTGGACCCAGCCGATAGGAATGGTCCCATATTACCTGGACTCTTGGATTCATTTCTAACTGAGGCTACAAAGACTGTTTTTGTTTTAGCCAACTGTATCAGCTGATACACACATGTCATTACTATAAAATTGAAAATACTTAAATAAAGGGGGTTATTTATCAAGTATTTCTAACATAAACATCCGATCAACTCCGAATGGACCTTATTTATCATTAAAAAAAAGTCACAAAAAATTGGGTCTGGCAAAAATCCGATAACTTCTGAGCTTTGCCCGAAAAGTATGAATTTTTCATACTTTTCTGAAAATACTACAAATTTTGCGGAGTTTTCGGACTTTTTGGTTCAAAATCCCTGAAACACTGGGACCTTCCCCATTGACTTATACAGGACCTCGAGAGCTTTGAGATGATGGATTTTCAGTATATATAAATATAATATGGTCCTGTCCCCCCTCCCCCCTGACCCCTGGACTCTGTAAACCCTTCCCCTCCTCCTCTCTCCCAATCACAGTGACAGAGAAAGAAGGATAAAGAGATGTGTTGCACCAGGATGGGGGGATCTGCATGGACATTGGGAGAGGGTCCCTAAGGTCACAGGGTGGCGGGCCCCGGACACCCCAGTCCAACTTTGAATAAATGTGTCGATGAGATGGGGGTAAAGCAGGTTGCTGTGGGGATCCTACAGAGGCGAGTGGAACAAGAGGTTCCTACTCCGTACAGCATTCAGATCTTGTGCTTCTAGACTCAACAGGCCGACATCTCCTGAGCCAGAACAAACCTTAGATATCAATTAACCTTTTGTGCCGGTGTTAGTGCAAGTTGTGCAGCTCTTGTCATTATTACACTGCATGAATAATTGATCATTTATACGCAACAAACAATTGTCACACGGCCCCCAACCTTCATCTTGTGTTAGTTGATGTGGTGCCGTCTGTGTTTTGTCATTGATTGATCCCGTATTTAAATAGCCGCCTCTCTTTCTCTGGGTGTCATGATTTGCCTGAGCCCAGTAAATTAAACTGGTCACTAGCCAACAGCCTTTTGTATTAACCCCCCCCCCCATGACCACCACCATCACAAGCACATGTGTCTCATAAGTCACTCCAGGGGGTCATGTTTAGGAAATGTTATTATTTAGGGTCTTTCTGCCTTGTTGAACATTTTGTAGCTTGAGAAATTTGGCATTTCATTTGTTACTGCTACAGAATGGGAAGAGACCTGTAAAAGGAGAGTAGTAAGGTCCTGGGGGGGGGGCTGGGATTGAAATTCGGCTCTGGCATTTCAAGTAGACAGAGACCCAAACACCCCAGAGACTGTGAGCACTGACCCTACAGATAGAAGTGCATTTTGTACCCTTCTGTCCAGGAGTCTTAGGAGGTTATTTATCAAGCTCCGAATATTCAAAACTTGAATAATTCGTAGTTTTCGGAGCAAAAAAAAAAAAAAAAAACGACTACGAATTTTTCAAGATTTATTAAAGTCCAATCGTCTAAAAACTCTGAATCCGAAACCCCGGCATCTAAAAACTCTCGAGGTCCTGTATAAGTCAATGGGAAAGAATCCAGTGTCTGCGCTGATGTCCGTACCGATATCCGATGATTTTGGGGTTTCTGAGAAAAAAAATAGTAGTTTTTGCAGAAAGGGGTTTTGGGGAAAGCTCCGAAGTTTGCCGACCCTATTTTTTCAGGCTTTTGTCTTCATAAATAAGGTCCATTCGGGAATTCGGAGTTGCTTGAAGTTTGATATTAGAAATACTGAGATAAATTCGGACTATGATAAATAACCCCCTTAGTAAATTAACCCTCGTTGATGTTGTTTTGTACTTGTAGCAGAGAATCCCTGGTCCCTGATTTCCTCTACTTCTATTTCCTCTGTTCTGGTGTGAAACAGCAGTGCAGCTTTGCTTTCTGACTCTAGATAAGCACTGACTAACAAAGTGTCGAAGGACTCATGTCAATGATCAATGACCTTGTATCTATGTACATAGGCATTAAGACAAAGAGGTGCAACGGATGTCCTACTGATACAATAACTTTTTCAAGTACTGGTATGGGATCCGTCATCAGGAAACCCTTTATCCAGAAAGTTCTGGGTTACAGGAAGGCCATCTCCCATAGACTCCATTTTATCCAAATAATTCCTAATAACGGGGGGGCCTACTTGATCAAAATCAAAATATTTCTGATAATTTTATTTAAAAAAGTCCAAGCAAACTAGAATCCACGATTTGACCTTATTTATTATTAATAATGCACAATTTATCGAAGAAAAACTCAATAAAATTAAGCAGAATTCCGAATAGTGAGATTTTTTTCCCCCAAACCGACTGATTTTTCTTGTGCTTTTACTCGAAGAGAGCAAATTTTTCAGATTTTTGCCCAAAAAGTCAGAAATAGTCAGATTTTCAGGCTAATTCCAACTCAGACCACAGAAACTTACAAATAGAATAGGGACCTCTCCCATTGACTTATATACAACATTCGGCAGGTCTGAGATGTTGGGTTTTCAGATTCTGACTTTTTCCATCCTCTGGGTATAATAAATTTCAAAAAACTTGTTTTTTTCAGGTTTTTGACATTCTGACTTAATAAATAACCCACTCCTAATCCAGAAAAGCCCAGCTCCCAGGCATTCTGGATAACGGGTCCCATACCTATAGTAGATACTTCCACAGACTTCCACAGTTGCATTATAAAGTTTATAAAATATTTGGAATGATGTCAGATCCGAGTTTTTTGTCTGCTGACAATATGCTCCTATGTAACTGCTCTGAGAAACCATTGCTGGTATTAAATGCGATATTAAAGTTTCTCTGCCGACAGAATTGTGTTCGGAAAGAGCATTTTCAATAAGAAATGTCCCCGAGTGTTTCTTTCCCCTGTCTGTGTATGTAAGATTTATGTTTATTCCAGTGCCCATACCTCACATTACTGTCATATTTCCCTCTCCCCGTTACATAACGGAACATTAGAACCTTCTTGGCGCAACTACACTGCAAATAATGCTCTAGAAAATTCTCTTTTTTTTTCCTGTTGAAACCATAATTTTAAAAATGGGAAATATTATCACAGTTGTTAAACCCCCAGGCTAGTGTATTTGGGACTGAGATTTTTCATTCCTGTTCATAAACATTTAGAATGTTTTTAAATTCATAGACTATAAAACCCTGGGGCCGCCAAGGACATAACTACACTTTATGGTCCAGTGGTTCCATGTTAGACTGCGCTCGGGCCGGATGTTCCCATATTCAATGTCTCTAAGTCCTACGGCATCATTTGGATATCCTCCGCAACCATTGCCAATCCTATCCAGTATTTGTGCAGAAAGTTGGTTTTGAAAGCAGAAAGGGCAGCTGCTCTGATTGGTCCTTGAGGGTCTGAGAGATCCAATAGGCATCAGGTACTTGGTCCTTTCCAAGTTGGAAAGCTTCTCCTTACAATAAATTAAATTGAATGGAATTTCAATTATTTTTAGGGAAGCAGCAAATCCATATTTGTAGGATGCAGACGAATACCAAAACCCTCTACAAAAGATTTGGCCAAATACAAAACTGAATTCAAAGCCTGATTTGCATAACCAAAAAGGTTAGGACATTACTAATGTGAGCCAAAATGTTTCATTTTCTTTTGTCCAAATGTTTAAAGTCATGCAACTGACTGATGAACTGATTTGGATGAATCATTTGGATTTGGCCAAATTCAAATCTTTCAAAAAGTACCTGAATCAGGAACCATATTCTGGATACCTAGCAATTCAGCTAAAAGAGTATAGGGGATTGCAATCGCAGTTGGGGATCGTGCTGAATAGGACGACATTCATTAAAAGTAATTGCACCTGCACATGCTCTTTGCACTTGTGCATTATGGTGCCATTGAGCCTGGCTGACTTAGTTCAAGTGCAGCATTAAAGTGATGATTCAGCATTAAAGTGATGTGTGTGATCAACTAATGCAGAGAAACCCTAGAGCTACTCACACCTTAGGGGTTATTTGTATATCACAGGACATTGTGCTAAGTACCATTTTCAGATAGAGTTTTCATGCCTTTTTCCCATAATTGTATTTTGTTTTTGTTTTTTGTCATTCCAGTATAATTGTGGTTGTGTGTGCTTGATTTGTTAGATATGGGGTCCCCAACATTTTTTACCAGTGAACAACATTCAAATATAAAAAAGAGTTGGGGAGCAACACAAGTATGAAAAAAAGTAACTGGGGTGCCAAATAAGGGCTGTGATTGGCTATTTAGTAGCCCCTATGTGGACTGACAGCCTACAGGAGGCTCTGTTTGGCAGTACATCTGTTTTGGTATTCAACCAAAACTTGCCTCCAAGCCTGAAATTCAAAAATAAGCTCCTGCTTTGAGGCCACTGGGAGCAACATCCAAGGGGTTGGGGAGCAACGTGTTACTCACGAGCCACTGGTTGGGGATCACTGTGTCAGATTGAAGTGTGTTGTGGGAATTCATTCAGGTCATTGTGGGAAACATTTGTGTAACTACTAACCACCTGCCTCCCCAGCAAAAAAATCTTTGGAGGGGCCTGACACAACCCCTACCTACGGCTTGCCCCCTTACCCCATCCGCTCCCCATTCCTCACTAGTGAACAAAGTGTCTTGCTCCCTGCCCCCCACTAATGCAGGGTCTGCTTCCTCTATAGTTACACCACTGGTGGGAGCCCTGAAGACACTGTCACCTTCTATGGTGGTGGTAGATCCAAAGTTCCCTGCATCTGTTAAAGGACCAGAGACATCAAAACATGTTTTTAAAAATTCATTAGTATACCACGAAAAAAACTCACCAAGATTAATTAAACTTTATTTCTTAATAAAGGGTGTTTTTTTTCGAAGGATACCAACACATTTTTGTTAACGTTTCTATGATGTTACTGGTCCTTTAATATCACTTGCCTTAGCTGCCCACCCTTGATAATGTCACAGACTAATAGAAAGGGAGTCTGGACAGCTTTTTGGTAGGCTTAACAGCAGCAGTGAATGGGTTCGATATTTGGTTAAATTAAAATACGATACATACAGGGCATCACAACTTTTGGAGAAAATTATTTTCCCTGCACTGGTGTTATCTGTCCTATAATAGATATTCCTCTTATACACGTCTGTCTTTATTGTTCTAAACCAAAAACAGGGAAGTGTCACCTTGAAATAAATGTCCCACGTAGGCACATACAGTGAGTTTGATGAAGTGAATGCCTGTGCCGCTGTAATATTTCTATAAGAGAGAGAGAGAGTTCAAACAAAACAATCATATTCCTCTCTCACCAAATAACATTCCTTTATAATACTGACCTGTCACTCCTGTATCTAAACACCAAGGTAAGGAGATCCATTATACACAAAGCCCATTCTCTCTTCAACGCAAACCAACAAATATGTAAAAATTTGGAATGCATTGTCAGATTTCACTGTTTTTTTCAACTTTGTAATCAAAACTAAGGGCAGATTTATCAAAATTCAAACTTTCTAGAATTTTTCAAATAAAAAAACTCAATCTTGAGGGTGGGTTCTTTATGAAAAAACTCAAAACCGAAATATTGCGTAAAAACATTGAAAAAAAAAAACCAGGAACAACTGGAGCCCTGTCCAATTTCTAATTGATCTTGAAACACTGAATTGAAAAATTGCGTGAATTATGAAAATTCTTCATGAGCATTTATTGTCGGATTTATCAAAGGAAGGCTATTAACGGCTTTAAATAGGTCAGTGGACCTCCGCCATTGACTTCTACATGAACCAGGCAGGTTTTAGGTGGCGACCTATTGAATTCGAGTTACTTCCAGGGTAGGGGGATGATAAATCTCGAATTTGAGTTGGTGGTTTTAAACTTGAAATTGGGAGTTTTGACCAAAAACCCAACTCCAAAATTTAAATTCGAACCTTAGTAAATCTGCCCCATGATGCTGATATTTTTTTTATTCAAGTTTTTTTGTGCTTAATAAATCTGAAAAAAATTATTTCAGAAACTTAAAAGTTTGATTTTGCTGCAACAAACTTGAACAGAGGTAAAAACTGAAATTTGACCCAAACTAGTTGCTCTTTTTTCAACTGTTTGGTTGTTTTAGATAATAAATCTAAATAAATATGAAAAATGCAATGAGGACCTGTAGTAGGAAATTTAACTCTAAAAGGCCTATTATTAAAGGTCAAATAGTAGTGGTTTTAGAGGTTTTTGAAGCCACAACTAAACCTTGAATTTATCTGTTCGATTTTTTAAAAGGGAAAACTTTTTACTTTTTCAAAGAAGAAAAAAACTTGAATCTTTAGAGATTTATTATACCCCAAAGCTGCTAAAAATCCAAATCTGAAAATACTCCATATCAAACTTGTCAAGGTCATGTACAAGTCAATGGCAGATGTCCCTGAAGTTGTTACTTGTTATCATGACCTGTGCTGGATAATCCAGTAAAGTTGCGTTTTCTCAGCGTCAAAAGTACATGAATCGATGCTTGATATTGTCGTGTCATTTTGTCACTCCGTTTTTTTTGAGAAAAATTATTGATGAATGAATTCATGGAAGGGAGTTTGGTTGACTTTGTTTTCTTAAAAAACTGAGATTAATTTGTGTTTTAGCAAATAACCTTCTAAAACTACAAATGTCACAATATTTATTAAAAGATCAGAATAAAAAAGTACAAATTGAAAATAACACTGAACAATCCAAAAAAACCCTGAATACCTCTAAAATGTGAAAAAAATTAAATTTTTAGGACAATTCTTAACAGAAAAAAAAATTTGAAAACCTCTAATAGTCCAAATTGATTTAAAATGGTCCAATAGAATCAGAGCAACTTCCATAGAATTCTGTAGGACCTTCGACAACTTTTCCCTAGTAAAGTTTTGTATTTGAGGCTTTCATGGTTTAAAAAAATAGGAAAACCACAATTTTTTAGAGATTTGTGGAAAAAAATGGACCCTTTAGAGGTTTCCAAAACCATGATTAAACTCAATTTTGTATTAGAGATTTTTGTGTTTTTTATCCACAGGAGGTTATTTGAACTCACTTTCAATATCTTCCAATTTAAGAAAAAACTTGAATGGAGAAAACTCGAATCAGTGAATTAGGGGTGAACAACCCGAAAACTCTAATTAATCAAGTTTTCCGTGGGAAAAGCTTGAATTGCTCAAATTAATCGAGTTTTTGAGTGAAACCCACTGAAAAAATCTCACACATCAGGAAGGCTACAAACATCTTCAAATGGTCGAAGGGACCTGTGCCATTGACTTCTACGTGACATTGACAGGTTTTAGTTGGATTGCAGCTATTTCCAGCTTTGGGACTAGTGATGGGCGGATTTCTCCCGTTTTCGAATTTCCCACAAAATTCGCAAAATTCGTGAAACGGCGAAAAATTCACAAAGATATTGTGAAAATCGGAAAGTTTCCCTAAAAAATCGTGAAAATCATAAAGTTTCACCAAAAAATCGTGAAAATCAGACAGTTTCACGAAAACATTGTGAAATTGACGAACAAGTCGCTCGCGTCAATTTTAACACTGGCATTAAAGTCAATGGGTGTCCAAATAGTGTTGACACAATCTTTTTTGACTGATTTTGATGCGATTACGTTTTTGGACGCGTGTGCAAATGTTTTTTTTTTGACATCGGCGAAATTTTCACGGGAGATTCTCGAATTTATTTGCCCACGGCGAAACACAGTAATTTGCCGCGACTTTGTGCCAGGCTAATTTATTCGCCCATCACTATTTGGGACATAATAAATATTGAAAAATATTCATTTTTACCCCAAAAAATTCTAGTTTTTTTTTAACCCGAAAACCCGAGTTTTTGACTAAAAACCATCCTTGAAAAACTCTAATTTTTCAGGAAAACACAACCTTTAATAAATCTACCCCTTAATAAATCAAAAATTTTTAGAGTTTTACAGAAATAGAAAAAAAACTGCCACAAATTTTTAGAGAAAAAAATAGAAATCTGAATTTTAGTCAATCGGCCCGTAAGCTTCATGCTGAATTATTAACACTTTTTTACATTCTTTCATTTACCAAAAGTGCTGCCTAATAATGTTCTGACAATATAAATGAAGGCTATTTAGCATCTTTTTCTATAAACTACATCAGATTTTAGGATCCCCCAAGTAACGCAAAACCAATTTAAAACTGTCATCTTATGTTTTGTGAGTCTTTTTGTGAGTTTGTGTATTATTGCTAAGAAACCTTTAAATAATCCTGGCTGTTTCCTTAAGTAATTATAAGGTATGCCTGTCGTGAGCCGTCTGGTCTGCAGGAATAATGGTACATAACCAGAAATCATTAATAATAAAATAAGCAAGAGCATGTATGTAATTATTTAATAGCTGCATACTCTTAACCAGTCACTTTCCAGATAGCGGGTACAGGTTACCAGTAATGTTATTCTATTTATTATCGATCGGTGCATATTGTGTTTATACCTTGATAAGTAACTGCGGAGGCCGAGCCATATAGTTTATATGTTTTGACATCCTAATAATTAAAGCAGACTGTTGAGCCTGTGCCAGGTTCTGGATATACCATGAATCGAAATGTTATATCAAATTATACAGCTCTTATTCAAGCCCCACCTCCATCTATCGTTTAGGTTCACCTTTTGCAGGGTATTAGTATTTATACCATTTCTTATACCATATACAGTGCACTCATATAATACTAGCTGATCTATAGTCTTTATAATAACATACTAAAAGACAGACTAATATATCAAGTATATTTTAAATCACTTCAGTTATTGTTAGTCCCATAAATATAGTCAGCATACTATAGCTCAAATATAATCCAATAATATGTATTGTTAAAACCACCACGGATATATTATTTAAAAGACACTAAACTCTAAACACTAAAACAGTAAACCTCATCTCCAATATGATCGCCTCCATTTCTGCCAATATATCCCAATTGCCCAGTATAGGTTTCTCGTTCTCGAAAAGCTCAGTCCTAGTGATATTTAGGTGTAGCATGTAACATCGGACTCAGTGGCGGAACTTCGGATGCCAGGGCCCCCCTCCTGCAAAAAAAATGTCAGGGCCCCCTCTGCACATGATAGTGGGAGAATTTCATGTATATTATCCCCAGAACTCATAGAAGGCTGGTACAGTAGCAATTCCATGTATAAATACCCCAGAACTATAGAAGGATTGCACAGTGGCAATTTTACATATAAATACCCCAGAGGTGGGGAATCTGCAGAGTAGGGAACGACCATCCTTTGTGCCTGTCAGCAGAATTCTGGACAGTTCAACTTATATAGGCCACAGGCGCCCTTTTCCCTGCCTTCCATTGGACATTGTAGCTAAGTTGAGGCTACGCAGGCCACGTAAGAGGAGCACAATCACTCAAACCCTCACCCCGCCACTGTTTTTTATCAGTAAAGTCAGCGACTCTAATAAAACAGAAGTGTAGCGATCCAGATTGCCAGCCCCATCCCCATACTACTGAGGAAGCAGGGCCCCCTCCGGGCCCCTTGTACTCCAAAATAGATCCAAAATACCTCCCTTTTGCCAAAAGCTTTATGGGATCACCTCCTCTGATTCCCAATTTTACCCTTTCTAGCCATGGAACTAATGGATCCTTCATCAGCAAAGATTTAGGGTCAATATATACATTATTAGCTAAAGTTAAGGATCACCAACAAAGAAAAAAAACTAAATGTATAGGAGCATTGCAGTTGGCCGAATGGTTAGACCAGTGATCCCCAACCAGTAGCTCGTGAGAAACATGTTGCTCTCCAACCCCTTGGATGTTGCCCTCAGTGGCCTCAAAGCAGGTGTTTATTTTTGAATTCCAGGCTTGACAGCAAGTTTTAATTGCATAAAAACTTAGTATAGTGCCTAAGTAGAGCTTCTTTAGGGTGCGAGTCCACATAGGGGCTACCAAATAGCCAATCACAGCCCTTATTTGGCACCCCAAGGGACCTTTTTATGCTTGTGTTGCTCCCCAACTCTTTTTACATTTTAATGTGGCTCACGGGTTAAAAAGGTTTGGGACCCCTGAGTTAGAGGCTGGTTTAATCCCTTGAGATTCTAGACATGGAGGCCAATTTATCAACAGTCTCATTTTAGTGGTTTCTGAGGATTTGAAACCACAACTGAACTCACTTTCTCTAAAACCAAGAATTCATGAAATTATTTAAAAATTTGGATTTAAAAGGCACAAATTTAAACGATTTGAAAAAAACCTGATTACCTCTAAAACCTCAGAAAATTTAAGTTTACTAGCAAAAAAAAACAAAAAACCTCTAAGGGGTTATTTATTAAAATCTGAATGTTAAAATTTTGAAAAATTCAAGTTTTCGCTCAATTTTATCAAATATTTCCTCGATCCGATTAAATCGAGTTTTTCAATTAATAAATAAGCTAAAATCGGGCATGGGAGTTTGGTCATATTTTTTTTCAAATAAAATATGAGAAATTCAGATTTTAGTAAATAAAGCCCTAAAAGTCTGAGTTGATTAAAAATGGTCGGTGCAGCTCCTATTGACTTCTATAGGACCTCAAAAGCTTTTACCTTGAAAATTTTTGTTTCAGAGTTTTTGTGGTTTTTACACTTTTTACAATTTTCATATTTTTGAGAAATATAGGAAAACAATGAATTTTTAGAGATTTGTGAATTTCTTTTAAATCTGAATGTTAATAAATCAGCCCTGGTAAATGATATGCTGTCACCGAGCTTGCAAGGTTGGAACTGAAAATCTGTGAAATGCCAAGAGGTGTTTATTCTTGACGTGTAGTACCAAGGCATAAGTAGAGTTGACATTGGGCAGATCTGAGGTTAATGTTGGCAGAGCAGGTTCAGAATGGGAAATAGGCTGAGGGTGAGAATAAGTGAAGAAAGTGGTGGTCAGGTCCAGGCAAGGTCTCAGCATCAAAGGGCAATCAGAAAGAATTAAGTCACTTTACAAGAGAAAATACTTGATAACCAAGCACTGATCAATAGGCTTGCCATCATTAAATGGGCTGTGAGATAGGGTCAAAATCATCATTAAGCATGTGGCGTCATAACACAACAACAAGAGAAGCCAACAGGGTTACACTAATGGGGTTATTTACTAAGCCTCGGACTTTTTGGCAAAAACTCTCATTTTTCGAGATGTATTATACTCCAATGACAAATAGCCATGACAAATAGCCAGAATCTGAAAATCCTTCATCTCAGACCTATCGAGATATAATAATAATAATATAATAATCCCCTAAAACGTACATTTTTCATATTATTTTAAAAATAAAAATTCAACCTAACACCAAATCATGATATAACTTAATTAACTAAAAAATCCGAATGAAAATTGCACGTGAGGTAAAAGTCGCCACAAAATCACGTGACAATTTGAATTGTGTGACTTTTTCGACTTTTCCAATTTTTTGGGATTTTAAACAAAAACAATCGTCAAAATGTCTGAAACCCACGAAGATCATGAAGACAAGAAACATCTTCCAACTGTAAAAGGGACGTCTGCCACTGACATGACAGGTTTTAGCTGCAGTGTTTTCAGGTTTGGATTTTGAGCAGTTTCGGAGTATAATAAATCTCAAAATATTAGATTTTTTTTCCTCTAAAAATTCAGATTTTTCCTTCGTTAAAACTGGACCATAAAAATGTACGGCTTAATAAATAGGCCCTTTATTGTCTATATCAGTGTTTCTCAAGTTGGGTGATAACACAACCCTATGAAAACCAGGCGAATGATCCAAGAGGGCCCTTGACGTAATGTGGTCCACTCTACAGGGGTACAGTTAAGCTGAAGTGACTCAAGATTCTATTAGAATGACTGGAAATTCCAGCATAGGCAGTTGTCCCGTTGGGCTCACCTAAGAAGGCTGTTGTCCATTATAAAAGGCTGATGGAAGGTGATTTGACCCCTTTTCTTTCTCCTCAAAACCCTAAAACTGCTTCATGTGTTCTGTCCACAAAGAATTTAAAGTTTTGTACAAGTTCTGTCTATAAAGAAATTATTATTAATTGTCTTCTCCTGGGTATAGAACATTTCTTCTCTGCAGGAATCCACTGGCATCAGAGAGCATGGAACATAATATTTCTCTGTGTACACTTGGGGGCAGATTTACTAAGGTTCGAGGGAATTTTCAAGTTAAAAAAGTTCGAATTTCAAAGTAATTTTTTGGATACTTCGACCATCGAATAGGCTACTACAACTTCGACTTCGACTTCGTTTCGAAGTAAAATCGTTCGAATATTCGACCATTCGATAATCGAAGTACTGTCTCTTTAAAAAAACTTCAACTTCAATACTTTGCCAAATTAAACCTGCCGAAGTGCTATACTTCTAGACCATTTTTCTAAGTCTTTACACATCAAAGTAAAATTGTTCGATCGTACGCTAAAATCGTTCAATTGAACGATTTTACTTTGATCATATGATGGCCAAATTTGGTGAAAAATACTTCAACTTCGATATTCGAAGTCAAAGGGGCACATTTACTAGGGGTTGAATATAGAGGGTTATTTAACCCTCGATATTCGACCATCGAAGTTAAATCCTTCATCTTCGAATATCGAAGTCGTAGGATTTACCGCAATTCGTTCGATCGAACGAACGTTCGAAGGAAAAATTGTTCGATCGAACGATTAAATCCTTCAAATCAAATGATTCGAAGGATTTTAATCCATCGATCGAATGATTTTCCTTAGATCAAAAAAAGCTAGGAAAGCCTATGGGGACCTTCCCCATAGGCTAACATTGGTGCTCGGTTGGTTTTAGGTGGCGAAGTAGGTGGTCGAAGTTTTTTTTAAAGAGACAGTACTTCGACTATCGAATGGTAGAATAGTCGAAGGATTTTTAGTTTGAATCGTTCGATTCGAAGTTAAAGTCATAGTCAAAGGTCGAAGTACCCAATTCAATGGTCGAAGTAGCCAAAAAAATACTTCGAAATTCAAAGTATTTTTCATTCTAATCCTTCACTTGAGCTAAGTAATTGTGCCCCGAAGTATTTCAATTCGAGGGTTGAATTTCGAATTATTTATCATTACGAAATTCAACCCTTGATAAATCTGCCCCTTAGCGCCTTATTTATTTACTAGACATTAAGCCCGTTAAATTAACGGGCGCTAGAACATATGTCGTCACATACCTCCCAACATTTCAGAATGGGTAACTTTAGTAGGCAGGGCCCCCTTTGTAACACTGGTGGCCAGGGGGGTTAACATTGGTGGTCAGGGGGGTGTTAACATTGGTGGCCAGGGGGTTAACATTGGTGGCCAGGGGGCTGTTAACATTGGTGGCCAGGGGGGTTAACATTGGTGGCCAGGGGGGATTAACATGGGGGGCCAGGGGGTGTTAACATTTGTGGCCAGGGGGTTAACATTGGTGGCCAGGGGGGTTAACATTGATGGCCAGGGGGGGATAACATTGGTGGCCAGGGGGGGTTAACATTGGTGGCCAGGGGGGGTTAACATTGGTGGCCAGGGGGGTTAACATTGGTGGCCAGGGGGGGTTAACATTGGTGGCCAGGGGGGGGTTAACATTGGTGGCCAGGGGGCATTGGTGGCCAGGGGGGTTAACATTGGTGGCCGGGGGGGTTAACATTGGTGGCATGGGGGGTTAACATTGGTGGCCAAGCGGGGTGTTAACATTGGTGGCAAGGGGGGGTTAACATTGGTGGCCAGGGGGGTTAACATTGGTTAACAGGGGGCATTGGTGGCCAGGGGGGGTTAACATTGGTGGCCAGGGGGGGTTAACATTGGTGGCCAGGGGGGTTAACATTGGTGGCCAGGGGGGGTGTTAACATTGGTGGCAAGGGGGGGTTAACATTGTTGGCCAGGGGGGGTTAACATTGGTGGCCAGGGGGGTTAACATTGGTGGCCAGGGGGGGTGTTAACATTGGTGGCCAGGGGGGGTTAACATTGGTGGCCGCACTTCGCCAGGCGAATTTACACTCTGGTCAGCGTCTATCTACTTCACCAGCGTAAATTCGCCAGCGTAAATTCGCCAGAGACGCCAGCGTGAATTCGCCAGAGATGGCCCGTGGGGCATATGCGCAGTAGCGCATTACGACAGACACAGGGACTGGGACTGGACGCAGAGACACTTGGACTTTATTATATAGGATAAGTTGGACTTTATCCGATTATTTTAATAAAAACAAGTCCGACCAAACTAGAATCCACGATTGGACTTTATTTATTATTAAAAAGCACCATTTAATTGGATTGGGGACAAACACGAAAAAAATCGAGCCAAAATCAGTATCGTACGATTTCTCGGTTCTTTGCCCAAATCTTTTTAATTATTGCCGGAAAAGTCTGAAATAGTCGGATTTTCATTCTTATTCCAGCACAGACCACAAAAATGTCCAAATAGGATAGGGACCTCTCCCTTTGACTTATATACAACCTCAGTAGGTCTGATATGTTTTTTCATCCTCGGAGTTTAATAAATCTCGAAAAATTTAAGGTTTTTTTCCACTAAAAATTTGGATTTTATAGTAAAATAAACTCAAATTTTTGTAGTTTAAGTTTTTAAGTTCTTGTGCATTATAAAGACACATCTTACTGCATATTGACTTATATTATATTGCAAATGATATCCATTCTGTGCACATAGATGTGTCTATGGAGAAACCTGAGCAAGACAAGGGCTTCTATTGAGCATCAGATCAGTCGCTTCCTCTTCCTACAGTTTCCTGTCGAGGGAAGACGGACTTCAGGAGGAGTTTGTAAAATAAAACTAATTATTTACGTTTTATCTTTCTTTCCTGCATCAATTTGCCCACTTAGAACCTGTTTATAAAGGGGTTTGACCTGCCCGTTTAATGCAATTTATTTTTATGTTACCTTGGGAGGAAGAATTTTGCATTTATCTCTCCATTTCTAGTCGTTTCATTACCAGGACATACAAATACATCAGCTTTCATGCAACATTAGCCCGGCACACTGGTTGCTGCCTCTCTACATGTTGATGGTTTAGTTAATTATACCCATTTAACCCCAATGACTTTGAAAATACACTTTCACATTAAGAAAAAGCCATATGATTCCAACATTTGTTGGCAATTTAATCCATCAGCTCATTTATTTCCCAGCGTTTCACAAATGTACCGGTGGAGGAAATACGCATTTACTACATTGTATGTTTAGAGACCAGTTTATGGCGATGGGGTGTTTTTCTTTTTAGAATAAAGACCAGTGATAATACAGGGACTTTGCTTTAATGTGGAACCTGGTTTCAAACTTTGGATACGGAAACTGGTTCAGGAAAAGACCCAAAGGCAAGAAGGACAGTCACTAATGAAGAATAGAATGAAATAAAGGTTGAAAGAGGGACCCAGATGAACCAGTAAAGGAACCAAGTGGGGATGTACCAAACTGGATGACTGAATTTAAAGGGGTTGTTCGCCTTTGAGTCAAATTTTAGTAGGATGTAGAGAGTGATATTCTGAGACAATTTGCAATTGGTTTTCATTTTTTATTAGTTGTGATTTTTGAGTAATTTAACTTTGTATTCAGCATTCTTCCAGTTTGCAATGTCAGCCATCTGGTTGCTAGAGTCCAACTTACCCTAGTAACCATGCATTGATTTTAAAAAAAGAGACTGGGATATGAATAGGAGAGGCGTGAATAAAATAACAAGTAGTAAAAAGTAGCAATAACAAGAAAGCTGCAGCCTAACAGAGCATTTGTTTTTAGATGGGGCAATAGTGTGTGATTATTTGGGTGCAAGTCGGTCTCACTTAGGGGCCAATTCACCAAGCTCAAGTGAAAGATTCGAAGTAAAAAAAACTTTGAATTACGAAGTGTTTTTTGGGCTACTTCGACCATCGAATGGGCTACTTCGACCTTCGACTACGACTTCGAATCAAAGGATTCGAACTAAAAATTGTGCGACTATTCGACCATTCGATAGTCGAAGTACTGTCTCTTTAAGAAAAAACTTCGACCCCCTAGTTCGCCACCTAAAAGCTACCTAGAAGGTCCCCATAGGCTTGGCTAAGTTTTTTTGGTCGAAGGATAATCCTTCGATCGTTGGATTAAAATCCTTCGAATCGTTCGATTCGAAGGATTTAATCGTTCGATCGAAGTATTATTCCTTTGATCGTTCGATCTAACTTTTTGCGCAAAATCCTTATATATCCTTAAAATCCTTGATATTCGCAGTCGAAGGATTTTCATTCCCCAGTCGAATAACGAGGGTTAATTAACCCTCGATATTCGACCCTTGATGAATTTGCCCCTTAGTGATGCAGCACCTGCAAACAGGGCTCATAAACAAAAAACAAAAGTTACTATGTTTTACATATCACACAGTTTTAATCCAGACCAGTTATCCGGGTGTTTTGTCATTCTGGGGTTAAATGTTCATGTCTGCAGACTGTTACTTGAATATTTCCAAAAAAAAAGCCCATCTTCCAGCAGCAGCAGCTTAATCAGGGTAAGAGTTAACGTCTACTTACAGTAAATAATATTTAATCACTTTATTTCATCTAATTTTTCTAATGGCCCCGTCTGTCCATAAAAAGACCTGAATGCAAAATGAGTTTTTCCGGAGATTACATAAGAATATTGTATCATTATGATTATTTACTTACTTGGAATCGTTTTATGAGGGAGATTAAAGGATCAAACGGTGCTGAGGAAAGTTTGGTTAAAGCTTTTGTATTTACTCTCGTGTGTCTCGTGTTCAGCTCCTGCCGAGCTCCTTCTCTGCAAATAATGGCAGCACCGTAATCATGTTAACGTTATAATCAACTTTATATTGTGCTCTTTAGATTGGAGACAAGACAGATGCATACAGTATATGGTGTGATTAGGATTACAAGAATACCATAACTGTCAAGTTTTTTTGTCATTAAATTTACTTATTAGAGTATATTTACTTTTTTAGAAGATACAGTTGGTTTTCTCACTGGGACAGAATGCTAGAATCTCAGCTGCCATAAAGCAGGGCAGGACTGCTGCTTACAATGGGGATCAGATAGGATCTGTGCAGCCACTGGGACAGAATGTTCTGTTATACAGATAGCTAGAATCTCAGCTGCCATAAAGCAGGACAGGACTGCTGCTTACAATGGGGATCAGATAGGATCTGTGCAGCCACTGGGACAGAATGTTCTGTTATACAGATAGCTAGAATCTCAGCTGCCATAAAGCAGGACAGGACTGCTGCTTACAATGGGCATCAGATAGGATCTGTGCAGCCACTGGGACAGAATGCTCTGTTATACAGATAGCTAGAATCTCAGCTGCCATAAAGCAGGGCAGGACTGCTGCTTACAATGGGGATCAGATAGGATCCTCATTCATTTACTTGAAAATGAAAAGAAAATTGCTAAAGAAAAGAGTATGTGTGCATGCCAGAGATAAATTAGAACGTTCTGAGGATATGACTATACAAATATATGACTATCAATGCTTTTGGCTAATGCTCCTTTTGTGCCCGATGCTTTAGGAGAAATCAAAATGTAACAAGACATGAAATCATCATTTACCTCTTCTGTCTGTATTTACTGCCTGGTACAATGCATTTCCAGGGCATGGCTTAATAATCCCATTGTGTAATTTATTATTTACTCTATTGATCATTAAATAGGAGAATCTAAATAAGACGCGGATCCCCGAGGGCCCTAATCCTTGTGCCCTGGTCTAGCTGCTGCGGAGTCCCCATGGAGAGTGATAGCAGACTGTCTAACAGACACCAGCAAGGAAGGAAGCTTCTCTGTTGCACATTTCTATAACAGGCCCCTCCGAGAAGCAAAGAAAAATGAAAGATGAAAACTAGTGATGAGTGAATTTTGTTGGCATGGATTCACAGTGAAATTCTGCATATTGCCATTGGTGGATTTTTTTAAAGAAAATTTAGCACAAAAAAATGAGCTGAGAAAAAACGACAACTCGCAATTCACTTTAATGTATTTGGAGTGAAAAATAAAGTCAGAATTTATTTTGCTACAAAAAAGTCACCTTACAAAAAAAGACGCCCATATGGGGTCATGTAATAAAAGGCACTCAGTTTGCCCAGGAGCAGTAACCCTAAGCACCCAATAAGATATTTGCTATTAAAAAAGTGATCAGTAAAGGCTCCCTGCTGATTGGTTGCTATTAGTTACTGCTCCTGGGCAAACTTAAGGGGCTATTTATTAAACTCTGAATGCAAAAATCATGAAAAATTTGTGATTTTTTTTTTTATAAAATCGGACTTTTAAAAAATCACAAATTTTTCGGAATTTATTAAACCCCGAGGATGGAAAAATCTGAATCTGAAAATCCGGCATCTCAGACCTGTCGAGGTTGCATATAAGTCAATGGGAGAAGTCTCAATGATTTTTTGATGTGCGCTGGGTTCCGTGCGATACCCCAAAGTTTTCAAGTTTTCAAGTGAAAATCGGATAAAAAAATCAGAAAAAATCTTGAAAATCAGATTTTTCCCCACAAAGCAAATTTTAAATTTTAAATAAGCGTAAAAAACCCAAGCTCATTTGATCGGAGTTTGTAGCAGAAAATATTGAGATAAATTCGGACTTTGATAAATAACCCTTTGTGTCTTATATTACATATCTATATATAGACTTTAATGCATTCCACAAATTTTTCACGGATTCATTAATTTTTCAGCAGTTTTGCTAATTTTTCAGAGAAGTGATTCACTCATCACTAATGATATCAGAAGTCATGCAGTAGCCAAATAACACATGATCTATATAAGGGGTGGAGATACAGTAGTAAAGCTTATAGATGGAATCATATGTGTTGTGCCCCTACATGCTTAAGAGGTGCCCAGTTTATACCCACAAGGCATCTGAAAAAAGGAATAACAATTTAAAAAACTAAAACAAGTCCCTTTCCAGCAAGCGGCCAACTAATAGAGCCTCCAAGACCTCTACAGCCGTCAGTTATTAAACTATGGAGGCAACAACAAGAGGAACCCAAGGTTTACAGTAAAGCTGATCAGCTCATTTAAAAAGTGGACCTTTGCCCGATTTTGCTCCCAATGAGCCAACGTTCAGATCATATGGAGATGTAAATCAGGGAGGACTGCATCAACCCACTAATGAAGTCTTATAGCCTGAGCCTGATAAATATCTGTACAATATTGACCAAACTTGTCAGGCGCCATACACAGGCCAATAAACTGCCAAATAGGTTCAAAGTCAGCAGCTTTATTGACTCCTGGATGACATCTTAACATTTCTTGGTTTTGTTTGAGGGTCCCAAACACCCCCTATATAAATCGTTCCCAATCTGTGGAGCTGTTCCCTACTCCCAAACTCCGGCCCAGAAATGTCTTTATCCATTTCTTACTTTGTTATTGGCCAAGGGGAGTGTGAACAAAAGTAGGTCCTCCAAGAGCTTGAACTTGAAAAGTCTGGAAACATCTGCTTTATATGAACATGTTATATCCCCAAATACTCCATAAACCTCCACTTCTGCCATTTCTCACCCACATTTCCTCATAGAGGTATGGGACCTGTTATAAAGACTTGGGGTTTCTGCTCTAATAAAATGTTTTAAAGGCAAAGCCTGAGGATGGTGTGCTTCATATCCCGTTATTCAAGATAAGGAATTTGGCTGATTTGGAGGCAGTTTGGGAGTGGATGCACCCAGGAAGAAGTAAGTGGTGTGCTGAAGAAAAACTTTATTGGACTGTAAGGGATCTTTCCATCACATATCTTCAAACTGGGATAGGGACATCTCCATTGACTTGTACAGAACCTCAACAGGTTTGAGATGACGGATTTTCGGATTCTGGCTTTTTGTGGCATCGGGGTCTAATAAAAAGAAAACTCGAAAACTTTGAGTTTTTTTTCCACAAAAAATTAAAGTTTTTGCCCAAAAAGCCCAACCAGAAAAATTTGAGTTTTAGTAAATAACCCCCTAAGTAACCCCTATAGGCTGATTTTGCTTCCAATATGTATTAATTATACAGAATCTTAGTTGGGATCAAGTACAACCTATTGTTTTATTATTACAGAGAAAAGGGAAAAATCTGGATTATTTGGATAAAATTGACTCTATGCAAGATGACCTTTCTGCAATTTGTACCTTTTTGGATAACGGGTTTCCGGATAATGGATCCCATACTTGTATTGAAATTATACTGGATTTGGGTAAATACCAAAATCTCCCACAAAAGATTTAGCCAAAATCCCAGATCAATCAAATCCAACCCATAATATGCTACACTTGAGAAAAAAACAAACAAGTAACATTCTCATTTTTTGGCAGGTGTTGCCTTTTTCTACCTTGTATATACAATTGGGTGGTATGTATATGTGTTGAATGTAATGTACACTGATGTTCTTCTGATATAACATTGTAATTGCCACATTAACTTTATATAAAGATAAAAAAAAATTGTGATACCACCCGTGTCTGAAAAAAAGGTTTTTTTTGAGTGTGCATGCCTAACATATTGTATAGTAAAAATTAAATAACTGCACCAAAAGTATATCAAAATTACAGAAAAAAAACCCAGGTCCCAAGCATTCCCGATAATAGATGCTATACCTGTATTGTGTGATTGGAAATGTAAAAAGTCAAAATTATTAAAGAGGGGTACCCTAAATATTGCTAATCAAAGGCTAATGGCACTTAAAAAAATTTCTTAAACCAATACTAAATAGCCCAGTCTGGGAGTAATACGTTGAGCTTTCGTCTATAATCATTTGCTGGGACACACTTGTACCAAATTATTTCTTTTTTTTCTTTAAAACGTTCCCAAATATTGAAGAGGAGACTGAAAGTCATGAGAGAGACAGCCCCTGTGCTGTATAATTGCCCCCATGTGCCATACATCACTATAATACATGATTAGGCCTGTGCTTGCGTCAGAATCAGAGCAATATTTAATGCGAGGCTGGAGGAGATCTATTCTCTAGAACAAAACCCAATCTGCCTATAAAATAAAAGGAAGTGCACGGCAACCACAAAATCAATTAGGCGAGACTGGCCTGCTCACATAATTACAGTCTTAACAGATATGAGGATATACTAACAAAATGTAACTCAATATTTTTGACAATTTCGTCTGTGTTTTAGGCGCGATTGATTTGATCCATGAATATTTAATGCAGAGTAACCATGTTTTTGCTCATTAAGAAGCTCATATATCCCGATTTTCAACAGGGCGCATTCGTCATTTCAGAGGGCTCGTGTGATTTTTCGGGAGGCAGTTACTAGAACATTCTCTCTTATAAATAACAAGCTAAAACTAGTTGGGTTTGCCAGTGTATAAGTGTCCTGGGATTGATAACATGTACATGAACTGTTAGTATGATGTAGAGAGGGATATTCGGAGACAATTTCTAATTGTAGTGTGACTTAGGTAGGGTATCGGTTTAGGAATTATGTTTTGTACTGCAAGAAAATGTAGAAATTCTCCATGAGGACAATTGTACTGAGATGTTCATTTAATAAGAATTTATGAGTAATTAGGATTTATTCAGTCCTAAACCACCCTGGCCTGGCGAGGGCAGACTAGAGCCAGATCTCCAATGCCCTATTTATTTGGTTGATAAATACTTGTAAATATAATTAAAGGGTTTGCACTAGGGATGCACCAAATGCGATATTTTGGATTCGGCCGAACCCACGAATCCTTCGCGAAAGGTTCGGCCGAATACCGAATGGAATCTGAATCCTAATTTGCATATGCAAATTAGGGGTTGTAAGGGGAAAATAATTTTTACTTCCTTGTTTTGTAACAAAAAGTCAAGCGATTTCCCTCCCTGCCCCTAATTTACATATGCAAATTAGGATTCAGATTCGGTTCGGCCGGGCAGAAGGATTCGGCTGAATCCGAATCCTGTTGAAAAAGGCCGAATCCTGGCCGAATCCCGAACCAAATCCCGAACCAAATCCTGGATTCGGTGCATCCCTAGTTTGCACTTGCTTCTCGTAGGTTACTTAGGCCTGGATTTGTGGAAAGGCCAGAAAAGACTGGACCTAGGGCATCTATCTTAATTTGACTTTGCAGTGGTTTGTGCTGGGTTTAGCCCGAAAATCTGACTTTTTCCGGGTTTTAGTGCAAAAACTCAAAAAAATTCCAGCAGTTCGGAAAAAAAATCAAAAAAATTTGAGCAATTTGGGGTTTTGCTCGATTTTATCGAATTTTCCTGTGATCTGATTAAATCGAGTTCTCTTTATTAATAAATAAGCTAAAATCGGGCATGGGAGTTTGGTTGTGTTTTTGTTAATAAAATGAGTTAAATTCGGATTTTTGTAAATTATCCTCTTAAACTTTAAATAATCCCAATAGGCTGGTTTTGCTTCCAATAAGGATTAATTATATCTTAGTTGGGATCAAGTACAAGGTACTGTTTTATTATTACAGAGAAAAAGGAAATCATTTTTTAAAATTTGGATAAAATGAAGTCTATGGGAGACAACCTTCCTGTAATTCGAAGCTTTCTAGATAATGGGTTTCTGGATAATGGATCCCACACCTGTATGTGTTGAAATCGCTCACTATTTAGGGCCTCATAGGGAGCAGGGTCTGCTTTCTCTGTGGTTACAGCCCTGGACATGTCGTGGCTTAAGCAATGACTTGTAGTTGTTAAATCGATGCAGGAATTCTGGCAAAAAAGAAGTGGAAAAGAAGAATGGTGATTTACACCTGGGGCAGATTTACATATGGTCGAATATCGAGGGTTAATTAACCCTCGGTATTTGACTGCTGAATGTAAATCCTTTCGACTTCGAATACGAACGAAAAATCGTTATATCAAACGATTAAATACTTCGAATTGTTTGATTCGAAGGATTTTAATCCATCGATCGAACGATTTTTCTTCGACCAAAAATTTTTTAGAAAGCCTATGGGGACCTTCCCCATTGTCTAACATTGCACCTCGGTAGGTTTAAGGTGGCGAAGTAGGGGGTCAAAGTTTTTTTTAAAGAGGCAGTACTTCGACTATCGAACGGTCGAATATTCGAACGATTTTTAGTTCGAAACGTTTGATTCCAAGTCGAAGTTGTAGTCGAAGGTTGAAGTAGCCAATTCGATGGTCGAAGTAGCCAAAAAAATACTTCGAAATTTGAAGTATTTTTTATTCTAATCCTTCACTCGAGCTAAGCAAATGTGTTAAAACCACGAAAGCCATGTAATTTATTAAAAGAAAATAGAAAAAAAAAGTACAAAAGAAAAGAAACAACGCTGAACAATGCTTTAAGAAAATAAGAAAACCCCTATAAATGTGAGTTTTTCCGACAATTACTACTGGCAGCTTTTACTTGCAGAAGTTTTGTATTAGAGTTTTTTATGCTTTTTCCATATTATACATCTACGTTTTTTTTAGAGTTTTGAAGAAATAAAAACACAAACAAATATTTTTAGAGAAATTGATTTATGAAAAAAAATAGAAATGCGTTAGCAAATAGGTCCCCCAATAAATAAATATGTTAAATATCTACTAATTATGGTACCAAACACTATATATTAACTCTACAAATATCGCTTAAATTGGGACTAAGATTCAGTGTAAATACCCTGGGTCCTGCTTTTAAGTTCACAATGCCTTAAACAGTATTAAGGATAAATCGTCCAAGGGGAACTCACCAGATCCAACGGGTGGTTTGGGTGCATTGCCCCAAGCCCTTAGCTGTAGGTGAGTCACGATCAATTTTCAAAAATAGACAAGCACTCCGTTTCGTAGGTAACCCCTATGACTATGAAACGCGTCAGGGATTTGATGTTTTTAACAAAGTTGGAATAAAAGTTACCTTTAAACCTATACGGATGGAAATTGAGTGCTCGTCTATTTTTAAAAATAAATAGGTCCCCTAGACTTTAAACTTTTTATTTCGATATTTGTAAACGAGGCCCCATTATTTGTCAGATTCAACCACTTACTGTATGTGTTGGGCCAAAACCAGGCCAATCCAAGTGTTCACCCCGTGGCCAAGGATAATAGCCACATACATTGGCCAATACAGATTTCGGCCTAGGGGCCTTTCTACCTAGTCCAGCTGCAATGTGACTTATCCCTGCTCACACATAGGCAGAAAAGCAGATGATTTTGGTCCAATGCAAATGTCAATCGACTGCCAATATAAGCAATACAACCCATGAATAATAATATTATAATTAAAGATGATTGTTCCTAGCAAAGAAGCCATACAAGCAACATATTGACTTGCTGGCTCCAGAATGAGTTGGCTTTTGTGTAGCTATAGGGAAAATCCTGTTCAACATTCAGAAGGACTTTGCTATGAGCAATAAATGAATTTGGCTTGACAGCGCTATATAAATAAATGATGATGATGATTTGGCTTTGTCAGTACATTTTTGCTCAGTTAAAGGAGAACTAAAGCTTAACTGAAGAAGTGGGCTTGTATATTATGTTTTGTGCTTCTGTACCAGCCCTGTTTCAGAACAGTACAAAAAATTGTACAATATTGTATATCTGAATCCCAGACTAGGATTATTGCCGGCAGTAATATTGTCGGAATTTATTGTAAGACGGGCGTCGGTGAACCCGGAATCCATGTGCATGAGAGTGTACCCATCACCGTCCATTGTTCTTGAGAATAAGAATGTTACACCTATATAATAGGGTTAATCTTCTACAGGGAAGGCAGTATGTAGAGGGCAACACACCCTTATTTTTTGCACTTTGCACATTGCCTTCCTTGTATAAAGAATTGGTGAAGGTTTCTGTAGCTACCGCCATGAATAATATGCTGCCTGTGTCTGACAGCAGTGTATTTATGAGGGGCACGTGGGTGGCACCTAAGTGTCTATCCTCCTATATCTCCCTTAGCACCTTATTCATTATAGTCCATCTTCTACTTTTGGCCAAGATAATGGTAGTCTTGAGGGTTCATATACACAGACTGGAGAAAGAAGAGCAAGAGAATGTCCCTTAGTGCTAATAAAGGCAGCATCAATTCTTTATACAAGGGAGGCAAAGTGCTATAAAGCAGGGCCGGAACTAGGTATAGATGAGTAGGCACGTGCCTAGGGCGCAAAGCTAGGGGGGCGACAGGCACGTACGTTCTCTGATGCCTACCCCCAGTCTGGTCCCCTCTCTCCCCGACTCTCTGTGCTTTCTCTGCCTTTTTGCGCTTCTGTGCATGCGGTTGAGCACAAATTAGTGCGCCAGTTCGCACATGCTGGCGCCGTGACCGGCCAGGTTGCCTAGGGTGCCTGGCCCAGCTCTGTTATAAAGGTGCACTGTGCCTATTCTCTGCACTTTGTCCACTGTCTTCCTAATAGTAAATTACCCCATTTGGTACAATTTCCACATCTGAGGCCTCCCTGGATACTAAATGATGCAAGGAGTTTAATATTTTAAAAGCCTCTGAGGACAAAAATTTCCTTTTTTAGCTAATATCCAGGGTCAGGCTGGGCCGGCTGGACACCAGGGAAGCAAACATGGCCCCTCAGGCCCTGCTGATCCAGCAAATCCTGGAAATTACCCGCCCTCTGGCCTGATCATGGGCGTAACAAAAAATAAGGTACGCAGAGGGTGGTTGAGAAAACCATGGAAGATAATCCTACAACTATCTAGAGAATGCCAGCATAGCTTTATAGTTGAGGGGCATACTACATTGTTCCAAGTAAAATGGTATCATAGTACATACTGCTTCTGCCAAGGTAAAGTATGGTGACCTATGCTTTTTATTGTATTCATACTGCCGAAGGCTGAGTTTTAATACTGACACATTGGCCAGTGCCTTGGTTACTGCTTACACTTTCTCTACTTGCTTCTTGGATCAAGGTCTTTAGTGATGTTGCCACCATCAATGTTGCATTATTGAGGTTACTTTATATAAAATATTCTCTACAATTACTAAGAAGGAGTCAGTGCCGGACACCTACCTTCCTTGATACCTTTTGATAAAGATTATGCCTAAGAGGTTGAAGGAGAAGATGCTATGGAATAGAAGTTAGAATCTCAGCCGTCTCTTCAGCTGCAACCATTCCAAAAGTCACCCTGACAGAGCAGTAATCTGGAAATATTATTTGATAGGTATGTATTGATCCCCCCAATAGAAAATTAAGGGAGTTATCTGTCTTGATTACCAGCAGATATCAACTCGGAAAGAGCAAATATGCAGCATAGACGACGCATAAAACATCTATTACTCCTTACAAAAGGTCAATCCAATACAATCTATGTTTGTATTCCCACCAAGTGATAGCCATTCCATCAGCGCTCTCTACTTTAACTGCCCTGTCAGCTCCGTAATAGCAATGTTCTCCTCTCCTCTTCTGGACGGATATCACATATTAAAAAAAAGGTGGTGACAATCCTCCGCTTTATTGTTGTAGATGGTCGCATTGTCAAAAACAATTAAGGGACTTGCCGGGGAACTCATTTTTTCAGCCCAAAGTGCAGGCAAAAGAGTAAACAGCTCCAACAAGCGGAGCCTATCAATAGGAATAAACAAGAACAGCAGGTAGGGAATAAACTTGTAACAATAAGATATACACTCGCCATTATGGAGACAGAATTATACAGAATCGACATCTACATGAAAAGCCTCCTGCACATTTGCCTGGTCTCAAAGAATAAATTGGGAAACATAAGGAGTTGGGGGCTGTTACAATGAGATGTTTGATCTCGGTTAGACACCAAATGAACCCTACATTCTGCAGACAGCAGGGACCAGCAGTACCTACTAGATGTATCAGCAGTGCAATAATATTTACAAGTAAATCTTTTGATGGTGTAGAACAAGTTAACTTGAGTTAAAGGTAGTTGTTCACCTTTAAATGAACTTTTAATGGGTGAGAATAGGAGATTGTCTATTTGCTCCACCATTTGTTGGGTTCGCTCAAGTCATATCTCAATGGCACAGCTCGGAGGAACCTTCAGCTATAGAAGCCCAGCCAGGGCCAAAGAAGGGTCCAGTAATGATCCAGTAATGGTACGATGTTGAGTCACAGGCTATTGAGTTCATACACACATTCTAAATGCCTCTCACAATCACTTTCAGCAATAGAAGCAATCGGGCAACAACATTTGCACTTTGACTGATCAACATGAATCCAGTTGAATATTGACACTGTAGCTCCCTGCGATTGTGCAGGGCTCCCTTATACAGAGAACCAGCAACTAAATTCAGTTGAAAACAACTAAAAATGGCCAGGAATTTGGCCTACCGGTGGGGACTAGAAAGCAGTGACCCCCCCCCCCCAACCTGTGGCTCATGAGCAATATGTTGCTCTCTGACCCCTTGGATGTTGCTCCCAGTAACCTCAAAGCAGGTGCTTATTTTTGAATTCCAGGCAAGTTTTGGTTGCATAAAAACCAGGTGTCAGTCCACATAGTGGCTGTAGGGGTGGATGAGGGAAGGTAGGACACTGGGGGCTGGGGGCCCTTGATGTGGCATCCCCGGTAGGCTCACACCCCACCAGTCCTACTCTGGCAGCAGCTCCTGCCTTGTATAGAGAAAGAGAAGTCCACTGGAGCTAAATGTGCAAGCAGTTGCTAAACCTCCTTAATTGAAGGACAAATTTGTTTTAAACCAAACACATACAGTAGGAATGATGACTTATTTATTATCTCTTATGTATACAGCCCTGCCATTTACACAGCCATTTACAGATATTATACACCATTCACATCAGTCCCTGCCCCAGTGGATCTTACAATTTAAGGCCCCCGTCACAGAAGGAACATACAAACTCCTTGCCCAGAATCAAATCCAGGTCCTCAGCCCAGGAAAGCAACAATGCTAAACTTAGGGAATCACAGTCCTATAAGGAGCGAGCCCTGTGTCCTACAACTGACAAATCTAAGCCTTATTATTGTAGGACTTTAGTTGTCCTTTAAAGGAGAAGGAAAGGTTAAAATTAAGTAAGCTTTATCAGAAAGGTCTATATAAATACACCAGTAAACCCTCAAAGTAATGCTGCTCTGAGTCCTCTGTCAAAACAAACAGCACATTTCTTTCCTTCTATTGTGTACTCATGGGCTTCTGTATCAGACTTCCTGTTTTCAGCTTAAACCTCCAGGGCTAGGTCTTGAGCATGCTCAGTTTGCTCCTGCCTCCCTCCTCCCCTCCCTGCTGTAATCTGAGCTCAGAGCTGTAAGTGAGCAGGGATAGATTCAGGCAGGAAGTGATGTCACATCAAGCTAATATGGCAGCTTCCATCCTAAACAAACAGAGACAGTGTCTAGAGCTGTTTACTCAGGTATGGTAAAACATTTTGCAGAATAAATACAGTGTTCTAGCTTGCACTATTATGGCTAATCTGTTGGCAATAAACTATCTTGAAAATTTCCTTCTCCTTTTAAATCAGTTTTTGAGCTGAGAACCTTGTGTGACCAGGGGGAACGTGCAACACAACAATATCAGTTCTGTGCCTTTACTCCGTCTCTTTGTGCCACTGACTCTTTATACATTTAAATTGTTCTCCGTTTCTCCTAATCAGAGGGAAGGTGTCCCCCAGGGTGAGAGGGAGGGGTTGTCGGAAATAGGTGGTGTAAATTTGCTGAACTAATCGGTCAATCTGTCCCTTTCCTCTGCCCACAGAGCTACTAACTAATACCTCCATGTCACCTTTTAGTGACTATTTATTCCTTCTGTAGGAAGACAGCCAACCCCGACTGTCAAAACTTGTCATCCTCATTACCTCCGGGGCAGACTTCATCTCAGTTATTCTCATTTCAAAGATTCCCGAATTTACAGCCGCTGGAAATTGAGTACAAAATCCATTATCATTTGTATATTTTAATTATGCAAATGAGGCAGCTCAGCTGCACTGCCTGGGTCCTGCAGGGATGCCTAACTTCATTCCGGGTGATTACAATTTATCCAGTCGAGTCACTTTAATTGTAACAAGCTAATTGCATTGTTTCATTTGCCTGTAACAAAACAAAGAGGAGACAAGACACATAATGGCACAGACAGGGAATTACGAGTCTGATCTGACTCCGAGCTGACACTTTCCATTTCAAGGCATTTAACCCTACAATAATGCCAGGAATCAAGCGAACCTTAAGGGGATTGGGCATTTCTACAACACCCTTTAAAACTGAAACATTTTTACATCTTCACAATTGATCGGCCAATTCACAGTCACTTTGGATACATAGCTTTAAAGAAACCAGCGCGGTCTGCAACATGAATTAGTAGCTGTTTCTTTTTGTACAGGGCTGAGCTTTAGTACAGGTATGGGGTCTGTTATCCAGAATGCTCAGGACCGGATAGCGATCTTTAAGTCTACATAAAATTAATTTAAACAATAAATAAACCCAATAGACTGGTCTTGCCTCCCATAAGCATCAATTATATCTTAGTTGGGATCAAGTACTAGTTAATGTTTTATTATTACACAGAAAAAGAAAATCAGTTTAATAAATCTGAATTATTTGATTATAATGGAGTCTATGGGAGATGCCTTCTGTAATTTGGAGATTTCTGGGTAATGGGTTTCTGGATAACGGATCCCATACCTGTACAAACAACACCAGCCTCATTCCTACACAGCTACACAATATATTCGACTTACATGTAGGGAAGGACAAATAATGAAGATTACGGATCCCATACCTGTACAAACAACACCAGCCTCATTTCTACTAGGGATGTCGCGGACTGTTCGCCGGCGAACTTGTTCGCGCGAACATCGGCTGTTCGCGTCCGCCGCAAGTTCGCGAACGTCGCGCGACGTTCGCCAATAGGCGTTCGCGTCAAAATCGTTCGACCATTCGACCATTCGATCGCTAAAATCGAAGGATTTTCGTTCGAATCGAACGATCGAAGCCATTGGATTGAATGAAATCATTCGATCGAATGGCTTCGATCGTTCGATCGAACGATTAAAATCCTTCGATCGTTCGAATCGAACGATTTTCGGATGTTCGAAGTTCGCGAACTGTTCGCGAACTGTCCGCATTTTTTGCCGGTGTTCGCGAACACATTATCGGCGGTTTGCTACATCCCTAATTTCTACACAGCTACACAATATACTCGGCTATCATGCAGGGATGGACAAATAATGAAGATTTAGGGAAGCTGGGAGGCAGATTTATTCATTTTTGATATTCGAATTTGATTAAACTCAGTTGAGTTTTTTTTAATACAGGTATGGGACCTGTTATCCACAATGATCGGGACCTGGGGTTTTCCGGATAATGGGTTTTTCTGTAATTTGGATCTTCATACCTTAAGTCTACAAAAAAATCATTTAAACATTAAGGAGCAGATTTATTTAGGATTGAGTTGAGGTTTCCACAAATATTTGGGTTTTCAAAGTTATTTTTTTGGTCAAAACACACTTTCAGGTTAAACAAAACTAAAAAATTTTTGAAAAAAAACTCAACTTTTTATAGATTTATTATACCCCGACCCTGGAAATAGCTGGAATCCAAAAATACACCATCTCAAAGGTCATGTTGGAGTCAATGGCAGAGGTCCCTTGAACCATTAGAAGATGTTAATAGTCTTCATGGTGTGTGTTGAGTTTTTTCAGAGAGTTTTGGCCAAAAAACTCAATCAATTCGAGCAATTTAAGTTTTTTTCCTGAAAACCTGCTTAATTTGAGTTTTTGGGTTGTTAATCCCGAACTTGCTGAATTGAGTTTTTTCTTAAATTAAAAACCATTCGAGTTGTGAGTTGATTGAAGTTCATTCGAGTTCATTCAAGGTATAAAAAACATTTGACCTTTGATAAATAACCCCCTAAAAAACCCAATCGGCTGTTTTTTCTTACTATACGATTAATTATGTCTTAGTTGAGTACAAATATTATTACGGGATAAAAGGAAAATCAAAATGTAACATTTTTTAATATTTACATAAAATGGAGTTTATGAGAGACGACCTTTCCGTATTGAGCTTTCTGGATAATGGGTTTCCGGATAATGGATCCCATACCTGTATCAATTTAAAAAAAAAATAGTAAAGTAAAAATTGCTTGACTATTGCAAATATACCTTCCATTGACATCTTCAGACGCTTGCTGGCTTTTTGATTTGTGGATTTTTTTTTTTCATTCAAATATTTTTAATTTGTTTCAACTGATAAATCTGGAAAATTCTCATTTTCGTTTTTTATAAAAAAAAAAAAATACAGGTCGCTTTTTTTGTAGCCCTATTCTTGAATCTGAAAAAAAAAGCAATCTCCAATTTTAAAAAAAAAAACCCTATATGTAATTGTAACAAAAAAGAAACCTTTATAGGGTCTCCAATGGAAAGTCTTGATGGACAGCCTCTCCCAAACAAAAATGGCACCCTCCTCCCTTGGGTGCAGCTACAGATTAATCACTTAGGGCTTTGGTTTTTTTATGGGAACAGTCCATGCTACAATTAGGCAACCACAAGATGTTTGCACAGGTATGGGATCCGTTATCTGGAAGGCCTTTATCCAGAAAGCTCCAAATCAAGGTAAGGCCATCTGCCATAGACTCCAATTCTATCCAAATAATTGAAAATTTAAAACGTATTTCCTTTTTTCTGTGTAATAATAAAACATTAGCGTGTACTTGATCCCAACTAAGATATAATTAATCCTTATTGGAAGCAAAACCAGCCTATTGGGTTTATTTCATGTTTAAATTATGTTTTAGTAGATTTACGGTAGGGTGATCCAAATTACGGAAAGATCCCTTATACAGAAAACTCCAGTTCCCCAGCATTATGCATAGTAAGAGGCATATCCTAAGGGAGATGTGTCTTCTTTTAACCTTAAAGGGAGCTACTGTATAACTTATTGGCATTGGCCTCGAGCACCCAGTCTCCAAAGGAAAATTCTTGGCCGGAAAATTCTCTGTTAAAATGTCAAATCATTTATTATTACAATGTGCAATAACTGCTATTGGAATCAATATGTCAAACATGCTGCCCTCCATCTCCATCCAACAACAGCCTCCCTGGGCAGGGTTTTAAACCTGATTGTTTTTTTTTTTACAAGATTATATTTATTCCCATAGAAAAATGAAAACTTGAGTTTTTACAGCAATTTGCCGTTTTTACGGTTCAAAATCAAAGTCACGGCTATTTTCGCATAAAAAAACAAATCTTACATTGAAAAAGAATTCAGCTAAAAGCTGGAAAGTTTCTGTAGAAGTCAACAGGTATCTTTAAAATTCAAAAATCAGTTTTTAGTGTGACTAAATTCTTTTTTACACAATTTAAGCAATTGAGCTTTTTGCGTAAATAAGCACACAGTCAAGATTTTTTTTTTAAACCTAAGATTAAAAAAACACTCAAATTCAAATTTTGATAAATCTGTGTTCAAGTTACTAAGTTAAATCTGTTCCCATGATTGATGCAAAGTGAAATGGGATTTTGTTTTTTGCATGTGCAAAGCTCTTTGTGGTCATCATGGTACAGGTATTGGACCTGGTATTCAAAATGCTCCAGTCTTGGGGTTTTCCGGATTAGGGGATTTTTCCATAATTTTGGATCTCTATAACTTAAGTCTGCTAAATAAGAATTTATTATTGCTTCCAATAAGGATTAATTATATCTTAGTTGGGATCAAGTACAAGGGATGGTTTTATTGCTACAAAGAGAAAATAAATAATTTTTTAAAATTTGGATTTAAATGGAGTATATGGGAGACGGCCTCCCTGTAATTCTGAGCTTTCTGGATAATGGGCTTCTGGTTAACAGATCCTTAACCTGGTCCTTGGACTTGATCCATTTTATTCATGCATACTTCTTAGGGCCGCCATCAGGGGGGCACAGGGGGTACATTAGGCCTAGCCTAAAGGGGGGCACAGTTGTGCTGTACATTTCAAATTCACTAGACCCCCCTTAACAGTGGCAAAGTCCTGAAGAGCTGAAGTCCAGAAGAGCCGAAGTCCATAAGAGCCGAAGTCCAAAAGAGCCAAAGTCTAGAAGAGCCGAAGTCCAGAAGAGCTGAAGTCCTGAAGAGCCGAAGTCCAGAAGAGCTGAAGTCCAGAAGAGCCAAAGTCCAGAAGAGCCAAAGTCCTGAAGAGCCGAAGTCCGGAAGATCTGAAGTCCAGAAAAGCTGAAGTTCCAAAGTCCTGAAGAGCCAAAGACCTGATGCGACCTGAGTCGAAGCTGCAAAAAGACCCAAAGCACCAAAGACGTGAAGCTGCTAATGGAGCCGAAGCTGTGAAAGGCCCAAAGTTGAAATCCAGAAGCCGCGAAAAGACCCAAAGCCACATAAGGAGCTAAAGGTAAGTTCCACTGAACACCAATGCATTTTTTATTTTTCTATTTTAGTAAACCTCTGGCCCCCAATGTAATATTTTAATACTCCATAGGATCCTGGCCACCAATGTTTTTTTTTAATATTCTATGGGGCCCCTGACCACCAATGTTTTTTTTTTTTTTAATTTTCTATGGGGCCCCTGACCACCAATGTTTTTTTCTTTAATTTTCTATGGGGTCCCTGACCACCAATTTTTTTTAAAAACTATTATGGGAGCCCTGGCATCAATTTTTTTTAATTTATTGGGGAGGTCCTAGCCACCAATGATTGTTTTTTTAACTTTTAACATTTTATTAACTGTTATTTTTCTATATTTTCCTCTTTTTCTATTTTTATTTTATTTTTTGTAACTGTGTTGTTTTGCACAGACCTGGTGTAATTATAGATTTTTTCACTGTAATAGAGAATTAATTTCTGTTTTCCCTACAAAATTTTATTGATCATTTTTGTTTATGGAAAAATCTTTTTTTTTAATTTTGTTTATTTTTACCTATTTGCTCCCCCACAGGTGAATGAATTGATGATTGTGTATCTATCTGTATGTATATAAGTATATTTATATATTACTACTGACGAGTGCAGAGCTGATTCTGTACAATTCTTATATATAGACAAATAAACATACATAAACCTTAGATTCACTAATGTCTTGTTTATATTATTTAGTAGAATATTAATTATGAGATAATAATAATGATGATAATCAAAAACAAATTAATTTTAGCTCTTTATGACCAAAACATTTTTTTCATTTTATTATTCAACTTTTTCTTGTCTATTTTTGGACAATGTTTAAAGGACAAAAACATTGAGTGAAAAGGCCCCTTGTTTTTTTTTTTTATTTATTTCTCACAGTTTTGGCAACGTTTGATGGTTAATTTACTGACATGAGTATTGAGTTGAACGAGTGTAGTTAAATAAAGCAGTCAAGGTATGGGACCTGTTATTCAGAAACCGGTTATCCAGAAAGCTCCCAATTACAGGAAGGCCATTTCCCATAGACCTTATTTTATCCAAATAATCCAAATTTTTATAAATGATTTTCTTTTTCTCTGTAATAATAAAACAGTAGCTTGTACTTGATCCCAACTAAGATATAATTAATCCTTATTGGAAGCAGAACCAGCCTATTGGGTTTATTTAATGTTTAAATGAGCTTTTAGTAGACCTAAGGTACAGGGATCCAAATTACAGAAAGATCCATTATCCAGAAAACCCCAGGTCCTGCAGAGTCTGGATAACAGGTGCCATACCTGTACTGCCACTGCTTTTTGCCAAATATAGTTTTAAGATTTAAAAATGGTTGAGTAAGTGGAACAAATACTATTTATGTTCACCTTTGGATCACTAGAGGAGATCACTAACTAATCCATTAGAGCAGCCAGTGTTGGACAGTAAGTTACAGTCTCATCATGTGGTTACTGCTGCCTTGGTGGTGACCCAGTTTATATCCATAAGCCTAAAGCTGGTTTATCCTGACCACGCTAATGTTTTGGGAACCCTCGGGAAGTGAAAGGAAACCTTCCGTGGTCACATTTGTGTGTTCACTCTGGTTGTAAATCCATGACACTCTCTCACATTAAGGCATCCCGTTCCCAAACAGAAGCCAAACCTCAGTGTGCTCTAAAATCAATTATTTCCATAAGACGCATGTTATTGACTGGAAGGCAACGGAGAACATAATGAGACTTAAGTACTTGGACAAACCTCGCTGAAGGGTCTTTTCCGTAGGTGCAAAGTGAAACAACGATGACCCTGGTTCATATTTTATCACTTGTTTTTATTATTCCATTGTGTTCCCTTTGTTATAGAGAATTATTTCAAACCAATGAGATTATTTTTACATAGGGAATTATTTCAACCCAATGAGATTATTTTTACATGGAGAATTATTTCTACCCAATGAGACTATTTTCACATGGAGAATTATTTCTACCCAATAAGATTGATTTTACTTGGTTTTAGAAGCTTAGAACTCATCATAGTTTTAGCATAGAATGTAATGTAAAGACAAAGAATCAGAGTCCTGAGATTGTCCCATGATGGGTTGGCTTTGCCTAGCAGCACAGGTCAGCTCTTGAGACGATAGGTGCAGTGATATGGGCAACACTGGTGTGTGGCAGGTCCCTGTTGGAATTCTATGAGTCAGTTGACTTTTGCTTTTGGTCAAGTTGTCAGGCTACACACACACAAGTACGTGAGATGCAATCTCTATGTTGGCGATGTTATGAATATTATCAAGTTCTACATCCTACATGTAAGTGGACAATGCATCAGTTAATAGTGCTGCTCCAGAAGACTTCTGCACCAAGGTTGCCACCCATCCGGTTTTGACGCGGTCAACCTGTTTTTCAGACGGGCTGCCCGAGTCAAGACAGTCTGCCGGGTTTTTCAAATAAGGAAAACTGGGCAGGATCCCCCTTGATTGACATGACAATCATCCAATTGCAGATCGCCACTTCATAGCCACGCCCAGTATCTCGCCCTGCTCCATGATGTCACCCACCTGCATTCCTTTAAGCATGTATTTTGCCGAATAAGGAATATTTTTAGGGAAAAATATCTATATAGAGAATAACATCAAAATTGAAGCTTTTACCTTCCTTTCTAAGCATATTGGGATGCATTGTCATCTATATACATGGGGTTTTTATTTAGTGTTTCCTTCCAAAGATGCACCCATCACTCAATTCTCTGAGTGAGTAAGAGCTCTGAGGAGAACACAAAGGGCTGACAAAAATGTTTGCATTAATATAGTGACATATAGTGATACACATACATAAACAGATTTATATCTCTTTACATATTTGGTACAGTTATGCCCTTAAGGGTCTTGGAAAACAGCTGTACAGAAGCAGCCACTGTAGTGAGTCTGTAAAGAGAACTGAACCCCGACTATAGAATCACCCAAAGTACAATTCACAAGAACAAGGTAAATGAGGCCTATAGATGTCAGCCAGAGTCCAGAGAAAACCATTTAGAAGACAGAGAGCTGTAAATAATTAAGGAGAGTCATTCTGTAATTTTGTGACCTCTGACGAGTCCTTTAGTCTCTTACTTAAAGGGTCCCTCGATCTTCCTCACTGTGTCTCTTGTGCATCTCAAATAAATACACTCACATGCATCTGTATGGGGGAAATCCTTGATGGCAGAGCTCTACTCCTATCTTTATTCCAGGTTTTTACTTTCTCAGATAAGGATGAAACAAAAAAAGGAGCAGCAAACCTGCAACTGCTGGAGGCCACAGTGCAGTCAACCCTAAATTAACTTCTAGTATGATGTAGAGAGTGATATTCTGAGACAATTTGTAATTTTGTTTTTTATTTTTTTATTATATGTGTTTTTTTTAATTATTTAGCTTTTTATTCAGCAGCTCTCCAGTTTGCAATTTCAGCAATCTGGTTATTAGTGTCCAAATTTTTCACAACCTTTCAGTTGGTCATTTTTTTTTTATCGTTTTTCTTATTTTGCTTATCAGGTAGTTGGGGGGGTCACTGACCACAGCAACCAATAATTATTTCTCTGTAAGATCCTAGTTTTAAAGGGGTTGTTCACCTTTAAATTAACTGTTAGTATGATGTAGAGAGTGATATTCTGAGACAATTTGCAATTGGTTTTTATTTTTTATTATTTGTGGTTTTTGAGTGATTTGACTTTTTATTCAGCAGCTCTCCAGTTTGCAATTTCAGCCATCTGGTTGCTAAGGTTCAAATTCCCCTAGCAACCTTGCACTGATTTGAATAAGAGATCAGAATATGAATAGGAGAGGCCTGAATAGAAAGATGAGTAATGACAAAAAGTAGAAATAACAATACATTTGTAGCCTTACAGAGCATTTTTGTTTAGATGGGGTCCCCCCATTTGAAAGCTGGGAAGAGCCAGAAGACAAAAAACAGATAATTCAAAAACTAAAAATGAAGACCAATTGAAAAGTTGCTAAGTATTAGCCCTTATATAACATATTGAAAGTTAACTTAATGTTGAGACACCCCTATAAAGAAGTATCAGGGGGCCTAAAATTATAAGCCAAAGTCCTGCTAGGAGTTACTGGGGCCATCTTTTGTTTTTACATCTCTGATTAGTTATTGTCTTTAATATGGATTCAGTAAGGGGCACCAGTAGACAAAAATGACATTATAAGAGGACAGTCTCCCCTCCCCCCAATTCGCCAGTGTTGCATTCAGAAAAGGTGGGTGGCACAAGGGGGTCTTCTTGAGCACCATTTAGCCTCCCGGAGCTGAAGGTTTGGGGCTTGAGCACCTGGACCCCCCATCTATTTGGGTAAGTTTACCACAACTTACATCATTTCAGACACTGAATGACTTTTTTGTAAATAGTTTTTACCATCTAGCCTGTGCCTCGTTGAGAGATGAAGGCTGGGGAGCACTGGTCCTCTGAGCCTCCACTTGTGCAAACACATTCCAGAGACACAATCTGTGTGGGCTTCATCTACAGAATCTGGTTTGTTCATGACACAAGGGGCCGACAGTTCCCACAGGGTTAGGCAAACAATGCTCCATGCCAGCTAGAAAGGAAAATGATCTGAGAGCGGAAGAGAAGGCTTTGCCAGATCATATCGAGAGAACTCGCCCTCTGGTGACAATTATTTTACTCTGTCCCACAGGATCCCTGAGTGCAAGTGATCAGATAATAATAATAATTGCACTCATTTGTCTGAAGGGCGACAAAAGAAACAACAGAACTCAAACAGAGCCAGACTTGCAGAGGGAGCCCTTGGATGAGTACAGGAATCAGGGTTGGACTGTGGGGCCCGAGCCCACTGGGGTTGCTGCTTCGAGGCCCCCACACACACCCCACCTTTGCCCCAGTGGCAAAGACACATTAAACACATCAGGAATAAAGGGCACCTTACCAGTAAGTCCTTTGGTCACCTGGGCACCAGTGTTGCATTTTGTTCCGGTGCCGCCATACACTGGACCTCAGCTCACTCCATTGGTGCATGTTTGGTATGGAAGTAATAAGCATTTGCCATTGACCAGCCAGGTAACCCCACTCGTCCAACATCAGATTTAATTGTGAGGTATCCAAATTATTTAACATATAGGCTTCCAAGGGCTGCCTCCCTAAAGCTGCTGTCATAGCCATGGGCCCTCAAGTGCCTGTATGGTGCTGGGCACTCTGGGTGTATGACATCAAAACATTCATCTCACACGAACAGGCATTGTGATATAACAGAAGAACTTTATTCAAGTGCAAGTAGAATACATGATAGCATCCACCCTGGATAGGTGGCCCCGGCTACAAGAATGGAGCCCCAATGAAAATATAGTAACATAGTGAGTTAGGTTGAAAAAAGACACAAGTCCTTAAAGGGATCCTGTCATGGGAAACATGTTTTTTTTACAAAACACATCAGTTATTAGTGCTGCTCCAGCAGAATTCTGCACTGAAATCCATTTCTCAAAAGAGCAAACAGATTTTTTTATATTCAATTTTGAAATCTGACATGGGGCTAGACATTTTGTCAATTTCCCAGCTGCCCCTGGTCATGTGACTTGTGCCTGCACTTTAGGAGAGAAATGCTTTCTGGCAGGCTGCTGTTTTTCCTTCTCAATGTAACTGAATGTGTCTCAGTGGGACATGGGTTTTTACTATTGAGTGTTGTTCTTAGATCTACCAGGCAGCTGTTATCTTGTGTTAGGGAGCTGTTATCTGGTTACCTTCCCATTGTTCTTTTGTTTGGCTGCTGGGGGGGGGAAGGGAGGGGGTGATATCACTCCAACTTGCAGTACAGCAGTAAAGAGTGATTGAAGTTTACCAGAGCACAAGTCACATGACTTGGGGCAGCTGGGAAATTGACAAAATGTCTATCCCCAGGTCAGATTTCAAAATTGAATATAAAAAAATCTGCTTGCTCTTTTGAGAAATGGATTTCAGTGCAGAATTCTGCTGGAGCAGCACTATTAACTGATTCATTTTGAAAAAAAATGTTTTTCCCATGACAGAAGAATCCCTTTAAATTCCATGCAGAAAAATACCAGTGGCACACTGAAATTTGAAAAAGTGTAAGGTTTATTCACCCAAAAAACATACTGAAAAAATGCAACGTTTCGGGCCACCCGGGCCTTTATCAAGCCTAGTGCAACAATCATGTTATCCACATTTAAAGTGTGAGGAAGGGGCGTGGATCAAGACTCCTCCCTTTCCCCTTTGTGGCATCACAAAGCATAGTGAATATATCAAGTCCATGAAAATGCAAAGTCCAATATTCCGTGTACAATTAAGATAATATAGTGAATAAAGTACCCCCTCTTGTAAAATATAAGGATATTATAAGTTACCGAGGAGTTTCATGACCATATAAAAGCACGAGGCCGAAGGCCGAGTGTTTTTATACAGGTCATGGAACTCCGAGGTAACTTCTAATATCCACATATTTTACAACTGGGGGTACTTTATTTATTATAATACACAAATTTTAGTGAGTCATGTGACAGAAATGACATCACTACTCACCGTTTATAACTGATGACATCACTACTCACCGTTTATAAGGATATAATTTACAGGATATTCATGGCTTTTGTGTATTATAAAGAAATTATTGATACTCAAAAATTGTTGTTTGGTACCGCAAAAGGTATAAGCTCAGGGGTGGAAGCACTCTACTATTGCTTTTGTCCATAAGTTCAACCTTTTATCTCTATTTTAACCTGCCTAACTGCTCATTGATCCAGAGGAAGGCAAAAACCAAAACAAATGACCTGTGCATCCTTTGCTGCCCCAAACCTTGCCCATAATTCACCCCACCCACTGACCCACATACATTCCCCATTATCAACCTATAAATGCACTTTTGTAACACATACCTACAGTATATCTAAATACAAGGCTCCCCTTGCACTAGACAATAAGTACTTGTACCACCAGTCCAACTGCTCAGAACTGACAGGAGTGTAAGTGTGCTCCCATCTCCCCTAGTGCGCTCATCCTCATCTTGTCTAATTTACTAACTGGCACAAAACATTTGCACCTCCAGCATTCGGCAAAATATTAAGCACCCAATAGCAGTAGATGAAATGTTTGAGTGAAGTAATGGTGCATTGTGGTAAAAAAACATGGGGAACTGCACTCAGTGCCGGATTTCAATGACCGGCGCCCCTAGGCCGCGCGGTCCTAGCGCCCACCTCACCTCCGCTTCCCAGCGCGCCGGCGAAAAAACGCCGGCACAGCTGCTGTAATTTAATGGGGACGCACACGTCCCCATAATGCGGCTGGGCGGCATGCCGCCCCAATTTTTTTGCCGCCCTAGGCCCGGGCCTATGCGGCCTTGCCGCAAATCCGGGCCTGACTGCACTTATTGTTTGCACTTTGCGCTGCTATAGCAAACACACCATTAAGTCTCAATGTCCTTGTAAAGAAAGTGACAGTGGGTTGCAATTATTAACGTGGCATTGAGAGCACGGTATCCCTGGAATCGAGTGTATCCCTGACAACACTGACCGTGGGCACAATTTGGGTCAGTGTGACGTTTAAACTCTTAAGTGGTTTCACTAACCCCCATTAATCTGTCTTTAAAGATGAAGCGTGGCGCTTAATACAAGGATGTAAGAATTGTTAATGCACGTTCCTCCGCCGAGATACATTAGCACATGACAAACAGATTAAATGCGCTCCTCCCAATTGTTTCCTTGATTAACCCACTTAAATGACTCCCTATCTCGGAGCCAGGCCGTATCTATCCATGCTTCTTATAATGGATTTGGGCATGGGAATATCTCACTCAAAGCAAAGCTTGCTTAATATGGAAATATGGAGTGTAAGCTCTTGTGGGAAGGACTTCCAGACACAAATTTGGCTTTTTGTTTACATTAGCAGCTTTATATAAAAAGGATCTGGCTCTGGACAGACAGCCGAGTTGTTTGAAAGAAGAAGGGGACAACCCAACTACAATTTTTTGAAGGCCCGCAGTTTCCATAAAGCCAAGGAAAGAGTTGCTAATGCCCATCAATGCCACCAACCACCTGTTCTTAACATGTCCTCTCCCAACCTGGACCCAACTCAAATCCCCACATGGTTCTCTGCCATAATGGTGCTCAACCTGCCCATCTGATATCTCCCGAGGGGGTGGACACCAAAGCCAAGATTTGTGGGAAAGCCTAAACTGGCCATAGATGTTGAGATTTTTAAAAGATCCGATCCACATCGTGAGACCACGATTTTCTCGGAATGATCGTATGAATTGACCATCAACTAAAAAGACCAATTTGCCAGGAAAACAAAGGGGAGCTGCCTGCTTGGCCCTGCAAACATAGATACATTGCACTGGGGCCGACAAAGATTTTTTGACCTGGCCGATCAATTTCCTGACAGATGTCGGCCGAAAAATCATAAGAATCATACGATCGTTCGAATCCCACTAACCGCGCGATAATTTCGAAGGATTGGTCGGACCTAAAATCGGTCGTTCGGCAAGAAGAACCGTCACGTTTATGGGGAGCTTAAGGCAACATGATTTTTTCAGCCAGCGGCATCTGCTCTCCACAAACACAGTGAGGACTGGGCACACATTTATGACAGTTGTTTATACTGTATCTCTTACAGAAATCAGTCAGTCAGTGCTTAAAGGAACAGTAACACCAAACAATTTAAGTATTTAAAAGTACTTTAACTATAATGTACTGTTTGTCTGCACTAGTACAACTGGTGTGTTTGCTTCAGAAAGACTTCTATCATTTATATAAACAAGCTGCTGTGTAGCCATGGGGGCAGCCATTCAAGCACAGGATACACAGTAGATAACAGATAAGTACTACTATAGTTTATATAAACAAGCTGCTGTGTAGCCATGGGGGCAGCCATTCAAGCACAGGATACACAGTAGATAACAGATAAGTACTACTATAGTTTATATAAACAAGCTGCTGTGTAGCCATGGGGGCAGCCATTCAAACACAGGATACACAGTAGATAACAGATAAGTACTACTATAGTTTATATAAACAAGCTGCTGTGTAGCCATGGGGGCAGCCATTCAAGCACAGGATACACAGTAGATAACAGATAAGTACTACTATAGTTTATATAAACAAACTGCTGTGTAGCCATGGGGGCAGCCATTCAAGCACAGGATACACAGTAGATAACAGATAAGTACTACTATAGTTTATATAAACAAGCTGCTGTGTAGCCATGGGGGCGGCCATTCAAACACAGGATACACAGTAGATAACAGATAAGTACTACTATAGTTTATATAAACAAGCTGCTGTGTAGCCATGGGGGCAGGCATTCAAGCACAGGATACACAGTAGATAACAGATAAGTACTACTATAGTTTATATAAACAAGCTGCTGTGTAGCCATGGGGGCAGCCATTCAAGGCTCAGGTTACATAGTGGCAGCCATTCAAGGCCAAATAAATCTTAGTTGGGATCAAGTACAATCTACTGTTTTATTATTACAAAGAAAAAGGAAATCATTTTTAAAAATTTGGATTATTTGTATAAAATGGAGTCTATGGGAGACAGCCTTTGGATAACGGGTTTCCAGACAACAGATCCCATACCTGTAAATTAATGCGGCATCTGGGTTGAAGAAAGACATGTCTGGGCTGGTGGGGTAAACTAGGACTAAGGCCCAATGAGATTATTCCCCGTATCCAGGGAAGTCTAGTCCAACACTGCGCTGAATGGCTGCAGAACAACCAATGGCACCTGTAGCATGAATTTCAATTAGTATTATACAAGAGCCATGAATATCCTTATAAACTGCGCTTAGTGATGTCATTGGTTATGATTGCAGCTTAGTGATGTCATTTCTGTATTATAATAAATAAAGGACCCCCTGTTGCAAAGTATGAGGATATTAGAAGTTACCTTGGAGTTCCGTGACCTCATGTTTTTATATGGTTGTGGAACTCCTCGGTAACTTATAATATCTTTATATTTTCTTCATTCACTATATAATTGTTTAATAATAATAATTAGCCATGCAGTGTGTGGGTTTTAGATCAATCCCATTATAAAGAGCTTCGGGAACCCTGCATTATACATACATTCTCCTGTGTTGTCGATATTATCCCTTTAATCACTGGGCATATTTATATATTTATTTAAGAAACAGGGTGTTTCGACATTAATCACGCTGAGCTTATTAATGCCCTGTCAATGGTTAAACTGCATTGCCATCTTGTCAGTTCCCCTCTCAGCTCTCTGTGTGCAAACCATGGTGATTAAGCGCCAGATTAAACATCTTCATTAATATTTAAAAGGCTGTTTTTTGAAAGTTTCCTGTCTTTTTACACTAATAGGCCCATTAAAACTTGTTTACAAGCCAGCAATGAGAGTAACTGTGTGCACTTAAAAAAACGGGAGTGATGTCCCCCAAGAGGAGCACTTTATCTGTGCGAGCATGGCGTCTGATCAATAGTCTCCTTAAAGTAAGACTGTCTGACTTAACCCCCCTGGAAAGGACCAGAGACGCAACCAGCTGGCGACCGGCCAACTTCATAATTAACAATGAACAAAATTCCAAGTCCCTGCCATGCGGGGGGCAATATTTGGGATCCCTCACAATATCGAGTCCTTTTACCTTGTACATTTAATAATGACGTTGTTTAACAAAGTATCGATCGAGGGGTTGGGGCGCAGCTTGTGTTTGGGCTGCTGCCAGAGACGTGTAAATATCTCCCAGTTTTTTACTCCCATCCCTGTTGCCTTTGGTTTGTTTTCAGGTTTTTAAACAGAGAGGCAGATTTGCAACAATTTTCAAATTTTTCAAATTTCAGGGGAAAAAAAAGCTAACGTTAAATTAGATTCACTTTTCTTATCTATTTCCAGCATATTGATATGACACTTGAGAGCAGATTAATTAAAGGTCATGTAAACCCCCTCAGAAAAATTTAATCAGTGAACAGCCTCTTTGAAATCTTTAGATAACTGCCACTCTGGTTGTTAAAAGATTAACAGTAAGGGCAGAGACACACGCTCAGGTTCGGGGAGATTTCGCTTCCCAGCGACAAATCTCCTCTTCTTCGGGACGACTAATCTCCCCGAACTGCCTCCCGACGGCTAGAATGTAAATCACCGGCGGGATGGCAATCGGTGCACTTCGTTTTCTGAAGTTGCAAGAAGATGCCACACGAGGAAACTTCGGGCAACTTTGGAAAACAAAATGCCATCCCACTGGTGATTTAAATTCTAGCCGGCGGGAGGCCGTTCGGGCAGATTAGTCGCCCCGAAGAAGAGGTGATTTATCGCCAGGAGACTAAATCTCCCCAAATCTGAGCATGTGTCTCTGCACTAAAGCTACAGCATCCACTTAATCACTTAGAATCCCTTCTCCTCCTCTAACCCACTCTGCCCCCCCTCATGATTTTACTTTGGCTGTTGGCTAATGAGCATGCTCAGTTCTTCTCAGATCAGATTACTAAACACACCCTTCAGTCTAACAGCCAATGAAGAGATAGCTTTGCTGGTTCCCATAGAAACACTAGCTGCCTGATTCTATTTATTTCTCCTAACCACCTCTCCTGAGCTCAGCTTAACCATTACAGTGCTCAACCCCAGCTTTTTGACTCCAACAATCCAAAAATGTCACGGGAAAAAAAGCCAGACTTTTTGGAGATTTATTATGTGATAAAACAATATCCGAATATGAAAATACTCCAGCTATATCCGGTTAAAATTATGTAAAAGTCCATGGCAGATGTCCCTTTTACAAATGGAAGATCTATCTGTGATTCATGGTTTTATATAGGAATGCACCAAATCCACTATTTTGAATTTGGCCTAACCCCCGAATCCTTCGTGAAAGATTCGGCCGAATACCAAACAGAATCCGAACCCTAATTTGCATATGCAAATTAGGGGTGGTAAGGGGAAAATTTTTTACTTCCTTGTTTTCTGACAAAAAGTCACGCGATTTCCCTCCCCGCCCCTAATTTGCATATGCAAATTCGGATTCGGTTCGGCCGGGCAGAAGGATTTGGCTGAATCCTGCTGAAAAAGGCTGAATTTTGGCCGAATCCCAAACCGAATCCTGGATTCGGTGCATCCCTAGTTTTATAGTTTTAGATGTTTTTTGTTTTTTACCCTGGCTTTTGTGCAACAAAACAAAAATATTGCATGTTTTGTGACTTCTCTGAGACATTTCCAATCCTTGCTTTTCAGTTTGTATTTTTTAATAAATTTGTTGGCATTTGTGGTTTTAGAGAAAGTGAGTTTAGTCGTGGTTTCAAAAAACCTCTTAAACCACTAAAATTTAACCTTAAATAAATAGGCCTCCACCACTGGAAAAACTCAATCTCATTAAATCAGGAGAAAAAATAAATCAAACTAAAATCACAAAATCTGTCGTTTGTTTCCAAACACTCAAAGTTTTAAAATAACTGTAAGTTTGGAAATACATCTCCACACTAAACGCAGGTGATCATCACCATTTAGTAAACAAATTTGAGTTTTTGAGATTTTTTTGGAGAGATACATTTAGAAATGTCGATAAAACACGATATGAAAAAATTATAATTTTAGTTTATCGTGTAAAAAACTATAATTTTAAAGTTAATAAATCAGTCCTTTAGAGTCCCTACAGGCAGGGCTTACGAACCAGAAAAGGTACTTGCTGGAGTTCAGTTTATCAATATCAGACCCCAAAAGTAGCCTAAGGCCCCTATTTATAAACTACTGAAATAGGAAAATCAGTGCAATTCGGTCATATTTTTCCATTTTCCAAATTCTGCTATTTAGAAAAACTAAGAGCCCTTTTGAATGTCATAGAAATGGAAACATTGTTTAAAATTAGTCAACATACCTCATATTCTTAAAGGGATACTGTCATGGGAAAAAAACATTTTTTCAAAATGAATCAGTTAATAGTGCTGCTCCAGCAGAATTCTGCACTGAAATCCATTTCTCAAAAGAGCAAACAGATTCAATTTTGAAATCTGACATGGGGCTAGACATATTGTCAATTTCCCAGCTGCCCCAAGTCATGTGACTCATGTGTGCTCTGATAAACTTCAATTGCTCTTTGCTGCTGTATTGCAAGTTGGAGTGATATCACCCCCTCCCCCCCCAGCAGCCAAACAAAAGAACAATGGGAAGGTAACCAGATAGCAGCTCCCTAACACAAGATAACAGCTGCCTGGTAGATCTAAGAACAACACTCAATAGTAAAAACCCCATGTCTCACTGAGACACATTCAGTTACATTGAGAAGGAAAAACAGCAGCCTGCCAGAAATCATTTCTCTCTTAAAGTGCAGGCACAAGTCACATGACCAGGGGCAGCTGGGAAATTGACAATATGTCTAACCCCATGTCAGATTTCAAAATTGAATATAAAAAAAACTGTTTGCTCTTTTGAGAAATGGATTTCAGTGCAGAATTCTGCTGGAGCAGCACTATTAACTGATTCATTTTGATTTTTTTTTTTTTCCATGACAGTAACCCTTTAACACATTTTTTTTAAAATATTTTCATTTCAACCTTTGTTTTATCATATTTATAATGAATTTCAACTGAATTTTCTATGTAAATTTTATTGAAAACCTACTCTGTTCCTGCTCTGTGCCCTCCACTGCACACATTTTTTACTACTGTAATTTCCAATCTCCATGACTTTTTTTGATGCTCTATAATCATGGAATATCCCAAAAACCATCAGTCCAATTGAATAAAGTGAATACACCACCCCAGGGTGTTGAAGCTATCGGTCCATGTCTATTTGGGGATTGCTGGGAGTTATAAGGAAGAGCGTCCCATATGCTCAGCTTTTTTTAAAATTTTAAGGCACTTTCACTAGATTTTGGAAGTCTACAGCTTTGCATGGCCAGGGTTAAATCCAACCAGTATCCAGAACACAAGACTAGAGCCAATATGTTTCAATTAATTAAAGGGCTGGATCTTATCTTTATCCAATCAATGTCTTAGAACACTAACAGTGCTAGAATGTTCTCATTTGTTGGAGCAAGTAAACGAAAAGAGCAATAAACACAATGTCAACATTTATAAAAGTGACTCTACATAAAGTTCAGTTCATTAATCCAACTTGTTCAGCCAACTACCTCCCTTTCTTTCATCAATTTTTTTGGGTAAAAATACAATTTTCCTGTCTCCAATGGCAATCGCTAGATATGTCCTTCTATGTTCGTTTGTAAAATCCCTATTCTTCTTGATGAGACATTTTGCATTTTATAGAAGTGGCAAAAAAATCTTAGTCTAATTCTTACAATTTTTGGTTTTATTAAGTGTAGGGTTTTTTTTGTTGGATTGTTACTGAGGCGTGTATTCCTTTTGCATCAATCTACATTTGGGAGCTCATATGAAAATCAGATTAGGCTCCATATTCCTTCACATATTCAGTAGCTGCTTCTATATCTACATAACCCCTACAACAGGATGCACTAATGGTATAGGGGATCAAAGCTGTCTATAGATATATTTTTCTTACTATCACTTTTCTTTAAAAAAAAAAAAAAAAAACATCTCAATTTTTTCTGCTCGGGCTTTAAAAGGGGAAAACTCAAATTTTTCGTGGAATTTTTAGAGTTTATTATATCCCAAAGCTGCTAAAAGTCAGAATCCAAAAATACTCCATCTCAACCCTGTCGAGGTCCTGTAGAAGTCAATTGCAAATGTCTCTTATCCAATTTGAATCATGGTCTGCATTTGTTTTTTCGGGTGATAACTGGAACAAATTGAGTGATTCCGGAGTCAAATATGAAAAATTTGTACGATTTGAGTTTTTCTCACAATTTTATTGAGACTTTTCCCAAACCAAATTTTTTAATATCTATTTATTAATTTTATTAATAAATAAGGTACAATCGAGGATGGGAGTTTGGTCAAATTTGTTTTATGGAAATTAAATAATAAAAATTGAGTTTTAGTTAATAACCTCCTAAGGGGTAAATTTATCAAAGAGTGAAGTTCCGCCACTAGAGTGAAATTCCGCAGCTCTCCATTCATTTCTATGGGATTTTGAAAGGCGTATTTATCAATGGGTGAAAGTGAAAGTTCACCCTTTGATAAATACGCCTATAAAAATCCCATAGAAATGAATGGAGAGTGGCGGAATTTCACTCTAGTGGCTTCATTATTAACTTCACTCTTTGATAAATATACCCCTAAGTATCTACTCAGGGAATTTATAGGAAGGGCCTTAATTTCCTTCTTATTAAGGGTCCTTTGATGATTATATTGGAAATGCCCTATGAAAGGGAAAAAGGAAAAAAGTTGTTTGTGAGCAAGCAGGACTGGAGCGGAACAGAGTGGTCAGGTGCAGACAGCGACAGAATTTTGTCTGCCGGTGCCCCAAAGCCGATATCATCTTTAGCCCATGAGCTACTGCCCACACACAAGCTCCCGCCCCATAAGGATGGCATGCACGTAGGGGGACAGGAAGCACAAGCAGGTATCCTCCACCATCCCCCGACCCCCATGATCAGTTGAAGAGGGGTCAGGAAGCACAGAGAACTGCGCTCCTAGACCCCAAAGTTCCCCACATATGGCTGGGTGGCATGTCGCACCTTTAACTGTGCCGCTCTAGGCTTTGCCACAAATCTGGACCTGGCTGGAGAAGCAGGACCAAATCAGGACAAGGACAAGGGTGTGTGGGAGCAAGGAAGAACTAGAGCTAAGACAGTGCTCAAACCACAACTATATTTAAGAAAGTGCTTAACTATGGCAAACTAATCAACTAAACTAAACTAACTAATCAAGCTGTAGGGAATTCCATAAGGAAGACAAGGAAAGACATTGGAATCTTAATGAAACTGTGGAGTGCTCTCCAGGCCCAGTGGTAAAGGCAGAACAACCAGTAAACAAGAGGTTCCCAGTTCAAAGTCTGGTAAAGCCTAACTACAATGCACTATAGCAGTGATTCCCAACCAGTGGCTCATGAGCAACATGTTGCTCCCCAACCCCTTGGATGTTGCTCTCAGTGGCCTCAAAGCAGGTGATTATTTTTGAATTCCAGGCTTGGAGGCAAGTTTTGGTTGTATAAAAACCAGGTGTACTGTCAAATAGAGCCTACTGTAGACTGTCAGTCCACACAGGGGCTACCAATAGTCAATGACAACCCTTATTAGACACCAACCAGGAATTTTTTGTGCTTGTGTTGCTCCACAACTATTTTTTTATATCTGAATGTGGCTCACGAGTGAAAAAGTTTGGGGACCTCTGCTCTATAGAGTATTAAAAAACTTGTCATTCCAGTCTTTCTGGTCAGTGAGCAATGTACAAATGTTGTACATGTGTGAAGCTTGTAGACTTACTTTGTTAAGAATATGAGGCCTAGGCAAAAAGTTTGGGACCAACCTTATTTCTAAGGTCTCTGATCCTAACAAGCAGGTAGATCTGGGAATGCCAGACCTGAAGATGAATAACTTAGTGCCTGGATAGAAAGGATCTTTGTGTTTCTGTTTAAAGGTTAAAATGAAGGCTAATCCTGCACTCGGGATGTAGGTCATCCCAACAGATAACTTCCCTTGTAGATAAGGAAATTCCTGTCCTTTAACTTGTGCCCAGTGGCTGTGAACTTTTCCTATGGCCTAGTGTGACCAGTTCCTGTTCTAGTTTCTATAAGCAGATAGAGCAAATGGCTTGGCCTCCTCGGTCTTTGCCTAGTATTAGGGGTGTAAGTGCTTGGAGCCTTGAGTAGAAGACCTCAGTACCAAGCTTGGAGCCTAAGGTGATCAGCAACTTTAATGAAGTTGGGGAACAAAGACTCCATAACTGGGGTAAATATAGTAGTAGTCAGCTGTGTGAAAGCACACTGTGAGTCAAACAGGCCAGCTTAGGAAGAGGAGTATTTCACGCTATCAAGGACCTCCAAGGGCAAGCAGTATGGAGTTAGTAGTCCCCGGCTGACGCCCATCTAAGTGTAGGAACCATTGTTGGAAATGTTCAGGCTATCCTTCATCCCTGAGATGCTTTCGCTTGAGGAGATATCATTGTGGTGCTCCTGAGTGTTGAGGCTTTTCCTTTAGAATATTTGTCTCCTGTTAAAGTTAAAGGTGGATGAACCTTTGCAAAACTGCAATACCACTAAAGACTTGTCTCGATCATTGGCGTAATTATGGACATACCGCACTTTGTTCTTGCTGTTGTTCAATAAATAACCTCTCTGGTCAAGAACCACTGGCGCCTGAGCTTTTCTTTATAAGAAACAAGTGTTGAGTGTTGATGAGCTTGCAGAACCTTTCCTCCATCACATCTCAGAGGCCCAGGCTGAGAAGGGGAGTCCCAATTTAATAATGTTATACCGGCCTGCATCCTTTGGACCCTTTAATCCTCCTTCCTACCCGTTACACGTATGAACTGCTCCTCTCATCTGACAGAGGTTGGTGGGACTCTGTGGGGTCGAGTCGAGGTGAAACGGTGCTAAACTTTGGCTTATAAAGATGATATCTATAATTCAGCACAGCAGCTTTGCCAGGAAAGTATTTATTATAGATATCTATCTCCAGATCAAACACTTTACGTGGTGGAAAGGGAAGTACTGTTTGCAACATTGTGGTTTTCTAATACTGTAAAATGCATTGTCTCGAGTCCTGGCACCTACTGATGGATATCCTTCTCTCCTCTGCTAATTGTGGCCATTCATCTTACCTGCAGATCAACTCAACATGCCAAAATCCTTCATTCTGAACAAATGTAGCTCCCTTGCCTGTTCCTGGATCTCCCATGACTTAGGTTAAGTCAAAGCCACAACAATAAGTGCAAATTGGGAAATATTTTATATTTATGATCAAAAATTCCAAATCCATTGATTGATACAAATTCGTTATAAAAAACGTAATAGTGTCAAAGTGAAAACCCACCCCAAACCATTAAAAACCCAGTTCATCATGTAATCGCAGTGATTCCCAAACTCCGTCTGACCCTTAAATGGGACTGGGAGTAACGACCAACAACCAGGGACAGAACATTGCCTCTTTAAAAGGCAATGCCAATCATGTTTTGCACTGCTGGCTCTGACTCCTGAAATAATGATGAACTATAAACAAATCCTGCTTTAACTGCAATTAAATATACTAACTTTAAATCATAAAAAAAATAATGTATGCTGGACAGCTCTGCATTTTTTCGATACACAAAAAGCTGTTTTGCGTGGCGTGCCCTTTCCTAATTTAACCAATTACAATTGGTCTTTAAGTTTGAGATTTTGATTTTTTTTTTTTAACATTTTTTGATTTATTTTTTGCCTTCTCCAACCAAGAATATGAAATGCCACCAGGTTAATAGGGTCAGGGGTAGAGTATAATGGAAAAAAAATCATCTGTTGAATTTTTAACACTAACAGGCTCAAGCTCGGCCAGAAATAAATCAATATCTGGTAATAGAACTGATCGCAGAATCAAAATAATTATCAAGAAAGCAATACTTATCCATTTCCAGGTGCTTTCTCGTTATGATGATGTCATTGGCATGCGGCGTGGCCATAACGAGGGCGCTCCTGGAAATGGATAATTATTCGGATATTATTACCAGTCAGGTCAAGGTATTACCAGTCTACTACAAGTTGGGATTTAAAAATCAAAGTTCTGATTGGTTGCTATGTTCTGTCTGTTATTTAGCCTTTTGTGTACGTATCTTCCCCTCTACAACTTGTTTTTATTATTGGATATAAATTAAAAATTGGGCCCTGTCCTACTCACCTAGAATATCTGTGTCCCCCACTGGGAAAATCGGCTTAATGTCACCCCAGCTTGGAGCCATTCCCTTACTCTATACATAGACATGCTTTGTTCTCATTGGTCAAAGTGGGAGAATTATTTGTGACAGATGAAGAAAATCTCCAATAAGATAATACAGGTATGGGACCTGTTATCCAGAATGCTCGGGACCTGTGGTTTTCCGGATAATGGATCTTTCCGTAATTTGGGTCTTCATGCCTTAAGTCTACTAGAAATTCATTTAAACATTAAATAAACCCAATAGGCTGGTTTTGCTTTCAATAAGGATTAATTATATCTAAGTTGGGATCAAGTACAAGCTACTGTTTTATTATTACAGAGAAAAAGGAAATCATTTTTAAAAATTTGGATTATTTGGATAAAATGGAGTCTATTCTGTAATTCGGAGCTTTCTGGATATCGGGTTTCCGGATAAGGGATCCTATACCTGTGTAACCATAAAGATGATACACAGACACAAACCCTCCCTTGTGCTCGTAGTATAACATACAGAAATTATATAAAAAGAGGGAATTTTTTAAGCATTCGGATTTTTAACAGGATAAAAAAAAAAAAGCCAGTGGTTCTTTAGTGACAAATTGTTGGGTACATTTCTATGCAAACACTCACATTCTTGCATTCTGCGCAATCCTACTGCCTGTCTGTGATACAAATGGACTGGCAGAGATAAGCATTCTTGTACCAAATATACCGAACAGGTTTCTTAAAGATAGAAAGAAGATGAGATAATAGATAATAGATAGATAGATAGATAGATAGATGGATGGATAGATAGATAGACAATAATTTAAATAGTGAATAAAGTACCCCCAATTGTAAAATATAAGGATATTATAAGTTACAGAGGAGTTTCATGACCATATAAAAACAGGAGGCCGAAGGCCGAGTGTTTTTATACAGGTCATGGAACTAAGAGGTAACTTCTAATATCCTTATATTTTGCAACTGGGGTACTTTATTTATTATAATACACAAATTTCAGTGAATCATGTAACAGAAATGACATCAGAACTCGCCGTTTATAACTGATGACATCAGAACTCACCGTTTATAAGGATATAATTTACAGGATATTCATGGCTTTTGTGTATTATAAGGATATTATAAGTTACCGAGGAGTTTCATGACCATATAAAAACATGAGGCCGAAGGTTGAGTGTTTTTATACAGGTCATGGAACTCCAAGGTAACTTCTAATATCCTCATATACTTTATTTATTATAATACACAAATTTCATTGAGTCATGTGACAGAAATGACATCACAACTCACCGTTTATAACTGATGACATCAGAACTCACCGTTTATAAGGATATAATTTACAAGATATTCATAGCTTTTGTGTATTATAGAGAGATACTCACATGGAAGATAGCAAAAGAGACAGAGAAAGAGATACTATATGGATAGGCAGATAAAGACAGGTGATAAAAGTGATATAGTGATAGAAAGATAAAGAAATAGACATAAAGAGCGCCCCCAGTGGTTGTCTATGGAACAGTATGGGGAGGGCATGGGGCTGGCGCAATTGTTTGCTGCGCTGTGTAATGCGACTCCTTCCCGGGATGCCTTCAATGTGATCCAGCTAAACACTGTTCTCTTAATGAATTACTAATGAGCTGAAATTGGACAGCAGGCTTAATTAAAGCGTAGTGGCAATGTGTTTACCACATTGTAATTGAACTCATTAGGGCTCTGCCTTTGTTTTTTTTTTCCTTTCTTTCCCTTTTCCATTTTTTCCTGCATGAAATCAGCTTGGGGCTATTGCCCATCACTTGGCTATACAGTCCTGCGCCCTGGGACTGTGCGATTCTTCTCCTCACACACAACAGTCGCAGTGTAATTATGATAATACAGCACCCAGACTCCCTGCTGTTTTACAAATACAACTCCCAGCATCCCTTTTAGTTGTAGTTCAACAGCAGCTGGAGGCTGAGTGCTACAATAATGTGATATAAAGTATTATTGACTCCATCTTGCCTTATTATACACCCTATCCCACAATTACCCCCAACTATATTGTCTTTTTATTACACACCAACCTATAGTTAAATACCCCCTTATGACTCTATGATTATACTATATAAACTGTACCCAAATTACAGGCCCTTCCCATGACACCAATTTGCTTTGCTGTAACATATACACACATTATACCACAATAATATCTTCTGCCCCGATTCCAGTTTGCCTAACTATACACAATAACCCACACTCAATGGCTCATTCTCTTGCACCAATTTCACTCACTATCTCATGATAACAGCCCCTTCTTCTAACTTCCTCACCTGTACACAGATAGAGGCACAACTTGGTTATTAAAGAGGAAGATAAAACAGAAATAAGTGAGAAGACAGAAACAGAGATAATAGATGATAGATAGATAGATAGATAGATAGATAGATAGATAGATAGATAGATAGATAGATAGATAGATGGAAAGATAATAAATAGATAGATAGATAGATAGATAGATAGATAGATAGATAGATGGAAAGATAATAAATAGATAGATAGATAGATAGATAGATAGATAGATTGGTAGATAGATGGAAAGATAATACATAGATAGATTGACCAGGAAACACTTCCAGAGATTCTCCAGTCACATCCCAGACTTCACATCCATAAAAGAAGAGAGGAAACTCCACTTCCTACTGGAGAAGAGGCACTGACAGTAGCAATAGCTGCATAATATGTAAGAGACTGTCATGGACTGAAAGAAACAGGACCTCCTATTTCCATAAACTACCCCCCAACCCCACCCTTTTCACCCCTCTACCTGCTTTAGTAAGGCTAAATGTATTTGATCCTGCCAATAAACTTTTGATTTGATCTGATTTAGATAGAGATAGATAGATTAGATAGATAGATAGATAGATAGATAGATAGATAGATAGATAGATAGATAGATAGATAGATAGATAGATGGATGGATGGATGGATGGATGATGGATGGATGGATGGATGGATAGATAGATAGATAGATAGATAGATAATAGATAGATGATAGATAGATAGATAGATAGATAGATAGATAGATAGATAGATAGATAGATAGATAGATAGATAGATTATAGATGGATAGCTAGATAGATATATGGATAGATAGATAGATAGATAGATAGATAGATAGATAGATAGATAATAGATAGACGATAGATAGATAGATAGATAGATAGATAGATAATAAATAGATAGACAGATAGATAGATAGATAGATAGATAGATAGATAGATAGATAGATAAATAGATTGATAATAGATAGATAGATAGATAGATAGATAGATGATAGATAGATAGATAGATAGATAGATAGATAGATTGATAATAGATAGATAGATAGATAGATAGATAGATAGATAAATAGATTGATAATAGATAGATAGATAGATAGATAGATAGATAGATAGATAGATAGATAGATAGATAGATAGAATAGATAGATAGATAGATAGATAGATAGATAGATAGATAGATAGATAGATAGATAGATAGATAGAATAGATAGATAGATAGATATAGATAGATAGATAGATAGATAGATAGATAGATAATAGATAGATAGATAGATAGATAGATAGATAAGATAGATTGAATAGATAGATAAGATAGATGAGATAGATAGATAGATTAGATAGATAGATAGATAGATAGATAGATAGAGATAGATAGATAGATAGATAGATAGATAGATAGATAGATAGATAGATAGAAGATTGATAGATAGATAGATGAGTAGATAGATAGATAGATAGTAGATAGATGATAATAGATAGATAGATAGATAGATAATAGATGATAAGATAGATAGATAGAATAGATAGATAGATGAGATAGATAGAAATAGATTAGATAGATAGATAGATAGATAAAAATTGAGAATTTGATTATAATAATATAGATAGATGATGATAGAAAGATGATAAGATAGATAGATGATGATGAGATGATAGATGTGATGATGTGATATATGATAGATATAGATGATATAGATAGATATATAGATAGATTATATATAGATAGTAATAGATGATAATAGAAGTAGATATAATATAGATATAATATATAATTATAATTAGATAGAGATAGATAGTAGATAGATATAGTAGATAAGATGATAGAGAAATATATAAGAAGATAGTGATGTAGATGATAAAGAATAGTAATATAAATTGTGATAGATAGATGATAGATAATATATAGAAATAGATGTAGATAATATAAAGAGATAATAGATGAGAAGATTTGATAATAATAGATATAGATAGATAAGAGAGATAAGATAGATGATAGTATAATAGATATATAGATAGATGATAGATAATAGATGATTAGATATATAATGTAATGTGATAGAAAGATAAGAAGATAGATGATAATAGATAGATGATAGTAGAAGAAAGATAGAATGTAGATATAGTAAATGATAGATGATAGATAGATAGATAGATATGATAGCAAATAGATAATAAATGATAGAAGATGAAAATAGTATAGAGAAGAAGATAAATAGATAATAAATAGATATAATAGATAATAGATAGATAGATATAGAATATAGATATAATGATAGATAAGAAGATAATAAGAAAAAAGATATATAAAGATAGAAAAGATAGAAAGAAGATAATAATAGATATAGATATAGATGATAATAGATAGAAGATAGATAGATAGATAAATAGATAGATAAGAAAAGATAGTAGTAATATAATATATAGAAGACAGAAGAGATAGATAGATATGATATAATAGAAGAAGAAGAAAGAAGAAGAAGAAGATAAGTAAAGTAATATAGATTGATAATAATAGATATAGATAGAAGGAAGAGAAAAGAAGAAGAAGAAGAAGAGAGAGAAGATAGATAGTAGAAGATAGAAAAAGTAAAAAGAAAATAAGATAAGATAATAAAGATAGATAATAGAAGATATATAAGATATAGATAGATAAGATAATAAAAGATGAACAGATAGATAATATAGATGATAGAATAGATAGAGAAGAAGAAGAAGAAGATAATAGATAGATAGAAGATAATGAATATAATAGATAGATAAATAGATAGATAGATAGATAAGATAGATAGATAGATATATGATAGATAGATTAGATAGATAAAGATAGATAGAAGATAGAAGATAGATAGATAGATAGATAGATGATGATAGATGATAGATAGATAATAGAATAGATAGATAGATAATAGATAGATAGATAGATAAGAAGAAAGAAAGAGAAGAAGAAGAAAGAAAGAAAGAATAGAAAAGAAGATAGAAAAGAAATAGATAGATAGATAGATAATAGATGAATAGATAGATAGATAGATAGATAATAGATAGATAATAGATAGTATAGATAGATAGATAGAATAGATAGATAGATGATAGATAGATAATAGATAGAAGATAGATAGATAGATAGAATAGAATAGATAGATAGATAGATAGTATATATAGATAGAAGATAGATAGATAGATAATAGATAGATAGATAAAAGAAGATAGATAGAAGATAAGATAAAGAAAGAAGATAGAGAAGATTGATGATTAATAATAGATAGATAGATAAATAGATAGAAAAGATAGATAGAATAGAAGATAGATAGATAGATAATAGATAGATAGATAAAGATAGATAGATAGAGAAGATAGATGAGATAGATAGATAGATAGATAGATAGATATAGATAGATAGATAGTAATAGATAGATAATAGATAGATGATAGATAGATAGATAATAGATAGATAGATAGAATAGATAGAAGTAATAGATGATAGAATAGATAAAATAGATAAAGATAAAGATAGATAGATAGATAGATATAGATAGATGATATAGATAGATAGATAGATAGATAGATAGATAGATAGATAGATAGATAGATAGATAGATAGATAGATAGATAGATAGAGAGCATAGATAGATAGATAGATAGATAGATGATAGATAGATAGATAGATAGATAGATAAAGAAGATAAAGAAGAAAAGATAGAAGATAAGAAATGAAAGAAGAAAAATAGAACATAGATAGATAGATAGATAGATAGATAATAGATAGATAGATAGATAGATTAGTAGATAGATAGATAATAAATAATAGATGATAATAGATAGATAGATAGATAGATAAGATAGTAGATAGATAGATAGATAAGATAGATTATAGATAGATATAGATAGATAGATAGATAGATAGATAGATAGAAGAAAGAAAAAAGAAAAAGAATAGATAGATAGATAAGATAGATAATGATTGAAAATGATAGAAATAGATAGATAGATTAGATAGATGATAGATAGATAGATAGATAGATAGATAGATAGATAGATGATAGATAGATAGATAGATAGATAGATAGATAGATAGATAGATAGATAGATAGATAATAGGTGTTCTGCCATTTCACATGAGGAAAAGCTGCTCAGCAGTCGGCAGAGAGACTGACTTCTGGTTTGGGCAGCAGTTCAGGCTTAGCACATCCCTGGTTACAGCCCTATAGATCTATCCTGCTATTAATCCTTGCAGTTGCTCTTTTTGAGCAATGCCTCTGAGTGTAACTATGCAGAGCCGCTGAGGAACAATCCCCTGATTCCCTGCAAACTGAAACCTTCAGTCCTTCAAAGTAACTACTCTTCCATCACACTGGAGGACAATAGGGGGGAAAGTGACACCAAGAGGGAAGGTGGTTGTTTTCTTCTGTTTAATTTGAGAGTCACAGAGACAAGAGCTTTCCCTTTATTCCCTCCTGCTCTTGCTGAAGGCAAATACAAACACACACAGAGAGAAAGGAAATAGAAAGAGAGTTGGGGCACAAAAGACTTGGAGACATGTCCCTGTCCAACAGTGGGTGGGATTGATGTGACTCTGCTGCTTCTCACTGACAGCCCCTTTGGAAAGTAGAGGGTTTGTAGAGAGGAGACTGGTGTATCATTGCACTGCTCTGGCTGACTGATAGTAGGCGTGGAAGACCTGAGCCTTACACCAGGCACAAGAGACAGAGAGAAATCTAAAATATTCCAGAGAACAGAGAGAGAGAGAGAGAGGGAGAGAGGGAGAGAGGGAGAGAGGGAGTGCAGGTGTTGAAGGGAGGAAGAAGAAGAAGACTGACACCAATGGGACAAGTCGAGGACATGAGGATATGAGCTGGATACACTGTGACTTTACCTTGTAGCCTCCAAAGTCTCCTTGGGAAGATCTTTGCCTCCTGCCCACCCTGATCCATTGCTGCTCCCAGGTACAGTAATTAATTGCTGCCCGCCCTGCCCTCATTGCTTGTCACAACATCTAATTGCCAAGATTGATTTCTTCTCTTTAAACGTGCGATTTTAATTGAAGGCTGAATTGTAAGCGCCTCGCCCCCTCTGACCAAGCAGATTGAGGTAATTTAGTGTAATTTGCTTGCCAAAAGATTAATCGTTGAGGCTGGGCCGATTTGATTAAGTCAATTAATCTTTGATTACAGCGAACCCGTGTCATTTGCCAAAAACACTCACACGGCGACTCACTCACACACACACCGACCATCTCATGAGATTCCTAATGATGGGAGTTTATTTGCAAGTCTCCAGTCTGGTCAAGTCTTAACTTCTAGATCATGTTTTCCATGCCATTAATATGTGCCTAATTGTTGTATTTCCCCCCACTAAATCAGTTGCAGGTTATTTTTTAAAATTTAAATATATTTATTGTATACATTTGTTTGTACCGATGTCTAATTATTGAACAAGAAATGTGGGTTTTATCAGGGGATTCGAGAGAAGAAAAGAAACGATTAGAGGTTGCAATGGTGTTTCTAATGCAGAGAGAATTAAGGATAAATCTATCGTTGCAAATCTTGATATTGTGCTGGGGGTTGAGATGCAATGGATGCAATTAAAGGGTAAGCAGCATACAGACTACATCAGAGGCTTTATTTTTTAGGGTGGGTTTTCGATGAAGCCTTTATGATGCAGTGAAATTCCTTACTACAATTTTAAAACAAGGTTCTTAATGAATTTAGACCAATCTCTAGAGAGAGAGAGTTTATTCTATTATTATTCTATTATTATTCTATATTATTATAGGAGCGCTGTCCGTTCAGCACCTCACAGCGTGGGAAACCAAAGGAGCTGTCACTTCAGCACCCCGCACCCTGTGGATCAATTCCTGCCAGCACCCAGTAGCTTATAAACATTTATTTATCAACACTGGGCAAATTTGCCCATGTGCAGTGACCCGTGGCAACCAATCAAATTGCTGCATTAATTGTTCTACTTGCAGCTAGCTTTAAAAATCTAATCACGGATTGGTTGCTATAGGTAACTGCCCAAGGGCAAATTTGCCCAGTGTTGATAAATGAGCCCCCTTGTGTCCTATGACATCTCAGCACCCTTTTCCAACACCACTGTGAATAGAGGGGGGGCTCTAAAAAGGTGAATTGCTTTGGTTTTCATTCCATCTGGGGATTGGTTAAATCATACTGCAAGAAGAAGGCAATAGGGTGTCAGTAGCACTGTAGGTTATGACTATCCAGTATGCGACATGCAGCATCCAACTTTCTTGTAAGGGGAAATTGAGAGTTGTGGTTCAGTAACTGCAGGCAGCAGTGCTTTATAAATAATGGAACAATGATTGTGACTAGACAAACCAACACTGGACAAATTGCAGGACCCTTGGTAGTGTTAGTAACTTAAGGCCCTCCAGCTGCTTCTAGAATGTTATTCTACAATACCAGAGGCTTTAGGAGATGCCCATATTTGCCCATTAACAACAACTGAAGGATCAACCCACATTCTCTTGATAAACATTTTTGCTACTTGGTCTACTTGACTACCAGTCTCCTTTTCGTTTATGGTCACCTAAAAAAAGGCAAAACTACTTGCAAAGCAATTGTTTCAACCTTTACATTAGAAAATAAATCCATAAATGTCAGTGGGAGGTTCTCATTTAATATATGCCAACACAGTTTCCAGTTTCTGTTTCAATAAAGGCACCGATCCCCCCAAATAATTGTCCCTACTGGTCTAGGGTCAACATCTCCACTTTGGGTCATTCTTGATAAAACTCACAACTGCCCATCATTTCTACAAAGGCAGATCTCAATCCTTCTCACACTAATACATTGTGAATGTATTAGTGTTAGTAAATATCTGTACAGTTCTGTTTCTCAGAATGAGATTTGAGCAATCCTAAACGTTTTCAAAGGAGATTCATTTGATAAATGAGCACTAATCACTTGGACCCAAAAGAATTATTTTCGTTTAGGGATTTATTTAAAAAAAAACTGAATTTGTATAATTCTACAAGCCCATGATCTTATTACAATATAAATTCTTTTTTTTTTATTAATCAAAAACATTATTTATAGACAACAACAAAAGAATCCAGGTAGAGCAGGTGAATCGAGTTTAAGTGGGGTCTGTAATCCATTGATTTATTTAGGGTTTAAATGTGAACTGGGAGATCATTGTGATACTGAATTGTGAGGAAATTAGGGGGAAAGCATTGAACAGCCCCATTACCTGGACTGGTTAATTGATGTTGTCAAATGCAGGAAGTTGGCTAAACACCTATAAATAATGAATGGGTGTCCTGCAATAAAGAGCTAATGACTTACTACTATAGGCTGTGTGTTCATTTCTCAGCAGGGATTTTAGGGGACCCCCCATTGCAACAAACAAACAACTGTTCCAGGTATCATCCTCCCCACTGGTGAACACTTGTGTTTGTGTAAATACTTTTCTTGGCTACACCAGGAATCTCTGTTGTGGATTCAGAGGAGTCATTAGCAGGCAGCTTTAAGTGAATGTTAACATTAAATAAAGAAATCTCTTGATTGTAATACTAGCAGCCCTGCAATCATATCCCAGTGGGTGGTCATCAGGAATGATAGATGTCTCTTTACAATGTGAGCCTGGGAGATGCCTGTGGAAATGGAATGAGACTGTTTCACTGCTGCCATTGGGTTTAGTCATTAGTTAAAGGCGCCTGGCCAAGGACCCGGCTCCTACCAGCAACTTAGGTAGAAATAAATTTCCTTTTTCACATTCCAATTCTCATTACAAGTTAGTAATTAAGGTTGGATTGCTGCGCTCCCAATAAAGCCCATCCGTCTTCTTAATTGTTATTCTCTTCTGATGCATTTCACCCAGACACGAGATGGGGAAAGAAAAAAATATATATATAAAGTTTATTGTTTTATTTGAAGCCACTGGCATTTTTAATTAAATATTATTTCTGAGGGTTTTGGGTTTTTTTTTAAAGTTTTTACGCTTAAAGCCGTTATTTGCCTCATTGAGTCTCAGCAGATCCCTCTCCAGTTACCTCTTGAAATATAAAGGGTGTCAATAAATAGTGTGCGGAATACTCAGAGATATGATAGGGAAAGAGTCCTTTCATGTGAAATATATATCTCTAATAATTAACGCATCATAAAATCATATCATTCTTTGGGTTATAAGTAGAAATATTTGTATATACTTATTATAAGTATTTATAAATGTATATATAAATGTATATATATATATATATATATATATATATATATATATATATATATATATATATATATATATATATATATAATATATATATATATATATATATTATATTTATAAGTATTTATTTATAAGTATTTGTATAAATGCCCAAATATCACATGAATACATGTACATAATTACGCTTACAATGAAATATCTTCTTCTTCATTGACTCTGTACCTATTGCTGGGTTTGCTTTTTTGAGTTTCTCTTTTGCAGTTTGATACATCAATAATATACATTGATAAATGGAGTGACATAGGCTGAGAGAGACAGATGGACAGACAGACGGCTACATAGATGACATGATATGTGGTTCCAAAGATGTGGAGGGCACAGGAGTTTTAGAAGAACCTTAGGTACCCGGTAATTCTAAAGGTTCTTTAAAGACCCTCTTCCCCCACTGCCAGATCTTGTCTTTTGTTACTCAGCTGTGGGTTTTTCAAGGAGACAAATATGGCCTGAAGTGCTGTGATCAGATGAGCTTCAGGGCTTTGCAGATGGGACCCTCTCCATTGCGACCCCCTCCCAGTTCCAAATGAAAAGGGGAGAGAGAAATCATTATTTGCAGGGTACTTTTGTGGAGTCAGAACATAATTAAAAGAAGAAAGCGCAGTGACAATGAGAATCTGCAGTTGCCCAATATTGGGGCCCTTAACCCATTTTTTGCCAGAGGGGAATGAATATGGCACTGCCCCAATTAGGTCTGTCACACAGCAGTAATGATGGCACCAAACTGTGCCCCTGTGTCATGTCATTCTTTATAATATCCCTTGCTTTTACTTGAACAGACTGAGATAGATAGAAACATGATAGATGATAGATAGATAGATAGATAGATAGATAGATAGATAGATAGATAGATAGATAGATAGACAGACAGACAGTTATAGACAGACAGTTATCCCTGGCTACTGCCATATAAGATCAGCTGATATGTCATGATAAACAGAAATAGATAAGTGATGTTTAGAGAGATAAAGGCGTTCTCCCATTTATTGAAAGGTTAAATCCCTATATTTATTCAAAACTAGTAGCCAGCCACCTGGAGTCCAGCTAATTTGTATTCTAAATATTCAGAAGTCCACTCGAGTCAATTCCTCTACAACAAAACCCACTCAGGACTCTACCTGTGCGCTCTGCACCCCCACTGTCATCTCCAAAACAGGGTGTCCCTTTAATTCTTTTAGTAGGTTAGTTCATGGTTGTAAATATATGTAACCTTCAACTAATATTCAAAATTTTAAAATAAAGTGTAAGTTATATATATATATATATATATATATATATATATATTCCGCACACACATATATATATATATATATATATATATATATATATATATATATATATATATATATATATATATATATATATATATATATATATATATATATATATATAAAGATACATACAGTACATATATATATAAGTATGTATATATATATATATATATATATATATATATGTAAATTGCAGGTAAAACGTATTCGTCCCTTTTATAAAATGTATAATTAAAACCATAGAATTCTTAATGAATCAGATGAAAATTGAGCATAGGACTGGCCAGATATGGGATGACTTTGACGTAGTTGGCCAGCTTAAATATATTGCAATATATGGACAAACAATCCCTGTTTTGTTTAAAGGGTAAGGCATTTTTCAGTAGCAGTATGCACAAAATGTCTCTGTCTTAAATATATTGATAATGGGTTGAGTGCAGAGGAATCTTGTATTTGTCTATATGTATTTGTCTACATATATATATATATATATATATATATATATATATATATATACTTAAATATACATATATATATATATATATATATATATATATATATATATATATATATATATATATATATATATATATATATATATAAGTATATATATGTTCTTATATACTTATATTTGTAGTTTATATATGGATATTTCTTTTTACCCTCATTCGTTTTTTGGTAGACAAATTCTGAGTGCCACAACTCACACAGTACAAACATATATATATATATATTTATATATATATATATATATAGAGAGAGAGAGAGAGAGAGAGAGCACTGTGATGTGTGAAAAATAAAATCATTTGATTTACTAAGGGAAGTGCTGGCCTGGGAATGCTTTATTCCAAATTGCGAGTATATATATATATATATATATATATATATATATATATATATATATATATATATACACATAGTACAAAGTGATGGTACTTTCAGGAATTACACTGCAAAATTATTGTGAGAAAGGAAAAACTAGGTTTATTTATCCAACGTTTCGGTCCTTCACATGAACCTTCTCAAGGAAAAAATAAATATATATATATATATATATATATATATACAAACAGTACATACATATATTTATGTACAATAGAAGCATGTATTATCTATATTATATATACAGGCATATGTACCAAAACTATCATTATTATTCCAGTGCTTTGAATTAACCCAGTAATGACCAGCCTTCGCCGAGGCCTGTGAGAAGGGCAAAGTGTAAACTCCAGTGAAGGGAGAACAGATACATTTGTACAAAGGAAAAGGGCAAAATCAGATCAGCTGAGACCCAAGTAGCATTAAATGACCTGTCATTTTCCCGAGCATTTAGGAGCCGTAAAATTATCGGCCGAGATGTAAGGAATGTATGCGATTGTGAACTTTATGACAAGGGATTACTGTGCGACCCCAGAAGGAAATTACGCACAGATAAAGATTTTAGGCGCTTCTATAGGACTTGGGCGCAGAAGGTTTTTTTTTTGCCAGTGGGAAGATTTTATCAGATAATATTGAATCTTGTAAGATAAATAGACGTGTAGTTGTGAGTAGATTTGTGGGTGTGAATAGATTTGTGGGTGTAATTGTCCATCAGATGAATAAGTGAGTGGGGAGCCTTGGAAATGTGTTTTATTTAAAAGACAAAATCGTTTCGTTTGGAATCATTTTCTGAGAAACCTGCCAATATGCAAGAAATAACTCGTTCGGCGAATATTACAAAAAGTTCTTGTTAACGGATAAAAGTTCAAAAAGTAGTAGAGTAAAAAAGAAAGAGTAAAAAATACAAGTTCCAATTTAACAAAAACACAAGTGAGTGAAAAATATATATATATTTGTGCTGTATGTGATCCTGTGACCTTTCTAGTCAGTACATGGAAACTACACAGAACATGGATTAAATAAGCGACATATAAATATAAATAAATATAAAAAGTACTAATTACAATGATATTTTGCGCTCAGTGCAGACATTTTACTGGGACACATAAGAACCTGCTCACTGGATCTTCTTTCAGATTCTGCTGCTAAAAAAACCCTGAGCAATTAATTACACTCGCCCCCAAAATCAGGGCGCTGGCCGCATAATTCACTTTATCTTTTGTTTAATGAGCAGCTACAATAGCTTTGCCCCCCCCCCGTTAATTGGGATTCTAATTTCTTTAGCTCAATTGTTTGTAGCAGAAATAATTATTATCAGTGTCCTACATAGTAACTAAATCCTGGGAAATGATACAGGAATCCTGCCCACCTGTGCCCCCCGAGCAGGGAATGTAGGGATCTGATACGTTTATTTAGCGCACAGTGTTATCTATCCAACTATATCTGTCTGTCTATTAATTATCTCTCTATCTATCCATCCATCCATCTATAATCTATCTATCCAACTATCTCTATATCTATCCATCTATCTATCTATATGTCTGTCTGTTTATCTATCTAGATATCTGTCTATTTCTCTATCAATCATCTATCTATCTATCTATCTATCTATTTATTTATTTTTCTATCTATCTATCTATCTATCTATCTATCTATCTATCTATCTATCTATCTATCTATCTATCTATCTATATATCTGTCTGTCTGTCTGTCTATCTATATATCTCTGTTTATTTATCTCTATCTATATATCTATCTATATATATCTATATATATATATATATATATATATATATATATATATATATATATATATATATATATATATATGTCTATGTCTCTATCTCTCTATCTTTTTTTCTTTCTTTCTATCTATCTATTATCTATCTATCTATCTATCTATCTATATGTCTGTCTATCTCTATCTATCAATCTATCTGTTTGTCAATCTATCTATCTATCTATCTATCATCTATCCCTCCATCCATCTATTTATCTATCTTTCATCCATCTATTTATCTATCTTTCATCCATTCATTCATCAATCTCTTATGTATCTGTCTATCTATCTATATCTCTATTTATATCTATCAGTTTGGACATCTTTTTACTCTATTTATAAATGTTTGAGCCATATATGGGCCTTTTTCTATCTGATCTATCTGATTTAATTGGCCATATATATATATATATTTATATCCCCTGCTTTATACAAACACTAGGCCTTTTAATGGTATATTGCAAAATAAATGATATTGTTCTTCGCTTGTAAATACTTTGGACACGTTTGTCCCTGATTTTGGATTGTTTTATATTTGCGCTGTTATTCTCAGGGTGATGGAATCCAGCGGATCCCTTATAGTCCCTGTAGATCAGGAGGGGGGTGTCAGTAATTTAAGATAAAAATTAGCACCTGGCTCTTTTTCTTTACCTTATTCGAGTGATTTCTGCTCATATATACGTGGATTGTCTTAATTCTGCCATTTCAAAGATCCATCATAGAATATTTGTAAGGCACCCCTCCTTTAGTCCTCCCCTCCAACCTATAGGATATATGTTGACTCCTTGTGGGGGGAAGGGGTTAATATGGAGGCGATGACGTCAGCTAGAGGTGCTGAAGGAGTAGAGTGACAGTCCAGGCTGAAGCTGAATGTGAGCTGGGTGCTCTACACAAACACTTGCACCCTGACTCTCCCAGGTCACATCCTCTAGGTCCTACAGACGAGTTTATTATCCTGGATATACAATAACCCAAAATCTCCATCCCAGGATGTCCTGCTCCACTGTGTGAGGATTACCCTACTACTAACAGGTATTTCCTTAGTACTGAGCTGCTGCCTTAAATATTCTTTATTATACCTCTCCTTTCCTCCTGCTCTTTACAGCCACACGTGTGTGTGTTAGTGAGCGCAACGCGATCCGCAATAGTAACAGAGCTTTGCGCACAAATCGCTTAGAGAGAACTGCAAGGAGTAACCTTAAATTGTAGCTGTAAGGAGAGGATTTTGTTTTCGGCTACAGTGAGAAATGAATTTATTAAATCTCTAACCTTGTCTCAATAATATAAACCGACCTGAGTACTGTTCATATCGGGGAATGTGATATGTTGATTTTTTTTCTTGTTCCAAGGGGTCGGGGTTGTATAGAGGAGAGTGGGTAGAAAAGATACAGTTATTGGATGTAAATCATCAAATGCAGTTAATCCTTCCTGGGCCAGGGTACAGTGTATACACTACAGCAGGTATATACAGAGTCAACAGGAATTCTACCTTAGAGTAATCCCCGGTTATGTAATTGTATCATTACTCTATCGCCTATTTGCTGTTGAACTTTGCTTTAATCATGAGTCATTTCCTTAATCGGTTTAAAAATAACTAAAAAAGAGAAAAATAAATTAAAAAAATAAGTAGGAAACCATTTTTTTAAAAATATATTAATTCTGTATAATATATTCATTCGTTGACTATTATTATTATTATTTTTAAATGACTATTTCTGAGAAGGTTCTTTATAAAAAAAAATGGCACTGTACAAATATATGTAATTCAATTAACCGACAACGATTATCATCGATTAAACCAGCGAAGTCATTGATAGGAGCATTATCATTTAGCAATTTATTCGTTATTCGTGCGATGTACTTGATCAGAAAAATACGAATAATTCTTTCCACAATGGTAGTAAAGGAATAAATCAGATTTTTCCTTCTGTTTGATTTGTATCAGAGAAAACAGTTAGTCGCATTGGTCGCTTTGGCCTCATCACACCGGGTGCAAATAATAATTGCAATATCCAGTGTCATTTTGGGAATTTGGAAAAGTCAGATTATTGTTAAGATTATTCCTTGTGCATTTTACAGGTTACGATTTTAATGTGCTTAGTAATTGATCAATTAGAATATCAATTCGCGAATCCTACCACGACATTATCCGTATTCAAAGATATGTTTATAATTATGAGACCACACAAACTCTCACATGCTTTTACAAATATATATATTGTATATTAACTTATATATATTATATATATATATATATTTATATATCATTTATAATTTATATACACAGTATGTATGTCTATATAGATATAGGTTATGTGTGTTGCATAGTTGCAATAATGTTGAATTGTATGATAATATCTGCCGTTGCAATATGCAATTTGTCTCCTGAGATTTAATTAATGGAAAATTGGTTTTATGATTTTATTAATTAAGATATATATATATATATATATATATATATATATATATATATATATATATAATATAGGTTTTGCTTTTTTTAAAGTGCTGCAGATTCTGGGTGTCCTGCAAGGCCAAAATCCATGCTATAAGCCCATTTACTTTGCCATTCATTTCAGTAAAGAAACCCCTTCTGTGGGCAGCACATGCTCTTGTATATTGGAGAGGTTAATTGGGTTTTAATTAAGTGTAGCATCACTGCAAATTGATACAAAGGAGATACAACTGATAAGAGACAATACATCAAGGAAGGAATGGCCCCAAAAATTAAAAGACAGGTGACTGATTTTTTTCTGTTTGAGACCAACTAGAACAGAAAGTGTTTTCCTGTTGGACTGGACATTTTTGGGGCCCACAGCAGAAATGGGGGCTGAGAAAATTCTGGACCACAAAGGATGCATGACTGTGCACTATACTGTATACTGCTTTCTTCTACATGCCCACCCGAGATATTTAGTTATATCTACCGGCAGTGTACCTCTTTTTTATGGGGGCCTATAGCTATAGTAGCAGTGGGGTAATAGTCTCTGGGAAGGGAGTGTGACTGTGGGATAGCAGGTATAGTAGGGAGAGATGGTGTCTATAGTAACAGTGGATAATAGTCTCTGGGAAGGGAGTGTGACTGTGGGATAGCAGGTATAGTAGGGAGAGATGATGTCTATAGTAACAGTGGGATAATAGTCTCTGGGAAGGGAGTGTGACTGTGGGATAGCAGGTATAGTAGGGAGAGATGGTGTCTATAGTAACAGTGGGGTTATAGTCTCTGGGAAGGGAGTGTGACTGTGGGATAGCAGGTATAGTAGGGAGAGATGGTGTCTATAGTAACAGTGTGGTAATAGTCTCTATGAAGGGAGTATGACTGTGGGATAGCAGGTATAGTAGGGAGAGATGGTGCCTATAGTAACAGTGGATAATAGTCTCTGGGAAGGGAGTGTGACTGTGGGATAGAAGGTATAGTAGGGAGAGATGGTGTCTATAGTAACAGTGGATAATAGTCTCTGGGAAGGGAGTGTGACTGTGGGATAGCAGGTATAGTAGGGAGAGATGGTGCCTATAGTAACAGTGCGATAATAGTCTCTGGGAAGGGAGTGTGACTGTGGGATAGCAGGTATAGTAGGGAGAGATGGTGCCTATAGTAACAGTGGGATAATAGTCTCTGGGAAGGGAGTGTGACTGTGGGATAGCAGGTATAGTAGGGAGAGATGGTGCCTATAGTAACAGTGGGATAATAGTCTCTGGGAAGGGAGTGTGATTGTGGGATAGCAGGTATAGTAGGGAGAGATGGTGCCTATAGTAACAGTGGATAATAGTCTCTGGGAAGGGAGTGTGGCTGTGGGATAGCAGGTATAGTAGGGAGAGATGGTGCCTATAGTAACAGTGGGATAATAGTCTCTGGGAAGGGAGTGTGACTGTGGGATAGCAGGTATAGTAGGGAGAGATGGTGCCTATAGTAACAGTGGATAATAGTCTCTGGGAAGGGAGTGTGACTGTGGGATAGCAGGTATAGTAGGGAGAGATGGTGTCTATAGTAACAGTGGATAATAGTCTCTGGGAAGGGAATGTGACTGTGGGATAGCAGGTATAGTAGGGAGAGATGGTGCCTATAGTAACAGTGGATAATAGTCTCTGGGAAGGGAGTGTGACTGTGGGATAGCAGGTACAGTAGGGAGAGATGGTGCCTATAGTAACAGTGGATAATAGTCTCTGGGAAGGGAGTGTGACTGTGAGATAGCAGGTATAGTAGGGAGAGATGGTGCCTATAGTAACAGTGGATAATAGTCTCTGGGAAGGGAGTGTGACTGTGGGATAGCAGGTATAGTAGGGAGAGATGGTGCCTATAGTAACAGTGGATAATAGTCTCTGGGAAGGGAGTGTGACTGTGGGATAGCAGGTATAGTAGGGAGAGATGGTGCCTATAGTAACAGTGGATAATAGTCTCTGGGAAGGGAGTGTGACTGTGGGATAGCAGGTATAGTAGGGAGAGATGGTGCCTATAGTAACAGTGGATAATAGTCTCTGGGAAGGGAGTGTGACTGTGGGATAGCAGGTATAGTAGGGAGAGATGGTGCCTATAGTAACAGTGGGATAATAGTCTTTGGGAATAGTGTCTGGGACATACTTTATAACAATTATGTAACATTTAGCCACCCTTTAAAAATCATAAGCAAATAGAGGGGTCCAATCCCATAGTATGTACCATTCAGTTATTTATCAATTATTTATGATAAAACAGCTAAAATTGCACTTTACCCTGATAAAGTGGACCACGGTCCAACAAAACGTTTTGGTTATCACATGCTTGGTGAGGTGGCAACATATTCAACTGATCAGCATAAGCCGGGTCACTGATGACCTTTTAAACAGTGATACTTTGTAAGTGCAATTTTAACTGTTTTATAATAAATAAATTAGGGATGCACCGAATCCACTATTTTGGCCAAACCCCCGAATCCTTTGCGAAAGATTCGGCAGAATGCCAAACCGAATCCGAACCCTAATTTGCAAATGTAAATTAGAGGTGGGAAGGGGAAAACATTTTTTTATTCCTTGTTTTGTGACAAAAAGTCCCGCAATTTCCCTCCCCGCCCCTAATTTGCATATGCAAATTAGGATTAGGTTCGGCCGAATCCTGCTGAAAAAAGCAGTCCTGGCCAAATCCTGAACCGAATCCTGGATTCGGTGCATCCCTAAAATAAATAAATGATACACACTGTGGGTTTGAACCCCATTATTTTCTTAAGCTTTTAGATGACCAACGATTGACTTGCAACTTTGCAAAGTGGCTGCAACCAAGTTATGGAAAGAAGTTATAATTCTGCTATTTTCTAATTTTTATAATCTATAAAAAATTAGGAGGATCATTTGGTTTTACACAACTGCTTAGAACTTTTTGCTCTCTCTTGTTCTTTGGATTGAATCATTATTGAATTGTCTACTCAGTCGGTATATATGCTACTTACATCCTTCTTTATATACTGCAATATCTTAGTTCACGTCTGTTTGTCTCTTTTTGCAATAGACAGAAGACCAGAGAAGACCCTCTTGCTCACCTTTGGAGAGATGGCTACCAGTCCCTTACCAGGAACCAATGATATTCTCCTGGCATCTACCCCCAGCACTTGCCCCCAGGATTCTCTGAGCCAGTCCAGGTCTGGTTACTCTGCCATGAAACCCAACCAGGTCAGCCAAGTCATTCTTTATGGCATCCCCATTGTCTCACTGGTGATTGATGGACAAGAAAGGCTATGCCTTGCTCAAATCTCCAACACCCTCCTCAAGAACTACAGCTACAATGAAATCCACAACAGGAGAGTGGCCCTTGGCATCACCTGTGTGCAGTGTACCCCGGTGCAGCTGGAGATATTAAGGCGAGCTGGGGCAATGCCAATATCTTCTAGAAGGTGTGGGATGATCACCAAAAGAGAAGCTGAAAGACTGTGCAAGTCGTTCTTAGGTGAAAACAGACCTCCCAAACTTCCAGACAACTTTGCTTTTGATGTGAGCCATGAGTGTGCTTGGGGCTGCAGGGGCAATTTCATCCCAGCCAGATATAATAGCTCCAGGGCCAAGTGCATCAAGTGTACTTATTGCAACATGTACTTCTCTCCCAACAAATTCATCTTCCATTCACACCGCACACCAGAGGCGAAATACACGCAGCCAGATGCAGCCAACTTCAACTCATGGAGGAGGCACTTGAAACTGTCAGATAAGACTCCTGCAGATGACATGATTTTCGCCTGGGAGGACGTGAAAGCCATGTTTAATGGCGGCAGCCGCAAGAGGGCGCTCTCCCATGGACACTGTCATTCCATAAGCTCAGTCAAGTCCACCACTGGAATCCTACCCCACATGATAGGTCAGGAGATCAGCCAGAAGAGGCCAAGGTATGAGGAAGAAGAGGAGATAGAGACTTCTAACCTCGCAAGCAAAAGCCAGAGAAGCTATCCGGTCATACCAGTGCCCAGCAAAGGGTTTGGCATGTTGCAAAAGTTTCCTGCCAGCACCCTTTTCCCTAACCCTTATACCTTCCCGGCTTTTGGACTCTGCCAGAAGAAAGATGATAGTGACTCTGTCAATAGTCAGAAGACAAGTGCGCTGTCTGGCTTGTTTTGGCCTGGGAGGAAAGATGCTTTCTACCCCCCATTTTGTATGTTCTGGCCACCAAGAACACCAGGAGGTCTCCCAGTCCCCACTTACCTCCAGCCTCAACCCAGCGCCCTCACCTCTATCACAGACAATCCTAGTTTACGGCAAGCCTTCCTGGAGCTCTCTGACCGAGAGCGGGGATGGCAAGCAGCATTAGCAACCCGGTGACAATCTATCTTGAGACAGAATGGCTCAAGTGCCCCAGTGGCCGGATGACATCAGGGCCTCCTCTGAAGGAAGGCCATATTTTGGACGTACACCTCTTTGTCCCTAATCAGAAAACAGAAGCTACCATTTCAGTCTTCAGGCCGTGTGGTGAAAGATGCAGAAAGTATAGCCAAGCTACATGGCAACATCGGAGGACTTTGCATGGACGACACGTTTCCCCCGGCACGCGCTGCAGTTACCAGAGTGATGGCTCAGACACGGATGAAGAGGGAGGAGGGGACGTAGAGTCCAACAAACAACAGGACGATGAAGGAGGAAGAGGATCTCAGCGAGGCCAGTTTCTCAAGCAGAGGCTGTCAGAGAGGAAGACAAGACCCTCAAGGAAAGGTTCCTACCCGACTCCCCGAAATGAGCCGCACCATGAGGAGAAACTCGACAGCCCTGGAACCCCAAAAGACTCCAGCCCCCGTCATACATCACTGGAGGAACCCTGCTGCAAAGATGTAAATATCCCCCCCCCCTCTGGGCTGTTCTGCTAATTATTATTATTTAAATGCAGCTTTAGGCGGAATGCTTGATGTATGCATAATAAGATTGATAGCTCCGTGCCCGGCAGGAATGAAATCTTCAATATGTTTCGCTTTTTAACACAATGCCACTGAGAGCAAATGTTCAACATGCAAATAAAGCGTCCCCTTGAGATCAGCGCACACTCCCCTCCTCCCACCCGGCCATCTAATAGGAGCGTGTGACATTCTATTCCTCCTCTATACGCCTAGGCACAAGGGCTCACACTCACGCCACGCTGTAGATTTCACAATGCTGTGGGTTTCATACTACTGACAGCAAAATGTCCTAGAGATGGACATAAACAACACAAAGCTTTGTGTCTAAAACTATTAGTAATAGTTATAAAAGTAGTAAACAGTAAACAGTCCTGCCCTGCTTTATGGCAGCTGAGATTCTAGCTATCTGTATAACAGAGCATTCTGTCCCAGTGGCTGCACAGATCCTCTCTGATCTCCATTGTAAGCAGCAGTCCTGTCCTGCTTTATGGCAGCTGAGATTCTAGCTATCTGTATAACAGAACATTCTGTCCCAGTGGCTGCACAGATCCTATCTGATCCCCATTGTAAGCGGCAGTTCTGTCCTGCTTTATGGCAGCTGAGATTCTAGCTATCTGTATAACAGTTTTGAGAGCTTAATTAGCAAAGCGATTCAGAAAAAAAGAAAGCTAATCAAGGCCAGGGAAAACTCAACAACAGTTATAGGGTCGGGGCACTCAGGCAGATTCAGGGAGATAAGTCCCCCAGCGACAAATCTCTTCTTCGGGATGACGAATCTACCCGAACTGCCTCCCCAGGCTTTCCGCCGGCTAAAATGTAAATCGCCGGCGGGATGGCACTCGACGAGATTCGTTATTCGAAGTCGCCCGAAGTTTCCTCGTGAGGCAATTTTGGGCGACTTCAGAAAACAAATCGTGCCAAAGCAGGGAAGGCACTTCGGGGAGATTAGTCGCCCTGAAGAAGAGGAGATTTGTTGCCAGGTGACTAATCTCCCCGAATCTGCCTGTGTGCCCTGACCCTTAAAATGTATTTTATGCAACTGGATATTTTAACTAGGGATGCACAAATCCAGGATTCGATTCAGGATTCGAACAAGATTTGGCCTTTTTAAGCAGGATTCTTATTCAGCTGAATCCAAGTGACTGGCCGAATCTAATCCAAATCCAAAAAATCCCATGACTTTCCGTCACACAGACAAGGAAGTCTCTTTCCCCCTCGGTTCACTAATTTACATATGCAAATTAGGCTTTGGATTCGGTTCAGTATTTGGCTGAAACTTTCACAAAGGATTCAGGATTCAGCCGAATCCTAAAATAGTGGATTGGGTGAATCCTTAATTTTGACAGTAAAAAAGAAACTTTCCAATTACTAAGTACATGCAAGGTGAAATAGAAATACTGTGGAATCCTTTATTGACAATTACATGGTGCATTTAGCCACAATGCTGTGTATCTGTACTGAATAATATACATGTGCATCCCTGGTGTATTTATTGTAGACTCAGAAAACCAAAGAGGACAGCGCCAGCTTATCTACGAAAGAAGACTGTTACCCGGGTATGTTTCATTTTTACCTTCTAGTCTCTATTGAGTATTTTGTTGAAATGAAAAAAAAAATTCTTTATGCTAGTGAGTGATTATTTGTACCCTGGGTACCCCTGGAACTATAGCAGGGTGACTGTTACCGCAATGTTTCTATATATCTGTAACCTTGTTATGAGCTAAGGGGGCCCAGCCTGAGGTCAGTTAGGGGGAGATTTGGGGTGAATGCTTATTTGTGCCTGGGTACCCCTGGAACTATAGCAGGGTGACTGTTACCCCAATGTTTCTATATATCTGTAACCTTGTTATGAGCTAAGGGGCCCATCTGAAGGTCAGTTAGGGGAGATTTGGGTGAGTGTTTATTTGTACCCTGGGTACCCCTGGAACTATAGCGGGTGACTGTTACCCCAAGTTTCTATATATCTGAACCTTGTTTTTGAGCTAAGGGGGCCAGCCTGAAGGCCAGTTAGGGGAGATTTGGGGTATTTATTTGTGCCTGGTACCCTGGAACTATAGCAGGGTGTCTGTTACCCCAATGTTTCTATATATCTGTAACCTTGTTATGAGCTAAGGGGGCCAGTCTGAAGGTCAGTTAGGGGGAGATTTGGGGTGAGTGTTTTATTTGTACCCTGGGTACCCCTGGAATAATAGCAGGGTGACTGTTACCCCAATGTTTCTATTATATCTGTAACCTTGTTATGAGCTAAGGGGGCCCAGTCTGAAGGTCAGTTAGGGGAGATTTGGGGTGAGTGTTTATTTGTACCCTGGGTACCCCTGGAACTATAGAGGGTGACACCCCAATGTTTCTATATATCTGTAACCTTGTTATGAGCTAAGGGGCCCAGCCTGAAGGCCAGTTAGGGGGAGATTTGGGGTGAGTGATTATTTGTACCCTGGGTACCCCTGTAACTATAGCAGGGTGACTGTTACCCCAATGTTTCTATATATCTGTAACCTTGTTATGAGCTAAAGGGGGCCCAGTCTGAAGGTCAGTTAGGGGGAGATTTGGGTGAGTGTTTATTTGTACCCTGGGTACCCCTGGAACTATAGCAGGGTGACACCCCAATGTTTCTATATATCTGTAACCTTGTTATGAGCTAAGGGGGCCCAGCCTGAAGGCCAGTTAGGGGGAGATTTGGGGTGAGTGATTATTTGTACCCTGGGTACCCTGTAACTATAGCAGGGTATCTGTTATCCAATGTTTCTATATATCTGTAACCTTGTTATGCTAAGGGGCCCAGTCTGAAGGTCAGTTTAGGGGGAGATTTGGGGTGAGTGTTTATTTGTACCTGGGTACCCTGGAACTATAGCAGGGTGACACCCAATGTTTCTATATATCTGTAACCTTGTTATGAGCTAAGGGGGCCCAGTCTGAAGGTCAGTTAGGGGGAGATTTGGGGTGAGTGTTTATTTGTACCCTGGAACTATAGCAGGGTGACTGTTACCCCAATGTTTCTATATATCTGTAACCTTGTTATGAGCTAAGGGGGCCCAGCCTGAAGGTCAGTTAGGGGGAGATTTGGGGTGAGTGTTTATTTGTGCCCTGGGTACCCCTGGAACTATAGCAGGGTGACTGTTACCCCAATGTTTCTATATATCTGTAACCTTGTTATGAGCTAAGGGGGCCCAGTCTGAAGGTCAGTTAGGGGGAGATTTGGGGTGAGTGTTTATTTGTACCCTGGGTACCCCTGGAACTATAGCAGGGTGTGAAGGGGCCTAGATATTTACTGGTTCACAGATTTGGGTAGAATGGAATGATCTTTGTATGATAACCGAGAGACGGGGTCAGTGGTAGGTTTTGCTTTAGTGTAACACAAAGAAAGTGTATGGATTTGGGTGTGTGACTACAAATTTGGCAGTGGAACACCTATAGTGAAGCGTATTGTTTGATGTGCTTCTAATCTGTACACCATTATTTTTATAATTTTCCTGAATTAGTTATTTCATTTTTTTAAACTATCAAGTTGAAGGCTGAAGCCTTCCCATGTAATGAATGAGTATATTCGACCCATTTTTCCTTATGTTCAAGTAAATTAGTTGGCTTCCTCTTGCTGATATTTGCAGAAAGACCCTTGGGGTGTCCAAGAATGATGCATGTGGGTTACCAAGGGCCCCTGTGCCCCAAGAAACCCCTAAAAAGATACATATGCCAAGGATACTATATATTGGCACTGCATAATGTTTCACATCTGTAATGTAAAAAATGTTCTGTCATGTTACACTGCATTGTACCCTCAATGTACCCCCTACTGTAAATGATAAGGATATTAGAAGTCACTGAGGGGTTGTTCTGTGACCATATAAAGGCACAAGGCTGCAGGCTGAGTTATACAGGGAACTCTGAGTATCACTCATGTATTATAAGGGATAATGTACCCCCTACTGTAAATGATAAGGATATTAGAAGTCACTGAGGGGTTCTGTGACCATATAAAGGCACAAGGCTGCAGGCTGAGTTATACAGGGAACTCTGAGTATCACTCATGTATTATAAGGGATAATGTACCCCCTACTGTAAATGATAAGGATATTAGAAGTCACTGAGGGGTTGTTCTGTGACCATATAAATGCACAAGGCTGCAGGCTGAGTTATACAGGGAACTCTGAGTATCACTCATGTATTATAAGGGATAATGTACCCCCCTACTGTAAATGATAAGGATATTAGAAGTCACTGAGGGGTTGTTCTGTGACCATATAAAGGCACAAGGCTGCAGGCTGAGTTATACAGGGAACTCTGAGTATCACTCATGTATTATAAGGGATAATGTACCCCCTACTGTAAATGATAAGGATATTAGAAGTAACTGAGGGGTTGTTCTGTGACCATATAAAGGCACAAGGCAGAATCATATAAATATGTATTAAACATCTTGATCTCTTGCCCCTCTCTTACCTATATAAAGTTATATATTTGTTTCATTGCAGACAAAAGCAAAGAGATGCATTTCTTTCCCGCAGAATCAGAACCATCTGGAGGGGAGTTCTGGAGAGATCTCACAGGTAATGTCTGTTTGTTTCCTTTAATACAAATGGGGCCATAGCCCTTTAATACATGCGCGGCTGCTTTTTGCGGGGCCTGACGGTGGCAGCCACTTTCATCTAATATCCCCAAGAATAAGCAAATTGGAATAAAAAAAAAAGAAGGCCATTAATAGCAACAGGATTATTAATTGCATGAGAAGGGATTTTAGCGGCGGATACAATGAGAGCTCCGGCACCGCCATGGCAATAATTGAAATGTCTCTTAAAAACCTTCCATTAAAAAGGATCACAGCTTATTGCTTTTTATATCTGTCAGAAAGACATTAAAGGTGTTTTACGGCCATCTCTGGCAGCATTTATATTATCCGCGCGATAATGATCTCTACACAAAATGTATAATACATTGACAAAAATTACATTATACAAATTAAATGAAACCACCTTTTTACTGATTGCTAAATGTCTCCGAGGGCTCGGCGAGAGACGTGATTAGAAGTTTTGATACTAAGTTGCATTGCAGTGTCTTAAGGAGAGGGCTTTCTGCTTTCCTGGGAAAAAGGGAATCTAATTTTCCATTTATGTAATGCAAACTGCCTTGGCTTTGACTATTCACGGTTAATTGACTGTCAAACGAGGTTGTTATCCTCAGGCAATGTCTGCAAATTTGCCTGTCAAATGAGACAGAGAGAGCAGGCAGCAGAGAGAGAGACAGAGAGAGAGAGGGAAGAGCAGAGAGAGAGGCTGAGCTGGAAGGGGACAAGAAGCCTATGTAGAAGCTCAATGGGTCAGGACTGCGGCCCTCCTGCTGCCGGGAGTTGCCAAGCAAAATGCCCCAATATAACTACAGGAGTAGCAATGCAGACCAAGTGCATAGTGGGTGGCCTAGACATGTAGGGCAAACAGTGGAGATCCTGGATGATGCACAATTTAATACAAGCGTGCAATATACATTTATTTTTATTAGGGAACACCTAATCCACTATTTGGGAACCCCAGATCCTTGCTGAAAGATGAGGCCGAATACCGAACCGAATCCGAACCCCTAATTTGCATATGCAAATTAGAGGCAGGAAAGGAAAAAGTGGAAAAAAATCTTCTTTTGTGACGAAAAAGTCATGTGATTTCCCTGCCCGCCCCTAATTTACGTATTAGGATTCGGTTCGGCCAGGCACAAGGATTCGGATGAATCCAAATCAAGAACCGAAATCCTGGATTCAGTGCATCCCTAATTTTTTATTGTTACAGTGAAACCTTGATTTTAAGTCCCCTGATTTTAATTTTTCCCGCAATTTACATTTTTTATTTGTGGTCCCACCAATTTATAATCCATTTCAAGGGGTGCATTTCCCTAATTTTAAGTAATGTTTTCCCAGATTTTACATCAGAATTTGGTCCTGATGTTCCATAAATGGCTTTTTTCTTCTATGAATGTTATTAGTGAAATAAAGAGGTATAAAATACTAACCAGATGTATATTTGCCCTGGTTCTGCCTGTAAATGGTGAGTTCCAATGAGTCTGCCCCTTATACAGTCCTGCACCAATCACTTATTGCTTTAGGCTGTGTATGTGACTGACAGAGAGACTTGCACCCCCCATAGTGTAACATTAACACTGCAATGTTTAACCCTTGTTATTAACACACTAAATACTGTATCTCAAAGTAGAACTCACTCCTGTGCTCATATCCTTTCAGTACTTGAAGAAAAAGTTACTTTAACACATGCCCCTGATTTAACATTTTCCCGGATTTTACATAATTTTTTTCCTGGTCCCCTGAAAACATAAAATGGGGGTTCCACTGTATATAGAATCAACCTAAACTGCATTCACATACCTAAGGGGTCATTTGCTGACCATGGAAGCAAGTACTAGGGCTCCAAGGGGAACGGTTTAGCTCATTCTAAAAGCACTTGAGTCTTGGATCTGGATGTTCTCTTCATTTATAGTAATAAAAAGTACCAATAAAAATACATTTGTAGCTTTAAAATTTGTTTTAGATTGGGTCAGTGACCCCATTTAAAAGCTTGAAAAAAAAACAAAAGCAAAAGGCAAATAATTTAAATACAAAAAAAAAACAAAATAATGAAGACCGATTTGAAAGTTACTTAGAATTAGCCATTCTATAACATATGAATATAACAACTGAAAGGTGAGCCACCCCTTTAAGTCCTTTAAGAAAGGAGGGGGGATTTTGTCAGTTTGGGGGGAAAAGCAAAAATACAAAGTCATGAGGGATCTGTCATTGACTTTACCCTTCAATGTCAGACGTGGCTCCAGAATGAGGCCTCCCCGCAGTAGCTCCCACATCTGTAATATGCACTGAACTAGTTCAAGAAGGAACCGCCTGTAAAGACAATAAGATAAAGGAAACGATACGGCAGGTCCCACCCCTATTGTATATATAGAAATACAAATATACCATACCTCCCAACATTTTGGAAATAGAAAGAGGTACAACGGTAACATTTTTTGACCAAGCCTGTTTTTATGGCCACACCCCCTAATTACCGTGTCCATTTTACAAAATTTGGCAGGTTGTGAAAGTTTGAAAAATTTCTATTGTTTTTATGTTATTACAGTTTTGCTAATGAAGGTGAATTGCCCTTTAAGCTGCAAATCAGTTTCTCCAGGAGACCTGCTTTTCTTAAGTTATTACACTTTTTTGCTTATCTTAAATTGCTACAAAAGTATCTAAGTGCACCTGTCACATATGCTGGGCTCTCCACCAAAAGCCAATTAAGTTTGTATGTTTCTGTGGCTGTTCAGTGCAGGAGATCAAAGAGAAAAATCAAGATATTTCAGTAACAATCAGGGATGCGGGTTGAGCTGTCGAAATTTGGACTGTCCCGTGAAAAACGGGACAGTTGGGGAGTATGATGTGCAGAAGAGGAATGCTGTGGGCACAGTTATATTCTCATGCAGCACAATGTCAGCTGGAAAGCTCAGCAAGGGTTAAAGGCAGAGAGATACAAAAGGAATGAGAATATGTGGCCCATAAAGCTTGTAATTAACTTCTGTATCATATTCCCAGCGTGCGACACACAAATTTGCCTTTGCTGATTCGCTGCGATTTTCATTTTAATAACTTGTTGAAACGTGGCCCTGAGAGCCGAGCTATAAACTGCAGCACTCGCCCCCCACCCTTCGCTCGCCGCACAAACAGATGTTGGGTGTTTGTTATTGTCTTCGAGGTGCCAGTAAAACCCAATGTAAAAACTCCATTTGTCCCACCGGGGAGATGATGGTTCATCCCCTGAGGTTGTTCTGCACCAAACGGGCCCTTTATCTGAAATTTATGGAGGCGTTTCACCTCCCTGGATTCAGTTTTAATCTCAAAAAAAGTCAATTGCTTTAATAAAAAAAGGGGCCACGGAGCAAGGGCCAAAGTCATTGCAGGACTGATTTTTATATCTTTTTGCTTTTTCCCCCATAGGAGAAGCCAGCCAGGAAAACAGCACCGCCCACTCCCTAAAAAAGGACGTTGGGAGCATGGGAAAAGGTAATAATACCCCTCTCCATCTTTAGTATTTACTTTACCTTTAAAGGAGAACTAAACCCTAAAAATGAATTTGCTTAAAAATGTCCTATTTCATATAGTGAACTTATTGCACGAGGCTAAAGTTTGAGCTTGTCAATAGCAGCAATGATCCAGGACTTCAAACTTGTCACAGGGGGTCACCATCTTGGAAAGTGTCTGTGACACTCACATGCTCAGTGGGCTCTGATTGGCTGTTGAGAAGCTAAGCTTAGGGCTCGTCACTAATTATCCAGCAGAAAATGAGCTTCCCTGGCTGTAATATAAGCTGATGCTACAGGTTTGCTGATTATTAAATTCTGATGCTAATTGCACTGGTTTCTGGGCTGCCATGTAGTAATTATGTGTATTAATTACTAATCAGCCTTATATTGTGGTTCAGATGCCCAAAAATATAATGTACAACATTTCTAGCCTACTTCTTTAATTAGGCTTTAGTTGTCCTTTAAATATTGCCAGCTCTATTATACTCCCAGTTATCAAGGAAGTCATTGGTGCATTTGAGGGGCCGTATGTCCAACCTCCCTGAGACCCTTTAGCAGTGAGCAGATGCTGGGAGTTGTACTTCACTAGCAGCTGAAGGGCTGCAGGTTGGGTTGACGCTGATATATATAGTAGTACTACTGTCTTCTCTCCCCTATGTCTCCAGACCAATAGCTGACAGTTCTTCTTTAAAGGGGTTGTTCACCATTAAATTCACTGTTAGTATGATGTAGAGCAGTGATCCCCAACCAGTAGCTCGTGAGCAACATGTTGCTCTCCAACCCCTTGGATGTTGCTCCCAGTGGCCTCAAAGCAGGATCTTATTTTTGAATTCCAGGCTTGGAGGCAAGTTTTGGTTGTATAAAAACCAGTTGTACTGCCAAACAGAGCCTCAATGTAGGTTGACAATCCACACCGGGGCTACTAAATGGCCAATCACAGCCCTTATTTGACACCCCAAGAACATTTTTCATGCATGTGTTGCTCCCCAACTCCTTTTACTTCTGAATGTTGCTAACGGGTTCAATAGGTTGGGGATCCCTGATGTAGAGAGTGATATTCTGATACAATTTTCATTTTTTATTATTTGTGGTTTTTGAGTTATTTAGCTTTTAATTCAGCCGCTCTCCAGTTTCTGCAAACGGGTTGCTAGGGTCAAAGTTACCCTAGCAACCATGCACTGATTTCAATAAGAGACTGGAATATGAATAGGAGAGGCCTGAATAGAAAGATGAGTAACAAAAAGTAGCAATAACAATACATTTGTAGCCTTAGATGGGGTCAGTGACCCCCTATTTGAAAGCTGGAAAGAGTCAGCAAATAATGAAAGAACGATAAAAAAATAAATAGTGAAGACCAATTGAAAAGTTGCTAAGAATTGGCCATTCTATAACATAATAAAAGTTTCAATTAAGGTGAACCAATCCCTTTAAGTGGTGCATTTAATGAAGTGAATTGATGGTTGAGCCTATTTTATCTCCTGTCCATGTTCTGTTACATGTACACACGCGTGTGCCGGGCCCCTAGTACATGGAACACTAACGCCTCATTCCTGCCCCACCTAGGGCACCATGAGGGGCTGGGCAAAATGCTGCATTGTGGGTAAAAAGCTCTGAGACCCTTTGCAATTTACATTCCAAATTTTTTTTTCTGGTTTCAAAATATTAGGAGTTTCTGCGCTGCGAATAAAATGCATTTAAAGCAACAGCGCCACCTGCTGTTCAGTTTGGTTGGTCAATCACAGCAGCAGAAAATGAAGTTGGGGACAAAGGAAGGTCTGTGATGTTGCAAAAACGATGGACCTTAAGTCACTTAACCTCTCTTAAAGTGGCCATGCACTGCCAGATTAGGGTCCAGTTTGGCCACCCACACCCAGGGCCAAATAAAGATGATAAATTATGGCCCTGGGCTAAAGTTTGGATTATGCACTGGGGCCTATGGACTCTATCGGACAAGGGCCAACACATTTCTCATCCAACAGGATTTTCAAACCTGATATTTGGAGAATTTTTAGACAGACCTGTGGGAGAGCCCCATAAACAGACCAATAGGCGTTCATGGCCCCCCAATAACTAATGGGGCCATAGATGGGATGTGTGAGAAGGAAATTTGGCAGTTGGATACCAAGCTTAGTAGGGCAACATGCCAAAACCTTCAGCCCCTTAAATTAAATTTAAGTATGTTATAGAATGGCCAATTCTAAGCATGTTTTCAATTGGTCTCCATTCGTTTTTTTTTTTTTTTTAATTTTATTCTTCTGATTCTTTCCAGCTTTCAAATGGTGGTCACTGACCCCATCTAAAACAGATGTTCTGCAAGACTACAGGTTTATTGTTATTGCTGCTTTTTATTACTATTCAGGCCTCTCCTATTCATATTCCAGTCTCTTATTCAAATCAATGCATGGTTGCTAGGGAAATTTGGAAATTAGCAACCAGAAGGCTGAAATTGCAAACTGGAGAGCTGCTGAATAAAAAGCTAAATAACTCAGAAACCACAAATAATAAAAAATGAAAACCAATTGCAAATTGTCTCAGAATATCCCTCTCTACGTCATACTAAATGTTAACTCAAAAGTGAACAACCACTTGTTGTTGAAGTACAACTCCCAGCACCGATTTACCTCTCTTTGCTATTAAACGGCTTATTCGCCATCAGACATCTTTATTAACTCATTCATTGCCCTAGGCCTGTAAAGCATCCATCAAGCCAAGCGGCCGTGTATCCAGGAAAGGGTTAGCGGCTACATCAGGTGGATATCTGCCTTTTAAACCATATTTTACACTTGACAAGCGCCGTATGAATAATAGATGGACCCGGGGTGGATATAATTGAGATTAATGCATGCATATCAATCAATACATGACACTGTAATATAATACTTTAAAATAATATATTGCATTGATTTATATTCATGGATTTCTGCATCAGATCTAACCCCCCCCTTCCCGCAGAACAGTTTTAAAGCCGTAAAATATTTTGTCGTCTGATAATAAACGACCGCATTTAACAGCCGCACGCGTTGCGCCTTTAACACTGTCCCTTAAAGGGACATTATAATTAGACCTAAAAAGTTCCTCCGGGCACTTATTATAAGTAGGTAATGCTGAGTAACGCACAGCAGTGTGGTTAAAAGAGGAGGCTGTCTGTCTGCTTGCTGCTAGAACTTTACTTCCTGCTTTCCTGCTGATCACATGACTTCCTCTTTCCTTTTCAATGCATTAAAAACATTTCTTATTCGTTTTTTTTTTTATTTCTAAATGAAAAGGTCTCTAATTGTGTTTCATACACACAAAGGGGTCATGTGTTTTAATTATTTTTATTTTATTTTCAGAAGAACTCCAGAAAGTCCTGTTCGAGCAGATCGACCTGCGGAGACGACTGGAGCAGGAATTTCAGGTTTTGAAAGGAACGCCGTCTTTTCCAGTGTTCAGTAAGAACCATTTAATTCTTCATATAATTATGGCTATAGGGGTAAATGGTAGAGTTAGGGCCTAGATTTAAAGGGGAACTCTTCCAATCTCTAAAGACTGGAAGAAAAAAAAAAGGCAATTTTATTATTTTAATTGCATTGGGTCAATCAAAGCTTATTGGATGTTGAAGGTTAATTCACTCGTTTTATGATTGTCTCCTGCAGACAGAGAATAGGGGATGGGGGGTAGGGCTATAAGGTTGGGGCGATGCCAGAAATATTTCTGTAGGTAATTAGGAGATTTCGTTATTACGGATATGAGTTGATGGGAGTGATGTCGAGAGCGGCCTGGAGACAACGTATGGATTAAAGAGAAGATATTGTTTATGGAGAGCTCTTTGCATTGGGGGCAGTACAAGGACAATTGTACAATTGTCTCATTTATTTATAATTTATTTATTTACAGTATTTATTTATAAGTGGAAGGAGGCGTGTCTTCATACTGGGGGGGGGACTGGGAGATGATAGGGAGCCCCACTTTAGAAGCCAGAGATCATACCCCCGTGCCAGTGGCTTGTTTAAAGAGGAATATGTAATGACCAATTAAAAGCAACTTTTCAATTGATCTTCATATTCTATTTATTAAAGTATTTCCTTTCTCCTTCTTCTGACTCTTTCCTGCTTTCAAACGGGGGTCACTGACCCCATCTAAAAACAAATGCTCTGTAAGGCTACAGTATTGTTATTGTTACTTTTTGTTATTGTTACTTTTTATTACTCATCTATTCAGGCCTCTCCTATTCATATTCCAGTCTCTTATTCATATCAATGCATGGTTGCTAGGGGAATTTGGACCCTAGCAACCACAATTCTGGAATTGCAAACTGATTATTTGCTGACTCTTTCCCAGCTTTCAAATGGGGGTCATTGACTAAAAAACAAATGCTCTGTAAGGCTACACAATTATTATTATTACTACTTTTTATTACTCATCTTTCTATTCAGGCCTCTCCTATTCATATTCCAGTCTCTTATTCAAATCAGTGTATGGTTGCTAGGGGAATTTGGATCCTAGCAACCAGACTGCTGAAATTGCAAACTGGAGAGCTGCTGAATAAAAAGCTAAATAACTCAAAACCCACAAATAATAAAAAACTAAAACCAATTACAAATTGTCTCAGACTATCACTCTCTACATCATACTAACAATTGATTTAAAGGTGAACAACCCCCTTTGCCTTAAGGCTTTTAATATTGTAAGCTCTTCCAGATGGGATTTTGCTTGTGTTATCTTGCCTTAGCTCAGGGCTTGTAATATCAGACATTAGATTGCAAGCTCTCTGGTGCAAGGTTTTAATCAAGAGGCCAGCTTTAGCTGTGGGCCGTTACTAGATTGTAAGCCTCTGCAGGGAACATTTAAGGCCACATCAAAGGGGCGGGGCAGGGGAAAGCTGTCCTGATTGGTGTACAAATGCATATTATGTTGACGTGCTGCAGGAAAGCATTAATTTCACTAACTTTCTATTTGTTTCCAGATAATTTCCACGATCAGATGAAGAGGGAGCTGGCATACAGGGAAGAAATGGTGCAGCAATTGCAAATAGTAAGTTATTTATATATATATATAGTATTACATGCATTACAGGAAAGAGCAGGTTATGGCACACATGCATTAATATTTAAATGTACAAATCAATGTGTATTTATTTAGTCTATTCTGAGGCCAGGATTCAATGGGCTTGTTCAATTATTTATAGATAAACCTTGCAGTAAACTGGCCGCATTAACGGGTCCATTTGCTTACAAGTCCTGGCACCTTCTTATAGTAGATTGTCAGCTCTTGGGAGCAGCGCCCTCTCTGTCATTCGTAGCTGTCTGTATTGTCCATATGGTGTATTAGTCCCAATAGTTTGATATAGAATATTAATATATATATATATATATATATATATATATATATGTGTGTGTATATATAAACACAACAAAAGGCAGTAAATAGTCGTCAGACAATTAGAAATAAAATACAAGAGAAAAGGACTACATCGCCATCTGCTGGTCACTCTGGCAATTGCCTGTTATGTAGAATAAACAGGACAATCATTTCTTTAATAATAATATTTATTTATAACATTTTAAGATTTTTTTCCTTTGTATTATATATGAAGCTCTGTGCAGTCAGTGACCACGCTTAATCTGTGTTTGCAGATCCCTTATGCAGCCAATTTGATAAGGAAAGAGAAACTCGGGACTCATCTCAGTAAGAGCTAAAAGGTAAAATGGGATCCCTGGGGCAGATTATTCTCATTGAGTGCTCAGTGACAGCTGCAAAAGGCCTTCAGTATAGGGTATACATATGGAAATAGCTATATGCACACACAGATGCCTATTCTGAAACGAAATAAATGTACTTTTTATTTTTTTATGAGTGGGAGCTGCCATATTGACCACCCATACAAAACTGCATTTGGTATATAAAGTCTAAGAACCACCGCTACTACATTGCATGACTTATACCACGGGACACGTTCATATAGAATCATGGAGACTTCAGAAATGATAGGACCCCATATGCACAACTGGTTAGACTTCAGCCAAGACCCTTTACACCCCTGACCCCTCCAAACACCAATGAATAATTGCAATGACTCTATTGTAACCAATGGGTGGAAACTCTGTTTAAATATGTTCTTATAATGAACTACAACTCCCAGGATCCTCTGACAGCTGGGTGAGATAACCCACTATTCTACAAAGTGGTCATTAAAGGGTGGTTCACATTTAAAGGAGAATTAAAGCCTAACTAAAGAAGTAGGTAGAAATGTTGTTCATGATGTTTTGTGCTTCTGTACCAGCCCAAGGCAACCACAGCCCTTTAGCAGTAAAGATCTGTGTCTCCAAAGATGCCCCAGTAGCTCCCCATCTTCTTTTCTGCTGATTCACTGCACATGCTCTGTGCTGCTGTCACTTACTGAGCTTAGGGACCCACTCACAATATACAGTACACATAGAATAGAAATGTCACAATATAAGGCTGATTAGTAATTAATACACATAATTACTACATGGCAGCACAGAAACCAGTGCAATTAGCATCAGAATTTAATAATCAGCAAACCTGTAGCATCAGCTTATATTACAGCCAGGGAAGCTCATTTTCTGCTGGATAATTAGTGACGAGCCCTAAGCTTAGCTTCTCAACAGCCAATCAGAGCCCACTGAGCATGTGAGTGTCACAGACACTTTCCAAGATGGTGACCCCCTGTGACAAGTTTGAAGTCCTGGATCATTGCTGCTATTGACAAGCTGAAACTTTAGCCTCGTGCAATAAGTTCATTATATAAAATATGCCATTGAAATAACCGTATTTATGTTTAGGGTTTAGTTCTCCTTTAAGAGTGGAATATATATGTCTTTAATGAATGACACAAAAGTAACAACTTTCCTCATTTCCGTCCTACAGTGGAGCCCCAGCAACAAACTCCTGTGTAAAGACTGATAACTCTGTATAAAGACTGACGGGAGCCATTGGGACAACAAGCTGGAGGGATAATAAGGACAACTTTGTATCATAAATTATAGCAGCCAATCACCAGGATTTGAGTAACCATGGACAGACCTGCCCAACAAATAAGGGACAGTGTGTTATCCTCAAATCCGACTTGGTTTTTCCTTCCGCTGCTTAAGGGATGGAGCCCAGTTCTGTGTTCAATGCTGTGAATAATGAGGTTCGGCCCAAGGACGGGTTGTGTTTGGAACTGGACTTCTGCGCCTCCTGTTTATTGACTCTGCCTGCTGTTTGGATGAACTGTAACCCCCACCCTCCCCTCCCCCAGGGCATATTTTACAGTTTAATATTATGTGTAATTATAAATATAATCTCTGGTCTAAAAAGGTCATTTATCATGATGTTCTGGTAGTTTCTTTATCATTTCTGTGGATACAAAAGTCTATAATAAACGCTATCCAGTGACGCTTGGGCAGTGTGCAGCTGAGTTGCTTCCCCTTGGGGTGACAATAGGGGGCAGTAGACCCCACAAACAGCAGGGAATCGGGGGGCCACATAGTGACAAGTCAGTCGCTAGGGGGTGAGGTTGCAACTGGGGACAGGGACCCAGAAATTTTTTTTGCTCTGGGGCCTTTGGGAGTTCAAGTTCTGCAACATTTTCAGCAGGAGACGTGTGGCTTTAAGAACAAACCCTTTGAGACAAACCCTGGGCACCTGCTCCAGTTATGCAAGTAGTTCATTTGGGCAGTTAGTGGCCAATCTCATGCATGGCTGGCCCAGCACATGTTTTTAGCACATAAATCAGGGATTCCAACCTTTAGTCCTTCCGCAGTTGTTGGCCACAGACTGATAATCATTAAATGTATTTTTCACTTCAGATGAAAGACCCAATATCCTATATTGCCAGAGGTGCCGTCTCCAGCCCCACTCACATGCTCAGACACATACCAGTTGTACATACATGTACATGTGACCCTAACAGAGACCCCCAAGCTAAGTCTTGGTCACTAATACATGGCTTCAAGGTCAGAGCCACCTGCTTGGCTGTAAGAGCAGTTCTTGCTGTTATTTAAACCCTGGCTTTGCCATCTGCCTCTCTGTGAATGTGCAACCCTGTTTTCTAGTAGACTTAAGGTATGGAGATCCAAATTACAGAAAGATCAGTTATCCGGAAAACCACAAGTCCCGAGCATTCTGGATAACAGGTACCTATATCATTAAAAGATTCAGAGAATCCAGAGAAATCTCTGCACTCAGAGGGAGAAGGATAAAAGCCAATAATGAATTCAATAATGAATGGGATTTGGGTCCCCTGACGGCACTGCATTAAAAACAGACCCGATTCTGTAGTGGAAATCGGTGTGTGGGCTCAGGAATACTCCCCTAATCAATTGTCTGGGAACACAGTTCACCCCCAGCTCCCCATACACTAATGCACCCCAATACCATCTCAGATGCACCAGCTCCCCATGCACCATAGGGGTGCATTAGTGCATGGGGTGCTCGCACATCTGGGATGGTATGGGGGTGCATAAGTGTATGGGGCAATGGCACATCTGGGATGGTATGGGGGTACATTAGTGCATGGAGAGCTGGCACATCTGGGATGGTATTGGGGTGCATTAGTGCATGGGGCGCTGGCACATCTGGGATGGTATTGGGGTGCATTAGTGCATGGGGCGCTGGCACATCTGGGATAGTATGGGGGTACATTAGTGTATGGGGAGCTGGCACATCTGGGGTGGTATTGGGGTGCATTAGTGTATTGTACAAAACAATAGACTCTAATGGATAGTAAAAACAAAATGTTGCACAGTTTAAAATATTGTTGAGCGAAAACCACAAATTACTGCTTTGCGATATTTTGGCAAAATGGAATGAGATTCGCCCATCACTTCTCCTTAGTAAAGGAGTCCGGCGCCGGGTGCTAAACTGGCCCTGTGCCAACAGTCTGGACCTGACACCCACTGAAAATATTTGGCGCATTAACTAAAGGAAAAGTACAACAAAGAGACCACGGCAGCTGAAATCCTATATTGGGAAAGAGTGGGGCAACGTTTCAAACTACAGTAATTGGTCTCCTCAATTCCCAAAGAAGAATAAGAGTCGGTGCTTTATTAGAACGAGTTGCTGGCATCTTATCCAAAATAATATTTATCAGAAACCAATAAAACTTCTCAGTTTCAACATTTGATATGTTGTCTCTGTGCTATCTGCAATTAAATACAGGGTTTAAATTATTAGCAAATCATCCCACACTCTTTTTATTTACATATTATACAGTGTCCCAACCTTTTTTGGAAACAGGGGTTGTACAACTTTCTTGTGCAATGATACTCTATGGCCAGAGGGGTCACTGTTGCACCACTTATATTGTAGTTCTCATCTCCCATGAGTTGATACTATATATACACCAGCCAGTCCTCTCCTGATATTGTTGAACTACAGCTCCCAAATCTGCCAGTTGCTTTGGTCTATTAGAAGATGCTGGGAGTTTTAGTAATGGACATTCCTGATATACTTGGTCAATGCTACATTATCTTGCAGTTTCATTTGTAACGTTTATCCTGAAAATTGCTGCATCTTTTTGGACTTATTCCTGCAGTATCAATGTGCCACCAGTCAGCTCTTTGGGGTTCCTTTAAATGTCTTGTGCAACTGCTTCCCTCAATTCTGCCTTAGCTTCCAAGGGTTACTGTTACCCCAATGTTTCTATATATCTGTTACCTTGTAATGAGCTAAGGGGGCCCAGTCTGAAGGCCAGTTAGGGGGAGATTTGGGGTGAGTGTTTATTTGTACCCTGGGTACCCCTGGAACTATAGCAGGGTGACACCCCAATGTGTCTATATATCTGTAACCTTGTAATGAGCTAAGGGGGCCCAGTCTGAAGGCCAGTTAGGGGGAGATTTGGGGTGAGTGTTTATTTGTACCCTGGGTACCCCTGGAACTATAGCAGGGTGACACCCCAATGTTTCTATATATCTGTAACCTTGTTATGAGCTAAGGGGGCCCAGTCTGAAGGCCAGTTAGGGGGAGATTTGGGGTGAGTGCTTATTTGTACCCTGGGTACCCCTGGAACTATAGCAGGGTGACACCCCAATGTTTCTATATATCTGTAACCTTGTTATGAGCTAAGGGGGCTCAGCCAGAAGATCAGTTAGGGGGAGATTTGGGGTGAGTGATTATTTGTACCTTGGGTACCCCTAGAAATATAGCAGGGTGACACCCCAATGTTTCTATATATCTGTAACCTTGTTATGAGCTAAGGGGGCCCAGTCTGAAGGTCAGTTAGGGGGAGATTTGGGGTGAGTGCTTATTTGTGCCCTGGGTACCCCTGGAACTATAGCAGGGTGACTGTTACCCCAATGTTTCTATATATCTGTAACCTTGTTATGAGCTAAGGGGGCTCAGCCTGAAGGTCAGTTAGGGGGAGATTTGGGGTGAGTGATTATTTGTACCTTGGGTACCCCTAGAATTATAGCAGGGTGACACCCCAATGTTTCTATATATCTGTAAACTTGCGATGAGCTAGTTAGGGTGAGAATTAGGGTGAGTGCTTATTTGTCAGTCTTGAGGACTTGCTCTATTCTAAATTTTTAGTGTGTATAACACAGTTTCCAACCTTTTATTGTACACGACTAAACTAAAATCTAACCATCAATATCATGTTACTTTAGACCACTGAATAAAATAAAGTAACAATTTTTTTTGTATGCAGTTTATTTTTTAGGGTTCCGATTCAGCCACATTTCTTTCAGTAGATCTAATATTGGGCCCGACTCTTTGAATTGTGGATTCTGTGGATTTTCTTTTTAGCTGATATAAAAATTTACACTTTGATTTGCAGCAAGAGATATTTATTTATTTTTAGGAAAGTCAGAAAATGTTCGCGGGATAAGAACACATTTGTTTTTAGGAAAGCTGAAACACAAACATTTGCTTTATACCAATAGCCATTACTTTGGTTCCAGGAATAAAAGTAACTGTCGGATTACAGAGAGATTATTGGGTCGAGCCTCAAGTCAGTCCTCAGCCCTTTCTCACAAACGCACTTAACACACTTAGAAATCAGATTATTCGGCCATTGAAAGCTGTACCATCACTATATTTAATCTTTGACAAGCTCGGGGAGATTTAAGTACTTTCTGCTTGAAAGTTGAAATCCCTCTGATATAATCCATAGTAAATAACTTGGTGTTCAACTGTGAGAGCGCATATTAAATACTGCCATATGGCGGGTTCAGTTTTTATTTGCTGTTATTAAAGATTATTTCATGGAATGTGAGATTGAATGAAAACCTAAAGGAAAAATAGACGGCATGATTATCTTTAAAAGCTTCAAACAAACGAGTTCCCTTTCTCCTCCAGTCTCTGGTATTCTCAATACTTTCTTTATCTGTGCTTAGAGGATCATGGATGTATTAAATGGATATTACATGGATATATAAGAGCAAAGAATTGACTGGAAGCAGCCAGAATGGATTCAAGATCATCTGGGGTGTTTTAGTAGAATGGTATCCCTTTAATATTAAATGACAATATTTACGGGAAAAAAGATACAATGGATTTTATAGGCAAAACTATTTTAGAAAATCCTATAGAAACAAGAGTAAGAAATCCTGATATAAATTATATTTTATATATTTGACATACAGTTAATTTACTATACACATATGTTGTGTACTAGGGTTCCCAGCTCCTCCTAATAATACACAGATGGTCCCAAAGTTTGTGTGACCAAAACAGCTAATTCACATAGAGAAACAGACCTATCCTGCTTTATGGCAGCTGAGATTCTAGCTATCTGTATAACAGAACATTCTGTCCCAGTGGCTGCACAGATCCTATCTGATCCCCATTGTAAGCAGCAGTCCTGTCCTGCTTTATAGCAGCTGAGATTCTAGCTATCTGTATAACAGAACATTCTGTCCCAGTGGCTGCACAGATCCTATCTGATCCCCATTGTAAGCGGCAGTCCTGTCCTGCTTTATGGCAGCTGAGATTCTAGCTATCTGTATAACAGAACATTCTGTCCCAGTGGCTGCACAGATCCTATCTGATCCCCATTGTAAGCAGCAGTCCTGTCCTGCTTTATGGCAGCTGAGATTCTAGCTATCTGTATAACAGAACATTCTGTCCCAGTGGCTGCACAGATCCTATCTGATCCCCATTGTAAGCGGCAGTCCTGTCCTGCTTTATGGCAGCTGAGATTCTAGCTATCTGTATAACAGAACATTCTGTCCCAGTGGCTGCACAGATCCTATCTGATCCCCATTGTAAGCGGCAGTCCTGTCCTGCTTTATGGCAGCTGAGATTCTAGCTATCTGTATAACAGAACATTCTGTCCCAGTGGCTGCACAGATCCTATCTGATCCCCATTGTAAGCGGCAGTCCTGTCCTGCTTTATGGCAGCTGAGATTCTAGCTATCTGTATAACAGAACATTCTGTCCCAGTGGCTGCACAGATCCTATCTGATCCCATTGTAAGCAGCAGTCCTGTCCTGCTTTATGGCAGCTGAGATTCTAGCTATCTGTATAACAGAGCATTCTGTCCCAGTGGCTGCACAGATCCTATCTGATCCCCATTGTAAGCAGCAGTCCTGTCCTGCTTTATGGCAGCTGAGATTCTAGCTATCTGTATAACAGAGCATTCTGTCCCAGAGGCTGCACAGATCCTATCTGATCCCCATTGTAAGCAGCAGTCCTGTCCTGCTTTATGGCAGCTGAGATTCTAGCTATCTGTATAACAGAACATTCTGTCCCAGTGGCTGCACAGATCCTATCTGATCCCCATTGTAAGCAGCAGTCCTGTCCTGCTTTATGGCAGCTGAGATTATAGCTATCTGTATAACAGAACATTCTGTCCCAGTGGCTGCACAGATCCTATCTGATCCCCATTGTAAGCAGCAGTCCTGTCCTGCTTTATGGCAGCTGAGATTCTAGCTATCTGTATAACAGAGCATTCTGTCCCAGAGGCTGCACAGATCCTATCTGATCCCCATTGTAAGCAGCAGTCCTGCCCTGCTTTATGGCAGCTGAGATTATGTCTGGTTACATTTATAAACATATAACAGATGTAATGGAACAGAAAATGTTAAAGTTATATGAATGTGTTAAAAATTAAAATGTGGGAATGTTAGCATTCTCTTTACCTGCATTCACTCCCTTTCACCTTGACAAATGACTACAGTAGAACAGAATATGACAAAACTTGCCTGTGCCCTGAGCATGGAGACACCCGCACAGATTGTTTTTCACCACTAGATGGATTTCCCAGCACAATGAGTGTCACTGTCTGTCAAAGGAATGTTTAACAAAAATGCAGAAGGGAAGACTCTTGGCAATCCAAAAGATCCAGTGTGTTACGTCAATGTCATAAACAATCATAAAGCTGCCTTTATAAATAGGGGAAGCCACAATCTAAGTGACAGAAACAAGCAGGTGTAAGAGGCACGGGCATCTGTATTGATCTAAGGTAAAAGCTTTCCCTATACTGAAAGCTATAACATTATTCTATTTCCTTCATCAGTATATATTAGTGAGAATGTACATTTAACAACACTGTAACTGTAACTCCTTACTGTACAGACAGCACAGCAGCATCTGTTATGTCAGCAAGACAGGACTGTGAGATAGCAGGTATAGTAGGGAGAGATGGTGTCTATAGTAACAGTGGATAATAGTCTCTGGGAAGGGAGTGTGACTGTGGGATAGCAGGTATAGTAGGGAGAGATGGTGTCTATAGTAACAGTGGATAATAGTCTCTGGGAAGGGAGTGTGACTGTGGGATAGCAGGTATAGTAGGGAGAGATGGTGCCTATAGTAACAATGGATAATAGTCTGTGGGAAGGGAGTGTGACTGTGGGATAGCAGGTATAGTAGGGAGAGATGGTGCCTATAGTAACAGTGGATAATAGTCTCTGGGAAGGGAGTGTGACTGTGGGATAGCAGGTATAGTAGGGAGAGATGGTGTCTATAGTAACAGTGGATAATAGTCTCTGGGAAGGGAGTGTGACTGTGGGATAGCAGGTATAGTAGGGAGAGATGGTGCCTATAGTAACAGTGGATAATAGTCTCTGGGAAGGGAGTGTGACTGTGGGATAGCAGGTATAGTAGGGAGAGATGGTGCCTATAGTAACAGTGGATAATAGTCTCTGGGAAGGGAGTGTGACTGTGGGATAGCAGGTATAGTAGGGAGAGATGGTGCCTATAGTAACAGTGGATAATAGTCTCTGGGAAGGGAGTGTGACTGTGGGATAGCAGGTATAGTAGGGAGAGATGGTGTCTATAGTAACAGTGGATAATAGTCTCTGGGAAGGGAGTGTGACTGTGGGATAGCAGATTAGCAGGTATAGTAGGGAGAGATGGTGCCTATAGTAACAGTGGATAATAGTCTCTGGGAAGGGAGTGTGACTGTGGGATAGCAGGTATAGTAGGGAGAGATGGTGTCTATAGTAACAGTGGATAATAGTCTCTGGGAAGGGAGTGTGACTGTGGGATAGCAGGTAAAGTAGGGAGAGATGGTGTCTATAGTAACAGTGGATAATAGTCTCTTGGAAGGGAGTGTGACTGTGGGATAGCAGGTATAGTAGGGAGAGATGGTGCCTATAGTAACAGTGGATAATAGTCTCTGGGAAGGGAGTGTGACTGTGGGATAGCAGGTATAGTAGGGAGAGATGGTGCCTATAGTAACAGTGGATAATAGTCTCTGGGAAGGGAGTGTGACTGTGGGATAGCAGGTATAGTAGGGAGAGATGGTGTCTATAGTAACAGTGGATAATAGTCTCTGGGAAGGGAGTGTGACTGTGGGATAGCAGGTATAGTAGGGAGAGATGGTGCCTATAGTAACAGTGGATAATAGTCTCTGGGAAGGGAGTGTGACTGTGGGATAGCAGGTATAGTAGGGAGAGATGGTGTCTATAGTAACAGTGGATAATAGTCTCTGGGAAGGGAGTGTGACTGTGGGATAGCAGGTATAGTAGGGAGAGATGGCGCCTATAGTAACAGTCGATAATAGTCTCTGGGAAGGGAGTGTGACTGTGGGATAGCAGGTATAGTAGGGAGAGATGGCGCCTATAGTAACAGTCGATAATAGTCTCTGGGAAGGGAGTGTGACTGTGGGATAGCAGGTATAATAGGGAGAGATGGTGCCTATAGTAACAATGGATAATAGTCTCTGTGAAGGGAGTGTGACTGTGGGATAGCAGGTATAGTAGGGAGAGTTGGTGCCTATAGTAACAGTGGGGATAATAGTCTCTGGGAAGGGAGTGTGACTGTGGGATAGCAGGTATAGTAGGGAGAGATGGTGCCTATAGTAACAGTGGATAATAGTCTCTGGGAAGGGAGTGTGACTGTGGGATAGCAGGTATAGTAGGGAGAGATGGTACCTATAGTAACAGTGGATAATAGTCTCTGGGAAGGGAGTGTGACTGTGGGATAGCAGGTATAGTAGGGAGAGATGGTGCCTATAGTAACAGTGAGATAATAGTCTGGGAAGGGAGTGTGACTGTGGGATAGCAGGTATAGTAGGGAGAGATGGTGTCTATAGTAACAGTGGATAATAGTCTCTGGGAAGGGAGTGTGACTGTGGGATAGCAGGTATAGTAGGGAGAGATGGTGTCTATAGTAACAGTGGATAATAGTCCTCTGGGAAGGGAGTGTGACTGTGGGATAGCAGGTATAGTAGGGAGAGATGGTGCCTATAGTAACAGTGGATAATAGTCTCTGGGAAGGAAGTGTGACTGTGGGATAGCAGGTATAGTAGGGAGAGATGGTGTCTATAGTAACAGTGGGATAATAGTCTCTGGGAAGGGAGTGTGACTGTGGGATAGCAGGTATAGTAGGGAGAGATGGTGCCTATAGTAACAGTGGATAATAGTCTCTGGGAAGGGAGTGTGACTGTGGGATAGCAGGTATAGTAGGGAGAGATGGTGTCTATAGTAACAGTGGATAATAGTCTCTGGGAAGGGAGTGTGACTGTGGGATAGCAGATTAGCAGGTATAGTAGGGAGAGATGGTGCCTATAGTAACAGTGGATAATAGTCTCTGGGAAGGGAGTGTGACTGTGGGATAGCAGGTATAGTAGGGAGAGATGGTGTCTATAGTAACAGTGGATAATAGTCTCTGGGAAGGGAGTGTGACTGTGGATAGCAGGTAAAGTAGGGAGAGATGGTGTCTATAGTAACAGTGGATAATAGTCTCTGGGAAGGGAGTGTGACTGTGGGATAGCAGGTATAGTAGGGAGAGATGGTGCCTATAGTAACAGTGGATAATAGTCTCTGGGAAGGGAGTGTGACTGTGGGATAGCAGGTATAGTAGGGAGAGATGGTGCCTATAGTAACAGTGGATAATAGTCTCTGGGAAGGGAGTGTGACTGTGGGATAGCAGGTATAGTAGGGAGAGATGGTGTCTATAGTAACAGTGGATAATAGTCTCTGGGAAGGGAGTGTGACTGTGGGATAGCAGGTATAGTAGGGAGAGATGGTGCCTATAGTAACAGTGGATAATAGTCTCTGGGAAGGGAGTGTGACTGTGGGATAGCAGGTATAGTAGGGAGAGATGGTGTCTATAGTAACAGTGGATAATAGTCTCTGGGAAGGGAGTGTGACTGTGGGATAGCAGGTATAGTAGGGAGAGATGGCGCCTATAGTAACAGTCGATAATAGTCTCTGGGAAGGGAGTGTGACTGTGGGATAGCAGGTATAATAGGGAGAGATGGTGCCTATAGTAACAATGGATAATAGTCTCTGTGAAGGGAGTGTGACTGTGGGATAGCAGGTATAGTAGGGAGAGTTGGTGCCTATAGTAACAGTGGGGATAATAGTCTCTGGGAAGGGAGTGTGACTGTGGGATAGCAGGTATAGTAGGGAGAGATGGTGCCTATAGTAACAGTGGATAATAGTCTCTGGGAAGGGAGTGTGACTGTGGGATAGCAGGTATAGTAGGGAGAGATGGTACCTATAGTAACAGTGGATAATAGTCTCTGGGAAGGGAGTGTGACTGTGGGATAGCAGGTATAGTAGGGAGAGATGGTGCCTATAGTAACAGTGGGATAATAGTCTGGGAAGGGAGTGTGACTGTGGGATAGCAGGTATAGTAGGGAGAGATGGTGTCTATAGTAACAGTGGATAATAGTCTCTGGGAAGGGAGTGTGACTGTGGGATAGCAGGTATAGTAGGGAGAGATGGTGTCTATAGTAACAGTGGATAATAGTCTCTGGGAAGGGAGTGTGACTGTGGGATAGCAGGTATAGTAGGGAGAGATGGTGCCTATAGTAACAGTGGATAATAGTCTCTGGGAAGGGAGTGTGACTGTGGGATAGCAGGTATAGTAGGGAGAGATGGCGCCTATAGTAACAGTCGATAATAGTCTCTGGGAAGGGAGTGTGACTGTGGGATAGCAGGTATAATAGGGAGAGATGGTGCCTATAGTAACAATGGATAATAGTCTCTGTGAAGGGAGTGTGACTGTGGGATAGCAGGTATAGTAGGGAGAGTTGGTGCCTATAGTAACAGTGGGGATAATAGTCTCTGGGAAGGGAGTGTGACTGTGGGATAGCAGGTATAGTAGGGAGAGATGGTGCCTATAGTAACAGTGGATAATAGTCTCTGGGAAGGGAGTGTGACTGTGGGATAGCAGGTATAGTAGGGAGAGATGGTACCTATAGTAACAGTGGATAATAGTCTCTGGGAAGGGAGTGTGACTGTGGGATAGCAGGTATAGTAGGGAGAGATGGTGCCTATAGTAACAGTGGGATAATAGTCTGGGAAGGGAGTGTGACTGTGGGATAGCAGGTATAGTAGGGAGAGATGGTGTCTATAGTAACAGTGGATAATAGTCTCTGGGAAGGGAGTGTGACTGTGGGATAGCAGGTATAGTAGGGAGAGATGGTGTCTATAGTAACAGTGGATAATAGTCTCTGGGAAGGGAGTGTGACTGTGGGATAGCAGGTATAGTAGGGAGAGATGGTGCCTATAGTAACAGTGGATAATAGTCTCTGGGAAGGAAGTGTGACTGTGGGATAGCAGGTATAGTAGGGAGAGATGGTGTCTATAGTAACAGTGGGATAATAGTCTCTGGGAAGGGAGTGTGACTGTGGGATAGCAGGTATAATAGGGAGAGATGGTGCCTATAGTAACAATGGATAATAGTCTCTGTGAAGGGAGTGTGACTGTGGGATAGCAGGTATAGTAGGGAGAGTTGGTGCCTATAGTAACAGTGGGGATAATAGTCTCTGGGAAGGGAGTGTGACTGTGGGATAGCAGGTATAGTAGGGAGAGATGGTGCCTATAGTAACAGTGGATAATAGTCTCTGGGAAGGGAGTGTGACTGTGGGATAGCAGGTATAGTAGGGAGAGATGGTACCTATAGTAACAGTGGATAATAGTCTCTGGGAAGGGAGTGTGACTGTGGGATAGCAGGTATAGTAGGGAGAGATGGTGCCTATAGTAACAGTGAGATAATAGTCTGGGAAGGGAGTGTGACTGTGGGATAGCAGGTATAGTAGGGAGAGATGGTGTCCTATAGTAACAGTGGATAATAGTCTCTGGGAAGGGAGTGTGACTGTGGGATAGCAGGTATAGTAGGGAGAGATGGTGTCTATAGTAACAGTGGATAATAGTCTCTGGGAAGGGAGTGTGACTGTGGGATAGCAGGTATAGTAGGGAGAGATGGTGCCTATAGTAACAGTGGATAATAGTCTCTGGGAAGGAAGTGTGACTGTGGGATAGCAGGTATAGTAGGGAGAGATGGTGTCTATAGTAACAGTGGGATAATAGTCTCTGGGAAGGGAGTGTGACTGTGGGATAGCAGGTATAGTAGGGAGAGATGGTGCCTATAGTAACAGTGGATAATAGTCTCTGGGAAGGGAGTGTGACTGTGGGATAGCAGGTATAGTAGGGAGAGATGGTGTCTATAGTAACAGTGGATAATAGTCTCTGGGAAGGGAGTGTGACTGTGGGATAGCAGATTAGCAGGTATAGTAGGGAGAGATGGTGCCTATAGTAACAGTGGATAATAGTCTCTGGGAAGGGAGTGTGACTGTGGGATAGCAGGTATAGTAGGGAGAGATGGTGTCTATAGTAACAGTGGATAATAGTCTCTGGGAAGGGAGTGTGACTGTGGGATAGCAGGTAAAGTAGGGAGAGATGGTGTCTATAGTAACAGTGGATAATAGTCTCTGGGAAGGGAGTGTGACTGTGGGATAGCAGGTATAGTAGGGAGAGATGGTGCCTATAGTAACAGTGGATAATAGTCTCTGGGAAGGGAGTGTGACTGTGGGATAGCAGGTATAGTAGGGAGAGATGGTGCCTATAGTAACAGTGGATAATAGTCTCTGGGAAGGGAGTGTGACTGTGGGATAGCAGGTATAGTAGGGAGAGATGGTGTCTATAGTAACAGTGGATAATAGTCTCTGGGAAGGGAGTGTGACTGTGGGATAGCAGGTATAGTAGGGAGAGATGGTGCCTATAGTATAGTAGGGAGAGATGGTGCCTATAGTAACAGTGGATAATAGTCTCTGGGAAGGGAGTGTTACTGTGGGATAGCAGGTATAGTAGGGAGAGATGGTGTCTATAGTAACAGTGGATAATAGTCTCTGGGAAGGGAGTGTGACTGTGGGATAGCAGGTATAGTAGGGAGAGATGGTGTCTATAGTAACAGTGGGATAATAGTCTCTGGGAAGGGAGTGTGACTGTGGGATAGCAGGTATAGTAGGGAGAGATGGTGCCTATAGTAACAGTGGATAATAGTCTCTGGGAAGGGAGTGTGACTGTGGGATAGCAGGTATAGTAGGGAGAGATGGTGCCTATAGTAACAGTGGATAAATAGTCTCTGGGAAGGGAGTGTGACTGTGGGATAGCAGGTATAGTAGGGAGAGATGGTGTCTATAGTAACAGTGGGATAATAGTCTCTGGAAGGGAGTGTGACTGTGGGATAGCAGGTATAGTAGGGAGAGATGGTGTCTATAGTAACAGTGGATAATAGTCCTCTGGGAAGGGAGTGTGACTGTGGATAGCAGGTATAGTAGGGAGAGATGGTGTCTATAGTAACAGTGGATAATAGTCTCTGGGAAGGGAGTGTGACTGTAGGATAGCAGGTATAGTAGGGAGAGATGGTGTCTATAGTAACAGTGGATAATAGTCTCTGGGAAGGGAGTGTGACTGTGGGATAACCAGGTATAGTAGGGAGAGATGGTGTCTATAGTAACAGTGGATAATAGTCTCTGGGAAGGGAGTGTGACTGTGGGATAGCAGGTTATAGTAGGGAGAGATGGTGTCTATAGTAACAGTGGATAATAGTCTCTGGGAAGGGAGTGTGACTGTAGGATAGCAGGTATAGTAGGGAGAGATGGTGTCTATAGTAACAGTGGATAATAGTCTCTGGGAAGGGAGTGTGACTGTGGGATAACAGGTATAGTAGGGAGAGATGGTGCCTATAGTAACAGTGGATAATAGTCTCTGGGAAGGGAGTGTGACTGTGGGATAACAGGTATAGTAGGGAGAGATGGTGTCTATAGTAACAGTGGGATAATAGTCTCTGGGAAGGGAGTGTGACTGTGGGATAGCAGGTGTAGTAGGGAGAGATGGTGCCTATAGTAACAGTGGATAATAGTCTCTGGGAAGGGAGTGTGACTGTGGGATAGCAGGTATAGTAGGGAGAGATGGTGCCTATAGTAACAGTGGGATAATAGTCTCTGGGAAGGGAGTGTGACTGTGGGATAGCAGGTATAGTAGGGAGAGATGGTGCCTATAGTAACAGTGGGATTATAGTCTGGGAAGGGAGTGTGACTGTGGGATAGCAGGTATAGTAGGGAGAGATGGTGCCTATAGTAACAGTGGATAATAGTCTCTGGGAAGGGAGTGTGACCAGAAAGCCTTTTGAGAACTACCGTATCCTTTTCTTGTTTCCACCTGCTCCCTATTTTCTCTCTCATGGGAATAGGACTGGGCTTGCTCAGCTGACGCCACTCAATGAACAATCCCTACAGGGAAGTGACAGTTGTATAGGAAGCCAATGATCGTGTTTGGAATGGCCGTTACTTTTCAGAAATTGAAAGACAAGTTCTGGGTTGTGCGGCTCAACTCTACCAGACGAATATAAATAATACTGGATGTGGGAAACTGCAGTGTGGCAGCACTTAATCCCAAAGGCACCTTTACATCCCCTTAATTATTTGACAGGTATCTTGTAATATGGACAGGTTTTCTGTCCAAAGAAATAAACAAATATTGACATACAATCAGTGGCCGATAGATCTCAAATAGGAGTCACGGCCCCCGACAGCCAAAAACCTATTGCTCTGTGAGGCTACAGTTTTATTGTTATTTTCTATTAACCCACCTCCATTGTGACCATGGGTCATTATTCTCATTATTTGATATTTCTCTGTTACAGAATGATCACCGATAGAACAGCCGAAGACGAGATGACTACAAGTCCTGACTCCTCTAAAGGTAAAGAGAGTGTCATGGGGGGTCTCACAAAATCCTCCAATTACAAGAAGTGGCTTACGGTTTGGAACATGGGCCCCACTTGAGATATCTAACATAATATATGTTTCATTCCTCATTGTTTTAGGGTCAGGCCACACTGGACGTTTTAGGGAGTTTTGGTCACCTGGCGACTAATCGCCTCGTTTTTGCGGCGACCAATCTCCCCAAACGCCTTCCCTCACTCTGTGCTGGCACCGATTTGTTTTCCGAAGTCACCCGAAGTTGCCAAACTTCAGGCGACTTCAGAAAACAAATCGACGCATGTGATAAGCACCGGCGTTTTTTCATTTTTGCCGGTGCAGAGTGAGGGAAGGCGTTTGGAGAGATTGGTCGCAGCAAAAATGAGGCGATTAGTCGCCAGGCGACCAAATCTCCCCAAAACGCAAAGTGTGGCCTGACCCTTAATTCATAAAACAATTCCATCATTTTAATCATTTATCATTAAAATCACCTTTAAGTTAACTTTTAGTATGGTATAGGATAAGAAACTTTTCAATTGGTCTTCGTTATTTATTTTTGATAGTTTTTTTAATTATGTGCCTTCTTCTTCAGACTCTTTACAGCTTTCAAATGGGGGTCACTGACCCCATCTAAAAAACAAATACGTTGTTAGTGCTACATTCTATTACTCATATTTCTACTACTACTGTCTACATCATACTATAAGTTAATTTAAAGGTGTACAACCTTCAACAGGGAGGGAGAATCTGGCTAAATATCCTGCCTGATATAGAATATCAGAGGCTGTTTTGTTTTCTGTGTAGGGGTGCAGCGAATCCACTATTTTGAGATTGGGAAGAATTTCGAATTCTTCATAAAAGTTCTGAATATGGAACCAAATCCAAGCCCAAATTTGCATATGCAGAATAAATTTGAACTTCCTTGTTGTGTGACGAAAAGTCACATGATTTTAAGGATTCGGTGCATCCATATTGTTCCTTGCATGATCCATTATATTTATATATTATAGTTTTCTTTTTTATTAAACTCAGTCTTCCTTTGAGCTGATATATTGATGGCATTTTGTCCACTTCATGCTGCTTAACTGATATCACTTTATCCTGTTTATCCTTTACAATATCTGTTACTTAATGGATCTATTGATTTGTTTGCAGTCACTTTGCTTATCCTGTACACAATGTGTTTTCCCGCGATTCATTTTCATTATGTCATTTTTCCCCAATTAATTTTTTTGTGTAATTCCATCTCAGTTAATGTGCATTGATTTAACTTTAAAGGGCTACGGGACATGTGGGTTTTTACTCACTGCTCTCCTCTCAGGGACACCCACTCAGTAAAGAACCCTTTATTGCCTGTCAACTATGGCTGACACTGACCACTTGTCCTTTAATATCACCACCCTGCACCCCAACGGATTGAAGTGGAGGAGACGGGGGGGGGGGAGAATTTATAATAGTCAAATCAATTTACTCCTTATTGAGTCAGCCTGTTAAATCATAATATGTGATTCTAACAAGAACCATGATAGATGATACTGTCACTTTAAGGTGGGTTTTTACTAAAAGCCAAATGTATCTCATATTTTATTTTAAAAAACCACAACCAAACTTCCATGCCGGATTTCAGCTTGTTTATTAATTAAAAAACTCAATTTAATCGGATCACAGAGAAACTCGATAAAATCGAGCAAAAACCAGAATGGCTCAAATTTTTCTGGATTTTTCCCGAATTGCTCTAATTTTTCTGGCTTCTTATTCCGACTCGCTCATGTTTTTTGAGTTTTTGACCAAAAACCCAGAAAAAACCAGCACAGACCACGCAAATTTCAAATTAAGATAGGTGCCTCTCCCATTGGCTTATACAGGACCTCAATAGGGCTCAGATGGTGGGATTTTCAGATTCTGGCTTTTTGGAGTATTGGGGTATCAGTGGTGTAACTAGAGTGCATCGCCCCCCCCTGCAAAATAATCCCACTTCCATCTCCACCCACCTCCTGCCTCTGCCCATTTCCCATCCAGGCTCCGCCTGCTCATGACCCATACTCCGCCCACTATCCACCTCTTCTCCGACACCGCAAGTACGAGAGCGGTTGGGGAAGCGGACCCCTCCTCTATAGTTATGCCTCTGCAGGGTATAATACATTTTTTTTTGAGATTTTAACATTTGGAATTAAAATAAATAACCCCATCAGTAATGATTGAATACATATACTTCATGTAATATTTAATATAAGGGAGAGCGCATGGGGTAATCTTCCTTTTGTCTCTGTTAAAGGCTTTACAAGCACAGTGTATGAGATTGTGGTGGTCTCTGTGGCGGGGACAATGCTGTTGGCATCTGCACTGATCTTTCTTCTGGTTGTTGCACGAAAGTAAGTTACACTTAAAGGGGAACTCCACCCAAATATCTGTGTGGGGGGGGAGGTTGCCTATTGAAAGAAAGTGTAATTCTAAGTAACTTTCCTAAACATGTTCATTGAACATTTTCTACAGCCTATGTCAGTGATCCCCAACCAGTAGCTCATGAGTAACATGTTGCTCTCCAACCCCTTGGATGTTGCTCCCAGTGGCCTCAAAGCAGGAGCTTATTTTTGAATTCCAGACTTGGAGGCAAGTTTTGGTTGGATAAAAACCAGTTGCACTGCGAAACAGACCCTCCTGTACTCTGTCAGTCCACATAGGGGCTACCAATAGCCAATCACAGCCCTTATTTGGCACCCCAGGAACGTTTCCCATGCTTGTGTTGCTCCCCAACTCCTTTTACATTTCAATGTGGCTCATGGGTAATAAAAGGTTGTAGACCCCATGTCTATATGTTACCCCTGTGTCTACGTGGGTTATCTCTGGGCTTCCTCCAACTCTTTAAATACTTACAGGTAGGTTAGTTGTGTGTAGTGTGTGTAGTAGTGTGTGTGTGTGAATGTGATATGGACCCCTGCTCACTTGTGCTTCACCTTTAAAGGAGAAGTAAACCCTATAAATAAATACAGTTGAAAAAGGCATATTTTATATAGTGAACTTATTGCAGGAGGCTAAAGTTTCAGCTTGTCAATAGCAGCAATGATCCAGGACTTCAAACTTGTCACAGGGGGTCACCATCTTGGAAAGTGTCTGTGACACTCACATGCTCAGTGGGCTCTGATTGGCTGTTGAGAAGCTAAGCTTAGGGCTCGTCACTAATTATCCAGCAGAAAATGAGCTTCCCTTGTAATATAAAATGATACTACAGGGCGGATTATTAAATTCTGCTGTAATTGCACTGGTTTCTGTGCTGCCATGTAGTAATTATCTGTATTAATTACTAATCAGCCTTATATTGTGACATTTCTATTCTATGTGTACTGTATATTGTGAGTGGGTCCCTAAGCTCAGTAAGTGACAGCAGCACAGAGCATGTGCAGTGAATCAGCAGAAAAGAAGATGGGGAGCTACTGGGGCATCTTTGGAGACACAGATCTTTACTGCTAAAGGGCTGTGGTTGCTTTGGGCTGGTACAGAAACCCAAACATAATGAACAACATTTCTACCTACTTCTTTAGTTAGGCTTTAGTTCTGCTTGTAACTTGTCAACTTGTAGTATGTTATAGAATGGACAATTTTAAGCAACTTTTCAATTGACCATTATTATTCAATTTTTACAGTTTTTTTAATAATTTGCCTTTTTATTTCCAGCTTTTAAATAGGGGTCACTGACCCCTTCTTAAAAACAAATTCTCTGTAAGGCTAAACATTTATTGTTATTGCTACTTTTTATTCCTTGTCTTTCTATTCAGGCCTCTCCTATTCATATTCCAGTCTCTCATTCAAATCAGTGCATGGTTTCTAGGGGTATTTTGACCCTGGCAACCAGACTACTGAAATTGCCAACTGGAGAGCTGATGAATAAAAAGCTAAATAACTCAAAAACCACAAATAATAAAAAATGAAAACCAATTGCAAATTGTCTCAGAATATCTCTCTCTGTATCATACTAAACATTAACTCAAAAGTGCAGAACTCCCTTTAAAGGGCACCAATCATGACCAAAATCATTTCCTAAGTAAATACACTATGTGAAAGTTCAAAAAATACGATTTTTAAAACAGTTAGAATTGTTTGTATAATGTAAATGATCAGCTCACTATTCCTTCTGCAAGATCTCCCCTATCTCCCCTGCAGTTCTAGCTGAGGCAGCCATATTGGATTTCACTGGCTCCTCCTTCCTATATCTTCCCAGCCAACTGTAGCTCTGAAATCTCGCACATGCTCAGTTGAAATTCCTTGTTGCTTATCAACCCTTCCTATTTTCAAATCAGCCAAACCTGTGTGTTAGCTGCTGTACAGTAGTGCTGCCCCCTGCTGGAAGTTAGTGTGTGCCCTTCATTTGCATAATAACATCACCAGCAGGGGACAAGAGAGGGAAATCTCCTGATACTTCTAGTGGAGGAGTTTACTTAAACAAGGCATTCTGGGTAGAATACTCAAAGCAGTGTTACAATCTGAGCATGCTCCTGAAATTTGCATATTAGAGTCTCTGTTATAGTCACAGTATGGCCTCCCTCAGTGATAGAACCCATTTGACAAAGTAAGGGATTTTTTTAAAACCTGCAGTTTTTTCAAAAAACTATATATGTAGTTTGATTAAACGTGTTTAGCTTTTACTGGTCAGATTGTTAATATGTGTTTGATTTTGGCTCTGATAGGTGCCCTTTAAGTTAACTTAGTATGGCGAATTCTAAGCAACATTTCAGTTGGTCTCCTTTTTTGTTCGTTTATTAATTTTTAATTTTTCGCTGCCTTCTTTCCAGCTTTCAAATGGGGGTCACTGACCCCATCTAAAAAACAAATGCTCTGTAAGGCTATAAATTATTGTTGTTATTGCTACTTTTTATTACTCATCTTTCTATTCAGGCCTCTCCTATTCATATTCCAGACTATTATTCAAATCAGTGCATGGTTGCTAGGGGAATTTGGACTCTAGCAACCAGATTGCTGAAAACTGGAGAGCTGCTGAATAAATAGCTAAATAATTCAGAAACTGCACAGAGGCTGCTATGCTGTAAAACTACAGAGAACTATCCATGACTTCAAAAGTCAAAGAATACATAATATAGCCCTGTGCAAAGCAGGGAGCTCTAAGGCTGTCCATCTCTGTAATTGGGGGGATACCATCTGCTATTGCTTTAGAGACCCCCAAAGGTCTCCTTGCCTAAATAACATATATGTATTTCTGACTTTGCTCAGGCGGGGGTATAACTTCTACGGCATGTGCACAGAAGAAAGAGAAACTGCAAATATTAACGTCAGTCGGAACACACAGGACGGCATTTCCACCACCAATTTGCCAGGCCCAGTTCATATCACTTATGTCACTGAGAAAGAGAAACCCATCTCCGAGATTCCCATCACCCGAGTGAAGCTATCGAGGGACGCCCTCCTCTACATTTCCCTCATCACTTGCATGAACCTGCCGGACGATATCGAATCGGAGGAAACTCTCTGAACTCTGGGGGGTGATCTGGTTATGGGACATTCCTAATATCTGTCACTCACAGAACCAATCAACCTGTCCATGGTCCTTATTGGGATACAAATAGGATAAAGGGCTTCATCCATGATAAATGCCTTATGTCACATTTATTTATTGGCTCCTGAAACCCTTCTGTCTGTGAATGGTGCCAGGTGGCATTTTAATAAGTATATTAAGGTTGGGAGTCTTTCTTCTTCTTCCGGAAACAATGGAAACCCTTTCAGAACAGAAACAGGACAATGATCTATGGGAAGAGTATTGATAAATCGAGCAGAACTAGTATAAGCTCTGTTTGTGTAGAAACTTCCCAAATAATGGTCTATTAAATAAAAGCATTTGTCACTCACAAGTCTGTCATTGGCTTTTGATCAAAGTAGCATGAAAAAAGAAAATTGTGCTAATAACCACTTATAATAATACTATTCCATTGCCACTGAAATTATCACTTAAAGGAGAGCTAAACCCTCAAAATGAATGTGGCTAAAAATGGCATATTTTATATAGTGAACTTATTGCAAGAGGCTAAAGTTTGAGCTTGTCAATAGCAGCAATGATCCAGGACTTCAAACTTGTCACAGGGGGTCACCATCTTGGAAAGTGTCTGTGACACTCACATGCTCAGTGGGCTCTGATTGGCTGTTGAGAAGCTAAGCTTAGGGCTCGTCACTAATTATCCAGCAGAAAATGAGCTTCCCTGGCTGTAATATAAGCTGATGCTACAGGTTTGCTGATTATTCAATTCTGATGCTAATTGCACTGGTTTCTGTGCTGCCATGTAGTAATTATGTGTATTAATTACTAATCAGCCTTATATTGTGACATTTCTATTCTATGTGTACTGTATATTGTGAGTGGCTCCCTAAGCTCAGTAAGTGACAGCAGCACAGAGCATGTGCAGTGAATCAGCAGAAAAGAAGATGGGGAGCTACTGGGGCATCTTTGGAGGCACAGATCCTTGGGCTGGTACAGAAGCACAAAACATCATGTACAACATTTCTAGCTACTTCTTTAGTTAGGCTTCAGTTTTCCTTTAAATCTGCAAGATGGCACTGATAATTAAAAAAGCCCCGGAGACACAGGAGCCGCAGGAGGGCACTTTGTACAGAGCAGAAAGGGTCACAAATATCCCATGCTCCTGCACGGAGATGATGCCACAATGGAGCGACTGCAACAGAAACAAATTGTACTGATCATAGTTATGTAATTGTCAAGGTGTATGGTACATCTCATGCCTCTAATTGATGTTCTATGTTTTGAAATAAAGAAGTTTGATATTTGATCACATTTGAATGTTTTTGCCCTATTTATCAGCTGCTAAAACCCCACTTGGAATGACTCCCATTCCAACCATGGAATAAGCTTTTACTGGTAGAATGCTGTAAGGATAATGAAATCAAACATGGAAATAGATTGCCAAGCGGGGGAAAAACTTTGAACTGACAACTACAAATCTCAATTACTGTTACCATCTAAAAAATAAATGCTCTGTAAGGCTACACATAAAGGGGGCTATTTACTAAAATCTGAATTTACTGGACCAAACTCCCTTGCCCGATTTAGCTTATTTATTAATAAAAAAAACTCAATTTAATACGATTCTGGAAAAACTTGATAAAATCAAGCAATTCTGGCTTTTTTCCAAATTGCTCAAGTTTTTGAGTCTTTTTTCCAGAATCGCTTGAATTTTTCAAGTTTTTGCCTGAAAACCCTGAAAAAGTTGCATTTTCGGGCTAAACCCAGCGCTGATCACAAATACCTCAAAGTGAGATAGGTGCCTCTCCCATTGACTTATTCAGGACCTCAACAGGTCTGAGATAGCAGATTTTCAGATTCTGGCTTTTTGCAGCATCTGGTTTAATAAATCTCCAAAAATCTTTTTTTTCCCTCTAAAAATTCGAGCTTTCTAGTGAAAAAAGATTCACATTTTAATAATCAACCACCTTATTATGGTATTGCTACTTTTTATTACTCATCTTTTTATTCAGGCCTCTCCTATTCATATTCCAGTCTCTCATTCAAATCAATGCATGGTTGCTAGGGGAATTTGAACCCTAACAACCAGATTGCTGAATTTACAAACTGGAGGGCTACTGAATAAAAAACTAAATAACTCAAAAACCACAAATAATAAAAAATGAAAACCAATTGCAAATTGTCTGAGAATATCACTTTCTACATCATACTAACAGTTAACTCAATCATGTACAACCCCTTTAAAGCTTTTATATGAAAAACAAAGTCATATCCCTCACACACATACACCAGATTTACTCTGGACAAAGCAGTGCAAGATTTCCTTTCCTCTTTATATAGCTGTAATGCACTTATTGTCTGTACAGAGTCATAAGGGATCATTTATTATGTGCAAGACAGGAGCACAATGCAAAGAAATGGAGCAATACACATATTAGGCATCTGTGCTCCAAAATTAGGGTGGGGAGGAGAAAGGTTGGTGTCCCCAATGTGGGTATTCAGACACACAAGACAGGCAGTGCATTGGGGGGCCGCCTTGGAAACACCTAAACTGCCAGATGCTGGACATAAGTGCCGTCTTGTGCTCTTGCATGTCTGGGTGTTAAAATTAAAGGGTTGGTTCACCTTTAAATAAAATGACAGATTGAATTATTTGCCTTCTTTTTCTGTATCTTTCTAACTTTCAAATGGGGGTCACTGACCCCACCTGAAGATCAAATGCTCTGTTAGGCTACAAAGTTATAATTATACTTACTTTTTAATAATCATCTTTCTATTCAGGCCTCTCCTATTCATATTCCAGCCTCTCGTTCAAATCACTGCATAGTTGCTAGGGGAATTTGGACCCTAGCAACCAGGTTGCTGAAATTGCAAACCGGAAATCTGCTGAATAAAAAGCTAAATAAGTAAAAAATAATAAGAAATGAAAACCAATTGCAAATTGTCTCAGAATATCTCTGTCTACATCATACTAATAGTTAATTTAAAGGTGAACAACCCCTTTAAGACCTGTATAAAATACAATTCAGCAGGAACAGACTTAGACTATATATAGTTTATATACAATACATATATAGTATGGAGAGCCCCATTGGGCCCTAATTAATGATCAACTTCTGTATATATTGGTAAAACAGGTCAACTTTTGGAAGTTTTGGGGGTACCCTAAGGTTAAAATGCTATGTGGCTCAGTAACACACCACAACTTAGACAGATATGTGTACAATATATAGTGAATAAAGTACCCCCTCTTGTAAAATATAAGGATATTATAAGTTACCGAGGAGTTTCATGACCATATAAAAACACGAAGGCCGAGTGCTTTTATACAGGTCATGGAACTCCGAGGTAACTTCTAATTTCCTCATATTTTGCAACTGGGGGTACTTTATTTATTATAATACACAAGTTTTAGGGAGTCATGTGACAGAAATGACATCAGAACTCACCGTTTATAACTGATGACATCAGAACTCACCGTTTATAAGGATATAATTTACAAGATATTCATGGCTCTTGTGTATTATATATATATATATATATATATATATATATATATATATATATATATATAAATATATGTAATCATAGGTATTCTACAATGCTAATCAATGTAATCCTCTCATTTTGAGGTTTGCCTGTAAATAAAGATGCCAAAAATGTACGAATTCTATTCCTACAATGTCTCTGTTTAATCATGTTTTAATTTTGCAATCAATGCTTATAAATGGCCGCTTTGGTTTTTATACCAGGAACCCATTAAAATTCTGTTTTGCCAAAGGTCGTCTGCTATCTCTGGCGTTCATCTATGTTATCTCCATCATAAATCTGAAAATGTTGATCGTGTGCGATACGTTTCCCTTGATACATTTTCCACTCTGGCATAGATTTTATTGATGGTGTTTAATGTTTAATTCATTTACTTGCAGTCTAAATGTGGGAGCCAGTCAAGGAGATTTCATGCCGGAGTTGGCTCCAACACGTGGGCTCATTCTGAATGCAAGTGCACGTGCCTAGAGCTAGAAGGGACACAATATTGAGCATGGACTGGTGCTATTCTCAAAGGTAGACTATATTGCCAAAAGTATCTGGACCTCTGTCTGTCCACATCTCATTCCCAGCCCAAGAGAATTGCTGTGAAGTTGCTCCTCCTTTTGCTGCTATAACAGACCCTACTCTTCTCGGAAGGTCCCCACTAGATTTTAGAATATTGTTCCTGGGATTTGCTTCACAGTGAAGTTGGGGACTGATGATGGCTCAAGGCCCAGCTACCAGTCAGGATTCCTACATCCCACAGGGGTTCTGTTGAGCTAAGGTCCGGCCTCTGTGCAGTCAAGTTCTTCCTCTCCCATCTCAGTAAACCCGTTATCCAACAGGACAAAGTGTACCCCAAAACTGTTCTGGAAGCTGGAATGCCATTGTACTCTGTAGCCTTAACCAGCGGAGCCATAGAAACAATATAAACCACAACTCCAGACCAGCATTTCTCTTCCACCCAATGCTACTGTTGGAATTGTACAATCTGGCAGGTAGTGTCCCCCTGGCCCCTGCCAAACCCAGGACAGGCTGCCAGATGGTGAAATGCCATTTACCCCTCTAAAAGTTTCACTTCCACTGCTCCAAATTCTAATGGCAATGCCTTTTCAGCCGAGCCCAAAAAGATTGATATGAAGTTGCTCCTCCTTTTGCGGCAATAATAGCCCCTACTCTTCTCGGAAGGTTCCCACTTGATTTTGGAATATTGTTCCTGGGAGTTGCTTCCGTTAGTGAAGTTGGGGACTGATGTTGGGCACAAGGCCCAGCTACCAGTCAGGATTCCTGCATCCCACAGGGGTTCTGTTGAGCTAAGATCAGGCTTCTGTGCAATCACATTCTTCCTCTCTCATCTCAGTAAACCCATCGCCCAACAGGGGTTCTGTTGAGCTAAGGTCAGGCTTCTGTGCAGTCAAGTTCTTCCTCTCCCATCTCAGTAAACCCATCACCCAACAGGGGTTCTGTTGAGCTAAGGTCAGGCTTCTGTGCAGTCAAGTTCTTCCTCTCCCATCTCAGTAAACCCATCACCCAACAGGGGTTCTGTTGAGCTAAGGTCAGGCTTCTGTGCAGTCAAGTTCTTCCTCTCCCATCTCAGTAAATCACTCAACAGGGGCTCTATTGAGCTAAGGTCAAGCTTCTGTGCAGTCAAGATCTTCCTCTCCCATCTTAGTAAACCCATCACCAAACAGGGGTTCTGTTGAGCTAATGTCAGGCTTCTGTGCAGTCAAGTTCTTTCTCTTCCATCTCAGTAAACCCATCACCCAACAGGGTTTCTGTTGAGCCAAGGTCAGACTTCTGTGCAGTCAAGTTCTTCCTCTCCAATATCAGTAAACCCATCATCCAACAGGAAAGAGCCTATCTATAACTGTTCTGGAAGCTGGAATGCCATTGTCCCCAGACCAGCATTCCACTTCCACCCAATGTTATTGTTGCAATTGTACAATCTGGCAGGCAGTGTCCTCCTGGCCTCTGCCAAACCAATTCCAGGCTGCCAGATGGTGAAATGCCATTTATTCCTCTAGAAGTTTCACTTCCTCTGCTCCAAATTCCAATGGCAGTGCCTTTACACCACAATACCAACACCTGACAATATATGTGGTTACATTTGTGCTTCTGGTAACCCATATACACCCCAAGCTCCCTTCTAACAGTTCTTACAATAACATTGCAATAACATTGCTCCAGAAGCAATGAGTGTTCAGCGGCTCCGCTTGGGGTTAAATAATTTTAGAATGAGTATCTGGATACCCTTAGGTCAGTGCCAATGTGCCTGTTCTGATGACTCTGATGGACTGCATATGCAGTTAAACACATGGCTGCTCGGAATCTTGGAATTACCGGCAGCCTTGGACAGTAACTGTGAGCAATTGTAGGCATGGACAACTTCAATTCAAAGCACTAAAATCCACATTGCAGTGAAGCTCCCCCATGACAAACTGCGTTATTATCTGATGAGTTATCTGGCTGGCAGACTATAAAAAGATGGTATGTCAGATAAAGTTCCTCTCTGTGGGTGTCGTGCCTTAGCAAATGCCATTTTCTTGTGTTTATTGCCATCCGAGTGACTCTCCTTTTGTGACATGGCTATATATTGTGTAACAGGGTTTGACTCAGAACTCCGTTTTTCTTCCTTCTCCCTACAAATGTTTGTCAGAGACATCCAGATTTCAACCCCCAACAGCTGGAGCCTCAATAAGATATACTGATATTATAGCTCCCACCTGTATGTATAAATACAAATATAAAGAAAGAAGGTTCCCTATGCACAATAAGGTGCTCTACTCACTACTTTACAAATAAAAAAGTCCTACAAATTTCTCCTTTTCCTTTCTGGGCTCCTTTCTGCATCTGAGTATGACACTGATCTTTTTAATTTTGCAAGAATGTTTGCAATCTTTCAGAGACGGGGAACACAACAGGGGCTGATCACACTTGTTTCAGAAATATAGATGGAATTATTATTACTGACCTACTAAGTAGAGGATGCCCTGTATTCCTCCCTTTTGTTCTCGAGGAGAACAGAGAAAAAATTAGGATTGTGAAACCCACTGATGAAGGTAGTGGCAATGTCATTATGGAATGAGAAACACCTTTATAGTACATACAGGGATATGGAAGATAGCTCATAGTACAAGTTGATCCAGGGACTGGTCCCATTGCCATTTTGGAGTCAGGAAGGAATTTTTCCCCCTCTGAGGCAAATTGGAGAGTCTTCAGATGGGGTTTTTGTCTTCCTCTGGATCAACTGACAGTTAGGCAGGTTAAAATAGAGTAAAAAGGTTGAACTTGATGGACGTGTATCTTTTTTCAACCTAACTTACTATGTTACTATGTTATATCTTAATTTTTATCACCAAAATAAATGTTACATCAGTAGAGATTAGTGCTACTCCTTAAACGGTTGGTTCACCTTTAAGTTAACTTTTATTATGTTATAAAATGCCTAATTCTAAGTAATTTTACAATTGGTCTTCATTGTTTATTTTTGCTCGTTTTTGAATTATTTGCCTTCTTCTTCTGACTCCTTCCAGTTTTTAAATGGGGGGTCACTGATCTCATCAAAAATAAATGTTCTGTAAGGCTAAAAATGGATTTTTATCAAAGCACTACTTCACAACCTATAGCTTCCCTTACATATATTAAATCTTGGATGGCAGAATTATCTCAAGATTTGGATGAGCAAACTTGGCAAGCTATTTTTACAAATACGATGCACACTTCTGTTAATATATTGGCGCAAGAAACCTCATACAAGGTCTTAAGTAGATGGTACTTGGTGCCTACTCGCATAGCCAAATGGAAACAAGGTGCTAATCCTCACTGTTTTAGGGGCTGTGCCTTACCAGGCACAATGTTACATACATTTTGGCAGTGTACTAGGGCACAACGTCTATGGGCTAGGGTTTACGAATTAATATATACGGTATTGCAAGTAAATTTACCTAAATGCCCGATGGAAGCATTACTGAACAAACCAATAGAGGCGCTACGTAAATCGCAATATAAATTAATCACGCATTTTTTCACTGCCACTAAGCAAACCATTGCCAAAGCTTGGCTGACTCCCCATTTACATTTCTCTGCTGTCAAAAATAGAATTGATGCCGTTTTCCTTATGGAAAAACTCACTAGCATATCACAGGATAAACAGGCCCAATTCACGAAAGTTTGGGACCCCTGGATTCATTACCGTCACCCCGAGAGATTTGATCGTGATGTCTTAGCCTACTAGTAGGCCATATGCAGTAACAAGGCCGATGTCCTGGTATAGTTTTGCTACTATCTTGTTTGTATACTGATTGGTGCAGAGTATGAAGGTCTTTTCCTCTCCCCCCCCCCTTTTTTTTTTTTTCCCTCTTTCTTCCCCCTCTTCCTTTCGCCCTCTCTTTCCTTCTTCCTTCTTCCTTTCTCCAGTCTTGTTGTTTCTTTCCGTTTCTTCTTTTCCTCCTCTCCCACCTACCCTGGTTAAACGAAAAAAACCTTTTGACTGCCTTGCTTATTGATATGTTTACATTCTCAGTGGCTTATAGCACCTATTCATGTGTCGGTTAGTCGTATTGTGTGTACTGTGTTTTATTGCAATCTGTTGATTTCAATGCTTGTATACATGGACTTTTTTTTTTTTCTCTTTCTTATCACTGCACTGAGTTGTAAATATTGAATTTCTGCAATAAAGAAATATTGAAACAAAAAAAAAAAAAAAAAAAATGGATTTTTATTGCTACTTTGTATTTCCCCATAGGCTAACATTGCACTTCGGTAGGTTTTAGGTGGCGAAGTAGGGGGTCAAAGTTTTTTTTAAAAAGACAGTACTTCGACTATCTAATGGTCGAATAGTCGAATGATTTTTAGTTAGAATCGTTCGATTCGAAGTTGAAGTCGTAGTCGAAGGTCAAAGTAGCCAATTCGATGGTCGAAGTAGCCAAAAAAATCATTCAAAATTTGAAGTTTTTTTTATTCTATTCCTTCACTTGCGCTAAGTAAATGGGTCCCTTAATGTTTGTGTCTTGTGTGGCCTTCATACTGATGGGTAAGGGAGGGGTGGCGAGTTGGGTTGCCACCCGGCCGGTAAAACACCTGCCAAAGGCCGAGGCCGGTATTACAAATTTACCGGCAATGCAGTTGCCGGTAATTTGTAATATCCTTTAAAAAAAAGCCCTCGGCCTGCCCCCATTTGCGCAGAACTTACCTTTTTTGTAGTCTTCTTCACATCGCCGCGATGTTGTTCCGCCCCTTTTTGTGTTGCGCTGTGTGGCCTGCCCCTTTTTGCTTCATGGTCCGCCTCCTTTTTGTACCCGCCCCCCACCGGCCGGTTATTTTTTTCATTAAGGTGGCAACCCTAGTGGCGAGGGGGCCCAGATAATTTTGCTTTGTGGGGCCCTGTGATTTCTGATGGCAGCTCTGGCTGTCTGGCCCAGTAATATCTTCTACTTCTAGGTAGGGTTGCCACCTTTTCTGGAAAAAAATACCGGCCTTCTGATATATTTATCTGTTTCCCTATTAATAACATTGGAATCAACCATCAATTTTACCAGCCAGATCAGTAAAATACTGACCAACCCTGGGCACAGCTGTGAGGCTGCTCTGGGGCCAAAATAATTAGAAATACTAAACAGTGGGATTGGCTTCTCTGCGCTGCTGTTGGGTTGCCATTGCCATTGCCACATTTCCTCAAAAAGAGAAAAAAACTGACTGTCCTCCCTTATAGCCATTTGCACCATTAATATCAACCAGGTGCCAACCATGCCTATTGCTGCCATCAGGTGGTTTTATTTTGTTGCCTCAGAGTTTAACACTTGCTGCTAGACAGCTGAAAGTTACACTCCATTTGAGTATAGATATTGATATATAGGTATTGATGTTTCGCGCTCTGGAGTTTTGTCCCTCTCTCCTCTCCGTACTAGCGTCTACCGCTTCCGCCAGTCCAGCTGCAGCCACGTCACTCGCGCTGGCAACATGGCGTTCACCCTGTACACACTGCTGCAGGCCGCTCTGCTCTGTGTCAATGCCGTGGCCGTGCTGCACGAAGAGCGATTCCTCAGCAAGAGTGAGTGCGACTGGAGAGTGAGGGGACTGGAGGGAATTGAGGGTTAAAGTGAAGGGGAGTTTAGGGTGGAAGAGGGAATTGAGGGGGATTCGCTTCAGGGGATTGAGAATATTGAGGGGAAATGGGCGGTGCCAGTGGTCAGTGGTGGGTTGAGGGCAGTGGAGTGATTACAGGGGTGTCAGGTTTGATGATCAGTAAAGGGGCGCCAGTTACAAATGGGGGAGTTGTTTGGGGGTTGTACTGGGAGTTACTAATGAAATGGGGGGATTCGGTTCAGGACAGAGTTGGAATAGAGGGGGTGTCCAACAGGGAACAACAGAAAAGTATGGGGTGTTGCCGGGCAGACTTGAGAAATGGAGGGGGCCCTACAGGAGACAGTTGGGGTTGCCAGTCTTCAGACTGAGCAGAAATAAGGGATTTTGAGCAGAAATAAGGGATTTTCATGCCATAAAATATGGATCCCCCGGCCCACGAGAATGAAACATTTGGGTCAGTACAGGCAGTCTCATACAAATCCAGAGTAGGGATGCACCGAATCCACTATTTTGAATCCTTTGCGAAGGATTTAGGCCGAATACCAAACCAGATCCTAATTTGCATATGCAAATTAGGGGTGGGAAGGGGAAAACATTTTCTACTTCCTTGTTTTGTGACAAAAAGTCACTCAATTTCCCTCCCCGCCCATAATTAACATATGCAAATTAGGATATGGTTTGGCCCGGGCAGAATGATTCGGCAATTGGAGGCAGAATCCTAGTTGGGTCAGGGCTTGTCACTCACCCAAATACTCACAGGCAAAATGTCTTTCCAGTAGGAGCTTCTGGCCAACTTGCCCATCATAGTCGTGTCATGGGGGTCAGAGATTAGGCTCCAAGGACTGAAGGGGCGCCCGGGAGTAGACTGGAGATACGGCAAGAAGTGAAAGAAGAGAATGGGTGGCCATTGTCAAAGATACACATGGAGAAATATCCTCGATAAATGTTAAAATTTATGTTCTTAAAGGGGTTATCCATCTTTAAGTTAACTTTTAGTTTAGTTATAGATTGGCTAATTCTAAGCAACTTTCCATTGGTCTTCATTATTTATTTTTTATAGTTTTTAAATGATTTGCTTTCTTCTTCTGACTCTTTCCAGCTTTCAAATGGGGGTCACCGACCCCAGCTAAAAAAAAAACAAATGCTCTGTAAGGCTACAAATGTATTGCTATTGCTTTTTATTACGCATCATTCTGTTTAGGCCTCTCCTATTCATATCCCATCCCTTATTCAAATCAATGCAAGGTTGTTAGGGTAATTTGGACCCTAGCAACCAGATTGCTGAAATTGCAAACTAGAGAGGTGCTGAATAAAAATCTAAATGAAAACCAATTGGAAATTGTCTCAGAATATCAATCTCTACATCGTACTAACAGTTAACTCAAAGGTGAACAACCCATTTAATCCTGGTATTAAGTAATCGTTGGGTGATTGTGTGTAATTGTGAGTATGTTCTCTTACCTGTTCTTGGCACAGTTGGCTGGGGAGTGGACCACGGTATTGGAGGATTTGGAGAGGAACCGGGAATGAAGTCACAGCTCATGAACCTCATACGATCAGTACGGACAGTGATGAGAGGTGAGGAAAGCATTACATAGAAGCAGTATTTTCCAGTAAGGTTGCAGGGGTGATGCCCAACTATTTGTTTTCTTCATATATTGGCCAGATAATTTGACATTTTAAAGGGTCAATGGTGATGTCCTACAAAGTCTGTGGAGCTACTGAACAGGCTGGGGCCCATTATTATATAATAATTATTATTATTAAAAAAGGGCCACACCCACTCCGAGGGCCCCCAGCTAGAGAGCAGTTCACTAGATGTAAAGTCATGTGACCCCCATAGGCTCTTGCTTTGCACCTCTGACTCCCTTCCCCTTGTTTATTCCTAGTGCCGCTAATTATAGTGAACTCTGTAACAATCGTGCTGCTCTTGCTATTTGGATAAAGACCGGAGGGAAGATCCCAACGTATCGCAAACCTGATTTCCGCGCCCCAAGGAGCAATGAAACATCAGTGGGACAGTTCTCTGCCGCAAGCAATTCCTGTTTTGTAAAAAAAAAAAAACTTTTTTTTTTTTCTCCTTTTAATTGTGGACCTTGAAAATGGACATTGTTCAGTCCTGATACAGTCCTTGTGCCTGTGCTCTCCAGTTAAATAACATTTCTGCTGTATTTGCTCCCGGGCACTGATCCGCTCTCTGGTTTACACTAACCAGCGCAACTGTCTTCTTTATTCTGGCCCATTCGGACAACTCTGTTTTGGAATATTACACAAGCAGATGTTTTTCACTATTGTAATAAATCCTTTAAAAAGAAGGGTTTTGTTTTTCTCCACGAGTGCAAATAGGGCCCATGGTATAAGTTTATTTCACTCCCTTGCATAAAATCATACAACCTTTTTTCTTTTATTGGGTTCCCACTAGGGAAGTCACATTAGATCTTAACCCAGGTGCACTCCAATTGTTTATAATATGTCTATTTATGTTCAGTGCTTTCACTTATTCTTGTTTACTGTTAAAGGAAAACTAAACCCCCTTAGGTACAACAGCCTCCCTTAAAGGAGAACTAAAGCCTAACTAAAGAAGTAGCTAAAAATGTTGTACATTATGTTTTGCGCTTCTGTACCAGCCCAAGGCAACCACAGCCCTTTAGCAGTAAATATCTGTGTCTCCAAAGATGCCCCAGTAGCTCCCCATCTTCTTTTCTGCTGATTCACTGCACATGCTCTGTGCTGCTGTCACTTACTGAGCTTAGGGACCACTCACAATATACAGTACACATAGAATAGAAATGTCACAATATAAGGCTGATTAGTAATTAATACACATAATTACTACATGGCAGCACAGAAACCAGTGCAATTAGCATCAGAATTGAATAATCAGCAAACCTGTAGCATCAGCTTATATTACAGCCAGGGAAGCTCATTTTCTGCTGGATAATTAGTGACGAGCCCTAAGCTTAGCTTCTCAACAGCCAATCAGAGCCCACTGAGCATGTGAGTGTCACAGACACTTTCCAAGATGGTGACCCCCTGTGACAAGTTTGAAGTCCTGGATCATTGCTGCTATTGACAAGCTGAAACTTTAGCCTCGTGCAAACAGTTCACTATATAAAATATGACATTTTTAGTGATATTCATTTTTATGGTTTAGTTCTCCTTTAACTTCCCTTCTAGGCCCTCCCTCAAATCTCCTCCCCACAAAGTCTACTCCATAGAATGAAAACCTGAGATAAAAAGCAGATCAGCGAGTACCCATTTTATGTCCATTCAGATATGTCGGTGATGTGTATCCTGCAGGCGCATGTGCAATTGGAGCAATTTGGGAATCCGCTTCAACTGTGCATGTGCCTGCAAGTAGGGGTACCACCTTTTAGTTTTGGCCCTACCGGACAGTGACGTGCAGGGTGGGGGCAGGCCAGAGTTATGATGTTCTGGGGGCGGAGTCAAAGTTTCGCTGATGGTTTGGCCAGGAAGGGACTGCAGCGCTTGGATAAGGTGAGTAGGGGAACTGAGAGGGCCGGACAAGGGGTGGGACAATAGGGATACAGTTACTGGCTAATACATTGATGGTAAATTTGTAGTACTGGCCTTGGCTGGTAGTTTACTGGCTAGGCCGGTGAAATACTGGCCAGGTGGCAACCCTACCTGCAGGGTCTGTGTCGCCAAAGCGTTTTCGAATGGACATAAGATGGCGCCTGGACACTCCGCTACTCTGTGTTTTCAGCTTAGGTTTTCAAATAGGGGCAATTTCTTTTTTTTACGTAATACACTGTGAGGGAAAGGAGAGATGAGGGGACTGATGGAGGGGGAGGTTAGTTCTCTTTTAATTGTGTTCTAAAAATGTTGCCTCAAAATTAACAGCTTGTCTTATCCTGAAGCACCCAGGGTACGATTGGTGCTTTTGATTACTGTTAAAATCATTTTATTTAGACAAAAAAAATTACATGACTCCTTGAAAAGGGAAAGTAGTTGGTCATTTTTTACTGCTTTGTTGTGTGGGTTTCTGCAACATGGACTGCAGCCGCATGACATAATTCCATGTATCTGGCTCAATGTTTTTAAAAACTGCCTCTGTTGTGTTCTATAATCGGTAAAGGCAAAGCTCACCTAGGTTTCAGTAACCTACTCGGTGCAAGCCCCACCTAACCCTCATGCTATCTGTGTATGTCACGTGATGTCATTAAAGGGGTGGTTCACATCATTCTAAGCAACTTTTCAATTGGTCTTCATTATGTATTTTTGATAGTTTTTGAATTATTAGCCGCCTTCCTCTGACTTTTTCCAGCCTTGGTCACTGACCCCATCTAAAAACCAAATGCTCTGAAAGGCTACAAATGTATGTGATACTTTTTATTACTCATCTTTCTATTCAGGCCTCTCATATTCCAGTCTTATTCAAATCAATGTGTGGTTGCTAGGGTAATTTGGACCCTAGTAACCAGATGGCAAACTGGAGAGCTGCTGAATAAAAAGCTAAATAGCTTAAAAAATACAATAATAAAAAATGAAAACCAATTGCAAATTGTCTCAGGATATTACTCTCTACGTCATACTAAGGAGCACATTTACTAAGGGTCGAATATCGAGGGTTAATAAACCCTCAAAGTAAAATCCTACGAATTCGAATATCGAATTCGAAGGATTTACCCCAAATCCTACGATCGAACGATTAAATCCTTCGAATCGAACGATTCGAAGTATTTTAATCGATCAAAGGATTTTCCTTCGATCAAAAAATCCTTAGAAAAGTGATGGGGAAGGTCCCGTAGGCTAACATTGTAGCTCGGTAGGTTTATACTGCTGAAGTATGTAGTCAAAGTTTTTTTTAAAGAGACAGTACTTCGACTGTCGAATAGTCGAACGATTTTTAGAAGTTTCGATTTTTTCGAATCAAAGTCGTAGTCGAAGGTCATAGTAGCCTAGTTTTTTTTACTTCGAATCCTTCACTCGAGCTTAGTAAATGTGCCCCTAAATGTTAATTCAACTGTGAAGAAATCCTTTAAATCATTAAAGGCAAAACATACGATATGGGGAGCACTACTTGTTATAGGCCACGCCCAGCTTCATGTCATGTGATGAAACAGAATTAGTGAAGGCAAAGACAATGCAGTATGTAAGGGGCACGCTCAAGAAATCTATTTGATCCATTCACTATATAATTTAATTAAAAGCATGTTTTTCAGACTACTGGGTTTTGAAATACATATGTATAGGGCCTTCTGTATGTATTTATTTATTTAGTGTTACTTGTATATACAGTGCTGTACATTTTTTATATATTAATAGTATAGATAGGGGAACAAACAATGCAATAAAAAAAGAATGTACACAGACACAAAGGTTGAGTTCCGTGTGTTGAGAATAGAGATGCACCAAATCCAGGATTCGGCCGAATCCTTCTTCCCAGCTGCACCGAATCTGAATCCTAATTTGCATATGCAAATTAGGGGTGGGGAGGGAAATCTGTGACTTTTTGTCACAAAACAAGGAAGTAAAAAATGTTTAACCCTTCCCGCCTCTAATTTGCATCTACAAATTAGGGTTCGGTATTCAGCAAATCTTTCACAAAGGATTCGGGGGTTCGGCCGAATCCAAAATAGTGGATTCGGTGCATCCCTAGTTGAGACACTGGGGGAACAGAGGGGACAACTGTTTCCTTGGGAGTATTTGGTGTGATTATCTAGAATTGCCCCGCCCACTCTAATTAAAGGGACAGGTGTATCTTTCTTTACTTCTTAATATAAAATACATTGGTCCTGGTCCTCATTAACTTGCAGGTGCACTTTGAGTATAAGGTGGATGAAACCGCAGCCACAGAATGGTTGGGTTGTTGCTGATTCACAAAAGCAGCATCTGCAGTGAGTAACGTGGTTCAAGCTATAACATAAGAAGGACGTCTCATCCAGTTTCCCACTACAATGAAATCATTTTCTATATATTTTTCTTCCTGTTATTTACCATAGACTTACACCTGCTTTTCATCGTTCAGTTCCTGCCCGAGTGGAGCTTATAATCAAATCACGCTTCCTAGGTTCAATTTCATTAGATGCCAATTAGCCTTCCAAATTCAAAACAAACTGACCAACTGAATCGTCATACTATACTTAGTTCAGTCAATACCCCTATATATTTTTTGGACACTTGTACTGAAGCCTATTGAACTGTAAATACAATATGCCCAGAATATCTGCAGAATTCCTGGATGGTCTGGGCAGATCAGTGGGGGTGATGGCTTTAATGTGCAGGGAGGTGAGATCAATTACAAATTCAGGGTTAAATACGTCCTGGCTGGGTGACCACACTGAGACACAAATCTTATAGGAGAACATATGGCATATTAGGGGTGCCAAAAGTTATGCACCCCAAGTGATTGTATTTACTTACCTGACACCCAGGGCTGGTGCTCCTATCAGCAGAAAACAGTACTGACCTGGGATTCTTCTAGTGAGTAGGGATGGGTGAGTTTGATCCGTTTCTCCAAAAATGTGTCGCCGGCGAAATGTCTCAGACGGCCATTAAAGTCTATGGGCGTCAAAATGTTTTTGATGCGCAGCGAAATTTTTTGTTGCTTAAAGGGGTTGTTTACTTTTAAATTTTATGATGATTTAGAGAGGGATATTCGGAGACAATTTGCAATTGGTTTTCATTTTGTGGTTTTTGAGTTATTTAGCTCTTTATTCAGCAGCTCTTCCGTTTGCAATTTCAGGCATCTGGTTGCTAGGGTCCTAATTACCCTAGTAACCACGCCTTACGAGACTGTGATATGAATAGGAGAGGCCTGAATAGAAAGATGAGTAATAAAAAGTAGCAGTAACAATACATTTGTAGCCTTACAGAGCATTTTAGATGGGGTCAGTTTGAAGGCAGGGTGCATCTCTAGCTTGAACAAATTTCTGTCGTTTTTATGTTTTATTACAGTTTTACTAATGAAGGTGAATTGCCCTTGAAGCTGTGAGTCTAACTTCTCCCAAGGGACAAAACTGTTACAAATGTATCTTAAAGGGATACTGTCATGGGAAATTTAGTTTTTTTTCAAAACACATCAGTTAATAGTGCTGCTCCAGCAGAATTCTGCACTGAAATCCATTTCTCAAAAGAGCAAACAGATTTTTTTATATTCAATTTTGCAATTCTGACATGGGGCTAGACATATTGTCAGTTTCCGAGCTGCACCAGTCATGTAACTTGTGCCTGCATTTTAGGAGGGAACTACTTTCTGGCAGGCTGTTATTTCTCCTACTTAATGTAACTGAATCAGTCTCAGTGGGACCAGGATTTTACTATTGAGTGTTGTTCTTAGATCTACCAGGCAGCTGTTATCTTGTGTTAGGGAGCTGTTATCTGGTTACCTTCCCATTGTTCTTTTGTTTGGCTGCTGGCGGGAAAAAGGGAGGGGGTGATATCACTCCAACTTGCAGTACAGCAGTAAAGAGTGATTGAAGTTTATCAGAGCACAAGTCACATGACTGGGGGCAGCTGGGAAATTGACAATATGTCTAGCCCCATGTCAGATTTCAAAATTGAATATAAAAAAATCTGTTTGCTCTTTTAAAAATTGGATTTCAGTGCAGAATTCTGCTGGAGCAGCACTATTAACTGATTCATTTTGGGAAAAAAAAAACATGTTTTCCCACGACAGTATCCCTTTAAGTTTGAAGGCAGGAAAAAGCGACGAATGCCGCAACTAAAAAATCAAGAAAATAGATAATGAAGACCAATTTAAAAGTTGCTAGGAATAGTTCATTCTATAAAACACTAAATGTTAACATTGAGGTGAACTTTCCCTTTAATGAAGGAATATGTGACGCTAATTAACTTCCCAATATTTAACATTTGTTTAGTGCAAATGTAAAGACTCAAAGCTGTATTGTCTCCCCCTTTGTACGCGGCTGTTTCTGAGAGATTGTTGCAGGGAAAGGTAACTGAAGAACTACAGCTATAGATTTCATTGTGCTGCTGGTAACTCAGGGAGCTTGTTTTGTAATCCCTATTTTAGTGTCTGTACCCCGGAGAAGTAACACACTGGAATATCCTCCCATGCGTTCCACGACTCGTTTCCGTTTGACAGCCGATTTAAGGGTCCTTATTCTACGTGAAGCATTGTTTAGCTGTTCTGAGCATGCCTGTCGGATCATACACGCTAAAGTGCGTTCAAGAGGAATAAAAATTGAGGGTCCACATTTTAGCTTTATCATTTTTGGGTTTCGAAGATACTTTTTAAAAGTAAGCAAACCAGTTATGAGGCATGTAAAACTTCTGATTATTATACCGGCATAGCATAGACATCCTCCTCGTTGCCCGAGTCCTGTGTTGTTGGAGTGTGCAGGTAAGGCACGTACAGAAGGCGAGTGGGAGCTGGAGGGTGTGAGCAGGTGGTTTATGTTGTTGCACATGGTCATTATTATTAGTAGTATTATTATTGCTGCAAGGTTTATGCTGTAGTATGAATGCTCTTCTTGTAATGCCTTTAATCAATACTCAGATACACTAGGGATGTAAACATTTTCGATTTTAAAGGGGTAGTTCACCTTTAAATGAACTGTCAGTATGATGTAGGGAGGGATATTCTGAGACAATTTGTAATCGGTTTTCATTTTTTATTATTTGTGGTTTTTGAGTTATTTATCTTTTTATTCAGCAGCTCTCTCTTAAAGGAGAACCAAACCCTTAATTCATAAAAACCCCTACCCGACATAGTCCCTCCCCCCACGTGTAAACTCCGACGGGATTTTTCGTCCCATCCGATCGAGATCTGGCCGGCTTTCGGCCAGATCTCGATCGGTGAAGCCCGTCGGGGGGCCCCATACACGGGCCAATAAGCTGCCAACACGGCCTGTCGGCAGCTTTTATCGGCCCGTGTATGGCCACCTTAAGTGGTGATGTGATCTTAGAGTAGAATGTACCCATTGTTTATACAGTCTGGAGAAAGTAGAGTTTATCTTTAAAGAGGTGGTTCTCCTTTAAGTTAAGTTTAAGTATGTTATAGAATGCACCATTCTAAGCAATTGTTCAATTGGTCATCATTATTTATTTTGTATAGTTTTTGAATTATTTTCCTTCTTCTGACTCTTTCCTGCTTTCAAATAGGGGTCACTGACCCCATCTAAAAACAAATGCTCTGTAAGGCTTCAAATTTATTGTTATTGCTACTTTTTATTACTCATCTTTCTATTCAGGCCTCTCCTATTCATATTCCAGTCTCTTATTCAAATCAAATCATGGTTGCCGGGTTAATTTTGACCCTAGCAACCAGCTTGCTGAAATTACAAACTGGAGAGCTGCTGAATAAAAAGCTAAATAAGTATAAAACCACAAATAATAAAAAATGAAAACCAATTACAAATTGTCTCAGAATATCCCTCTCTACATCATACTAAACGTTAACTCAAAGGTGAGCAACCCCTTTAACTTTTAGTTGGTGAAGAATGCACAATTCTTCGCAACCTTTCAGTTGGTCTTCATCGTTTTTCTTATTTTGCTTATCCGGTAGTTGGGGGGGTCACTGACCACAGCAACCAATAATTATTTCTCTGTAAGATCCTAGTTTTAAAGGGGTTGTTCACCTTTAAATTAACTGTTAGTATGATGTAGAGAGGGATATTCTGAGACAATTTGCAATTGGTTTTCATTTTTTGATATTTGTGGTTTTTGAGTTATTTAACTTTTTATTCAGCAGCTCTCCGGTTTGCAATTTCAGCCATCTGGTTGCTAAGGTTCAAATTCCCCTAGCAACCGTGCATTGATTTGAATAAGAGACAGGAATATGAATAGGAGAGGCATGAATAGAAAGATGAGGAATAAAAAGTAACAATGACAATACATTTGTAGCCTTACAGACCATTTGTTTTTTGGATGGGGTCAGTGACCCCCATTTGAATTCTGGAAAGAGTCAGAAGAAAAAAGGCAAATTATTCTAAAACTATAAATAAATAAATACTGTTGCTTAGAATTGGTCATTCTATAATTTACTAAAAGTTAACTTGAAGGTGAACCACCCCTTTTATGTTACTTTTTATACTTTTCTTTCTATTCAGTATATTTCCTCCAGTCTCTCATACAAACCAATGCCTGGTTGCTAGGGTAAATTGGACTGTAGCAACTAAATAGGTACTGAAATTCCAAACCGGAGAGCTTCTGAACTAAAAGCTACATCATTCATAATATGTACGGAGTAAAGACCAATTGCAAATTGTCTCAGGATATCACTTGTCTGCATCTTACTTAAAACTCCAGGGATGTTACGAGGCAGCGCTAAACAACAACTGACTTAACCTTGTGCTGTAGCAAATGTTGGTGCATATAAATAAAGAATAAAAATAAAACAATGGCGTGGCAGAAACCATGTAGGTGAGAGGAGAATTGAGTTGAGCCGCAGCTCCCTCTGGTGTGAATTCAGAGAATGTAAAATTACAGCTGCAGGATCTAACACCTGAAATACTTGGGACCTGTGATTTCCACATAAGGGGTCTTTCTGTTATTTTGGAGCTCCATGCCTTGAGGCTGCTAGAAACATTTTATAAAACACCCTGTTGCTTGCACTACAAAGTGTATTGACTTATTGCAGAGAAAAAGCAAATCAGCCCAGAAGGAAGAATCGCTTGCTTTAACTGGACTCTATTGGAAATGGCATTGCTATACTTCAGAGCTTTCTGGGTAACAAGATTCCAGATACCATAGACATAGGGATGTTACTGGGCGACATAGGGATGTTACTGGGCGACATAGGGGTGTTACTGGGCAACACAGGGGTGTTACTGGGCGACACAAGGATGTTAATGGGCGACACGGATCACAGATGTTACTGGGCGACACGGGTGTTACTGGGCGACAAAGGGGAGTTACTGGGCGACAGGGATTACAAGGATGTTACTGGGCAACACAGGGGTGTTACTGGGGGACACAGGGATGTTACTGGGCGACATTGGGTGTTACAGGGGGACACAGGGGTCACAAGGATGTTACTAGGCGACACGGGTGTTACTGGGGGACACGGATGTTACTGGGCGACACGGGTTTTACTGGGGGACACGGATGTTACTGGGCGACACAGGGGTTTTACTGGGGGACACAGGGATGTTACTGGGCGACATTGGGTGTTACAGGGGGACACGGGTGTTACTGAGTGACACAGGGGTCACAAGGATGTTACTGGGCGACAGGGGTGTTACTGGGGGACACGGATGTTACTGGGCGACACAGGGTTTTTACTGGGGGACACGGATGTTACTGGGCGACACAGGGGTGTTACTGGGCGACATGGATCACAAGGATGTTACTGGGCGACACGGGTGTTACTGGACGACACAGGGATCACAAGGATGTTACTGGGTGACACGGGCGACACAGGGATCACAAGGATGTTACTGGGCGACACAGGGTGTTACTGGGCGACACAGGGATCACAAGGATGTTACTGGGCGACACAGGGTGTTACTGGGCGACACAGTGATCACAAGGATGTTACTGGGTGACATAGGCCTGGGTCACATGAGCTACTGGATTATTCAGTGTAATTTTGCATACCTGCCAACAATCACCTCTGGCATTTATACATATTTGATATATTTACTGAAAAGAGAATTGAAATATATATGCCTGTGTGATGTCACTGCTTATGTCATAGAGTCACTGTCCCGGTGTAATGGTGCAGTCTCGTTGCATATTTGGTTTTATGGTGTTGGACCTGGGATGGGGGGCATAGAGTCAAACATGGTGATGAAGTGAAATGTTGCTGAGACCTCTTGAGATTTCACATGTCCAACACCAGGAAGCCATATTTAAGTGTCAGCAGAAAGGCTTCAGTTTGGGCAGCACTGCTGTAAAGTGTTATGGAGCTATGTAATGAAAGACATTGTTTGCCCAAGAGCAGTAACCCTGGGCAAACTAAGTGCTTTTTTTACATATAGGGCTTAGTGTTGCCATCTTACCCTACCATATCTGCTATCCGCACTCTTCCTACCTAAAACTGTTGCTCTACAGGGCTCAGGCCAGTCTCCAAGAGACAGCTCCTATACACATCCCAGCAAGCAGAGATTACAGGGAAGTTTAATAGACAGAGGATCACATACTATTGCCTTGTACTCCCAACCAAGGGAGGAACCAGCCAAAACCTTGAAATTTCCACATTGTATTGTCTTATTGCTGTTTAACACCTTGTGTGACACAGTGCAGTGACAGCCCCAGGCTAGATGCAGCACCCATATGAGAAATGAGATGTCCAAGGCCGTTGGAGTTCATTATGAGATGGCAGGCGCTGATAACAGGCCTCTCTAATCTGTACTGATAAACCGAGCTGATTGCAAAACAGCAGTACGAATGCAGTAGAGGAGCACGGCCGGGCAGGAATTTATTTGGGTAGCGATGGAATTTGCATTATGCACGGATGTGAGTAAAGGTACGAATTTCATTGGGACCTAAAGGAATTGCTGATCTGCAGAAAAGAAGATTGGAAGATGCTGGGGCATAATTTCAGGCTCAGATCTTCCCTGATGAAGGCCTGGAATGGCTCTGAGCTTGTAACATGTCTGCATTATTATTATTAGCATTTATTTATATAGCGCCAGCATATTTTGCAGCGCTATTATTCATAATTATTATTATTTCTTTGTTGAGTTTTAGTTCTCCTTTAATGGGATTCTCTCTAGCCGTCATGGGTCCCTGTTTAAACTTCTGGGGTGTTTTTGTATCCTCAGGCGTTTGTATGTTCTACCAGCACTTCTGAAGAGGGCAGAGCTTAATGTCTAACAGAATGATGCAAGTTGACTGCCACCCTGCTTATAAATTGGTTGACATTAAAGGAATTGTTCAGTATAAAAATAAAAACTGGGTAAAATAGATAGTATGTGCAAAATAAAAAATGTATCTAATATAGTTAGTTAGCCAGAAATGTGATGTATAAAGGCTGGAGTGACTGGATGTGTAACAGAATAGCCAGAACACTACTTCCTGCTTTTCAGCTCTCTTGCTTTCCACTGATTGGTTACCAGGCAGTAACCAATCAGAGACTTGAGGGGGGGCCACGCGGGTCATATCTTTTGCTTTTGAAACTGAGCTGAATGCGGAGGATCAATTGCAAACTCAATTAACAGTTATGTCCCATGTGGCCCCCCCTTATAGTCACTGACTAACTCAGAGTTAGAGAGCTGAAAAGCAGGAAGCAGCCTTTATACATTTCATTTTTGCCTAACTAACTATATTCAAATTTTTTTTTTATTTTGGATAGACTATCTATTCATTCAGGTTTTATTTTTACACTGAATTGTTCCTTTACTTCACGCTACATTATAAAATTTCATTCCTGAACCAGCAAGTGTATTTAGTTGTAATATTGGTGTGTAGGTGCATCGCAGGTCATTTTGCCTGGTCATGTGCTTTCAGAAAGAGCCAGCACTTTAGGATGGAACTGCTTTCTGGCAGGCTGTTGTTTCTCCTACTCAATGTAACTGAATGTGTATCAGTGGGACATGGGTTTTTACTATTGAGTGTTGTTCTTAGATCTACCAGGCAGCTGTTATCTTCTGTTAGGGAGCTGTTATCTGGTTACCTTCCCATTGTTCTGTTGTTAGGCTGCTGGGGGGGTGTGATATTACTCCAACTTGCAGTACAGCAGTAAAGAGTGACTGAAGTTTATCCGAGCAAAAGTTACATGACTGGGGGGAGCTGGGAAACTGGTAATATGTCTAGCCCCTTGTTAGATTTCAAAATTAAAATTGAGAAACGAATTTCAGTGCAGAATTCTGCTGGAGCAGCACTATTAACTGATGTGCTTAAAAAAAATGTTTTTTCCCATGACAGTATCCCTTTAAGAGCCTGGTGAAAACCTATCCCTTTAGAGATTTATGTGAGGTATTTAACCCAGGCACAATTCTTAGCTAAATACATAAATCATTTTGGGGTTTTAGCTACTCAAGTGGACCGCCAGATAAGGCTAATGTGATTTTTTTTTTTACTGCCCAGAGCAATGATATGAGCCCATGGGGAGGCCTTTGAAGACCAAGAAGAAGACCCGCTCCCCAGCCATGGCTCCTGATCAATATAAGTGACATCGTCCCAATTAGATATCAGTAATGGAGATCAGATTGTCCCATAGCTGACATGATCAAGAGGGGCAAGGTCTGCAGCCAATGGGGGTGGCTCGAATCCCTTCCACCTTTTCAGGAGTGGACCTTGCAGAAGAAAGTGGAATTTATGAAATCTAATTCTCTACTTTGAAATTTTTTTATTGTCTTCCAGCATGGCTGCTCGGCGCATTCTCAAGGCTGTGCTGGTGGATCTTAGTGGCACCCTCCATGTAGAGGACACCGCTATACCCGGGGCACAGGAGGCTCTGAAAAGGTGGGTGAGAAAGGTCCTTACACAGTCAACAGGTCAGGGAGGTGCTATGCCCAAATTGAATTACTGCTACGTACCAACAGGGGCTCTCCACCAATGAGGCGAGTTGAGAAACACGCCTCAGGCGGCATCACCCCCCTGGTTGCCAGGGGCGGCATTCCTGATAACTAAGAGCTGAATTTCCGTTTTTCAACCCGGAAATTCAGCTCTTCTAGTGCAGAGAGCTCAATTGCAATCTCTTCACTAGTGACGTGGACCACCACTGACCCCCTCTGGTGCGGGGGGGGGGAGGAAAAGGAAGGATCAGGGCACAAAGAATACACAGCTATTGTGCTGCATATTATATATAAATATACTGTAAATATACAGAGAGAGGCAGGTGGGGACCAATCAGAGATGACTAAAACATCAGCTGACTGAAGAGTTTGGCCCATTACTGCTGTTAAAGGAGAAGGAAAGGCTAAAATTAAGTAATTAAGGTCTATATAAATACACCAATAAACCCTCAAAGTAATGCTGCTCTGAGTCCTCTGTCAAAAGAAACACCACATTTCTTTCCTTCTATTGTGTACTCATGGGCTTCTGTATCAGACTTCCTGTTTTAAGCATAAACCTCCAGGGCTAGGGCTTGAGCATGCTCAGTTTGTTCCTCTCTCCCTCCCTGCTGTAATCTGAGCCCAGTGCTATGCATGAGCCGGGAGAGACTCCGGCAGGAAGTGATGTCACAGCAAGCCAATATGGCAGCTGCTATCGTAAACAAACAGAGAACTTCTAGAGCTGTTTACTCAGGTATGATAAAGCATTCTGCAGAATAAATATAGTGTTCTAGCTTGCACTATTGTGGCTAATCTGTTGGCAATAAACTTCTTCAGTAGCTTCCCCTCTCCTTTAAAGAGGTGGTTCATCTTTGAAGGAATTGTTCAGTATAAAAATAAAAACTGGGTAAATAAATAGGTTGTACAAAATGAAAAATTATTTTAATATAGTTAGTTAGGCAAAAATGTGATGTATAAAGGCTGGAGTGACTGGATGTGTAACATAATAGCCAGAACACTACTTCCTGCTTTTCAGCTCTCTTGGTTTCCACTGATTGGTTACCAGGCAGTAACCAATCAGAGACTTGAGGGGGGGCAGATGGGTCATATCTGTTGCTTTTGAATCTGAGCTGAATGCTGAGGATCAGTTGTAAACTCACTGAATAGTTATGTCTCATGTGCCCCCCCCCCTTAAAGCCAATCAATAAAAAGTAATGGTAACACAGAGGCTAAATAAAAGACAAATAATTCAAAAACTCTAAAAAATGAAGACCAATTGAACAGTTTCCTTTCCTGCTGCAGACTGAGAGAGGCGCCAGTGACATTGCGCTTTGTCACCAACACAACCAAAGAGTGCAAGAAAACCCTCCTGGAGCGTCTCCGGAAACTGAACTTTGATATCCAAGAAGATGAGATCTTCACATCACTGACTGCCGCACGGAACCTTCTGGAGCAGAAGAATGTGCGCCCCATGCTCCTGGTGGATGATAGCGCTCTGCATGACTTTGAAGGTATGAGATTGAGTTTAGCAAGCCGTCATGGGGTAGAATATAGATTTGGTTTGTAATTTTGTGTAGGGCTAGTTGCTGTTTAGTTCCCTGTATAACTCAGCCTGCAGCCTTGTGTCTTTATATGGTCTCAGAACAACCCCTCAGTGACTTCTAATATCCTTATCATTTACAGTAGGGGGTACATTATCCCTTATAATACATGAGTGATACTCAGAGTTCCCTGTATAACTCAGCCTGCAGCCTTGTGCCTTTATATGGTCACAGAACAACCCCTCAGTGACTTCTAATATCCTTATCATTTACAGTAAGGGGTACATTATCCCTTATAAGACAGAATAGAGTGGATTCGACCAGACTGTTCAATCACTAAGCCTCCGTCCAATGAAGCCAATATCAAATAGAACAAGAAAGTGATGAATTTCAGTCCAACGCAGTGGGTTGCTGCAAAATCAGTGCTTTATTCGACACAACATGTTTCGAGCTAGGCTTTTTGTCAAGTGTGACTTGTGCTCTGATAAACTTCAATCACTCTTTACTGCTGTACTGCAAGTTGGAGTGATATCACCCCCTCCCGCCCCCCCCCAGCAGCCAAACAAAAGAACAATGGGAAGGTAACCAGATAGCAGCTCCCTAACACAAGATAAAAGCTGCCTGGTAGATCTAAGACCAGCACTCAATAGTAAAAACCCATGTCCCACTGAGACACATTCAGTTACATTGAGAAGGAAAAACAGCAGCCTGCCAGAAAGCATTTCTCTCCTAAAGTGCAGGCACAAGTCACATGACCAGGGGCAGCTGGAAAATTGACAAAATGTCTAGCCCCATGTCAGATTTCAAAATTGAATATAAAAAAATCTGTTTGCTCTTTTGAGAAATGGATTTCAGTGCAGAATTCTGCTGGAGCAGCACTATTAACTGATTCATTTTGAAAAAAATGTTTTTTCCCATTACAGTATCCCTTTAAGGACTGGAGTCCAAAACTGCCCCCATACTCCAGATGAGGCCTCACCAGGGACCTATAAAGAGACAGAATTATGTTTCATCCCTTGAGTTAATGCCCTTTTTTTATACAAGACAGAACTTTATTTGCTTTAGTAGCCACAGAATGACACTGCCCAGAATTAGACAACTTGTTATCTACAAAGACCCCAAGATGCTTCTCATTTAAGGAAACTCCCAACACACTGCCATTTAGTGTATAACTTGCATTTATATTATTTTTGCCAAACTGCAAAGTGGTTTGCAGAGTGGTATGTTATGGACTCTCCAGTTGTGGTCATCTCTCCATGTGTTAGCGGCCTCCATATGTTATAGATCATTGATCGACAACCAGTGACTTGAGTGTAACCTGTTGCTTCAAAGTAAGAATCCATGTTAAAGGAAAACGAAACCCTAAAAATAAATGTGGCTAAAAATGACATATTTTATATAGTGCAGTGAATCAGCAGAAAAGAAGATGGGGAGCTACTGGGGCATCTTTGGAGACACAGATCTTTACTGCTAAAGGGCTGTGGTTGCCTTGGGCTGGTACAGAAGCCCAAAACATAATGTACAACATTTCTAGCCTACTTTCATTAAGCTTTAGTTCTCCTTTAACATTTCTGGCTTGGAATAAAGACAGTTTTACTCCATGCAGAGTCTTCTGTAGACCAGCAATCCACATGGTGCTACCAAATAGCCAATCGCAGCCCTTATTTGGCTTCCTCACGGATCTTTTATCATGCTTGGTGGTTCCCCATACACTTTTTACACCTGAGTGTGGCCCTCGAGTTAAAAAGGTTGGGGATTTCTGGTGTAGAGTGAGCACAAGACGTCCGTTGCACAAGGCCAATGGACTAGAACTCAAATAAGCATCAAATAATAATTATAGATATGAAAAGTGAAGTCAGCGCTACATGAATATCATTTAACACAGGACAGTTCTGAATGAAAATTACAGCCGCTCTTTTAATGCAGAACGGAGCTCCAGAAGGTTTTTTACCTTGATGAGAATTTCCACCTTGGGCTTTGTAGCCAAGCGTGACTAATCGACAGAACGAATGTGCAATCCAATTATGGCGGCACCTTCTCCTGGTGACCTCTATTTGTATCTCCGCTGGCAGGTATAGCCACACACAGTCCCAATGCGGTGCTGATAGGATTAGCTCCCGAACACTTCAACTATGAAACCATGAACAAGGCCTTCAGGTGAGTCCGTGCTCATTCCATTTGATGATTTGTATAATAGACTGGTTCCTTTTTAACAATTGTGTTTCCTTTTCTGCCCCCATGGGACACGTTAACTGCTGTGTTGTGTGAAACATGAAAAGCTCATTTACTGACAGAATGTCCTGAAACGTATCATGTGATTAGGGTTAGTTTTAGGTTAATGGATATAGGCTATGGTATGTCCAACCAGCTGAGATAATATCCCGCTGTCATAATCTTTCTCTTCTGTCTCCATATTTGCCTGTTTTCTTTTCCTACTGTCTTCATCTTACCCTACTGTCTCCATCATGCCCTACTGTCTCCATCTTGCCCTACTGTCTCCATCTTGCCCTACTGTCTTCATCTTATCCTACTGTCTCCATCTTATCCTACTGGCTCCATCTTGTCCTACTGTCTTCATCTTATGTTACTGTCTTCATCTTATCCTACTGTCTCCATCTTGTCCTTATGTCTCCACCTTGCCCTACTGTCTCCATCTTGTCCTACTGTCTTCATTTTATCTTACTGTCTTCATTTTACCTTACTGTCTTCATCTTATCCTACTGTCTCCACCTTGCCCTACTGTCTTCGTCTTATCCTACTTCTCCATCTTGCCCTACTGTCTTCATCTTATCCTACTGTCTCCATCTTATCCTACTGTCTCCATCTTATCCTACTGTCTCCATCTTGCCCTACTGTCTGCATCTTATCCTACTGTCTCCATCTTATCCTACTGTCTCCATCTTATCCTATTGGCTCCATCTTGTTCTACTGTCTCTATCTTGCCCTACTGTCTCCATCTTATCCTACTGTCTCCATCTTGCCTTGCTTTAGACATTTTTTCTTTGCCATCCTCTACTGTCATTATGGTTTTCTTTCCCTTTGCCTCCAACTTTCTCTGCTGTCCTCATCTTTCTCTTCATTTCTCCATATTTGCCTTTTGTCTCCATCTTGCCCTACTGCCTCCATCTTATCCTACTTTGTCCACCTTGCCCTACTGTCTCTGTATTATTTTGCAGTCTCCCTCTTATCCTACTGTCTCCCATTTGTCCTACTGTCCCCCTATTATCCTACTATCTCCATCTTGCCCTGCTGTAGCCATCTCTCTTTGTCATCATCTACTGTCATCATGTTTCTTTTCCCCTTTGTCTCCAACTGTCTCTGCTGTTTACATCTTTCTCTGCTGTCATTATCTTGCCTCACATTTGCATCCTTGCCCTTGTGTTGAAATCTTCCAACCCAGAACTGCCTAGCAGGCCTGGACTGGGAGTCAAAATAGGCCCTGCCATTACAAGTCCACAGAGGCCCAAACAGCCCCCTTCCAGCCCACTATATGGTAACTTTCTATGGAACCATACAGCAGCCCCTCTGGCATTTGCCAGAACCCACAGATTGCCAGTCCGGGCCTGCTGCCTAGCTACACCCCCTCACTTCACTTGTGGCTGTTCCATTTTTGGAATTTCTACAGGCTGTTTTACTTAGGTTGGATTCTGGTCACGTGACCAGGAGCCTGTGTATTTTAGAAAAAGTTATTGCATTTCCCCAAACCAGCTTCCCTATCTGCCACCCAAGCTTTTCAGACATGAACTGTTTATAGGGAAGAGAAGAAGCACATGGCCTCTTATGTGGAGTCGGACACCTCCCACCATTTTATCTAATCTTTCTGCAGCTCTTATCTTATCGGCCCAGCATCTTCAGGTGAAATAAATTCATTTTGTCAGTGCCGTTGCTGTTCATCCATGTGCACAGTGTTCCCATTTTACTCCTAATTGCCTTTCTCTTTCTGCAGTTCTATTCAACCTCTGGGTTGGTGCAGGTCAATGGTTTTACTGCCATTACACTTACACACTAAAAAATAAAGTTATATTTTTATTCTACATCAATTAACACCGAGGCTTACCGCATGAATCACTAGAGTCTTAAACCATCATTTGTATCTCAGTTCTGTTTCCTTTGATCAGAGCTGTCTTTTTGGACTTGCAGTTGGGGTCATTGACCAGAGAACTACCAGAGATAATGGGGTTATATAGAAGCAAGATGGAGACAAGAGAGCGATATTGTGGCAGCAAATCTTTATACGTGTTGTACATGTATATCCAATCCAAATTCACTTGTTTGGGATTAAGCCGAACCTCCGAATCCTTCATGAAAGATTGGCTGAATACCGAACTGAATCCAAACTTACATATGCAAATTAGAGGCGGGGAAAAGAGAACCATGGGTGCAGTGCACGCTGAAAATTATTTCATATTTTTGGTTTGTGATGAAAAGTCAGGTGATTTTAAGGATCTGGATTTGGTTCGGCCAGGCATGATGATTCAGCCGAATCCTGCTAAAAAAGCCGAATCTTGACTGAATACCAAAGCCTGGATTCAATACATCCCTAGTGAAAAGATGTTGATGGTTTTAATAAAACGCAAGTGCCCCTATCTAGTTACCTGAGTGTCATTAAAGGATACAAAATCTATGCATTATCCAACCATGCGGAGATACGTGTATAATGCCTGTACCAAATGGAGAATGAAGATCCCAATAAAAGACTTGTAGAAAGATCACCATGGATGGTTGAGGTCAATTTTTCAACCATACTGTGTAGCGTCTCTTAAAGGATAAGTAAACCTTTAAACCAAGTGAATGTAAAATTGATGAGAGTGCTATTCTAAGACCTTTTGCAATGCACATTCATTATTTATTTTGTTTTTATTCCAAGATATTAAGGGATACATGTTTCCCACCAGTCTGACCACCAAGTAGTCAAAGAAGTTGTCAGCCTCTGTTGAAATGTGTAGCAGCTTTCATTTCAGAAACATTATTTCATGCCTGAGCACCATAGGCAATTTATGAAAGTAGATAAAGATGTTGTTATTTTGCTTGTATGTCTGGAGCTCTGGTTATGATGTTAGGTTGCACCTAGCTCTGGTTATTGTGTTAGGTTGCACCTAGCTCTGGTTATGATGTTAAGTTGCACCTAGCTCTGGTTATGATGTTAAGTTGCACCTAGTTCTGGTTATGATGTTAGGTTGCACCTAACTGTGGTTATGATGTAAGGTTGCACCTAGCTCTGGTTATTGTTTTGGGTTGCACCTAGCTCTGGTTATGATGGTAGGTTGCACCTAGTTCTGGTTATGATGATAGGTTGCACCTAGTTCTGGTTAATAAGTTAGGTTGCACCTAGCTGTGGTTATGATGTTAGGTTGCACCTAGCTCTGGTTATTGTTTTGGGTTGCACCTAGCTCTGGTTATGATGATAGGTTGCACCTAGCTCTGGTTATTGTGTTAGGTTGCACCTAGCTCTGGTTATTGTTTTAGGTTGCACCTAGCTCTGGTTATGATGTTAGGTTGCACCTAGCTGTGGTTATGATGTTAGGTTGCACCTAGTTCTGGTTTTGATGTTAGGTTGCACCCAGCTCTGGTTATGATGATAGGTTGCACCTAGCTCTGGTTATTGTTTTAGGTTGCACCTAGCTCTGGTTATGATGATAGGTTGCATCTAGTTGTGGTTATGATATTAGGTTACACCTAGTTCTGGTTATGATGTTAGGTTGCACCTAGCTCTGGTTATGATGATAGGTTGCACCTAGTTCTGGTTATGACGTTAGGTTGCACCTAGTTCTGGTTATGAGGTTAGGTTGCACGTAGCTCTGGTTATGATGATAGGTTGCACCTAGTTCTGGTTATGATGTTAGGTTGCACTTAGTTCTGGTTATGATGATAGGTTGCACCTAGCTGTGGTTATGATGATAGGTTGCACCTAGCTGTGGTTATGATGTTAGGTTGCACCTAGTTCTGGTTTTGATGTTAGGTTGCACCCAGCTCTGATTATTGTGTTGGGTTGCACCTAGCTCTGGTTATGATGATAGGTTGCACCTAGTTTTGGTTATGATGTTAGGTTGCACCTAGCTCTGATTATTGTGTTGGGTTGCACCTAGCTCTGATTATTGTGTTGGGTTGCACCTAGCTCTGATTATTGTGTTTGGTTGCACCTAGCTCTGGTTATTGTGTTAGGTTGCTCCTAGCTCTGGTTATGATGTTAGGTTGCACCTAGCTCTGGTTATGATGTTAGGTTGCACCTAGCTCTGGTTATGATGTTAGGTTGCACCTAGCTCTGGTTATGATGTTAGGTTGCACCTAGCTCTGGTTATGATGTTAGGTTGCACCTAGCTCGTTTATGAGAATGTTCATCCTGGTTCCTCGTGTTATGTAAATCAGCCCTTGTCTCTTCCTCATCACTTAAATTACATAAAGAGTGAATTTTATTGGTGCTCCACTGCAGTTAGCTGGGCAGTAAATTGATCTTGTTATCTGGCTGGGTAAGTGATTAGATTGACCCTATCAGGTAAAGGCTAGAATTTTATGGTCCTCTTCAGAACAAATAGGTCTGATAAGCCAGCTGCCTGCTGTATGGCCGCTCCCACCTCTGTTCCTTTACGTGCTGTTCCACACCTTAGCATAGAAGTCTGCAGGCTCCCTTTCATTCTTAACCCGCTATTGTTGCCCCTGATTTCCATAGATCAACAAAAGAGATTTCAGGCCCAGCAACTTCTTGAGGTAACATATGGTCCCCTGCAGTTAGAGCTCAGGACCTCCCCGTGATCTTGGAGATGGCTATTTCTCACCTGTACATGAATAGGTTCTTTTGGGCTGGTAGGGTTATATGCCTCTATCATCTGCCAAGGTTTGGCCTGTTCCACATTAGCGAGTTCACCAGTTACTGGTGCTCGGCTTATTGTCAATGGCTTGTAGGAAGGGGACCTGGAGGTGGATCTGTGTCCAGTGATTGGAGAGTACCAAGAAGCCTCCTTATGTTGCCAGGCTTGAGGCCAAGTAGCAGTCATGCCTCTTCCTCAGCCAACTCATACTTACCTGCCAGGAGACATACCATGACCTATTTTTTTTAGTGAAGTTCCACCAGTAGCTCCATCTATATCCAATAGAAGGGTCAAGCCTGGTGGACCCTGCTACCTCAGGGGTCTCTGAGGCAGCAGCCCAGTGGGCCCCGGGCCCCCCAGTCCAACGCTGTCCAGTAAGGGCCTTACATTCAATAGTATTATCAGCAGTGCCAGACGGACAAAGGAATTGTGAATGCCATTCTTACACCTTAGGCTACAAGCCATTAGCCTAATACTCACTGAATTTCTCAACTGGAGAACAAGGCCTTGGGTAAAAGGGTATCAAATTTTGGGGATTGGCACACCCTCAAGTATTAATGATGGATTTAAGCTCTTATCTGGAATATGTTAGACATGTTAATGCTTTCATATGCAAGGTTCCTGTAAGGGATTAAGGGGCAGATTTATCAAAGGTCGAGGTGAATTTTCAAATGAAAAAAATTTGAATTTCGAGCTATTTTTTTGTGTACTTTGACTAGGGAATAGTCCAAATTTGATTTGAATTAAAAAAAAAATTCGAAAATCGAAATTTATCATGTACTGTCTCTTTAAAAATTCGACTTCACCCATTCATCATCTATAACCTGCCGAATTGCTGTTTTAGCCTATGGGGGACCTCCTAGAATCCATTTGGAGTTAATTGGTGGACTTTTAAAAATCAACCAAATCGATCGAATGCGCCATTAATTCGATTCGAACTATTCAAATTTGACCGAATATGGAAAATGGACCAATTTGACCCAAAAAAAACTTTGACTTAATTTCAGTTGGCCTGTTAAATTCAAATTTCGAAGTTTTTTTCAATTTCGAAATTCGACCCTTGATAAATATGCACCTAAGAGTTGAGATTTCCTCTACGGTTGTTTAGTGGCCTTAGATAAGAGGACTAGTGGGAGAATATTGTAGCCCCCCAGCTGTAGGAGTGTGGCTTGGAAAACCTATTGATACTAAAGTGTCATGAGCATCCCCTAGTGGTAAAAAAAGGCAACAGATGTCCATGCAAATAGTCTTAGTGTATCTACATCACACTATATATACTTTCATTTTAAGGTGAACTGCCCCTTTAACCTAGATTTTGAGCCCTTAAGGAAAACTAAACCCTAAAAATAAATATGGCTAAAAATGGCATATTTATATAGTGAACTTATTGCACGAGGCTAAAGTTTGAGCTTGTCAATAGCAGCAATGATCCAGGACTTCAAACTTGTCACAGGGGGTCACCATCTTGGAAAGTGTCTGTGACACTCACATGCTCAGTGGGCTCTGATTGGCTGTTGAGAAGCTAAGCTTAGGGCTCGTCACTAATTATCCAGCAGAAAATGAGCTTCCCTGGCTGTAATATAAGCTGATGCTACAGGTTTGCTGATTATTCAATTCTGATGCTAATTGCACTGGTTTCTGTGCTGCCATGTAGTAATTATCTGTATTAATTACTAATCAGCCTTATATTGTGACATTTCTATTCTATGTGTACTGTATATTGTGAGTGGCTCCCTAAGCTCAGTAAGTGACAGCAGCACAGAGCATGTGCAGTGAATCAGCAGAAAAGAAGATGGGGAGCTACTGGGGCATCTTTGGAGACACAGATCTTTACTGCTAAAGGGCTGTGGTTGCCTTGGGCTGGTACAGAAGCACAAAACATCATGTACAACATTTCTAGCTACTTCTTTAGTTACGCTTTAGTTCTCCTTTAATGTGAGTCCTTCTTCCTGCAGCCAAGGGTTAAAAGCACCATAACGAGTTGCTGTTTCCCTGTGAGTCGGACTCGGGCCCCTCTGTGCCGGTCTCCTGGGCTGCCCGGGATCTGTTTGCTGTGCCAGTCAGGAGGGACATTACTCACAAATTATAAACACTTCTCTTTCATGCACAACATATAATACAAAGACTTGTTTTGTTTTCATGTAAAAGCAACGGCAGCATCACAGCTTGGTACCAACAGGCTTTATTCACTGGAAATTTATAACAGATTCTGGTGGGGATTTTGCTTTCCTTCTGACAATCGCCAGGTCACTGGGTTTTTGTATTGTACCCGCTGCTTATCAGGACACAATGAGATAGGGAGCAGCCTTCATTAAAGGAACAGTTCAGTATAAAAATAAAAACTGGGTAAATAGATAGTCTGTGCTAAATAAAAAATGTATCTAATATAGTTAGTTAGGCAAAAATGTAATGTATAAAGGCTGGAGTGACTAGATGTGTAACATAATAGCCAGAACACTACTTCCTGCTTTTCAGCTCTCTTGCTTTCCACTGATTGGTTACCAGGCATTAACCAATCAGAGACTTGAGGGGGGGGGCACATGGGTCATATCTGTTGCTGAACTGAATGCTGAGGATCAATTACAAACTCACTGAACAGTTTTGTCCCATGTGGCCCCCCTTATAGTCACTGACTAACTCAGAGTTAGAGAGCTGAAAAGCAGGAAGTAGTGTTCTGGCTATTATGTTACACATCCACTCACTCCAGCCTTTATACATTACATTTTTGCCTAACTGACTATATTAGATACATTTTTTATTAGGGATGCACCGAATACAGGATTTGGCTTTTTCAGCATAATTCAGATTCGGCCGAATCCTTCAGCCCGGCCGAACCGATTCTAAATCCTAATTTGCATATGCAAATTAGGGTCGGGTGGAAACCGTGTGACTTTTTGTCACAAAACAAGGAAGTAAAAAATAATTCCCCTTGCCACCCCTAATTTGCATATGCAAATTAGGATTTGGTTTGGTATTCGGCCGAATCTTTCGCAAAGGATTCGAGGGTTTGGCTGAATCCAAAATAGCGGATTCGCTGCATCCCTATTTTTTATTTTGCACAGTCTCTATATATTTACCCAGTTTTTATTTTTACCCTGAACTGTTCCTTTAAAGAGCCAATTCTCAGAATTGCCTAACCACAGATAATCTTCATTAGTGCCAGTGCTTGGTGCCAACACTCTATGATGTAGACATTGATATTCTGGGACACTTTAGCATTTTTACCACTGCCCCCTGACCCCTTCTGATCTGATGTCTCCATCCTGGATTATGGCAGACCACCCATGTTTGGGCCCCTGTAGCACTTTTCAGGAATGCTGGGTAGTTCTTAGGGATGCAAGGAATCCAGAATTCGGTTCAGGATTCGGCCTTTTTCAGCAGGATTCAGATAAGGCAGAATTGAATCCTAATCCTAATTTGCATATGCAAATTAGGATCCGGAAGGGAAATCACGTTACCTTTTTTTGACAAAACAATGAAGTAAAAAATGTTTTCCCCTTCCCACCCCTAATTTGCATATGCAAATTCGGATTCTGTTCGGTATTTGGCCGAATCTTTCGCAAAGGATTCTCGGGTTTGGCCGAATCCAAAATAGTGGATTCGGTGCATCCCTAGTAGTTCTTGCTGGTTATCAGAGTTCTTTGGTCTTCATTTAAAGGACATGTAAATCCTCCCCACAAACAGCCTATTTGAAATCTTTAGATACCTGCCACTCTGGGGGTTAAAAGGTTAACAGTAAGAATTAATAATAAAAACCAATTGAAAAGTTGCTTCGAATTGTTCTGTAATATAATAAAAATTACCTTAAAGGTGAATCACCCCTTTAAACCTGCTGATTTGCAGTATAAGTGAATGGGGGAGGTCCAGGGATCAATTTGGGGATGTTTGCAGCCTTCCTGACATTCGAGTTTTTTTCAGAGAAGAAACTCGAATCTAGGTGTTTTTTTTAAATTTGATTCGAGTTTTTTCAAATTTGTCCAAGCTGAGAAAATTAAATTTTATTAAGAAATTTCGATTGGTTGAATTTTCGAGTTTATGGGGTTTTTAAAAAAAACTCATGAATTTGAAATTTGACCATTGATAAATGTGCTTTCTCCTGTTGAACTAAGTGTGGATTCACAAAAATGTCTGTATGTTCCTTACACTGGGCAGGTTGGTGCTGGACGGGGCCCCGATCATTGCCATTCACAAGGCCAGATACTATAAGAAGAAAGATGGATTAGCCCTGGGCCCCGGGCCATTTGTTACAGGCCTGGAATATGCCACGGACACTCAAGCCACGGTGGTGGGGAAGCCGGAGAAGACCTTCTTCCTGGAGGCCCTGAGGAGCACCGGGTGCAGCCCCGAGGAGGCCGTTATGATTGGGGATGTAAGTGACTGTGGGTTGGGGGGAGTAAAACACAGGCAATATATAGTGAATAAAGTACCCCCTCTTGTAAAATATAAGGATATCATTTACAAGATATTCATGGCTTTTGTGTATTATATATAGATACACATATAGATACATAATGCAACAGTGACCTCCTGTGGTGCAGCCTGAGAGCCAACAGTAACTAGCCAAGCGCTCAGACATCCAGCAAAACTCCCTTTATACACACCCATGCCAGTCATATATACTGTATATTAATGATAAAAAAAACCTCCCCCCTACCCTGGGTACTTGCCCCTCCATGCAGATTCTGGCCTCTGAGTTCACGGCAGCCATCTTCTTTCTTCTGTCTTTTTCGGCACATTTGCAGTTGGAGTAAATTTCTGATCCCGAACCACTGCGCATGCGCCGAAAGTCATGAAAATTTCTAAAAATGTTTTGTCAATTTTCGGCACAAGCGCAGTTGTTTGGGATCGGAGATTTACTCCAACTGCGCATGCGCCGAAAATGCGTCAATACACAAAGATTACCGGAGAAGAAGAAGATGGCTGCCGTGAACTCTGAGGCCAGAATCTGCATGGAGGGGTGAGTAAAAAAATGAGGGGCATTTGCCCGGGGGGGGGGGGAGGTAGGCTGGGGGGAAGTGGGGAGTCTACCCAGGGTAGGGGGAGAGGTTTTTTAAACTACGGGTTGAATTCTCCTTTAAACTGCCAGCTTCTGACTTCCTGTTTTATAGGTTTGCACCTGCCCCACCCCTTTTGTGACATCATCAACGGCACAGGTGTATAAATGGAGGGGGAAGGCAGGGTTGGGTGCGGGTTGAGGGTTGAGGGTTTCTCGACCTGCTCAACACTACAGTGTATATATATATATAGTGAATAAAGTACCCCCTCTTGTAAAATATAAGGATATTATAAGTTACCGAGGAGTTTCATGACCATATAAAAACACGAGGCCGAAGGTCGAGTGTTTTTATACAGGTCATGGAACTCCGAGGTAACTTCTAATATCCTCATATTTTACAACTGGGGGTACTTTATTTATTATAATACACAAGTTTCAGTGAGTCATGTGACAGAAATGACATCAGAACTCACCGTTTATAACTGATGACATCAGAACTCACCGTTTATAAGGATATCATTTACAAGATATTCATGGCTTTTGTGTATTATATATATATATATATATATATATATATATATATATATATATATATATATATATATATATATATATATATATATATGTTCCTATTGGATGGATTTCCCAGCTTTTGTAAAGATATTCTACCTTGTCTCAGCCATTTTATTTGCCTTTGCTTTACTGGGGGGTTCAGAGTGCCCCTTCGCTAGAGTGGAAATCTCTTAGACCTGGAAATTGTGCTGGCAGCAAAGCACTCCAAATGGCCCCAGGTGTCAGCATTTTTAAAGAGTTTAGCCAAAATAGTACAAGCTATAAGACTATATTTATTCTGCAGAATGCTTTACCATACCTGAGTAAACAGCTCTAGATGTTCTCTCTGTTTGTCTAGGATAGCAGCTGCCATATTAGCTTGTGTGACATCACTTCCTGCCTGAGTCTCTCCCTGCTCACTCATAGCTCTGGGCTCAGATTACAGCAGGGAGGGGAGGAGGGAGGGAGAGAGGAGCAAACTGAGCATGCTCAAGCCCTAGCCCTGGAGGTTTAAGCTGAAAACAGGAAGTCTGATACAGAAGCCCATGAGTACACAATAGAAAGAAAGAAATGTGGTGTTTCTTTTGACAGAGGACTCAGAGCAGCATTACTTTGAGGGATTACTAATGTATTTATATAGACCTTTCTGATAAATCTTAATTAGTTTTAACCTTTCTTTCTCCTTTAATAATTTTAGCAGCAAGGAGCAGGGATAAATGAAAGGGGATCTGCGGTCGGTAGGACATAGTCAGATTAAATTGGACAGTCATGGAAAAGTATAAAGAAAGCAGCACCTGAAGCAACATCCTAACTTTACTGGCAGTTTCACTCTTGCAAAAGGCTCCATTGTTTCTGACAAAGGCATCTTTCTAACATTATTCATTATTTGTACACCCCTGGAACATATTGATAAACCATCTTACAGGAGGTCATTAATTAATCAATTTCTTCCTTTCTTTTGGCCAGGATTGCAGGGACGACGTTGGTGGGGCACAGAATACAGGGATGCTTGGAATACTTGTGAAAACTGGTAGGTTCTGTAAAATATAATATAACTGTCATACAAAAACTGGCATTCATATTTCTCTGCTTCTCCTGGAGTTCACTAACTATTCTCTTTATTCTACTCTCCTGGTTCCATTCACCACACTAGACAGCAGTGCTGTAATATATCAGATTTCCATCCTACTACAGTTCCCTTCATCCTTTATAACAGCTAAACATCCATGCAGATATTTGGTTTATCTGATATTACGTCTATTACCCCCTGCACATCTGTAGTTCAGGTTGTACTTCAGCTGGAGCCAGTAGTGAGAACACTGCAGTAGTTTGGGTGCTCCACCTACTGGTAAACGCAGGGCTGTGCACTAAATTGTTTTTTAATAAAGCAATATGGCCGATTGCCTTTTTAGAGAGGACAAGAAATTATTTTGCTGAAAAAGTAGGTATGCATTAGTTTTATAGGAAAAAAAATTATTTTTTTCATCATATTATTAAATTGCATTCGGGCAGGTTTGACTGGCCTCCGAACTGAATGTATCACAAGTTTTTCTATATTTCATCCATGGTGCACTTACTATTCCCTGTTCCTATTTCTCCCTCATGTAAACCATATCATTGTATCATCTAGTAATACAACTAATGATGCATGGTTCACACATGAGGAAATTCAAAAGAGACCAGAACATGTTAAGATAAACAAAGGTCTGGGGCCAGATGGTATTCATCCCAGGGTAATTAGCGAGCTTAGCTCTGTGATTGCCAAACCTCTTTACTTAATTTTTCAGGATTCATTGAGGTCTGGCATAGTGCCGAGAGACTGGCGAATTGCTAATGTGGTGCCGCCATTCAAAAAGGGATCCCGTTCTCAGCCTCAAAACTATAGGCCAGTTAGTCTGACGTCAGTGGTAGGAAAGCTTTTCGAGGGGTTAATAAAGGATAAGATACTGGACTTCATAGCAAATCATAATACTATGAGTGTATGCCAGCATGGTTTTATGTGTAATAGATCTTGCCAGACTAACTTAATTTCTTTTTATGAGAATGTAAGTAGAGACCTTGATTCTGGGATGGCAGTGGATGTGATTTACTTAGACTTTGCTAAAGCATTTGATACCACAAAAGGTTACTGGTTAAATTAAGGAATGTTGGACTGGAACATAGTATTTGTACCTGGATAGAGAACTGGCTAAAAGATAGACTACAAAGAGTGGTGGTAAATGGAACATTTTCTAATTGGACCAGTGTTGTTAGTTGAGTACCGCAGGGCTCTGTACTAGGTCCCTTGCTTTTCAACTTGTTTATTAATGACCTGGAGGTGGCCATTGAAAGTACTGTTTCTATTTTTGCAGATGATACTAAATTGTGCAGAACTATAGGTTCCATGCAGGATGCTGCCACTTTGCAGAGTGATTTGTCTAAGTTGGGAAACTGGGCAGAAAACTGGAAAATGAGGTTCAATGTTGATAAATGCAGGTTATGCACTTTGGCAAAAATAATATAAATGCAAGTTATACACTAAATGGCAGTGTGTTGGGAGTTTCCTTAAACGAGAAGGATCTTGGGGCTTTTGTAGATAACAAGTTGTCTAATTCTGGGCAGTGTCATTCTGTGGCTACTAAAGCAAATAAAGTTCTGTCTTGTATAAAAAAGGGCATTAACTCAAGGGATGAAAACATAATTCTGCCTCTTTATAGGTCCCTGGTGAGGCCTCATCTGGAGTATGGGGGCAGTTTTGGACTCCAGTCCTTAAGAGGGATATAAATGAGCTGGAGAGAGTGCAGAGACTAAGTGCAACTAAACTGGTTAGAGGGAGGGAAGATTTAAATTATAGGGATGCACCAAATCCAGGATTGGGTTCGGGATTCGGCCTTTTTCAGTAGGATTCGGCCGAATCCTTCTGTCCGGCCGAACCGAATCCTAATTTGCATATGCAAATTAGGGGCGGAGGGAAAGCGTGTAACTTTTTGTCACAAAACAAGCAAGTAAAAAATGTTTTCCCCTTCCCACCCCCAATTTGCATATGCAAATTAGGGTTCGGATTCGGCCGAACCCAAAAAAGTGGGTTCGGTGCATCCCTATTAAATTATGAGGGGAGACTGTCAAGGTTGGGGTTGTTTTCTCTGGAAAAAAGGCGCTTGCGAGGGGACATGATTAGACTTTACAAGTACATTAGAGGACATTATAGACAAATGGCAGGGGACCTATTTACCCATAAAGTGAATCACGTACCAGAGGCCTCCCCTTTAGACTAGAAGAAAAGAACTTTCATTTGAAGCAACGTAGAGGGTTCTTCACAGTCAGGACAGTGAGGTTGTGGAATGCACTGCCGGGTGATGTTGTGATGCTGATTCAGTTAATGACTATAAGAGGGACTTGGATGATTTCTTGGACAGACATAATATCAAAGGCTATTGTGATACTAAGATCTATAGTTAGTATAGGTATGGGTATATAGAATTTATGTGACAGTAGGGAGGGGGTGTGAGTATGGATGAGGGTTTTCATTTGGAGGGTTTGAACTTGATAGACTTTGTCTTTTTTCACCCCGATGTAACTATGTAACTATCTGAGCACTTTGTAAATGTAGTGTTTTCCAAGACATTGGCAGTTTTAGACTGCTAATACTAGGCTTTTGGCTCAGTAGCTCATGGAAAGAGTGTCAGAGACTCTTACTGACAATGTGCTGCCTGCCTCCTTATTTAACCCTTGGGTTGTTAACACTCTGACTTTTAAAGAGAGCTATTGAGCTGAAAGCCTGCTATCATTAGTCTAAAACTGCTCATATCTCGAAAAAAAAATAGAAAATAAATGTACATTCCAAAAATGCTGAGGTGCACTTTGAGTAAGTCTGCATCATTTAATATTTTGGGTTTGTCCTGCAGTTTTGCTAAAGCCAAATGTTAAGCTTCCCATGACTGGTATTTTTCATGGCAGTGGATGCTGGGAACTGTAGTTTTGCAATAGCCGGAAGCCAATGTGTACGGATACGGTATATTTGCTCCGTTACTCACGTTTACAACTACCCATGATGCCTCTGTAAAAGGAAATTTCTTCCTTACAAACACTCTCTTTCTCTGGGCATTATTATATCATTAATAAATTCGATTTTTCTTTGTTTCCAAACAGGAAAATATAGAGCAGGGGATGAAGGGAAAATAGACCCAGCTCCATATGTCGTGTGTGACTCTTTCCCACAAGCAGTGGATCATATACTGAAGAACTTGCTGTGAGATGCCTCCCAATAAACTGTATGATGAGATATATATATATATATAATATATTTGTGTTACTGACAGCAGGGATAGGAATAAAGCTGTCTGTGAATTCTCTTGTGTAATGTTCATATTCAGCAAGACTCGCTGTTCTGACTCATGAATATAAATAGGACTCATGTACAGGGTTACTCTATAACAGAGATGTGACTTGGACCAGAAGCCTTTGACAACTGATCAGCAGTTTGTTGCTTAAAGTGCAGTTGAATTAGAGTATTGATAAGCGAATATCTGATTATAATATCCAATAAAAGATAAGCTAAAAACTGATTGGTTGCCATGGGCATTTGTTTGTTAGACCACCTCTAAGCAACTCGGATCATGCGAATATCCCACGATACCTCTTTGAAACCAGTTTATTTTCCACTATAATAAATAGACCTTAAATAAAACAGTCTCTTTGGTTTGGTGGGTGAGACGAGGCTCAGGTAGTCATCATGATCATCAGAGGGCAGTTGTGTTTAATGCTGATACACCGGGGCACATCCCTTTACACAGACTCAAATTCATTCTGCCATGCTGAGTATTTCTCTGCCAGGCTCTTGGCCGAGGGCTTGGTGTGGGCAAGGACCTCTGAGAAGTCAGACGTGGTCACGGTCTCCAGACTGATAACCGGCAACTTCTTATGCTCTGAGGGGGGAAAAAAGAAATAGTTATTACTTTCTTATATGACACAATTAATCCCTATTTTATTTCCCTGGATGCTTATTGGTAGAGGGGGTTAAAGGAGAAGGAAAGATACTGAGGCAGATTATTACCATGGATTAGCCACAATAGTGCTATATATAGATATAAGACTAGAATTATTCTGAAAAATGCTTTAGTATACCTGAGTAAACAGCTCTGGAAGATCTCTGTTTGTTTAGGATAGCAGCTGCCATATTAGCTTGGTGTGACATCACTTCCTGCCTGAGTCTCTCCCTGCTCACTCATAGCTCTGGGCTCAGATTACAGTAGGGAGGAGAGGAGGGAGGGAGAGAGGAACAAACTGAGCATGCTCAAGCCCTAGCCCTGGAGGTTTAAGATGAAAACAGGAAGTCTGATACAGAAGCCCATGAGTACACAATAGAAGGAAAGAAATGTGCTGTTTCTTTTGACAGAGGACTCAGAGCAACATTACTTTGAGGGTTTACTGGTGTATTTATATAGACCTTTCTGATAAAGCTTACTTAGTTTTAGCCTTTCCCTCTCCTTTAAGGCAGCGATTCTGCTGAAGACCGGCTGCAATGCAACGGAGATGCAACAGTCATGCACAGGACCGGTCAGACAGATCCGTGCCCATCCCCGGACCCGCAACCCTGCTATTCCCCCTATCCAGACTCGCTTTCCGACACCCACCCACAAGGGGTTAACAGTTAACTTATAGCCCGACTTGGGGACCTACAAGACCAGAAATGACGTTACCATGGACCGGATGTGAAATCAGTCTACCGATTCAGATCAAACAGATAAAGGGGAGAAAATTGCTAAATCGCTGAGGGTGGGAGGGAAAGCCAAGACCCACAGCTGAACCAGATAACCAGGCTGGGTACCCGCAACTACCTGCCTGGTTGGTAAATCATGAACTGAGTCCTGAATCCAGCCCGTTTTACTGGTAGTCTGCAGGTACCTGACCCACTGCAGGTCTGTAGCAACAGAGACCCATGCAGCCCGCCCTGTTCTGGAGCTGTTCAGTGCCCCTAAGCACCCGCGCATGCATCTCTGTGCTGCAATACCTGCCATGTAACAAACATAGAATAATGGCACAAAGGCATAAACATGAATGTCTTATAGTTTAATGTAGTAATGTTCTCTGACTGGGTTGAATTAAAGGTCCATGTATATTTTGTATATGCCTTCAAGGGAGCATGTTTCCCGGAAAACACAATATTTTACTTATAAGTACTCATAGTTTCACGTTGTGGGTCTTTGGTGGGCAGGAGATGAGTAAACATTCTCTAACGCTCCACTGGAAAACCAGACTGCGTGGGCCTTGGCTTAGACTGCTGTTTCCAAAAAAAACATTTTTATGTATTTAGAAAGTGTGGCTATTGCTAGAGAATGTATCAAACATCATTCTGACAATAATAATAAAGGTAACAGCAAATTTACCCATGGGCAGTAACCCATGGCAACCAATCAAATTGCTGCATTCATTGTTCTACTTGCAGCTGGCTTTAAAAAGCTAATCACTGATTGGTTGCTATAGGTAACTGCCCATGGGCCAATTTGCCCAGTGTTGATAAATGAGCCCCAGTGTGTTGCCTAATAGATTCAATGGCAGGTAAGTAATGCGCCCCCCACCCTAGATTCGAATGATTTGGGCAGCACTTTGCATTGAATCATGGTTCATACTTAGTGATTGGTGTTGTAAACAATAAGGTCTGTGAAGCTAGTTGGCCCACAAGTCTAATATTTTTATAATTATTAATTCATCGCAGTGGAATTGAAAAAGACCAGACTGCAGTCCTTGTTCAGGAAGGACCAGACAAGACTGAATAGTACGAGACCCACGGCACTTATTAGTGTGATTTGCATCAGAAGCAGTATATGAGTGCTACACAATGCATTTGCATTACTAATAAAGAGGCAGTAGTTAAAGGGATACGGATTCCTTAAAGGGATACAGTCATAGAAAAACATGTTTTTTTCAAAACACATCAGTTAATAGTGCTGCTACAGCAGAATTCTGCACTGAAATCCATTTTTGAAAAGAGCAAACAGATTTTTTTTATATTCAATTTTAAAACCTGACACAGAGATAGACATATTGTCAGTTTCACAGCTGCCCCCAGTTATGTGACTTGTGCTCTGATAAACTTCAGTCACTCTTTACTGCAAGTTGGAGTGACATCACCCCCCCCTTTCCCCCCAGGAGCCTAACAACAGAGCAATGGGAAGGTAACCAGATAACAGCTCCCTAACACAAGATAACATCTGCCTGGTAGATCTAAGAACAGCACTCAATAGTAAAATCCAGGTCCCACTGAGACACATTCAGTTACATTGAGTAGGAGAAACAACAGCCTGCCAGAAAGTAGTTCCATCCTAAAGTGCTGGCACAAGTCACATGACTGGGGGCAGCTGGGAAACTGACAATATGTCTATCCCCATGTCAGATTCCAAACTTAAATATAAAAAAAAATCAGTTTGCTCTTTTAAAAAATTGGATTTCAGTGCAGAAGTCTGCTGGAGCAGCACTATTAACTGATGTATTTTGAAAAAAACATGTTTTCCTATGACAGTATGCCTTTAATGAATCCGTATGTGTGGATAATATACAAGTACTCCAGTACTAATGCGTGCAGTGCTGTACATACCCGAGTGGTGATTCTCAAGTGCGTCAAAGATTTTCCTTACTGGCCTCATGGCCGCTTCCTTGCAAACCAGCCTAATGTCTGACCCGGAGTAGCCGTCTGTCTCCTAGAAATTCATGAAATAAAAGCGGATTTGCTTGGAACAGACTGAAATCGCTTCACTCTAAATACATTTCTACAACACAACACATTTTGTTTACCTCGCCCAGGGTGCTGTAGTCTAGATCCGTTCTCAGTTCTACTCCGGAGCTATTGCTGATGGGAGGGAGCCAGTGCTGGATCATTGCCTGTCGGGCTTCTTTACTGGGCAAATCCACCAGAATCCTCTTCTCCAGGCGCCTCAGCATAGCATAGTCCAGCTCCCTAGGGCAAACAGTATTTGAATGAAAAGAATTGTGACAATAAACGTGCCTTGAACTTTACACCAGCTCTACTTAGTTCATTGTGACCACAGGTACAGCAGCCTCTTAACATAGAAGTCACTGCCCCCAAATAAGCTCCTTCAGCTTTACAGTACTCCATCATACGACTTACTACTTGTTCTGAGCATTCATAGTGTTTGCACAAATGCACCTCAGGAGGGATAAAAAATACAGGGTGCAGAGCTCAGCATCCTTGGCAAGAGGTAAATACAGGCCTCTGTTGCCTCCATTGCACCCCCAACCCACTGCCACTCCCTAATTTGACAGGTAAGGGGTGGAAGGAAGGATGTGGCTCACCCCCACTGTTTTCTTGAGGGGCTGGTGGGACAACACTGTATTCATGGTGTTAGAAACAGAGTGCAGAGACCAGTGGCAATTCATCTAATAAGGTGTCAAGTGCAAATACATCCAAATTGCACCCATTTTTTGCACCCTGCCTTCCATATTGTGAAGGACCCCTTAAGAGAGACTCTTAATGGGGACCTGTCACTCAAACATAAAAAGGTGACAAGTCTCCTTTAAGAGTCTCTCAAAGAAACAGTTCAGTATGAAAATAAAAACTGTGTAAATAGATAGTCTGTGCAAAATAAAAAATGTATCTAATATAGTTAGTTAGGCAAAAATGTAATGTATAAAGGCTGGAGTGACTGGATGTGTAACATAATAGCCAGAATCCAACTTCCTGCTTTTCAGCTCTCTAACTCTGAGTTAGTCAGTGACTATAAGGGGGGCCACATGGGACATAACTGTTCAGTGAGTTTACAATTGATCCTCAGCATTCAGCTCAGATTCAAAAGCACCTAATGAGAAATGTTGTACAGATAATTGTCCAGGAGCAAATCCTTCCAAGCTTCTATGATTCTGCAGCCACAAAAGGACACAGTGGGGCTCATTTATAAACACTGGGCACATTTTTGTTTTTTGATTTGATTAGCTTTTTTAAACCAGCTGCAGGTTGAACAGTGAAATCAGTCATCTGATTGGTTGCCATGAGTAACTGCCCAGGTGCAAATTTGCCCAGTGTATAAATGAGCCCCAGTATGTGATATAAAGTCACCGCATGAGCGGCCATTTAGACACCATGCGGGTATATTTATCAACGAATGAGGTTAGAGATGGCTACAGTTGGCTAGAGTGAAATTCCGCCACTCTCCATTCATTTCTATGGCATTTTCAAAAGAAAGTTCATCCTTTGATAAATACGCCTTTCAGAATCCCATAGAAATGAATGGAGAGAGACGGAATTTCACTGTAGCAGACTGCGGCGATCTCGAACTTACTCTTTTGATAAATATACCCCCATGTTTTTAGTGTGTGGGGGTGGCTGAGAGATCACACAGAAATCTCAGTCTTCATACAAGCATCTACTGATACATCCGATTACTGCCCCATTGAAAGCCGCCATCACTATGTTTAGAATGTGCTTGTGAGCTTGGCTAGATTTACTTCTTACATTAATAAGAGTAAATAAGTTGGGTATCAGCGTGGAGAGAACACTCTAAACACTGGCATATGGCAGCTGGAGTTTATTATAGATGATTTCAGTAAATGTGAGAGGGGAGAGAAGCTCATGATTAATCTTTAAAAGCTCTAAGTAAAATGAGGGCCCTTTCTCCCGCTGCCTCTTGTGGGCTAAATACTTTCTTTATCTGTGCTTAGGGGATGATGGATGTGTAGTCACAAAGCATTTCCTTACCACGGCAGATTAGAAGCCGCCAGGACAAATACAAGATCATCAGATCGGGCCAAGCCATCCATCTGCACCAATAATTCCGTTTTCATCCTCCGACTTCCCTCGTGTTCCCCCCTGATAATATAGTATGGAAAAAACAGTTCAGTGTCTGTTCCGCGTAACTTCAAAAGAAGCCGGCACAAACCTGGACCCACAAGGTAGTAAAGCCAGAGTCAGATTTGTAAAAGGGTTAAAAAAGCTTACATTTTATTTTCCTTAATTAAAGGGATCCTGTCATCGGAAAACATGTTTTTTTTCCAAACACATCAGTTAATAGTGCTACTCCAGCAGAATTTTGCACTGAAATCCATTTCTCAAAAGAGCAAACAGATTTTTTTATATTCAATTTTGAAATCTGACATGGGGCTAGACATATTGTCAATTTCCCAGCTGCCCCTGGTCATGTGACTTGTGCCTGCACTTTAGGAGAGAAATGCTTTCTGGCAGGCTGCTGTTTTTCCTTCTCAATGTAACTGAATGTGTCTCAGTGGGACATGGGTTTTTACTATTGAGTGTTGTTCTTAGATCTACCAGGCAGCTTTTATCTTGTGTTAGGGAGCTGCTATCTGGTTATCTTCCCATTGTTTGTTTGGCTGCTGGGGGGAAAAGGGAGGGGGTGATATCACTCCAACTTGCAGTACAGCAGTAAAGAGTGATTGAAGTTTATCAGAGCACAAATCACATGACTTGGGGCAGCTGGGAAATTGACAATATGTCTAGCCCCATGTCAGATTTCAAAATTGAATATAAAAAAATCTGTTTGCTCTTTTGAGAAATGAATTTCAGTGCAGAATTCTGCTGGAGCAGCACTATTAACTCATTCATTTTGAAAAAAAATTATTTCGTATCTACCAAGGACACTTAGTCATAGGCTGAACATTACACACAGGATATTTAAAAGAAAAATAGCAAATGGCAATGGTGTTACCAGGTTTTTCTTTTAAATATTTTGGCTATTTAGCACCGCCTACTTGTTTCTCATTGGCCATTTTTCTTTTAAATATCCTGTGTGTAATCTTCAATGTTCAGCCTATGACTAAGTGTCCTTGGTAGACACGAAACGTGTCAGGCCATGGTTCTTAATTAAGGAAAATAAAATGTAAGCTTTTTTAACCCTTTTACAAATCTGACTCCGGCTTTACCACTTCGTGGGTCCAGGCTTGTGCCGGCCTCTTTTGAAGTTTCCTGGTGTTTGCTCCCCTCGCTGAAGGTCTGGGGCGTGTGCACCACCGTATATAGCGCTAAGCTCATTGAATGCATTTAAACGTAGCATATACTGGTTACATATTTGTGTAGTCTGTTCAGTGTAAATAGTCCAGAGTACAGAAGACTTGATCACACGGATTCCAAGGTACTAAAAATGTACAAAGCTTTTTTGATGCACTGGAAATACAGTATAACCGGGAGAAAAGATGAATACATAATCCTAATATCAATTTGGGTAAAAAGGGCAACTGGCTAAAATCTTACACCCCCCCCCCACCAAAAGAAAGGGTACAGATTGTGCCATTTAATTCACTCATGTACTTGTGTAAAAGAACAGAATTCAGCTTCAAACCACTCACCCAGGACCAGTCCCTCTCTGGCTCATCACTGACTCCAGTTCATCCAAGAAAATAGTAGAGGGGGCATGGTATCTGGCAAGTTCAAACAGCACCTGAGCATAGAAAACCATTAGAAACACGGTGGTATGAAAATACTGGAGGTAATTTATCAACACTGGGCAAATTTGCCCATGGGCAGTAACCCATGGCAACCAATCAGATTGCTGCATTCATTATTCTGGCTTTAAAAAGCTAATCACTGATTGGTTGCTATAGGTAACTGCCCACGGGCAAATTTGCCCAGTGTTGATAAATGAGCCCCACTGACTCTATAATAGGGGGTGGGCAACCTCAAGTTTAGCTCCATTCATTGGACATCAAGCTTTATAGCAGTAAATGCTGCTAATTCTTAATTTGGTTTTATGGAGAGCTGAGCAAAGTCTCAATACACCAGAATGCCTTGATGTTCCTCATTTTGCTTTTTCCCTTATTTTCCCAAACACTGTATGTTGTAGAGCTCTTCCGACTGGTTAGAGTGACATCTGCCATTTCTAGGAGATGCTTCACTCAAACATTATTGTAAGTATTTACAATACCTATAAGTTTAAAGGACACGTAAACCCCCTCCACAAAAATGTAATCAGTGAACAGCCTCTTTGAAGTCTTTATATATCTGCCACTCTGGTGGTTAAAATGTTAACAGTAAGGTTGCAGCATCCCCTTAATCACTTAGAATCCCTTCTCTTCCTCTAACCCACTCTGCCCCCTCCCTCAGGAATTTGCTTTGGCTGTTGGCTCATGAGCATGCTCAGTTCTTTTCAGATTACTAAACACACCCTCCAGTCTGAAGGCGAATGAAGACATAGCATTGCTGGTTCCCGTAGAAACTCTGTCTGATCCTATTTTTCTTTTTCTCCTAACCACCTCTCCTGAGCTCAGCTTAAACAGTACACTGCTCAACCCCAGCAGAATTTTTTATCAAAGTGTAGCGGACTGGTAAATTAGTCTCCCAGTATTATTAAGCAGGCAGTCCCCTAGTGTTATAGACACCTTACTGGGTCCTAAAATACTGTTAGGAAGGGGACCTGTTACTTATCCTGCTTGCTATGCCCCTTGGTGTTCTCACAGTGACCAGAAGATAGCACTCTGCTAAAGTATAAAGTCCTGGGCAGCCATATGCTCAGGGTTCATTTTGTGTTAGCCCTGGCCTGAGCAGGCAAGCAGGGTATCCAGTGGAACCTAGACAGGTCAGGTCTAGTAAGCATAGGCTACTCACCTTAAGAGGTCACTCTAGGAGTGACAGACAGGCTATTTAGTTGAGCAGCTTGAAGCGCCTCCGAGGATTATGAGTGGGATTATGATCCCGGGTACTAATTGCCCAGAAGTAGGGACTAAGTGTACAGACCTAGGGCTGTGAGTTTCCCCTCAGGTTCCACTTAGGGAAAAAGCTGAAAGCTGGGTGTACCCTGAGCGGCTGCTGTGTATGTTCTCTTTCCTGTGGGGACTGATACTGACCAAAGGTGCTGTGAGTATATGCCTATCCATTGTTCTGTATGATCCTGTTTGCTCTTATGTACACTCCATTGTGGATGCTCTTGTACAATAAATATGTTCATTGGTTAAGTTATAAGAACCACTGGTGCCCAATTATTGCACCCTGCACAAAGTTACAGTTACACTACACCCTGCCTCCACACCGTTTGCAAGAGCTTACTCCCTAAGAGTTGAAGTCTCATCCGGAGCACAGTATTGGGAGTGGAGCTTATAGTCGGAGAACGGTGCACTCAATTTCCTATATCGATACAAAAGTATGTTGTGCCTGTGTAAACCTGCATTCTGCATTGCGTGAACTTTACAGCATACATGTCCTGTTTGCAGATGGAGGGGGTATGTGCAGTACAAATGATGTGGCTTTGGTGGAGAAGATATGCCCAACTTATATACATGGTAGGAAAATGTAGGCTTTACGTGTCCCTTAACTAGGAGGCAAATCTATTCCACAGACTTCAGTTAGACAGAATGACAATAGAGAGGCAGATCCCTTGTATTAATCAGGCCAAGGTTCCTACCCGCACTAGCTTCTCTGAATCTCCCCTCCACTTGCTGACAATTGTAGAGGCTGAAATGTTGAAGAAGGTTGTGTTGCATTCTGTGGCCACTGCCTTGGCAAGTAATGTCTTTCCTGTACCTGAAAGCAAAAAGGGTGGAAGATTAAAGGGGTAGTTCACCTTTCAGTTAACTTTTTGGTTTGTTATAGAATGACCAATTCTAAGCAATGTTTCAATTGGTCTTCAAATTTTATTTTCTATAGTTTTATAATTATTTGTTTTCATCTTCTGGCTCGAGCTTTCAAATGGGGGTCACTGACCCCACCTAAAAAACAAATCTTCTGTAAGGCTAAATATTTTTTGGTATTGCTACTTATTACTCATCTTTCTATTCAGGCCTCTACTATTCATATTCCAGTCTCTTATTCAAATCAGTGCATGGTTGCTAGGGGAATTTGGACTATAGCAACCAGATTGCTGAAATTGCAAACTGAAGAGCTGCTGAATAAATTGCTAAATAACTAAAAAAAACAAAAATAATAATGAAAATCAATTGAAAATTTAAAGGTGAACAACTCCTTTAAGTAATTACCAGTTGAGGGTGATTTTACACACTCAGGATCATATACGCCCAACGCAGTTATTGTTGTTAAAGGGGATCTCAACTAAGAAACTTTTTTTACTCAGTCTGGATGAGTTAAACACCTTGCAGGCCAAGACATTGTCAGTGACTCAGTTTGGTGCTTTTTCTGCCCAGATTCAAAGCTGCAGCATGTGATCTTTAGCAATATGACTGCTTTTGAACTGCAGCTCCCACTCCCAACAGTTGTCAAGAAATACCTAAAGTCATAGTTCAGGACCATCTGCAGGGACATTCTCAGATTAGAAGTAGATTCGAATGGATCTCTCAACAGAAGCAAATTCACATTCACACACTTAAGAAGTTACCTGGTGGTCCATATAACAATAATCCCTTCCAAGGAGAGAGTATCCCTGTGAACAGCTGCGGATACTGTAAGAAAAATGTAATAAATTAGCTGCAAACTAATCAAAATGGCCCAAAGTACCTGCCATTTGGATTGCCACATCCCCAAAAAAGCATAGAGAAAGAGTATGAAGAAGGGAGGGTACATATTTAAATGGACTGAAAGTTGGGTATAACAGAAATGTAAAATGTATTTTCCTAAAATGTAAACTAAAATGGAGGCCCATACTATATTTTTAGGCTTTAGGATGGCAGGTACGGATGCAAAATGTTTGCTCTAGGTCCTTATGGATAGGTAAATAAAACATTGTTCACTAGTTATTTCCATTTTACGCTTAAAGGAGAACTATCCTCTAAAAATTAATATGGCTAAACATACCATATTTTATATAGTGAACTTATTGCACGAGGCTAAAGTTTCAGCTTGTCAATAGCAGCAATGATCCAGGACTTCAAACTTGTCACAGGGGGTCACCATCTTGGAAAGTGTCTGTGACACTCACATGCTCAGTGGGCTCTGATTGGCTGTTGAGAAGCTAAGCTTAGGGCTCGTCACTAATTATCCAGCAGAAAATGAGCTTCCCTGGCTGTAATATAAGCTGATGCTACAGGTTTGCTGATTATTTAATTCTGATGCTAATTGCACTGGTTTCTGTGCTGCCATGTAGTAATTATGTGTATTAATTACTAATCAGCCTTATATTGTGACATTTCTATTCTATGTGTACTGTACAGTGGTGTGAAAAGCTATTTGCCCCCTTCCTGATTTCTTATTCTTTTGCATGTTTGTCACACAAAATGTTTCTGATCATCAAACACATTTAACTATTAGACAAAGATAACAACACAAGTGAACACAAAATGCAGTTTTTAAATGAGGGTTTTTATTATTTAGGGAGAAAAGAAATCCAAACCTGTGTGAAAAAGTAATTGCCCCCTGAACCTAATAACTGGTTGGGCCACCCTTAGCAGCAATAACTGCAATCAAGCGTTTGCGATAACTTGCAACGAGTCTTTTACAGCGCTCTGGAGGAATTTTGGCCCACTCATCTTTGCAGAATTGTTGTAATTCAGCTTTATTTGAGGGTTTTCTAGCATGAACCGCCTTTTTAAGGTCATGCCACAACATCTCAATAGGATTCAGGTCAGGACTTTGACTAGGCCACTCCAAAGTCTTCATTTTGTTTTTCTTCAGCCATTCAGAGGTGGATTTGCTGGTGTGTTTTGGGTCATTGTCCTGCTGCAGCACCCAAGATCGCTTCAGCTTGAGTTGACGAACAGACATTCTCCTTCAGGATTTTTTGGTAGACAGTAGAATTCATGGTTCCATCTATCACAGCAAGTCTTCCAGGTCCTGAAGCAGCAAAACAACCCCAGACCATCACACTACCACCACCATATTTTACTGTTGGTATGATGTTCTTTTTCGGAAATGCTGTGTTACTTTTACGCCAGATGTAACGGGACGCGCACCTTCCAAAAAGTTCAACTTTTGTCTCGTCGGTCCACAAGGTATTTTCCCAAAAGTCTTGGCAATCATTGAGATGTTTTTTAGCAAAATTGAGACGAGCCTTAATGTTCTTTTTGCTTAAAAGTGGTTTGCGCCCTGGAAATGTGCCATGCAGGCCGTTTTTGCCCAGTCTCTTTCTTATGGTGGAGTCGTGAACACTGACCTTAATTGAGGCAAGTGAGGCCTGCAGTTCTTTAGATGTTGTCCTGGGGTCTTTTGTGGCCTCTCGGATGAGTTGTCTCTGCGCTCTTGGGGTAATTTTGGTCGGCCGGCCACTCCTGGGAAGGTTCACCACTGTTCCATGTTTTTGCCATTTGTGGATAATGGCTCTCACTGTGGTTCGCTGGAGTCCCAAAGCTTTAGAAATGGCTTTATAACCTTTGAAATTGAACTCAGGTGTGATAAACCACAGTTAAGTTATTTTTTAACAAGGGGGGCAATCACTTTTTCACACAGGCCCATGCAGATTTGGAGTTTTTTTTCTCCCTTAATAACATAAACCTTCATTTAAAAACTGCATTTTGTGTTCAATTATGTTATCTTTGACTAATAGTTAACGGTTTTTGATGAACAGAAACATTTAAGTGTGACAAACATGCAAAAGAATAAGAAATCAGGAAGGGGGCAAATAGTTTTTCACACCACTGTATATTGTGAGTGGGTAGCCTACTTCCTTGCAGTACCAGCAGACCAGTATCATAGCTTTGACTTGTAAAAACAGACCTAGTTTCAATTTTTTTTTGAGCCGATAGTACTTATCCATTCTCAAATGATGGCAGGACTTGTGCCGTACCCTTATGGGATAGACTACTGCTTCTTTCACCAGTCGTTTGGCTGCATCAAGACCAATAATATCGTCCCACCTCACATTCGGGTTCTGGAGATAAATATCCTGCAACAACATTAGGAATTTGTGTTTTTATATTTATTGAATAGACTATGACTAGTTTGTCGTTCACTTTATTTACTACATGTTCAGAAAAGCGCATAGGCTCGGGTTGTTCTGCACAGGGCCCTTTATTTCTGTGTCTAAAAGTATTTATTTCTTTGAGCAGGAGAAGACGTGATTGTTTTGAGGCACAAAACTCACTCAAATTCTAATTAAAAAAATATCTACCATTATACTTTTTTTTTATATATATTTTGAATCATTCATTGTTTTGTTTAAATGATCCAGACAGCTTCTCTGACTCATGCTGTTAGGGGTAAACAGGAGAAGGCATTTTATTGTCAGTAATTGTTAGGGTGAGCGAGTGCTATAATGACACATTAAGAAACAAAAATTAACTGAAAGGGGGACACTTACTCTGTCTAGTTTTGAAGCAGTGTGTAAACAAACACCATTGGCTTCCGGGATACTTAGCCTTGTATATAAAAAACTAAATCAACTGGTCCCGAATAATAAGAAGCTTCCCTATATGCTTGAGTGGGAAAAAGATTTTAGTGACCAACTTTCAACCCAACAATGGTCAAATTGCAACTTAATGGCGAATAAGGGAAGTAACTGTATAACTGTCATGGAGACATCGGTAAAATTGCTACATAGAGCATACTTGGTTCCTGCATAGAATTTATCCCTCATGTGACCCGAGATGTTTCCGGGGATGTACTGAAAGGGGAACCATGGCCCACATATGGTGGGAATGTAAGGTTGTATCTAAATACTGGGATAAGGTAGTCCACCTGTTATCAAAAGTGATAGGTTCTAGATTTATTAAGGATCCTTTTGTTATGCTGTTAGGAATGAGACCAAAAAAGATGCCTAAAATAACATATAGATTGTGTCAACATATTCTTATGGCAGCTAGGATAAATGTCTCCAGTAACTGGAAAAAGACAGATATACCTATAGCATCTCTCAAAATGAGAATAATCCAGATAGCAGCCTGTTCATTTATTTTTTCTGTTCATTATCATTTAGATTTGGGTTGTTATGTATAGGAAATATTGTGAATGTCACTCTTTTCCTGTAATTTATTTTCCTTTTTTTGTCTTTTGTTTGAAAAATGTAATAATAAAATATATTTAAAAAAAATCATTGAAAAGAAACAAAAATGAACCTACAGAATATTTGTGAAACATCCACTAAAATAACAGTTTCTCTTTACCCCTATTGAACCCATTAAGCCTCATTGTAGTAACTTATTTTAACCTCACAACCAGTAGTGTAACTAGTGTACGTCGGGTTTCCTCTGCAAAAAAAATTTTCTGAGGGGCCCAGCGCACTCCTATCCCCATCCTCCCGCCTACTTCCCGCTCGGACTCCGCCCAGACTCAGGGTTTCTTGTTAACTATAGATGAAGCAGACCCTTCTTCCTTTATAGCAGTGGTCCCCAACCAGTAGCTCGTGAGCAACATGTTGCTCTCCAACCCCTTGGATGTTGCTCCCAGTGGCCTCAAAGCAGGTGTTTATTTTTGAGTTCCTGGTATGAGGCAAGTTTTGGTTGTATAAAACCAGGTGTACTGCCAAACAGAGTCTCAGAATACTCAGTCTCAGTACTTTGGACCCTGCCCCAGTGCCAGTAAATGATCCATTAAATCTTTCAGAACCCTAGTTTCATATATACAGTGCTGCATCTGCAAGTAGCGTTATATAAAAATAATATTTGGATAAAAACATATTTGAATAGAAGCAGATCACCACTCTGTACAGCTGGCAGACTGAGGGACTCTTATTTAGTTTATATGAACATTGGAATGCAGTCTATTTAATGATACAGAATACACTTACCCTGCTAATCACAGCTGCCAGTTCTCTCATCTCACTGTTTCCACCAATAAATGCGCCTACGGGTTTGATTAAACGCTCCTGTAGAGGACAGAATAAAACACAAAACAATGTGCATAAAAGATCTCAATACAGTACATGTCCTATAGATAATGCCAACCCAGGGAGAACATACAGACTCCTTGCAGATAGTGCCCTGGCTGGAATCGAACCCAAGGACTGCAAGTTACCATTGCTATCCAAGTTTGATATAGATTATTTAGGTTATACGGCAGTTTGGAAATAGAGCAGTTTAGTAACTGGGCACACACATGTTTCATGCACATTAGCAGTGACACATTATTATGCTGGAATTCATGTGAAGAAATGTGGGTAAAAAAAAATAGCTACTCATGCATGTGTTTTTGCATCTGCAAAACTACTTGTTCACTCACAGAAGGGTCTGGATTGCAGTTCAGACTATTCAGAGCTATTTCCTGAGATGCTCCTTTAATTGTGTCTTGGATCATACTGCGAAAATCAATGACTTGCCGCTAAAATGAAAAGATAGAGTGAAAAAGAGCATAATTCAGTGAGAGCATATTAGCATTCATCATTCAGATCTTTCCCCGACTGACATGCACACGGCAAACCCAGGTTTAACTAAACACAGAAGTGCATAGAAAGTACAGTCAGGTCAATGACACACTAGAAAGGCTAAAACTGTCTATAAACGCTAGTATCTCAGAAACTGCTAAAAATATCAATAACCAGTTCATTTTGGGGAGTTTATATTACCTTTAAAAAGACAGACATGCATTTACCAAGGGCTGTCAGATTAAAAATATTCAGATAATATAACTCCAAGAAAAGGCAGCAGTCTGCACTTATAGATGCACATTGCCATCTAATGGCTACAAAGTATATTTATATATATAGGGAATGTCTTGTATATTAATATGGCTGTCATGGTTTTTCTTGTACAGAGAAAGACAGATAGCAGATAAGCTCTGTAGAACATAATGGTGTTATCTGTTATCCACTATTTAACCTGTGCTATATAGACTTTTTTCAATTTTAGCCATTGGTACACAGCAGCTTGTTTATATAAACTATAGTAGTACTTATCTGTTATCTACTGTGTATCCTGTGCTTGAATGACTGCCCCCATTGCTACACAGCAGCTTGTTTATATAAACTATAGTAGAACTTATCTGTTATCTACTGTGTATCCTGTGCTTGAATGGCTGCCCCCATGGCTACACAGCAGCTTGTTTATATAAACTATAGTAGTTCTTATCTGTTATCTACTGTGTATCCTGTGCTTGAATGGCTGCCCCCATGGCTACACAGCAGCTTGTTTATATAAACTATAGTAGTGCTTATCTGTTATCTACTGTGTATCCTGTGCTTGAATGGCTGCCCCCATGGCTACACAGCAGCTTGTTTATATAAACTATAGTAGTACTTATCTGTTATCTACTGTGTATCCTGTGCTTGAATGGCTGCCCCCATGGCTACACAGCATCTTTTTTATATAAACTATAGTAGTACTTATCTGTTATCTACTGTGTATCCTGTGCTTGAATGGCTGCCCCCATGGCTACACAGCAGCTTTTTTATATAAACTATAGTAGTACTTATCTGTTATCTACTGTGTATCCTGTGCTTGAATGGCTGCCCCCATGGCTACACAGCAGCTTTTTTATATAAACTATAGTGGTGTTTCTGAAGCAAACACACCAGTTTTACCAGTGCAGGGCAACACTACATGATATTTTCATTGCTTTAAAACACTTTCATTGTTTGGTGGTACTGTTCCTTTAACATGAAAGCTCACTTTAAATGTACTTTACTTTGTATCCTCAATCTCAAATCTCAAATCTTCTGTGTGTAAAAAAAAAAAAAGAACTGTCCTATGGTAAATTGATGGGCAGCCTGGTGACCCCATTTTTCTGCTGCTACCACATATTCCTTGCAGGGCCAGAATGAGGGGTAGGCAGGAGAGGGAGTTGCCTATACAGAAAGAGGTGAGGGGTGCAACTGTGAAGGAGAGAGTATATGAATGGCTGGTGCAGGGTGTGTGTGAGCATGTGAGTGAGCATCTGGTGGGGGCCTGTAAAAAGTGGGTGGTATTGGGAAGAGAGAGTGGTAGGTTGGAGAGATGTGGAAGAGATATTATAGGGTGCCGGTTTCTTGCATAGGTTTAAGTTTGGTGCATATACAGGTTTTCTTTGAATGTACTGAATGTGCACCCATCCTAGGCTATTCAAGGGACACCTAGGATTAGAATAAAAACAGCTGCACCCCCAGCATAGCACACCCCAGGACAGTTCATTTTTTTTCAACTGGCAAAACACCAGCAATTTTGTTTACAGAGGGACCTAACAATTTGCCACTGCCAGTGTTTTTAACTTATGTTTTACAGGCAGTTGTAGTTAAAAAATAGATGTTTATTGGCGTACAAACATAAATTGCAGCCTTACACGTTTCGTGTTCTCTCAACACTTAATCATGGGCTCTGTGATTAAGTTTTGAGAGAACACGAAACATGTAAGGCTGCAATTTATGTTTGTACTTCAATAAACATCTACTTGTTAACTACAACTGCCTGGAGGACCGTTCTGTATACCTGCTCTAAAAATAATACAGTGATATCCACTCCCCTAAGCTGAAGACTCAGGGCATAGCACATTGGCCTCCTCATATACGTGGTGAGTCTCTGAAAAACATTTTTGATTTCATTAGTTTACCTTTAAATTAATTTTCTGTATGATGTAGACAGTGATATCCTGAAACAATCTGCAGTTGGTTTTCATTTTTATTTAATCTGTTATTCAGCGGCTCTCCAGCTCATCAATCTGGTCGATAGGATCTTATCTACCCTAACAACCAGGCAGTAGTTTGACTAAGAGACTGGACTATAAATAGGAGAGGGACTAAATAGAAGCATAATAAAAAGCAACAATAAAAATGTAGTCTCACAGAGCAGTAGTCTTTTGTGTGCCTGGGGTCACTGACCCCTAATTTGAAAGCTGCAATGAGGCCAAAAAACAATTGCAAAGTTGCTAGAGATTCTATACAATACTAAAAGTTATTTGAAAGGGGTGCTTGACCTTTAAGTTAACTTTTAGTATATTACAGAATGGCCATTTCTAACCAGCTTTCCAATTGATCTTCATTATTTATTTTTTAAAGTTTTTTTAATTATTTGCCGTTTTCTTCTGACACTTTCCAGCTTTCAAATGGTGTCACTGACCCAATGTAAAAAAACAAATGCTCTGTAAGGCTACAAATGTATTGTTATTGCTACTTTTTATTACTCCTCTTTCTTGCAGACCTCTCCTATTCATATTCCAGTTGCTTATTCAAGTCAATACATGGTTGCTAGGGTCATTTGGACCCTGGCGACCAGATTGCTGTTATTACAAACTGGAGAGCTGCTGAATAAAAAGCTAAGTAACTCAAAAGCCACAAATAATAAAAAATGAAAACCAATTGCAAATTGTCTCAGAATATCACTCTCTACATCATACTAAAAGTTAAAATAAAGGTGAACAACCCCTTTAAAAGTTGAACTACCCCTTAAAAAATGTATTTTTAAGGGTTATTTTTCTTCAATTAAATAATGTTTTTTGTAGATTTTGGCCCTTCCAGAATGCATCCATACTAATAGTACTGACCCTTCTTGTATGGCTTCCTTCTCCACTTGCCTTGCTGATCGCGGACACATTTAAACCAACTTCAGAGGCCTCTTGAGGGCTGTTCCCGCCACTCTCCTATGAAGTAAAGTGCATGTACCATGTTGACATTCTGTGTATAACTCCAAAGAAAAAAAGCAAGCCTTTGTTATTTTAAGTTCTTTCAACTTTGATCCTAATCTACTATCTTATATCTTAATATAAGAACCGGAGCTGGAATTTAGTCTTCAGCAACCGCATTTAATTCTCTTCGTTCTTTTTTATTTCCAGAGGTTTGTAGATTCATGGGTTTTTCAGGTTATTTAGTTCTCCTCCTTGAGCTAGTAAGGTAACAATCGAGACCACAGTCCCCAGGGCCTTGCCTTCTCCTCCGTTTGGTGTCCCAAGTCCTAGTAAAATACTAACAAACTTCTTGGGACAACTCCACCTCTCTTTTATTTTCCATTCTATGAATTTGTAAATGCTGGTTTAATAAACATTGAACTCACCATTAATATATATTTATTGCACATTAGCACTTTCACTAGGAAGCTTTGGCTACTAATTAATCCAAGTTGTTTATGTAGTGAGTACACACAATTAATTACAGCACTAGCACTTTAAATCCTTTTATCTGAACAATTAATTGGGATATAATTTGATTTAATAATGGTAATCTTTAATAAACCTAGTAATTGGTGTCCAAAAAAACTTTTTCTTTCCGAATAATTAATTGAGAAGTAAGTTGAAGTAATTTTGTCAATTCTTAATTGATTCAGGAATCGGTGTGTATCAATTGAAATCATTAATGGTTGGCACAGAATTGATTGGTCTCCTCATCCTTTTTTTTTTTTTTTTTAAAAAAGTCGAGCACTGTGCACTTAATTAATTGCTTAACATTAATACAACATAGTGAACAATTATAGATTCACTCGTGGACTTAATCTAAAGGAATATTTTAAGCATACTAAGCAGACTCCCACAGGTGATGATAGTACGCTCATGATGTTGGGAGCTAAGAGTGATTTTGATCCAGGTACTGCTAGTATATCTTTAAGAACGTTTTCCAGGATGCTTGATGAATCCACCAAACATATGCCTGAAGTACTGGGACATCGGGGGAATTTAACTAAAAAAGAAAGGGCTGTCTTAAAAACGTTAAAGGACAGGACTGATATCATTATTAAGCCAGCTGATAAGGGCGGAGCGGTGGTGGTCCTGGACTATCAGTATTACAGGAATGAGTTAATACGCCAATTGTCAGACGAAAAATTTTATCAGCCTTTAACCTTTGACCCCACTCTTAAATTTCAGGCTCAATTGCTAAGAATTTTGGAGGATGCCTGTAGAAACGGTTGGATTTCTGAGAAACTGTGTGGGGCACTATATGTGGAACATCCGGTAAGACCCGTACTATATTCCTTGCCTAAGATCCATAAACATCTTACACACCCACCAGGGAGACCTATAATAGCTGCCGTGGGCTCATTAACAGAGAAAATAGCCAAGTACGTTGACTCCCTATTACAGCCCCTAGTTAGGGGTACTGGTTCATATGTACAGGACACTACTGATTTCCTGCATGTAATTGATAGCATTGATTCCAATGATCTGTCTTTCATTATGGTTACTATGGATGTCAGTAGCCTCTATACGTGCATTCCTCATAATGAGGGCATAGAGGCTGTCAGAGACTTAATGTCAGACAATGCTCTATATAAGGGACCACCGGTGGAGTTTGTACTTACACTCTTGGAGTTCATACTAAGAAAAAATTACTTTAAGTTTGAAACCCAATACTTCTTGCAACTATCAGGAACGGCTATGGGTTCTAATGTAGCCCCCTCTTATGCTAATACGTTCATGCATAAATATGAGACACAGAATATTTTGGGCCATCCGTTGTTCCGTAAAAATGGGGGCTACTACAGACGATATATCGATGACCTGTTTTTCTTGTGGTTTGGGCCTGAACAGGAGTTACTGTGCTTTGTGGATGATCTTAATAAACTAACTACAACTGTTAGATTTACATTACACTATGATTTTCAATCCATACAATTTTTGGATGTGATGATATACAAAGATCACAAACTCCTTAAGCTGCAAACAAAAGTCTATCAGAAACCCACAGATAGGAACACACTTCTCCACTATAGCAGTAGCCATCCTAGACATCTTTTGAATTCCCTCCCGAGATCACAGATGTTAAGGGCGATAAGGATAACCAGTGACCAACAAGAGAGAGAGATGGCTCTAAATGATAGGGCACTGCAATTCTTGGAGCGTGGTTATCCTGAAAAATTAATACAAGAGACTAAAAAATGGGCTTTAAGCCTCGACCGGATGGAAGTGCTAAGGGGTAATACTAACCGTGGACAAGCAACTAAAACAAAACAAAATGCCTTGTATTACACTACCACTTATGATGCCTGTGCTCCACTAATGAAAAATTATGTTTTACAGCATTGGCCTATCGTTAAAACGGACAGAGAATTAACTGCAGTGCATAATGATCGGGTGTGTTTTGGATATAAGAGAAATAAAAATCTGAAAGAACTACTGTCGTCCACAGATCCGGTAGGAAAATACATGAATGTACAACATGGGTTTCAAAAGCTGGGATCTTTTAAATGTGGCAATTGTGTTATGTGTAACACTCTTATAACAGGAGAGAAGTTTTTTCACCCACATACGGGTAAACCCTACCACATTAGACATAGGCTCACTTGTACGTCCCGCAATGTAATTTATATTATTAAATGCCCCTGCGGGCTCATATACTGTGGGAAGACGAACAGACAGCTGAGGGAACGCATAAGTATGCATCGATCCACAATACGAGCCGCCTTAGACCCTAAGCCAAAACAAAATGTCAAACAAGACATATCGAAACAACCGGTAGCGCAACATTGGTTACATGCGAAACATCCAGCATCAGCGTTTAAATGTATGCCGATAGACTGTATCACGGACCCAGTCAGAGGGGGCAACATTGACAAAAGGCTACTACAAAGGGAAGCATTTTGGACTTTTGAGCTGGATTGCGTGGCCCCTAGGGGTCTCAATAAGGCGTTGCAATTAAACTGTTTCCTGACCGAAAAATAACTGTTGTACTTTTGGAACTTTTAGGATCCCCGTATACATGAGGTTCCTTTCTCTGACTGGATGGCGACACTGGAGCTTTGTGGGATTCCTGGGTGTATTTGGACCTTTTGGCTAAACTTCTCCTTATTCCTATATCTGGTTTTATTTTAGATTGTTGCTATTTGGGAATTTAAAATATTATGTAATGGATAGTGACTTAGCCCCCGACAAACAAATAGATACATAGTGGGAATGATATCTTTGGGTATTCTACATATTTTGTAAGATATAGCACGATATTCTAAATTATCTGTAACACTTTTTTACAATGAATTGTAATCTTTTAGGTAACTGCTACCACATTTTATAACACTGCTCTATTTATCTATTTATCACGATTAGCACTTTGACATGTTAAAGTAATTTTTTACTTCTTTTAGATATTGTAATTGGTGATTTTATGATTACATAGCACATGTCACTTTCTGATGATGTAATTTCCTTAATTGATCTATCACTATAGGCTACTTATACCCCTATGGGTGTAGGGTGGAGTTGCCTTGAGAAAGGTCCCTGAGTGGACCGAAACGTCACGTTGGCTGTAACTGCACTTATCTAAATACAAAACTTTTTTCACTGAAATCCCTGGAGTTGCTGGTCATTTGAACAGTATATATATATATATATATATATATATATATATATATATATATATATATATACTGCTCTATTTCTTTGAAAACTCTTATTGGTAATTACACCTCTGTATCATCCGAAAAGTGAGTTCTTTTGGAATTAATATAGATAACCTGGTCCTTTTTATTAATTCTGTGTATAACATGAGGGGTCTAATGGAGCAATGATACTTATAGCAACTCGTGATGGTCAGCAAACAGATTTGGGGTCCTGTTTTCCATGCCGTGTAAAACATTGGAGCAAAACATCACCGGTGATGTTGCTCATAACAGTCAAGCAGCAATTAGAGAAAAGATCTGATTGGTTGCCAAAGGCTGGTCATCACTGGTGATGTTTTTCTCCTCTGTTTTACACAGCATGATAAATAGGCCCCTTGGTGTATATTGATAATATGATTACAACACGTCAGCTAAATATATGATCTACGACCCATAAAACTTTTAGTACGAGGTACATGGAACTTTTTATTAGATAAGGACTTCAGACTCCTTTATAACATGAAAGGATTGCGCCCACTTTAGAATAAATCCCATGTACCCTTCTCACCTGTTTTGAATTTTCCCTGCTCAGTGCCTTTTGATGACCATTTGTCCTATAGTACGTGCTTGAGACTGGCCTATGAATGACTTGCTGTTGGCTGATCCGTGGGAGTCCTTGTGTGGAGTTACTGCCTGCTCTATGGGAAACAGATCATTGTGTATAATACCAAGTACATTTTTGGTATCCAATAAGCATCATGGGTATTATAGAACTAAACAAGAGGCCAGAGAGGAGCAACAAAGCTAATAAGGGAACGGAGGGTTTGTCTTATGAAAAAAAGGTTGGTATGCTGGGATTGTCACCCTGGAGAAGAGACATTTAAAGGAGAACTAAACCCCCCAATCCAGAAGATGGTGCCCCTGAGCTCCGCTGTGCTTATTCTGCACATATACACAAGCAATGTATTCGGGACACTTTCAGGGTTAATGAACTATGCGGGGGAAGCAGGGAGGGGGGACTATCTAGGGTAGTAGGTAGGGGCTTTTCTTATTGGGGGGTTAAGTTCTCCTTTAAGGGCAAGGGCTTTGTTTAGTTGCCCACCTAATTTACTGCTCGGCCCCACCGTGAATGCTTCACCATAGGCCAAGCTTATAGTCACTCTTTAAGGTGATTATAATTGCATTATTTCTCAAATATGCTGCAATAGGCAATCTCCAATACAGTTCTACTTAAAATTCCTATAAATAATTACCTTCTCAGCTTCCCAGCACTCCGGGGTTTTGGCTGCACTCTACTATCTAGAAGAAAACAAAATGAAATGTATTCGACAAAAACTTCTATTTCTTTTTTTTAATGATTTTTATTGGTTTTAATAAACAAATGAAAAACATACATTGTTGTGTCATAGAGCCATTGTATCAGCTTAATAAACATATTGAACATTGATAAACATTTGGCAGCGCTTCTTGACGCTCTTTCGGTATGTGTGGGATGTAGGGAGGGTGGGGTGGAGAAGAGGGAGATATTGAAATCATCTATTTCTTAAAAGGTCTGCATTTAGCAATATATCTATCTAACCCTTGCCCCATAGCTAGCACTTAAGCTGGAAAGATTTTTGAATAAAAAATAACCTCAAAAAATTTTCATGGTAAATACAACTCGAACCTTAATAAATCTGCCCTGTAGTGTCTTAGTAAAGCCAATTATCACTATTGTCTATTTGGTAGCCATAACAAGTAGTTGCTACTAGTTGCTCTGTGTGTCTTCACCCTTACCATGGTTTTTAAATAGGAACACACCATGTAGGACTATACAGAAACTTACTGTAAATTACTGCATCACATGTATTTCATAAGCTTAAAGGGATGGGGTTGTCAGGCTTTTAAGTGGATACAGTGTTGGGCTGGAACCCTTGGGTCCACCAACCTGACCTTAAGGGCCCCTCCTACTGTTGCTGTGATACCTGTGGACTAACCCAGAGGCAAGAGGGGTTTTAGGAAGAGATATATTTTAATAAGGGTAAGCAGGATAAAGCTGGAAATAGCTCATAAACAAACGGATAAACTCTAAGTGAATAAAGCACTGGGACCGGGCGCCATTCTTCCCAGTCTCCTAATGACTTGATAATAAAAAACTTTTGTTATTGGACATTCTACCAAAAATGTTCTCGAGTCCCTCAGGAGTTGTAAAGCCTAACTAAAGTAGTCGGTAGAAATTTTGTACGTTATGTTTTGGCTTCTGTACCAGCCCAAGGCAACCACAGCCCTTTAGCAGTAAAGATCTGTGTCTCCAAAGATGCCCCAGTAGCTCCCCATCTTCTTTTCTGCTGATTCACTGCACATGCTCTGTGCTGCTGTCACTTACTGAGCTTAGGGACCCACTCACAATATACAGTACACATAGAACAGAAATATCACAATATAAGGCTGATTAGTAATTAATACAGATAATTACTACATTGCATCAGAATTTAATAATCAGCAAACCTGTAGCATCAGCTTATATTACAGGGAAGCTCATTTTCTGCTGGATAATTAGTGACGAGCCCTAAGCTTAGCTTCTCAACAGCCAATCAGAGCCCACTGAGCATGTGAGTGTCACAGACACTTTCCAAGATGGTGACCCCCTGTGACAAGTTTGAAGTCCTGGATCATTGCTGCTATTGACAAGCTGAAACTTTAGCCTCGTGCAATAAGTTCACTATATAAAATATGCCATTTTTAGCCATGTTCATTTTAAGGCTTTAGTTCTCCTTTAATACACAGGTAACCAGACTTCTCGTGTAAATCTTTATAGGCTCTTTGTTGCCCAGGTAAGGGACAAACTGTAGTAGCAGGACCATTGGTACAATGGTGGGACAATGCTCTCAGCGCTACTGTGTTTGTATAATATAACAATAAGCTTTGGGCAGCACCGTTTGTACCTGAGACTGATCTTGGCAAACAAATCTAATCAATTGCAATGAGGAGGTGAATAAAAACACCGGGGGGGGGGGGGGTTATTTGGCTAAAACTTTCCCAGTGGTAACCAGGGTGCCGTGCAAAGGAAAGAATAGAGCTCTAGAGACAGTTATTTGTACTTAGTAACACAGGAACATGACGGAGCTGCCATTGACACAAAGCCTCTGTGCTTTACCCTTAGCAAACATGGAACATATTTGTAGTTTATTTATTAGTATTCATTATTAGTAATGATGCTGGGGGGCTGGGTACAGTTGGAGCTATAAAACCAGCTATGGGTTTGTGTCTGAATAGGATGTCATTAAAGGGGCGGTTCACCTTTAAGGTAACTTTTATTATGTTATGGGCCCTAGCAACCAGACTGCTGAAATTGCAAACTTGAGAGCTGCTGAATAAAAAGCTAAATAAGTCAAAAACCACAAATAATAAAAAATGAAAACCAATTGCAAATTGTCTCAGAATATCCCTCTCTATATCATACTGACAGTTATCTCATAGGGGAAAAACCCCTTTAATAAAGCCCCACTTTCACTTATGAACACAGCTCATGGTGCAGACAGGGAGCTGACATCAGTGGAGCAGGGTGAGGGGACCCCTAGAGATACAAACATATGATTTGTGGGATGTGCAGGGGGCACAGGGTGGATGGGCTTTGTGAGGATCATAGGCAGAGTTTTGTATATTAGGGTACATAGCCAGGAAAAATAGGGGTGTGACCGCACAATAGGGGGCAGATTTATCAAAGGTCGAATTTTGAATTCATGGGAGATTTTTAAAACTCCAATAAACTCCCATGACCATTTCGACCAATCAAAATTGAATTTAAAAAAAAACTAAACTCGGGTGAACAGAAACGACAAGAAAACTCGAATCAAATTCGATTAGAGTTTTTTCTCCGAAAAAAACTTGAATGTCAGGAAGGCTGAAAACAACTCCAAATTGATCCCAGGACCAGGGGCCAGAGTATGATAAATCTCGAAAATCGGATTTTTAAAAAATCTCGAATCGAATTTTAACAATTCCCTAGTCAAATTTGACAGTTCTGTCAGTAAAAAAACTCAGAAATTCTATTTTCAATTCGACCCTTAAATCTGCCCCTAGGTGTCTCTTTTCTTTCACTGGTGCTCCATTCTATTTGTTGGCAGGGCCCACCGCCCAGGTGACCAGTGGGCTATTAATAGGGACCCCCTGAGAGAAGGGCCCTGCTAACTTAAAGGGGAACTATCATGAAAATGAACATTTAATATAAACTTCATCATACTGAAATAATCAAGTTTATCTTCACTATTCCTCTCTCAGCATCTGTTTCTCTTCATTCTCTCTTCATGCAGCAGTTGGGTGTCAGATATTCATTGACAGTTAGATCCAATATATCTTATAGGGGGGCTCCTTTTGCCTAGAAGATATATTAGAGCTCACTCTATTAAACTCACCAGATATCATGTCTCTCTACATGCAGAATTTGTGCAAAAGGCAGTTATTTTGTTAGATTTTGTTTGTACTGGAATCAGTTATTTGAGTGAGCTCTAATACATCTGCTAGGAAAGGAGCTCCCCTATAAGATATATTGGATCTAACTGTCAATGAATATCTGACACCCAACTGCTGCATGAAGAGAGAATGAAGAGAAACAGATGCTGAGAGAGGAATAGTGAAGATAAACTTGATTATTTCAGAAACAATGCAGAATTTTTTAATTGATTGTATTTAGAAAGTTTCTTACTTCATTATGAGGAAGTTTATATTGCATTTTCATTTTTGTGATAGTTCCCCTTTAATAGTATGGGGCCAAATAATATCTGTTGGCAGCTTTGAGTGCAAACTACACTTTTCAGAAGCAAATCACATGTATTCCCCCCAGCAGCCAAACAAAAGAACAATGGGAAGGTAACCAGATAGCAGCTCCCTAACACAATAAAACAGCTGCCTGGTAGATCTAAGAACAACACTCAATAGTAAAATCCAGGTCCCACTGAGACACATTCAGTTACATTGAGTAGGAGAAACAACAGCCTGCCAGAAAGTAGTTCCATCCTAAAGTGCTGGCTCTTTCTGAAAGCACATGACCAGGCAAAATACACTTGCTGGTTCAGGAATAAAATGTTATATTGTACAGTGAATTATTTGCAGTGTAAACAGTGTCATTTAGAAAGAAAAACGACATCATAAAAATCATGATAATCACTGGGGGTGGCAATCTGGCACCCATAATCACTAACCTTAGGTCCAGGCCACCATCTTGTCTGTCCCAGGGATCCCTTGTAGCTGGTCTGAGCTGTACACATGCACACTAGTGAAACTAAGGCGGGAAACACTGCACTGTGCATGCGAGCAGCCCAGGGCCGGAGTAAAGATCCGCAGGACAGAATAAAAAGGTGACAGTGCGGAGATCACTCAAATAACAGCACCTGGGGTCTGAGGTAAGCCATTATAATCACTGGGGGGGGGGCTAACAAAATGCCATTCCATGATGATTATACTTTTTTTTCTCCTTTAAGCTGTGACTTAAAAATTGAGCCTTAGATCCCACACGCTCTGGGATGTTAAAGCGGTGGTTCACCTTTAAATACATTTTTTGTATGTCATACAATGGCTAATTCTAAGCAACTTTTCAATTGGTCTTCATTATTTATTTTTATAGTTTTTGAATTGTTTGCCCTTTTCTTCACACTCTTTCCATCTTCAAATGCTCCGTCAAATGCTCTGTTCAAATTTATTGTTATTGCAACTTTGTATTGCTCGTCTTTCCACTGAGGTCTCTCCTATTCATATTCCAGTATCTTATTCAAATCAGTGCATGGTTGCCAGGGGAATTTGGACCATAGCAAACAAATTTCAGAAACTGCAAACTGGAGAGCTGCTGAGTAAATAGCTAAAAACTCAAAAACCACAAATAATAAAAAACGAAAACCAATTGCAAATTGCCTCTGAATATCACTCTCTACATCATACAGTTAACTCAAAGGAGAACAACCCATATAAATAGTAAGGCTAATGATTTAAATTAACCCAAAGCATTTAAATCAAGAAGAGCAACTGCAGGTTGTGTCAGGATTACACACTGAAAAGTCAACTTTCCCTTTCAGTTTTTAAAGTTTTTCCCTAGGATATGCAAGCCTTGTCCAACCTGCTCTCTGTGATCTACAACTCCCATCATCCTGTGTATTATGGTCTTTGCTTTGCAAAAGGGGGGGGTCAATTAATAAGTAACATACCGTGATCTAATGCTTTCTTGGTGATTTTAGGATATTTCTGAAATTTGATATAATAGTAGCTTTCATACTCCATTAAGATGGTCTCGAGATCAACATTGTCACAGACTTCGAAGCGTCTCGAACTGATTTTGGTTTCCTGTTCCAGGGAGTTGGCGGAATCCACGTACCTGCCAATATCAGAGAGGGAACAACATCATTAATCAGCACCTCTCCAGCAATCACCAGCAGGGGGAGACAGTCCTTACCCTTCCTGCAATAAGTAATGCATGATAAGGATCAGAAGGTTCTTCCTCCGTGCTTCAGTGCGCAATTCTTCCTGGATGGAAAATTAAAGGAGCAATATCATTTTTGTTGAATGAATATACAGGAAAGTATACAATGCAGCAGATTTCTACACAAAACATTGCTTTAAATGGGAAATTAAAATGTAATAGAAGCTTCATCTCGTAAAAATACAACGTAAGAAACAATCTAAATAGAATCTGTATAAAACTCTGTGCCGTTTCTGAAATAAAGTTATTCTTCACTCTCCCACTCTCAGCAATTTGTCTCTGTACATGCAGCTGTGAGTCGGAGTCAGTTATACTCAAAGACAGATAGCTTTAAAGGGGTGATTCACCTTGAACTTAACTTGTAGTATGTTATAGAATGGCTAATTCTAAGCAACTTTTCAATTAGTCTTCATTTTTCAATTTTTTATAGTTTTTTAATTATTTGCCTTTTTCTTATGACTCTTTCCAGCTTTCAAATGGGGGGTCAGTGACCGCAGCTAAAAACAAATGCTCCGTAAGGCTACAAGTGTATTGTTATTGCCGCTTTTTATGACTCATCTTTCTATTCGGGTCTCTTGTATTCATATTCCAGTATCTTATCGCATGGTTGCCAGGGAAATTTGGACCCTAGCAACCATATTGCTGAAATTACAAACTGGAGAGGTGCTGAATAAAAAGCTAAATTACTCCAAAACCACAAATAATAAAAAATGAAAACCAATTGCAAATTGTCTCAGAATATCACTCTCTACATCATATAAGATTCTTACTCAAAGGTGAACAACCCCTTTAATACATTGTCTAGGGAGCACACACACCAATGTATCTGACCTAAGGGGCAGATTTATCAAGAGTCGAATTTTAAAAAAAAAATTCATAGTCAAAACTGTCAAATTCGACTAGGGAGTTCTACAAATTTGATTCGAGTTTTTTAAAAAAAAAAATTTATTTGATTTTCGAGATTTATCATACTCTGGCCCTTTAAAAATTTGAATTTGACTATTAGCCACCTAAAACCTGCCGAATTGCTGTTTAAGTCAATGGAAAACATCCAGGGATCAATTTGGAGATGTTTGCAGCCTTCCTGACATTCGAGTTTTTTTCAGAGAAAAAACTTGAATCGAGTTTTTGGGTCATTTAAATTCGAAATTCGACCTTTGATAAATGTTCCTCTAACTGTCAATAAAAATCTTACTCCTGGATTTAGAGTAACGCCCGTTTGGTTATATTGAAAGGTTTCTAATTTCCAAGAGATGAAGCACATTTCATTTTTGGGACAGTTTTCCTTTAATTTCATCTAATTACCGAGTCAATATAATGGCTCCATTCCTCAGCTTCAATGGGCTGTTCTTACTTTTTCTCCAAGTTCCTAACTTTGTTTAATTATTAATGAAAGATTAGGAATGGCACTTTTTAAACGGCCTTTAAATACACTCTGGCGGTCATTACGCATATGCAAATGCATTTTTCAACGAAACATAAAATCGATTTCGCAACTAAATGTTAAGTGAGATAAACATGCGTGAGAGCTAATCGCTTAATAAAAGGAGTAATTAAAAGCAACTGCTCCGCACTGTCTGTAAATAATTAACAGAAACGGAGAAATGCAGAAAGTGCGTTAAAAAGCAATTAGGTTCTTAAGTGCTCCAATAACTGAGCAATACTTATTAATTAGATTGAGTTAATGAGATGGTTTTCTTGTTTGCTGCTAAAACACAATCCAGAAAGGCTTTCCATGACCACAAATAATAAAGAAAGCCATTTGCTAATAATTTGTCGTATAAGAGGGAAACGGATAGGGCCTAGAAAACCACAACCAAGTTAAAGGGGCAGTGTACCCCCTTGTTTCATGACTAAGGCTTCTGTTGAACTGACTTAATTAAAAGATATCTAAAGTTTGATTATTATGTTTCACTTTCCAGCTCCCTTGGTTCTTGGAACCACCTTTGGGAAGAGGCAGAGGTGGTTAATCAAAGCACCAATCCCAGGGTTGCTTTAAAGGAGAACTAAAGCCTAACTAAAGAAGCAGCTAGAAATGTTGTACATGATGTTTTGTGCTTCTGTACCAGCCCAAGGCAACCACAGCCCTTTAGCAGTAAAGATCTGTGTCTCCAAAGATGCCCCAGTAGCTCCCCATCTTCTTTTCTGCTGATTCACTGCACATGCTCTGTGCTGCTGTCACTTACTGAGCTTTGGGACCCACTCACAATATACAGTACACATAGAATAGAAATGTCACACTATAAGGCTGATTAGTAATTAATACACATAATTACTACATGGCAGCACAGAAACCAGTGCAATTAGCATCAGAATTTAATAATCAGCAAACCTGTAGCATCAGCTTATATTACAGCCAGGGAAGCTCATTTTCTGCTGGATAATTAGTGACGAGCCCTAAGCTTAGCTTCTCAACAGCCAATCAGAGCCCACTGAGCATGTGAGTGTCACAGACACTTGCCAAGATGGTGACCCCCTGTGACAAGTTTGAAGTCCTGGATCATTGCTGCTATTGACAAGCTGAAACTTTAGCCTCGTGCAAACAGTTCACTATATAAAATATGCCATTTTTAGCCACATTCATTTTTAAGATTTAGTTCTCCTTTAAGACACTAGCGGGCCCAGTCCACAGATCTGATTGGTCCACAGCTGCTCCAAGAAATTGGACTATCCTGAAGCAGAAGGACCTAAAGTTGATAAGGCAGGATAAATAGTTGGTGCTATGCCCAGACTGGCAATCTGTGGGTTCTGGCAAATGCCATAGGGGCTCCTGTAAGATGCCATAGAGTTAGAGTCAATATTTTCTGGGGCTGTTTGGGCCTCAAACACAAAAGTTATAGCAGATGAATGGTGGGCCCTGGACAATTATCCCTTTTGGCCATTTGACCAACCACAGACAAACCCTCTGTATAATGAACTCCTTATCTGAAAGTTTGATGTAGACTGCGCCTGGTAGACAGGTGCTTGTTCACCTTTAAATAAACTGTTAGTATGATGTAGAGAGGGGTATTCTAAGACAATTTGTAATTGGTTTTCATTTTTTATTATTTGTAGTTTTTGAGTTATTTATTTTTATTCAGCAGCTCTACAGTTTGCAATTTCAGCCGTCTGGTTGCCAGGGTCCAAATTACCCATAGCAACCATGCCTTGATTTGCAAGATAGACTGGAATATAAATAGTAGAGGCCTGAATAGAAAGATGAGGAATAAAAAGTAGCAATAACAATTCATTAGTGGCCTTACGGAGCATTTGTTTGTTTTTTTCACTGAACCTCATGTGAAAGCTGGAAAGAGCCAGAAGCAAACAGCAAATCCTTTAATTGGCCAATAAAAAAAAAGACCAACTGAAAAGTTACTCAGAATTTCTATTTTATATAGGGTCAGTAAAAATGATGGCTGATCCCAATGTTATTTATAGGGAATAAAGATAAATATATAGGAAGGTCAGTGATCCCAATGTTATTAATAGGGAATAAAGATAAATATATAGGAAGGTCAGTGATCCCAATGTTATTAATAGGGAATAAAGATAAATATATAGGAAGGTCAGTGATCCCAATGTTATTAATAGGGAATAAAGATAAATATATAGGAAGGTCAGTGATCCCAATGTTATTAATAGGGAATAAAGATAAATATATAGGAAGGTCAGTGATCCCAATGTTATTAATAGGGAATAAAGATAAATATATAGGAAGGTCAGTGATCCCAATGTTATTAATAGGGAAAAAAGATAAATATATAGGAAGGCCAGTGATCCCAATGTTATTAATAGGGAATAAAGATTAAATATATAGGAAGGTCAGTGATCCCAATGTTATTAATAGGGAAAAAAGATAAATATATAGAAGGTCAGTGATCCCAATGTTATTAATAGGGAATAAAGATAAATATACAGGAAGGTCAGTGATATGATCCCAATGTTATTAATAGGGAATAAAGATAAATATATAGGAAGGTCAGTGATCCCAATGTTATTAATAGGGAATAAAGATAAATATATAGGAAGGTCAGTGATCCCAATGTTATTAATAGGGAATAAAGATAAATATATAGGAAGGTCAGTGATCCCAATGTTATTAATAGGGAAAAAAGGTTAATATATAGGAAGGTCAGTGATCCCAATGTTATTAATAGGGAATAAAGATAAATATATAGGAAGGTCAGTGATCCCAATGTTATTAATAGGGAAAAAAGGTTAATATATATTATATAGGAAGGCCGGTATTATTTTTCAGAAAAGGTGGCAACTCTAATTGTGTAACATAAAAAAAAGTTAAGTTCAAGGTTAACCATCTCTTTAAAGTTAACTTTGAGTATTATGTACAGAGCAAAGTGCTAAGGAATTTGTTTTTTCTGTTTTTTTTTTATTTATCGACATTTTTGGTTGTACAGCTGTCAGAATGGGCACAGAGGCGGTTATGTGGTGGTTAGGGGTTATGTACCATAGCAACCAGGGAACAGTCTCATAATCAAAATGGCAGATGAATAGTAAAGGACTATTGAAATATATAAGCAATAGATTATAAGAATAGCAATAAAGCTGAAGCCTTGAAGTCATTGATTTTTTTCCCAGGATCAGTGACCCCTTTATCGTATAAAAGGGTCATAACTCTGAAACCAAACAAAACCCATTATATCAGTAGTAAGTTCGCTTACAATGGCCAGTTCTACCACATACTGAGCATTTCCCACGTGCAACACTGCGCATGCGCTTTATACACACCCGGAAGCACCTGGAGCGCACGGTCTATTACCATAGCAACGAAAAGAAACTTCACACCGGACTAACCCGTTCGGTGCCAAAGCGAAAGGCAGCGGCTCCGCAAGATATTTCAGCGATAATGGGCAGGGAGGTAGAACGGAAAACCGCAACAGCTCGTTACTTTATCACCCCAGCCGTACGAATATACACAGCGCCCCTCTCTGTTTTAAGAAAGCCCAGGGTTACATTACACGGGCACGCGCAACCGAAACTATAGCGCGCACGGGCTCTTACCGCCTCTCGGTTCTGTGAAGCGACTCTGAGCGCCTGGTAGGAGAGCTCCATCCTGTGTAACACTGATAATCTGGGAGCGAGAGGTATCCCAAGTGGAACTGAGACTGGGGAGGGGCTTCCTGGAGAGCGGCACCTTTAGGAGCCAATAGCCTTGCAGATTGGTGGGCGTTTCACACAAGCTACCCAATAGGAAGTTCTTAGCTGCACTATATGGAAATTACATGTTACTTTTCAAACTCCTGAGAACCTGTCGTTATGACAATTGCTCAGTGCATTAAACTGTACATAGACGTGCAGGTGCCAATATTCCGACCTGCTACTTCCCATTCAGATTCCTATAAAGTAGTAAAGAGAAAAAATCACACAATGCTCTGACCATTAATTGACAGACAGCTATTGTACAAAAGTTAAGTCTGAGAAATAGTAGTGACCGTCTCCCAGGGCCGCCATTAAAAATCAGGGTCCCCTACAACATTTTTGGGGTCTCGCCCAGCCCAACCCCAGATCCCACACCACAGTTAAAAGACCACACAGACATCAGCACTAAAAACGGTAACACCCCCCACACACGTTATAAAAAGCCATTGATGGACATGACCCCCCTATAAGTTATGGCGCCAGGGCTCCCCATAAAAGTTAAAAAAAAACATTGGCGCCAGGGACCCCCATTTTTTTTAAAAATCATTGGTGGTCAGGGCCCCCTCATAAGTTAAAACAAAATGTTGCCTTACAAGTTAAAAAAAAATTGGGGCCCCAGAGAATATTTAAAAAAAAAAGAAATTGGGGCTGCAGAGAATATTTAAAAAAAAAACAAAAAACATTGGTGGCGGGGGGGGTATTAAAATAATACATTGGTGGCTAGGGCTTTAAAAAAAATAAAAAAACACACATTGGTGTTCAGTAGAAATGAACTTGTGACTTCAGGACTTCAGTTTGGGTCTTTTCGCGGCTTCGGCACTGCCAAGTGGGGCCCAGCTATTTCAAAAACTGCAGCACAGCCGGGCCCCCCTTTAGACCCGGGCCCCGGTACACTTGTACCCCCTGTGCCCCTCTGATGGTGGCCCTACAGTCTCCCATTGGCAGAGTCAGACTGGGCCTGCGGGCACTCGGAAAAAAATCCGGTGGGCCACATCTCTCGTGCACCCTCAAAAGAGGTACGCACGCTTGCGGGGAATGCCAAAGGTGGCTGAACCCCGGGGTCCGGAGGGGGATTTGTGGCAGGGTCGGGGCTCGGGGGGCCTTGAACAGCAGCCCCAGTGGGCCATGGGCCCCCCAGTCTGACCCTGCCCATTGATATCGTCAGATAGGAAATACATTGAGAGATATTATTGTTAGCTGATATAATTCTTTTAACCTGTCTGATTGACAAAAGGACCAATTGCCATGACACAAAAAATGTCGGGACACTCCACACACAGTCCGAAATCCGTATGAACCTTTGTTTCGTACGATAGTATTTATGTGTCTATGGCCAGCTACTTACTGGCTTATGTGTCTCTGAAGGTTGCCAAAGGAGTGTATCTTAACTGTATATGGCCACCAAAGGCAGGGTGATATCGGGTTAAACCCTAGGTCCAAATGATCGTATTATAACAAAGGAAATTAGCGCAGACTGTTTGAAGGACCAAACCAACTAGTCAATGCTGTCATCGATCTCAGGAAAAATCAAACCTGCCCAATCAATATCTGGCTGATTTTTGGCCTAATATCGATCAGGGAGACCCATCAGAAGCCCCCCACACACAGATAAGATGCTGAATTAGTCTAAGGGACCGATATCGGCAGCTGTAATCTGTCCGTGTATGGCCACCTTTACTTATTTAATTCAGTCCAATAGGCTGGGGCAGTACACCATCACTTTTTATGGATTGTTATTTGTGTATTTATTCTCAAGTCTGTCACCTGGCTATTTTTAATATGCCTTTTTTTCTAAAGAGTTCATGTAAAAAAACTCTTATGGGTCGGCACAGATCTTGGCTGTGAATGTTTGGCCATTCCTTCTTTGCCCTGCCGAGGGCAAATAAGTATTTGGATCTCTTTGGAGTTGCAGGTAAAGTTGGAGGTCATTTTCTTTCCTTGTAAGCATTTTGGCTTGCTAATGTGCCCCCCCCTACCAACTAGCCTTGTGGCAAAGGAGGTCTGAAGATGGGGGGAGAGTCAGGGATAAAGGGACTTCAATATTAGAAAAACGGCCACAAATAGATTATGAACGTTATTGAAAAAGATTTCTGGTGAACTATCTTAAACCAACTGAACTGAAAAAAGTGTTGGAAGTTGAACAACCCCTTTAATAAATGGGCAAAAGTTTAATTTGCTCACAGGCCCACCTCTGTCCAGCCCTTTTACCTGTCCTATCAACTTTTAACTGCTCATTTTGTCCAACCCCTTAGATCAAAGCCCTACCCCAAGTGATGTCCCAACCCAATGGTATTAGGAAAGAGAAAAGGTAGCAGCCCTACCAGGGAAAATGTCTGAAGGAAGATGACTCCCAAAAAAACGGGGAGAGTTGAGAACTAAAGGGATATTAGGTATCTTCGCGAAAGTCAGATTCCTTCAAATGCCAACATGGGTGGAAGATAAATAGGAGAGGGGCCTGAATAGAAACATGAGTAATAAGAAGTAGCAATAACAATAAATTCGTAGCCTTACAGAGCTTTGTTTTTTTTTAGAAGAAGAAGGAAACTGACAAACTATAAAAATAAGAAAAAATGAAGACCAACTGAAAAGTTGCTCAGAATGACCCATTCTATAACATACTAAAAGTTAACTTAAATGTGAACCATCCCTTCAATGTTAATTTTTATCTAGAGAGCAGAGTGCTAAGGCAATTTGCTATTGGTCTTCAGCTTGTATCTTCTGTTTTTTTGTATATTTAATATATATCTTTGGTTCTGAAGCTCTCAAAATGGGCAATGAAGCGGTTATCTGGTGGCTAGGGGTTATTTACCCTAGCAACCAAGGAGCAGTCTCAAAATCAGAGAGGCAGATGAATAGTAAAGAACCTGAATTGAAATATAAGGAACAGAAAATAAGAATAGCAATAAATCTGAAGCCTTCAAGTTATTCATATTTTTGATGGACGGGCCTGGTATTAGGAAAGAGAAAAGGTGGCAGCCCTACCAGGAAAATTTTTGAAATCAGATGACTCCTGAAAAATCTGGGAGAGTTGATGACTACAGGGGGTTCAACCCCATCAGCAAGTCCGGACTGAGAATTAAAATAGGCCCTGGCATTTCAGGTACATCAGTGCACACAGAGGCCCAAACAGTCCCCACCAGCCCACTAAATACTGACTGTCTATGGCACCTTATAGCAGCCCATCTGGCACTTGACAGAAACCACAGATTGCCAGTCCGGGCCTGCCCATCAGTTTTATTGTGTGCCACACAACGTTTTGGATGCCCCTGAAATGTGATTGCTGAGGGCCCACCAGCAGACTTTTCATCTGGTATCATTTGTACAGAAGGACCCAGTAGCACAACTTGTGTGTACTGGGCCCCCTGCAAAATATCATTTTTAATTTCTTCTCTCCCTACTGCGGTTGCTAATTCCAATGGGAAAAGTATAACTCCCACTCCCAGCTGTCCCATTTTTACAGCCCCACCCGCAGTCCCAAATTGTTACTGAAATGACCAGACTTTCTCTTTCATTTCCTGCACTGAACAGCCAGAAAAAGATACAAAGTTTCTAAAATGTAATTGGCTTTTGGCAGAGAGTCCAGAATACAGAGTTGGGGCACTTGGATACTTTTGTAACAATTTAGGATAAGCAAAGAAACAATTGTAACTATTTAAGATAAGCAGATCTCTTGGGGAAATGGTGACTTGCAGTTTAAAGGGCAATTCACCTTCATTAGCAAAACTGTAATAACACATAAAAACCACAGAAATGTGTTCAAACTTTCAGAACCTGACAAATTTTTAAAATGAACATGGTAATTAGGGGGTGTGGCCACAAAAATGGGCAGGGTCAAAAAAAGTTGCTGCGCTCCGCACGGCAAATATTTATGTTCCTCTTTTTTTAATTCCAAAATGATGGGAGGTATGGAAAAGTGTGTGCCACTTGCATACAATTTAACAAAGTGTTTTCTTTTAAATGTCCCTACTGATACTCATGGTTGCTGCTCCCAATTACACTGGAATTCAGAGGAAAATACTGTCTCCTATCTAATTGTCTGCTGTCAGCTATCTCCATCTATTTTGTTTTTTTAAGTATTATATATATCTGCCTGTATCTTTCACATTCTCATCTAGCACGTTATTTTTCCATCTGGCACATATCATCTATCAATGGATTAGCTATTGATCATCTCATATGTGCCTATCATGTATTATTAGGATTGCTACCTGGCTGGTATTGTGCTGGCCAGTAAAAATGATGCTTGATGCCAATGTTATTAATAGGGGAATAAAGAAAAAATATAGGAAGGCTGGAATTTTTTTTCTCAAAGTCTTATGTATTATCTATTGACATTTATTTCAGAAGGGTTGTTATGTTCCTGACACACCCCACCAACTCTGCCTGTATCTGACATAATACTGAGTGGGTCTCTGGCCTAGTGGCGTAAATAAAGGTATTCTGGAACCGCCAAGTGCTGGCCAGTAAAAACGATGCTTGATGCCAATGTTATTAATAGGGCAATAAAGAAAAAATATATGAAGGCTGGAATATTTCTTCTCAAAAAAAAAAGTGTCAGTCTTATGTATTTTCTATTGACATTTATTTCAGAAGGGTTATTATGTTCCTGACACACCCCACCAACTCTGCCTATATCTGACGTAATACTGAGTGGGTCTCTGGCCCAGTGGCCTAAATAAAGGTATTCTGGGACTGGTTCAACTCCCTTTTGCACTTGTGCCCTGTCAGGTCTGGACTGGGACTCAAAATATGCCCTGGCATTTCAAGAACACAGAGGCCCAAACAGTATCTGACAGGCCCAATAAATATTGACTATCTATCTATCTACCATGGTAGGAACCTTTTGCATGCATGTGTTGCTCCCCAACTCTTTTTACAATTGAATGTGGCTCACGAGTGAAAAAGGTTGGGAACCCATTGTCTATGGCATCATACAGTAGCCCCTCTAGCATTTGCTAAAACCCACAGACTGCCAGTCCCACCCAGTGTCGGACTGGCCCACCGGGATACCAGGAAAACTCCCGGTGGGCCCAGGTGTCAGTGGCCCCTCTTCCTTCTAACAGTGTAGCCTATTTTATGGTCATTCCCTATTTCTTTATAGGAAAAAAATGTTTAATGGAAGAATACAGTAAGTAGATATAAAAGACTAGTTGAATAAAGAGGACAGGAGGAATAATAGTTTATAAAGTGGGCCCACAGTCTAAGGTTTTCTGGTGAGCCTGACATCCCAGTCCAACACTGCTCCCACCATGGGCCCTGGTCAAACACCTGTTGCCGCAGGCCCTGTAATGCTTTGGGGCTCATGGGCCCTTGGCAGATTTTGTGGGCAGCAGGTGTCTCCTGGTGGAACCCTCAGTGCAGGAGGGCCTGCTCCCCAGTCCTTATGTCACTTCTCTAGTGTGTGGGGTTACATTACTTCAGGTGCAAGTTATGGGAAATGGGAGAGAGACAGGGCTGTTGCCACAAGGGAAGGGAGGCCAACCAAACAATTTGATGTGTGTGTGGTGACTTTTGTTTCTATCACATATTATCTAAGTGTGGATCAGTCAGCTGATACTTATTATTTGTGCTAGTATCAATTGTCTGCTATTATCTATCTCATAAAAACATTACAGCATGTTCCAACACAACCACACACAGTGGCCTCACTCCCAAAAACCCGCGCTGTCCCGCTATTCCTCAGAAATCTCCCGCACGCGCTTCGCGCGCGCCCGCTGGCTCCTCCCATAAACGGCCCATCCCCCATCTCTCCCGTTCCCTTCCCCCACTCCAGCCCGCTCACGTGACCCCTCGGGCCGGCCGCAGAATGGTGCCTGGAGAAAATGGCGGACACCGAAGAGCTGCGGGTGAGGAGGAGAGAGAGGGGCAGGAGGCTGCCATTGTGCGTGTGAGGGGAGCTGAGGGGATTACACATCATGTGTGCCATGCACTGGCCTCCCTGTCTATATCTCCTGGCCACTCAGACTTGGCATGGGCTTGCTATAGTGTCTCTCAGCCCCTAGTCTATATATGTGTGTGCAGTGAAGCATGCTGGGTGTTGTAGTCCAGAGGGGAGACAAGGATGAGAGTGACACAGCTCATTGGAGCCCTCCTGCAGGGGCTGGGACAGCATTGAGCCCCTGGATGTGATTGGCTGCTGCTCCCTGGGTCCCACAGCTGACACTCTGTAGCTGTAGCAACTCCCAGCTCCTCCTAGTAGGCAGAGGCAGGGGGTGCAGCTGCTGGTAGGTGACAGGTGTAAGGCTGTAAATTGCTGGGCGGGTGCTGATCAGCTTTGAGCTGTGCTTTACTGCAGTCTATGGATTATTATTTCTTTCCAGAATATTCCATAAAGGGGGAGGGGGGGAGCTGCACCTGTTCCGCTCTGGCCTGTTGGCTGGGATAATGGACCAGTGAATGGGTTGGTTCACCTTCAACTAGTTGTTTTCAGACAGATCACCAGAAATAACAACTTTTTCCAATGACTTTCTATTTTCTAGGCGTAACCGTTTTTCTTATTTTTTAAGTATAAAGTGTCATTTTTCAACTTCTGAAGCAGCTATGGGAGGGGGGTCGCCGACCCTCTAAATAGATACATTTAGTTGATAAATTTGTTATCTTTGTCCTTGCTGAGCAGAATCTCTGGGTTTCATTACAGGCAGCTGTTAGAATTGATACAATAATTACCATGACTCCAGAGATGCTACTTAGAAATGTATCAACTAAATGTTGTAAAATTGTAACAGTTCTGAGTCTGCACCTAAATTACTGAACTGTCAGACTCACACTAGAGACACAAACATTCAACTTTAAACTGAGAACAACCCCTTTAAAACTGGGGATGCACCAAATCCAGGATTCAGTTCGGGATTCTGCCAGGATTTAGATAAGGCAGAATCCTTCTGCCCTGCCGAATCGAATCCTAATTTGCATATGCAAATTAGGGACAGGGAGGGGAATTTTGTGACTCTGTCACCAAACAAGGAAGTAAAAAATATTTTTCCCATCCCTAATTTGCATATGCAAATTCGGATTCATTCTGTATTCAGCCGAATCTTTCGCGAAGGGTTCGGCCAAATTGGTGCTAGCCCCACCCACTAGAAAGTTGGTTACGCACCGGCACATTGAGCCAAAAATCAATTGCACTGGGGTTGCCAGTAAATGGGGTCAGTGTTTAAATTTTACTATATTCCAGTGATCCCCAACAGCAACATGTTACTCACCAACCCCTTGGATGTTGCTCCCAGTGGCCTCAAAGCAGGAGCTTATTGTTGAATTCCAGGCTTGGAGGCAAGTTTTGGCTGTATAAAAACCAGATGCACTGCCAAACAGAAGCTCCTGTAGGCTGCCAGTCCACATAGGAGCTTATACTCCACATACCCGCCATAGCCAGCTCCCTATAAAGTCTGCTAATAATTGTTAGTATGATGTAGAGAGCAATATTCTGAGACAATTTGCAATTGGTTTTTATTTTGTGGTTTGAGTTATTTAGCTTTTTATTCAGCACCTCTCCAGTTTGCAATTTCAGCACTCTGGTTGCTAGGGTCCAAATTCCCCTAGCAACCATGCACTGATTTGAATAAGAGACTGGAATATGAATAGGAGAGGCCTGAATAGAAAGACGAGTAATGAAAAGTAGCAATAACAATACATTTGTAGCCTTACAGAGCATTTGTTTCTTTAGATGGGGCCAGTGATTCCCATTTGAAAGTTGTAAGGAGTCGGAAGAAGAAGGCAAATAATTTAAAAACTATAAAAAATAAATAATGAAGTCTGATTGAAAAGCTGCTTCGAATTAGTCATGGTGACAGAGGCCTTACCAAGTCCATTCCCGGAGTTATCTTTACTCACAATGTGCATCTTGTGGTGGCTCTGCTTTGTTTGTAGTGTAGGCTGCAACATCCCAGCCTGAGACCGATCATCGCTTTTCTGGGTATTTTGTTCTGTCAGTGTTGCATCCCAGTGTGAGGCAGAACTGAAATTTTGAACAATTGTGAGAAAAGATTTAATTCCCATGTCTGTAGCAAAGGCTTTTTATCAGTGTCGGAGTGGGATGTCAGGGGCCCACCAGAAAACCTTAGGCCGTGGGCTCACTTTCCAAACTATTATTTCTTCTCTCCTCACTGTTGTTATTGCTACCTTTTATTTCTCATTTTTCTTTTCAGGCCTCTCCTATTCATATTTCAGTCTCTCATTCAAATCAGTGCATGGTTGCTAGGATAATTTGGACCCTAGCAACCATATTGCTGAAATTGCAAACTGGAGAGCTGCTGAATAAAAAGCTAAATAACTCAAAAACCACAAATAATAAAAAATGAAAAACCAATTGCAAAATGTGAACAAATCCTGTAAAACCCAGTGTTTTGTGAAAGCAACTGATTTCTAATGGGAATTTTATTCTTTTTTGCATTGCAGAATATGATATCAAGCTTTCGAGTTTCAGAACTTCAAGTGCTTTTGGGGTTTGCTGGGCGAAACAAAAGTGGGCGCAAGCACGACCTTCTAATGAGGGCCCTCCATTTATTAAAGAATGGCTGCAGCCCCGCTGTCCAGATTAAAATCAAAGAGCTCTACTGCCGGCGCTTTCCCAGGACCCTCGACGGAGTGTCGGGATTATCACCCATCAGATCGAACGTATTCAATCTAGACAGCAGCTCCCCGGTGGATTCAGACCTGACGGTTGGTGGGATTCACTCCCTGCCTTCCTCCTCTGTTTCACCTTGCTCCCCCGCATCCCCTCTGGGGTCTGTCCTGCTGCAGGACACCAAAGCTCCGTTTGAGATTCAGCAGCTGTCCCCCCCAATTCCTCCCGTGCACCCAGATGTCCATCTCAAGACTCTTCCTTTTTACGATGTGCTCGATGTTCTCGTTAAACCCACAAGCTTAGGTAAGATCCAAAGGATTCCAGTACATTTACTCCATGCAATGATTGAAGGAGAAGGAAAGGTTAAAATTAAGTAAGCTTTATCAGAAAGGTCTATAAAAATACACCAGTAAACCCTCAAAGTAATGCTGCTCTGAGTCCTCTGTCAAAAGAAACACCACATTTCTTTCCTTCTATTGTGGACTCATGGGCTTCTGTATCAGACTTCCTGTTTTCAGCATAAACCTCCAGGGCTAGGGCTTGAGCATGCTCAGTTTGCTCCTCTTCCCCTCCTTGCTGTAATCTGAGCCCAGAGCTATGAGTGAGCAGGGAGACACTCAGGCAGGAAGTGATGTCACACCAAGCTAATATGGCAGCTGCTATCCTAATTGTTCAATTCAGCATCCACTACGCTCCAGTGTTTGCTTGATGGCTGGTCTGCAAGGTTGAATACAATATATCAAATTCAAAAAACAACTGAAGTGTGAGTCAGGTGTCCTGATAGCCAGAACACCTGTCCTACAACTCCCAGCAACCCAGTTCAGACCGCCATCAACAGTGCTAGTGATAGCTTAACACCAGTTCCCCATAGCTTAAAACATAACTTTTAATAACTTAATAGTTAAATACCACACACACCCTTAGTGTGCCAAGCTTCAGGACAGTAACCACCTATGCCCCTGAAGAAGCCGCTGATTTGGTGAAACGCGTAGGGCAGCATAGGTGGACGGTGGTGAGAGTAGCTCTGACCGCTCCCTACGTAGATAGGCAGGTACTCCTGGAAAAATGGAAGGGAGGGGGTTACTGTCCTGAATGGGGTAGACTTTCCTTTTAGGAACACTTTAGTGTAATTGGTCACGCTGCAAGTTGGCACGAGACCATCCACTCGTCCACCTGGGCAATTTTATTTAATGTTTTTTAAGGACACTGTCCAGCACTGACGTAGTTAACGCAGTGGGTTTGTTTGGTCGTGGGAAGCTTGGCACACTAAGGGTGTGTGTGGTTTTTAACTATTAAGTTATTAAAAGTTATGTTTTAAGCTATGGGGAACTGGTGTTAAGCTATCACTAGCACTGTTGATGGCGGTCTGAACTGGGTTGCTGGGAGTTGTAGGACAGGTGTTCTGGCTATCAGGACACCTGACTCACACTTCAGTTGTTTTTTGAATGTGAAGCTGCTATCCTAAACAAAATGAGAGAGCTTCCAGAGCTGTTTACTCAGTTATGGTAAAGTATTCTGCCAAGCAAATATAGTGTTATAGCTTGTACTCTTGCATTAAATCACCAGATTGAAACATCAGACTGAAATATTAACATTTTCCCATAATCTAAGATTTACCTCCTGTGCCTTAAAGGGGAGTTGTTTTCAGATAGATCACCAAAAAAAAAACGAATTTTTCCAATTATTTTCTATGTGTGACTGTTTTTCTAATATTGAAGTGTTAAGTGTCATTTTTCACCTTCTAAAGCAGCTCTGGGAGGGGGGTGTCGCTGACCCTGTAAACTGTTCTAAACTGATATATTTAGTTGATCCATTTTTTATCTTTGTCCCTGCTCAGCAGAATCCCTGAGTTTCATTACAGGCAGCTGTTAGAATTGATACAATAGTTGCTAATATTCTCTATAGATACTACTGAGAAATGTATCAACTAATGGAGCAAATTGTAATAGAATCTGCAACTGGATCACTGAGCTGCCAGACTGAAACACCAGAGACACCAACATTCAACTTTAAACTTAGATTTTGAAAAAACATTAAAGAATAAATAATGGGAAGTAATTGAAAAAAAATCTTTATTTCTGGGGAATAAGCTAAAATCAACTGAAATGAAAAAAGTGTTAAGAAGGTGAACAACCTCTTTAATAAAGAGGATTTCCCTTATCACAGCATTGGCGGTATATTCAATGGAATCTACATCTTGGCCTGTTGATTTTTTTTTTACAACGTAAATGCCATAAATAATACCGGATTATTGCAATTATGATCAGGTCTCCGTATCCCATATTCAGCTTCAGAGAAGCATAAATAAACCAAATCCCAGTTTCCTAATGACTTGATCATAAAAAGCTTTTATTATAGGACATTCTACCAAAAATGTTCTTGAGTCTCGACATCCCTGCAGTTCTTTGGGCAGTTTCTATCCACCACGTTCAGGTAACTGAGATTGCCCTTAAAGTAGAACTAAAGCCTAACTAAAGAAGTAGCTAGAATTGTTGTACATGATGTTTTGGGTTTCTGTACCAGCCCAAGGAGACCACAGCCCTTTAGCAGTAAAGATCTGTGTCTCCAAAGATGCCCCAGTAGCTCCCCATCTTCTTTTCTGCTGATTCACTGCACATGCTCTGTGCTGCTGTCACTTACTGAGCTTAGGGACCCACTCACAATATACAGTACACATAGAATAGAAATGTCACAATATAAGGCTGATTAGTAATTAATACACATAATTACTACATGGCAGCACAGAAACCAGTGCAATTAGCATCAGAATTTAATAATCAGCAAACCTGTAGCATCAGCTTATATTACAGCCAGGGAAGCTCATTTTCTGCTGGATAATTAGTGACGAGCCCTAAGCTTAGCTTCTCAACAGCCAATCAGAGCCCACTGAGCATGTGAGTGTCACAGACACTTTCCAAGATGGTGACCCCCTGTGACAAGTTTGAAGTCCTGGATCATTGCTGCTATTTACAAGCTGAAACTTTAGGCTGGTGCAATAAGTTCAGTATATAAAATATAGCATTTTTAGCCATATTCATCTTTAGGGTTTATCTAATATAAGTCCATGACCTGGATGAATGAAAATCTTCATAGTCATTTTTAGGGTTTAGTTCTCCTTTAACTAAAAGCTTTCCCTGAAAAGACATTTTTGGGCAGTCTTTTACAATTCAGATACTATACACTTTCTTGTTCAGTGGCACCGGGGCAGTGTCTAAGCACAACAGGGGAACACAAATGAGTCTTTAGTACTTCATTATAAAGGGTCTTTCTAGGGATCAGAGTTAATGCACTAGGGCTAATACCCCACTTTGGTGCATTTTCAGCACCAACTCCAAATATGATGGGAGAGAACCACAATGATCTTGAACCTCCTTCACGATAGCAACCAACCAGTGATTAGCTTTTTGCAGTCCGCTGCATCTGATTGGTTGCCATGGGTTACTGCCCAAGAGCATTTGCCCAGTGTTTATAAATGAGCCCTACTGTGTCAGCTGAGGTGCAGGCACAAGGAACGTATTTATATGACGAAATGCATACTCGCGTTTCAAGCAGAAAACTGCTCTGTGTGCCTGCGCTCAGGCTGATGCATTGCTCTAGGTGCAGTCATGTGAGAAAGCTGATACCAGCGGAGGGGCTGATTCTTGAACGGTTTCACAGTCTGGCACTTTATCAACCCTTTGGTTATTTTCCTTTAACAAGAAGTTATCTTGTTCCCTTTTGCTAATGGGCCTGTATGTCTATAAGGAAACATGCTAGCAAGGCTCAACCTTTTTTACCCATGAGACATTCAAATGTAAAAAGAGTTGGGGAGCAACACAAGCATAAAAGATCCTGGGGGTGCCAAATAAGGGCTGTGATTGGCCGTTTTGTAGCCCTATGTGGACTGGCAGCCTACAGGAGACTCTGTTTGGCAGAGTTTTATACAACCAAAACTTGCCTCCAAGCCTGGAATTCAATAATAAGCCCCTGCTTTGAGGCCACTGGGAGTAACGTTCATGAGGTTCTTGAGCAACATGTTGCTCGCGAGCCACTGGTTGGGGATCATTTTGATGGAGCCTGCAGTGTGCTTGATGATCAGCTCACAATTAATGCAGCTCACAGTTTTCTTTTTAAATGTTTTCCAGTGCAGAACAGTCTCCAAAGATTTCAAGAGAAATTTTTTATCTTTGCATTGACCCCTCAACAGGTGCGAGAAATTGTCATCTCCAGGTAAGTCATTGTTGTGCTGCGGGTGGGCTCATCCATTAACTTCTAATACGTAAACACTACTGGTGATTTTCCCAAAATATAGTCTGCTGCTACCAGCTCATAATTATCCTTTAAGGAAAACTATACCCCCCAGAACAATGTAGGTCTCTATAAAAAGATATTGCATAAAACAGCTCCTCATGTTTAAAACCCTGCTTCATGTACATAAACCATTTTCATAATAATATACTTTTTTAGTATTATGCGTTATTGGGTAATCATGAATAGAAAACTTCCATTTTAAATAAGGGCCGCCCCCTGGAATCGTAGGCTTCATGGTGCACACAAACAAACCATTCATGTTAGGTCACATGAGCCAATTAAAAGACAGAGTTCTGTCTTTTGCTTCCACACTTCTTGTTACAGTCAGAGCTGCAGTATTTCTGGTCAGGTGATCTCTGAGGCAGCACACAGACCATCACGGAATGGTGGTTGAATATAGAAAGAATTCCAGTGGCACACTGAATGCAGAGTGTTAAATCTATCTATACAGAAAAAGGCAACGTTTCGGACCACTCGGGCCCTTGGTCAAGACTTGACAAAGTGCCCGAGTGGTCCGAAACGTTGCCTTTTTCTGTATGTGTCTGGGGTGAATAGATTTTACACTCTTTCAGCATTCAGTGTGCCACTGGAATTCTTTCTATGTACCTGTATGACCCGTATGGCAGGAGTGGTTCCTCCGGTGTAGCACCTGGTACCACAAAGGGTACATGATCAGGGGTGGAAGCACTCTACCATTGTTGTTGGAATGGTGGTTGAAGGCAAGAGATGTAAAAGGGCAATATTTACTTAAGTAATCTTACCAAACTGGTAAATATATTTAATATGCCACTTAATGTCATATAAACTATCTGTTGCTTAAGTATGTTGAAGGTAAAGTTTTCCTTTAAAGGGATACTGTCATGGAAAAAATGTTTTTTTCAAAACGCATCAGTTAAAGGAGAAGGAAAGGTTAAAACTAAGTAAGCCTTATCAGAAAGGTCCATCTAAATATACCAGTAAACCCCCAAAGTAATGCTGCTCTGAGTCCCCTGTCAAAAGAAACACATCATTTCTTTCCTTCTATTGTGTACACATGGCTTATGTATCAGACTTCCTGTTTTCAGATAAACCTCATTGCCCTGGGCAAGAGCATGCTCAGTTTGCTCCTCTTCCCCCTCCCCTCCCTTCTCTACTGTAATCTGAGCCCAGAGCAGGGAGAGACTCAAGCAGGAAGTGATGTCACACCATGTTAATACTGCAGCTCCTATCCTAAACAAACAGAGAATTTCTAGAGCTTTTTACTCAGGTATGGTAAAACACTCTATAGAATAAATATAGCATTCTAGCTTGCACTTTTGCAGCTAATCTATTGGCAATAAAATTGCTCCGTAGCTTTCCTTCTCCTTTAATAGTGCTACTCCAACAGAATTCTGCACTGAAATCCATTTCTCAAAAGAGCAAACAGATTTATTTCTATAAAATTTCAGACATATTGTCAGTCTCCCAGCTGCTCACAGTCATGTTACTTGTGCTCTGATAAACTTCACAGCGTCTCTCTTTACTGCTGTACTGCAAGTTGGAGTGAAATCACCCCCTTTCCTTCCCTTTCCCCCCAGCAGCCTAACAGAACACTGGGAAGGTAACCAGATAGCAGCTCCCTAACACAAGATAACAACTGCCTGGTAGATCTAAGAACAACACTCAGTGGTAAAATCCAGGTCCCACTGAGACACATTCAGTTACATTGAGTAGGAGAAACAACAGCCTGCCAGAAAGCAGTTCCATCCTAAAGTGCTGGCTCTTTCTGAAATCACATGACCAGGCAAAATGACCTGAGATGCACCTACACACCAATATTACAACTTGCTGAAATTTTATATTGTAGAGCGAATTATTTGCAGTGTAAACAGTGTAATTTGAAAATTAAAACAACATCATAAAGATCATGACAGAATCCATTTAATTTATATAGCACCAATATATTCCAGAGATTATACATTATTCCCATCAGTCTCTGCCCCAGTGGAGCTTACAATCTATGGTTCCTATCACAGTCACACAAGTCAATATTATCATAAAAAGCATTAACTTGAATGTATGTATGTGGGAATTCTGGCATACCCAGATGAAACAATTGCAGATATGGAGGGAGAGCATACAAACTGCTTGTAGATCATGCACTGGCTGGAGTCGAATCTAAGACCTCAGCACTGCGCTCGGCATCATTTAGAAAGATTTCAGGTTTTGCTCTTTTCCAGGATTAGCATTTTATATTTGACATTGGCCTGTTTCTCTCAAGACCCTGTTTGTTTCTTCCTGCAGAGATTACATGCCAGGCGGCAGAAGAGATTACTCAGTCCAGGTCCAGCTAAGGTAATGTATACTACGATATACCACATTTGCCTTACTAGAATCACATTCAATTCTTTTTTCCCGTCTACTGAACCATTTGTTTCCATCTTAAATAGGTTATGTTTAGCAGAGACTAGCTGTCCTCAAGAGGATAACTATCCGAGCAGCCTGTGCATTAAAGTTAATGGGAAGCTGTTTCCTTTGCCGGTGAGTTAATAGATGGAACTGCAACTACACACGTTTATTCCCTCAAGGCTTTATATACCCATACATCATTAAGGAACATTAAGAATAAAAAATATACACAGTATAAATCAGTAGGGGGTGGAAACTTTTTGGCTTCTGCTGCTATATATAGATATGTATTAGACAGGAAGGATAGTATAAATTACCCTAAAGGGGAACTATAGCGAAATGAAAATTTAATATAAACTTCAACATACTCAAAAAAGAAACTTTCTAAATACTAAATTATGTACTGTTTCTGAAATAATAAAGTTTTTATTCACTAAACCTCCCTCCGCATCTGTTTCTCTTCATTCTGTCTTCATGCAGCAGTTGGGTGTCAGATATTCATTGACAGTTAGATCCAATATATTTTATAGGGGGGCTCCTTTTGCCTAGAAGATGTATTGGAGTTCACTCAAGTAACTGATTCCAGTACAAACAAAATCTAAAAAAATAACTGCCTTTTGCACAAATCCTGCATGTAGAGAGACATGATGTCTGGTGAGTTTAATAGAGTGAGCTCTAATACATCTTCTAGGCAAAAGAAGCCCCCCTATAAGATATATTGGATCTAACTGTCAATGAATATCTGACACCCATCTTATAGGGGGGCTTCTTTTGCCTAGAAGATGTATTAGAGCTCACTCTATTAAAATCACCAGATATCATGTCTCTCTACATACAGGATTTATGCAAAAAGCATTTATTTTGATTTTTAAGATTTTGTTTGTACTGGAATCAGTTATTTGAGTGAGCTCTAATTCATCTGCTAGGAAAGGAAGCCCCTCCTATAAGATATATTGGATCTAACTGTCAATGAATATCTGACACCCAACTGCTGCATGAAGACAGAATGAAGAGAAACCGATGCTGAGAGAGGGATAGTGAAGATAAACTTGATTATTTCAGAAGCAATACAGCATATTTAATTGTATGATGAAGCTTATATTAAATTTTCATTTTCACGATAGTTCCCCCTGGTTTATGGAACAGGAAGGGGGATTCCATATGTTGAGCAAAGAAAGGAGGAATCGGCACACAGGAACAATGGCAATGTGGGGTAAACCCCTAAGTGTTTATTGTGTCATATGATGCATCATATGACACAATAAACACTTAGGGGTTTACCCCACATTGCCATTGTTCCTGTGTGCCGATTCCTCCTTTCTTTGCTTTACATTGGAAATCGTGGGAGTGCCGTCTCCCCAGAGGATAGTGCACCAGGCAATCGATTAAGGAAGGTCAGAGTGTGCGCTCACACTGTTTTCTACGGATTCCATATGTTGCCCATCAGATTTCTTCAGGAAGAGATTTGAATTGTCTGTAATTTGCGATATCCATCTATTAGTCACCCTGTAAAAGTAGCCACAGCTATGGTTGGCACACCATAATGGCTTGTTATTTTAGATTATGTACATGTACAGATCAAGGTGCTTATTTATCAAAAATAAGACATGGTTCAAGAAATGGCTGCAAATTTCAAATGCCTATATGTGTTTTTATTCTATTTATTGATGCATTACTTTCCAGGGATGCGCTGTGCCACCAAAAAATGGCGTCGAACAGAAACGACCTGGTCGCCCCCTCAACATTACCTCATTAGTTCGGCTGTCGTCTGCAGTTCCAAACCAGGTCTCCATTTCGTGGGCTTCTGAAATCGGGAAGGTGGGTGAGTTCTTGGCACCGCCTCTGCCTGATTTTGTCATAGAATAATGACACTAATGATAATTTATATATAATAGCTGCTGTCGGATTTTGTATATCTGCAGCTGTTCTTCATGCTGGACGCTCTACAGGGCAGGGACTTATTCTGTCTGGAGATTTCTCACACATTGCACTTTATTGTGATTATGATGCACTAGTTATGACATATGTACTCATTGTTTTACAAAAGTATCCCATTCTTTCCAAACTTCTCAGCAATGCCAATCCCTGTTTTATCAAAGCCTTAACTTGTCTATTTAATCTCTCACTTTCCCTAACCCAACTAACTAATTCGTTTTTAACAGCTAAAGCCAACAACCGTTTCTCACTACTAATACTTCTTGATCTCTCGTCTGTGTTTGACACAGTTGATCATCCTCTCCTCCTCCAGTCCCTCCATTTGCTTGGCCTTCGTGACACGGCTCTGTCCTGGGCCCCTTATTATTCTCCCTCTATACTTCCTCCCTCTGCAAACTAATCAGCTCGTATAGTGTCCAATACCACCTCTATGCTGACAATAGTCAGATCTATATCTCCTCTCCTTATCTCAACCCAGAGCTCTTAGCTCGGGTCTCCTCCTGCCTGTCTGCTATCTCACAACAATACCTTAAATTAAACCTCTCTAAAACAGAAACATCCCAGAAGTAAATATCATAGTTAACAATTCCACTATCACTCCGTCTCCCCAGGCCCGGTGCCTTGGGGTTATCCTATATTCTGTCCTTCACTACTCCTATCCAATCACTTATTTAATCATCACTTTCACCTAAGGAACATATACAAAATACCATCATTTATCACCCAAGATGCTGCCAAAATTCTTATTCACTCTCTTGTCATATTATGTCTAGACTACAGTAACTCTCTTTTAATTGGGCTTCCCCTCCAGAGACTGTCACCTCTCCAGTCCATAATCAACACTGCCGCCAGGCTTATACACCTCAGCAACCGCTCCTCCTCTGCCATGTCACTCTGCCAATCCCTGCACTGGCTTCCACTACCTTTCAGAATTAAATTCAAACTAATGATTATGACATTCAAAGCACTTCATAACTCTGCCCCTCCATACAACTCTGAACTCACCTCTAGATACTCACCAACTGCCTACTACTCTCCTCTATTGACCTGCTACTCAATTCTTCTCTCATTCCCTCCTCACACGCTTACATTCAAGACTTTGTAAGGGCTGGACCCATCCTCTGGAATTCTTTCACAGTCTGTCCCACTTTCTCCCAACCTTTCTGCTTTCAAAAGATCTCTTATAACACACTTATTTAGAGAAGCCTCCCCTCACTCTGTTTAGCTACCAAATTCAATATCGTATGCTACATCTCTCACCTGCTTATTTCTGATCTTGCCCACTTGCACAGTTTGTGTCTCATTCCCTTCCCCTTTAGAATGTAAGCTCTTTTGCACAGGGCCTTCCTCAACTTTCTGTAACTCTGTATGTTCTATAGTTGTAATTCATGTGACACATATATTTTACAGAAATGCACAATATGTTGGCGCTCTAGAAATACATCATAATAATAATTATAATATTAAAAATAAGAAATATTGTGAAGATCCGTAAAAATAAGTATCCTTAAAAAATACACTTCCAAAAGATGAAGCACAGAAATTAAGAAATGAAGAATATGTTCTGCTTCTGTTAAAGAGAGATTGGAGATTGCTAGATGTTATTTTAGTGGACCAGCTTCTGATTCTGGGCCCAAGTGCTTAGAGCATGCTGCCTCTGTTAGGATCTGCTGAATCTTTCCACAGGCAGGAGCTTATCTATGGAGAAAGCAGATACTATGACTTCTGGAGCGCCCAGTGGGACTGATAAGCAGTTTAGTATATGCTTGTAAAATATGTATTTCTCCCAACTGTTATTTACTCCACTGCCTAAATGCACAGCTGCTCTTCAACCTGTGACTTTGCAGCTAAACTACAACTTCAGGATCGCAGTAGCAGCTGTTGGGATGATCAGTGGGGTGGCAGCTAGTAAGCCATGGCATGAAGAACACTGGGTTAGATTTGGGGTTCTTCTAGGAGCAAATACTATAAAGACAGCAGCTTGGTGTGCACTGAAAGTAGCACGAGTCAGTGTGTAAAAAGGTTCCCATTCTAATGGCAAATAGCCCGAATCTGTACATAACATCTTATTTCAGACTTTCTTTGCCTCATAGAATTACTCCATGTCTGTCTACCTGGTGCGCCAGTTGACATCGGCGGTGCTGCTCCAAAAGCTGAAGATGAAGGGAATTAGGAATCCAGACCATTCCAGGGCACTTAGTAAGTACACAGAGCAGTGAATTCAGACGTATTGATGAAAAAATCCAGAATATAGATTTGCAAGATACAGAATTAAACTGATACATTTTTATTCGATTTGATTCAGTATCTGTTACAGAAACAAAGTGTCAACAAAAAGGCCTTTCCCTTCATATATGCATAGAATAAAATACTTAAAGGAATCGTTCAGTGAAAAAATAAAAACTGAGTAAATAGGCTAAATAGTGCAAAATAAAAAATGTTTCTTATATAGTTAATTAGCCAAAAATCGAATGTATAAAGGCTGGAGTGACTGGATGTCTTATATAATAGCCAGAAAACTACTTCCTGCTTTTCAGCTCTCTTGCTTTCCACTGATTGGTTACCATGCAGTAACCAATCAGTGACTTAAGGGGGGCCACATGGTTCAAAACTGTTGCTTTTGATTCTGAGCTGAATGCTGAGGATCAAATGAAATCTTACTGAACAATTATGTCCCATGTGGCCCCCCCCTTATAGTCACTGACTAACTCAGAGTTAGATGGGTGAAAAGCAGGTCTGGCTATTATGTTACACACATTTTTTTGTCAACTTTTATTTTTAGCCGTTTTTCTTTTTTTCTTTTTTATAACCTCACAGAATAATTTACATGTTCACTTATTACATGTCATAATACCAAAAAGGAAATGGGAGAGAACAGGGGAATAAAAAAAACAAAATAAAAAATTTGCTGTGCTCTTTAGGCCCACTCATATCAGACTGCATATTCAGTTCAATGTCTACAAACAAGGTATTTATGGTGCCCTGTCCCAGACATCCATATTTTTACACTGAACTGTTCCTTTAAAATTCAATATGAATATTTATTGCACCGTAATTCCACCCTTAGAACATATTATCAGCTGATGTTGGTTTTTACTTGTTCTCACAGTAAAAGAGAAACTCACTGCAGATCCGGACAGTGAAATTGCTACCACCAGCCTGAGGGTCTCTCTGATGTGCCCTGTAAGTACAACTCCTTAGTAAGTACCTTCATTTTTTTTCTTTCAGTTAGTTGCTGCCAATTTTGTTTTCTGTATTATTCTGTTGGCTTTTAGCTGTTTCCATAGCAGAGCTCTAATGCTGTTTAGCAATAATGCTTTCTGTAAATATTCTACCCTTCAGCTTGGAAAAATGAGGCTGAGCATTCCTTGCAGAGCCGTCACCTGCTCTCACTTGCAGTGCTTTGACGCTGCTCTTTATCTGCAAATGAATGAGAAGAAGCCGACGTGGATCTGTCCCGTGTGCGACAAAAAGGCTACCTATGAAAGCCTTATTATTGATGGGTAGGTATCTGCAGGGGACAGTTATATGTCTTTATATTGCAGCTGGATCTGCGTTAGAATACATTAACCAGTTTTGTGTATTAACCAGTATGGGATCCGGAAACCCATTAACCAGAAAGTTAAGAATTAAGAAAAGGCCTTGCATAGACTCCATTTTAGCCAAATAATCCAAATTATGAAAAATGATTTCCTTTTTCTCTGTAATAATAAGAGTTCCTTGTGCTTGATCCCAACTAAGATATAATTAATCCTTATTAGGTTTATTTAATGCTTATATGATTTTCTTATAGATTTACGGTATGAAGAGCCAAATTACGGAAAGATGCGTTTTCTGGAAAACCCAAGGTCCCGAGCATTCTAGATAACACTAGAGTTATTAGCAAGCTGATTTTAATTGTCTACAGAAGCGATTCCATGTATCATAAACTGTCTAGGGACAACATACCCCACTGCCTAACACAAGCCAAGGAAATAGGGGTTGAATTGACAATAAATTCTAACATTTGACTTGTTGTTCTATTTGAATGGCCAACCAGTATATGCAGATGAACCTCCTACAATCCACACACTCCTGCTATGATGGCACAGAATCGCCTATATGGTATGCACATGTCATATACTGCAGCACATATTAAAGGAGAACTAAAGCCTAACTAAAGAAGTAGCTAGAAATATTTTTTGTGCTTCTGTAACAGCCCTTTAGCAGTAAAGATCTGTGTCTCCAAAGATGCCCCAGTAGCTCCCCATCTTCTTTTCTGCTGATTCACTGCACATGCTCTGTGCTGCTGTCACTTACTGAGCTTAGGGAGCCACTCACAATATACAGTACACATAGAATAGAAATGTCACAATATAAGGCTGATTAGTAATTAATACAGATAATTACTACATGGCAGCACAGAAACCAGTGCAATTAGCATCAGAATTTAATAATCAGCAAACCTGTAGCATCAGCTTATATTACAGCCAGGGAAGCTCATTTTCTGTTGGATAATTAGTGACGAGCCCTAAGCTTAGCTTCTCAACAGCCAATCAGAGCCCACTGAGCATGTGAGTGTCACAGACACTTTCCAAGATGGTGACCCCCTGTGACAAGTTTGAAGTCCTGGATCATTGCTGCTATTGACAAGCTGAAACTTTAGGCTGGTGCATATACTGTATATAAATATGGCATTTTTAGCCATGTTCATTTTTAGGCTTTAGTCCTCCTTTAAAGGCTCTGCACATACTCTATACAACATATAGATGGGAAGCTTAGCCCAAAGTCAGGCCAAACAAGATCCAAGTCAACTCCCTCAATCACCTCTCCCCAAGCATGGGCAATGTCACTCCATGCAGCTGAATAACAGTAACAACCCCTGGATTCCCCACATTACTTCAGTTGGGTTCAGTCTCTGCTTTGCGAGTATAGTGGAAAAGGCATGCACTTCGCTTTTCTGTTGGAAGGTACCTGGATTCCTGTTGGTAGGCTTCATTTCCCATAGCCCTCAATCCCTCATTTGTGTTCTCATAGGCTCTTTATGGAGATCCTTAACCAGTGCTCTGATGTGGATGAGATCAAGTTCCAGCAGGATGGCTCTTGGTGTCCCATGAGGCCTAAGAAGGAGCCAATGACTTCTCCAAACACACAGTATCCCCACATTGAAGGTAAGGTGTAATGATATGATGTGTTCCATGGGTATTCCTTCCCTAACAGCTACCAGCAACAGTCCCCCAAAAATATTCTGGTCATAAAGAGAAACTATTGTGAAAATGAAATTTAATATAAGCTTCAGCATACTGAAACAAGTAGTTTTCTAAATATAATCAATTAAAAATGCTGTAACGTTTCTGAAATACTTCTGAAATTCTGAAAGTGAGTTTATATTCACTATCCCTCTCTCAGCATCTGTTTCTCTTCATTCTGTCTTCATGCAGCAGTTGGGTGCCAGATATTCATTGACAGTTAGATCCAATATATCTTATAGGGGGCTCCTTTTGCCTAGAAGATGTATTAGAGCTTTTAGTTGGTAGCAGTTCTCAGGGAAGGGTACCTGACCAAAATGGACTATGGGCACTTGCACCAAGAAAGAGAACAGTAGGAAAATCTTGGCGATTATATGTTTTTTAAATATATGTAGTGTACTGAATTTACATGTATGTGCATCCTTTGCAACTGGCAGGGACAGGTGTTATCAGCAAAATCTGTTCTGCAATAGAAGGCGGCGAGACAACCAGAAAGAATAAAGCTGAAGTCATAGATCTGACGATTGAAAGTTCATCGGATGATGACGAGCCGCCTGCGAAGAAGGAATGTGTGTACATGACAGAATCGCAGGAGGCGGCTATGAAAGGGTTAGCTATTAATTGGGCTTTTACATTCATGTATTTGACTTCTTCATTGCCATTCAGGGAAGTGACACTGGGTAGTATCATTAATTACATGACCTACAGTTTTAACTGATATACCTCTATACTAATATCATTGGGTTACCCCCAGTTAGTGTCTGCACTAATGGGGAGAAGTAATTGCCTCATGGTGCCTGTGTCCTTTATGGAAATTGGAGAAAAGAAAAAATGTGTAGTCTAAAGGTGCACACCGTTTACAAGTGAAGATACCTGGGTGCCCGCCAATCTGAGATAGATGCAAAAGTAGAAAGTATACTCCTGACGAAGATCCCTGTGGGGGATCGAAACGTTGAGCCATAATAAACAACTTTTTTGTTTTTGAAACCTTCAAAAAACCTGTGAGTATCGCTACTTTCTACATATATATATATAGACAAATACAAGATTCCTCTGCACTCAACCCATTATCAATATATTTAAGACAGCGACATTTTGTGCATACTGCTACTGAAAAATGCCTTACCCTTTAAACAACACAGGGATTGTTTGTTCATATATTGCAATATATTTAAGCTGGCCAACTACGTCAAAGTCATCCCATATCTGGCCAGTCCTACGCTCAATTTTCATCTGATTCATTAAGAATTCTATGGTTTAATTATACATTATATAAAAGGGACGAATACGTTTTACCTGCAACTTACTTGCTGCTTTCAAAGTAAAACTCCCAAACTTGGCTGCCCTTTTATTAGACACCAGTGGGATCACCTGACTATAGTTGGAGGGGGTGGGAGCTACAACATGGAGCTGGTCACTGCTCCTGTATAACTATAACAAACAGGGGAAAGTTGTGCTCACCACTAGTTTTTAAAATCATTAGGCGGGGGTGCAATGAGGGTGTGACCACAAAAAACATATAGACAAATACAAGATTCCTCTGCACTCAACCCATTATCAATATATAGTCCAACTATAGTCAGGTGATCCCACTGGTGTCTAATAAAAGGGCAGCCAAGTTTGGGAGTTTTACTTTGAAAGCAGCTAGTAAGTTGCAGGTAAAACGTATTCGTCCCTTTTATATAATGTATAATGAAACAATAGAATTCTTAATGAATCAGATAAAATTGAGCATAGGACTGGCCAGATATGGGATGACTTTGACGTAGTTGGCCAGCTTAAATATATTGCAATATATGGACAAACAATCCCTGTTTTGTTTAAAGGGTAAGGCATTTTTTAGTAGCAGTATGCACAAAATGTCTCTGTCTTAAATATATTGATAATGGGTTGAGTGCAGAGGACTCTTGTATTTGTCTATATGTTTTTTGTGGTCACACCCTCATTGCACCCCCGCCTAATGATTTTAAAAACTAGTGGTGAGCACAACTTTCCCCTGTTTCCATACACACACCCCTCCCTACTGTTAATTAAATTCTATATACCCATATCTATACTAACTATAGAGCTTAGTATCACAATAGCCTTTGATATTATGTCTTTGATTAGACTTTGTTTTGTCCTGCCACGGGAGGTAGGACTGATCCCCAATTTCTTTTTAGACTCAGACATGCTTGAAGCACTAATTTACAGGGTTATTTTTAAAAATCCCAAAATATCTAATTATTTTCTGAAAGCTACTCCAACCAAATCCGCACAGGTTTTTTTCCCTTATTTATCAATACATTTTTCCTAAAATTTCCTGTGCTGAAAAAAACTTTAAAAAATTGTGAAAAATTCAAATCGTACAAATTTTTTCAGATGTGATGCCCTGAAAACCGCGAAATATTATTGCACAAAACCCAGCACAGATTAGGATAACTTCTAAACTTCTCCCATTGACTTCTGCATGAACTTGGCAGGTCTGAGTTGGGAGTACTTTTTTTTATTTGGACTTGGGGTTTAAAAAAGTCTGAAAAATTAGAGGTTTTTTTACACTGAAAATTTGGATTTTATAATAAAAAAAACTCAAATTTATTGACTTCAATACATAACCCCCTACGTCTCCCAGCCTAAATCAAAGACACTGGGATACTGACTTATTATTGTAAAACCCTTGACCGTAAAGCAACGGGTGGGTAGTTAAGCCCGAAGACCAGTAAGACTAGGACCTGGGTTAAATGGGTGGTGTTAGAGAATGGCCAATTCCAAGCAACTTTTGAATTGTTTTTCATAATTTTTTAATTATTCACCACCCTCTGACTCTTCCAGCTTTCCACTGACCCCATCTAAAAAACAAATACTCTGTAAGGCTACACATTTATAGTTATTGCTACTTTTTATTACTCATCGTACTATTCAGGCCTCTCCGACATATTCCAGTGCTGTTAAATAAAGATCTAAATAACTCGAAAACCACAAATAATAATAAAAAAACAAAAAACAAATGCAAATTATCTCGGGATATCACTCATACTAAAATTTAAATTAAAGGTGAACAACTCAAATGCCTAAAAGTTGCTGATTTGATAAAATGTTACGTTCGAAATCATCTTCGTTGCGCTTCCTATGAGCTAATTGAATACGTTAGGAAAAGCAGAATGTTATTTCCCTGCATTTATAAATTCATGTTTGTTATTCTGCTTGCATAAGGGTCTTGTCGTATCAGCCGTCATCACTAAGAGTTGGAAAAGTAACCGGTATTGAGTCAGACTCCATTCATCCCTCAATGGCAGAGTACGCGGATCATTTCCATCATCCGGCCATCGCTGGAATATCAGCAGACTTACCAGGTACAGGTCCCTGTATTTATCTGGATATAGAAGCAACGTTTGTATTGTTCCAGTATCACTGCATGTGGATACAATGGCTTTGCTTACATTTCTCTATTACTGCTCTTTATAGGTCTGGATTTTCTCTCTCTCGTTTCAATGGATCCTCAGGTAAGTTCTGTTTACCAGGAATCTCCTGTCCCCTTAGTTCTTTGCAACCGTAAGTTCTCTCTTACTCTTATTAAAGTAGGTCTGTCAATGGCTGTTACACGGGGGCAAGTCAAAGGCTTAGGCTCCAGAGAAGCCCCCCCACAAAACATTGACCCTATATAAGAGGAGTCTATAAGCCACAACCTGCGCATGTGCACAAAAATAAAAATTCAAATTCGATTTTTCGAGTATTTTCATGGACAAAACTGTCAAATTCGACTAGGGAGTTCTTCAAATTCGATTCGAGTTTTTAAAAAAAATTTTAATTACGTTTTTGAGATTTCATACTTTTCACACTATTAACACTTTACGAAGTTGAATTTGACTATTCGCCACCTAAAACCTGGCAAACTGCTGTTTAAGTCAATGGGAGAGTTCGAGGCATAAATTATGAGTTGTTTGTAGCCTTCCTGACATTCGAGTTTTTTTTTTTGGGTCGATTTAATTCATCAGACCCGAAAAATTTGATTTTAGTAATAAATTTCGATTGGTCGAATTTCGGGTTTATGGGAGTTTAGGGGAGTTTTTAAAAACTCGCAAGCGAAAACTCGGATGGGGTTGCCGGGGGATGTGGCTGGGGGGCCCAGGGGATAGTGTTGGCCCCTGAGGCTGCAGGCCCTGGTCCCCCCCCCAATTTAAAGCAACATTTGCATGGGATATGGCTGAGGTTGATGGATCTTGCTAATTCCATGTGAGATCATAGAGATGAATGGGAATACAGCTGCTCATTGTAACACACAAACTTGCCCCAGTCTGTAGTTGTGAACCAGATCTAGTCCTCGTTGCACGCAAGGTTGCAAAACACAGCCTGTGCCCCAATTGCAGGAATCTGTATCCCTGGCCTGTTCTGCCCTTGAGAACTGGACTTAAAGGAGAACTAAAACCTATAAGTGAATATGGCTAGAAATGCCATATTCTATATATTGCAGTTCCATTTCCAAATAGAGTGCTCTATCTACTGAAATAGGTACCAGTTGCTAGTGCAGTATGTCGACCCAAACCTGCTTAGGGTCAAAATATAGATCCAAGTAACGTAGTCACTGCAGTACACTGGAAATTAGCCATCCCGCCAGCGATTTACATTGTAGCCAGCGGGAAGGCAGGGTAAAGCAGTTCGGGGAGATTAGTTGCCCAAAGAAGAGATTTCTCGCCGGGCGACTATTCTCCCCGAATCTGATTGCGTGTCTCTGCCTTATGAGAAATAGTAATTTCAGTGACATCTGAGACGCTAAAGGGAAAACTAATTAAACATTCACAATGTTTGGGGTGTTTAGGTTTGATAACGGACCCAGTGGGGTACGAAAAGTTGCCTGTTTGATATGTCTATTTTGAGCCAATAAATCACTTTTTTTTGAGCAAATGACTAATTTCCAGTGTGCTCCAGTGACTACGTTACTTATATTCTATTGAACCAGCCTAAAAGTTCAGCATCTCTATAACCGTAATGATTCAGGCCTTGAAAGTTGTCACATAAGTTTCCCACCTTGGATTTTATTAGGGTGTCTGTGACACTCGCATGCTCAGTGGGCTCTGATTGGCTGTTGAGAAGCTAAGCTTAGGGCTCGTCACTAATTATCCAGCAGAAAATGAGCTTCCCTGGCTGTAATATAAGCTGATGCTACAGGTTTGCTGATTATTAAATTCTGATGCTAATTGCACTGGTTTCTGTGCTGCCATGTAGTAATTATCTGTATTAATTACTAATCAGCATTATATTGTGACATTTCTATTCTATGTGTACTGTATATTGTGAGTGGCTCCCTAAGCTCAGTAAGTGACAGCAGCACAGAGCATGTGCAGTGAATCAGCAGAAAAGAAGATGGGGAGCTACTGGGGCATCTTTGGAGACACAGATCTTTACTGCTAAAGGGCTGTGGTTGCCTTGGGCTGGTACAGAAGCACAAAACATCATGTACAACATTTCTACCTACTTCTTTAGTTAAGCTTTAGTTCTGCATTAAAGGAGTCCTAAAGATTAACTCATAATTAGTCTAGAATGCTGAACAATATGTTGTGGGGTTTTGTACCTGCCCAAGGCAACTAACAGCCCTTTAGCAGAGAAGCTCCGTGCTTCCAAAAATGCCCCAAATCGCCTGCTGATTTGTTAACCGAGCTTAGGGGCCGACTCACCATATACGTTGCATTCCTAATATAAAAGTCATTATACGAGACTAATAAATCAGTTGTATTTCACAGCAGCTCCGAACGTGATACTCTGTGGTATCAGCTTATGTCATAGATGAACCTCCTTTTGGGCTTAAAGGGGTGGTTCACCTTTAAGTTAACTTTTATATGTTATAAAATGACTAATTCTAAGCAACTTTTCAATTGGTCTTCATTTATTTTTTTATAGTTTTTAAATGATTTGCAAATTGTCTCAGAATACCCCTATATCTACATCATACTAACAGTTAACTCAAAGGTGAAAAAAACCCTTTAATGTCAAGCTCTGGCTTGCCTTTCTGTCCCTTTAAAGGGGTGGTTCACCTTTAAGTTAACTTTTAGTTAAATTATTTTGGGGTGGGTCACTGACCCCATCTAAAAAACAAAATCTCAGAAAAGCTACAAACGTATTGTTAGTGCTGCTTTTTATTACTCTTCTTTCTATTCAGACCCTCGCCTATTCATATTCCAGCCTCTTATTCAAATCAATGCATGGTTGCTGAGGTCCTAGCAACAAGATGTCTGAAATTATAAACCGGAGAGCCGCTAAATAACTCAAAAACCACAAGTAACCGTATGCCTTATGCTTTTCGGGATTTGATCCCTTAGTCATTGCCTATGACTAAGGGATCGAATCCCGAAACGCGTAAGGCGTACGATCCTTGAAGGAGAATGCAAAAAACCTGCTCTTTGTTTGACCGGAGTGCCGTCCTTCTTTTTGGCTTTTGATGTGGATTTGAGCAGTGGGGACGCTTCGGACTGAGCACCCCGACAAGGAACAGCTCATTGGAAGGTGAGCTTAGAGCGGCCCTTTTGGTTTGATCAACCCCTTTTGATGACCCCCTAAGCTTAGTTTCGCAGCAACAGCCCAACTGAGCATGTGCCATGGCCTAACAGGATCCAAGATGGCAGCTGCTGTGGACCCTTTTGGGCTGGCACAGGAAACTTTGTATATAAAATACAGCCATGTGCGTTTTAAGGCGTTAGTTCTCCTTTAATCATTGGTGAGGTCATGTCTGCTGCATTCCATTTTGTCTCTGTTCTCACGTGAACCATTTATTTCAAGCAGTACTATCCCCCTATGTTTTTGGATAGTCTCATCTCGCCAATGCCAACAAGCCAAATAACTGGCAAACCCTGAACCTGGAGCAGCCGCCATGAAAGTGTCCAGCGAGGAGAATGTCTTGCCGCTGAGCCTGAGCTCTTCTAGAGATTTTCAGCACATCCAGAGGAATGACCGCAATGCTCTTGAACAACAACACCCCCTTATTTATTTGTTAAACTCCCCAGAGTGCAGGAAGAGACTCGGTGGAGAAAAGGACAAACTTTTTTTTTTTTATTATTATTATTATTGGTGAACTGAACCAAGCACGCAAATTGAAATGGCACGATTCCCGGGTCACTCCGGATCTGCAGTTTTGTTTGATGTTTTTGCCGGATGCATATGCACAGGTCTGTAAATACTTTGCTCTTCTACCCAGAAGGAAAATGTATATATGTATTTTTATAAATAAAGCCCAGATCAAAAAACTGGAGGTCACAGTATGCTGAAATGCAAAGAAAATATATTCCCCGTAACTAGGGTCTCTCTTCTTTTTGTACATTATGAACCCTATCCCTGCTGGGAGAAAGTCACATACTGCCCAGTTATGTAGTAACTACATTTTTTTGGGTTTAAGGTTACAAAATTGCAGAGTGTTCATCATGTATAAGGTCTCCTCTCTGATGGATGCCAGAGCCAATGCGGTCATCTTCTAAACCAGGAGGTCTTAAAGGAGAACTAAAGCCTAACTAAAGAAGTAGCTAGAAATGTTGTACATTATGTTTTGTGCTTCTGTACCAGCCCAAGGCAACCACAGCCCTTTAGCAGTAAAGATCTGTGTCTCCAAAGATGCCCCAGTAGCTCCCCATCTTCTTTTCTGCTGATTCACTGCACATGCTCTGTGCTGCTGTCACTTACTGAGCTTAGGGAGCCACTCACAATATACAGTACACATAGAATAGAAATGTCACAATATAATGCTGATTAGTAATTAATACAGATAATTACTACATGGCAGCACAGAAACCAGTGCAATTAGCATCAGAATTTAATAATCAGCAAACCTGTAGCATCAGCTTATATTACAGCCAGGGAAGCTCATTTTCTGCTGGATAATTAGTGACGAGCCCTAAGCTTAGCTTCTCAACAGCCAATCAGAGCCCACTGAGCATGTGAGTGTCACAGACACTTTCCAAGATGGTGACCCCCTGTGACAAGTTTGAAGTCCTGGATCATTGTAGATATTGAAACATTAGGCTGGTGCAATAAATTCAGTATACAAAATATGGCATTTTTAACCATTCATTTTTAGGGTTTAGTTCTCCTTTAAATGACTATGAAAAGGCATTGCAGTCCTCTGCAAGGACTTCCCTATAGGGATGCATGGTTCAGAAAGGGGAGTGCTGTAGGGTGAGGAGGCTGCGGGGGACTTAAGCCCCCCGTTCTTCTCATCTTTTCCTTTGAGTCTATGTAAGTACCATCAGGGCTACTTTATTGGTTCCAGTCTCCCTTTATGCTGCAAGAGTTGGTCAGGGCCTGTAAAAGTTAGGAGAGCAAGTAAATGTGGGCCTAACAAGAGAATTATATATTAATATTTCAAAAAAATTCAACTTTTAACTCAAAATTATAAAAATTCCAATTCATTTAAAAATGTGTATTAAAAACATTTCAGCGTAATGACCCCATGATCCTCCACCTTTCACATTTCGTACGCTCTGGCACTATCACCTATGAGTATGTGTAGGAGGGTACAAAACACGTGAGGTGGAGGATCAGGGGGTCATTACGCTGAAATGTTTTTAATACACTTTTAAATAAATTGGAATTTATCATCTTGAGTTACTGGAATTTTTTGAAACATTTGTTGAAGTGTGCTCTGGGAGCCGGCACAATTTCCGTTAACTTTGGTCCATAGACTGACCTTTTGATTACCCCAAATACTAGGATCGTTCTAATTATATATTAACCTGAAATACTTTTGCCCCAGGGTTTTGGCAGGAGAGGATGATAAAAAGGAAACTGAACACATTCACATTTACACTGTTTATTTAAATTTTTTGGAGGAAGATTTTCCCTTTTTTCAGATTAGTTTTTAAGAGGGCAAAGCATCTTCCTGGTGTTCTCCGAGTCAGAGGTAAGTGCTGGGATTCTGCAGTGTAATGAGACTGAAATCTGTTTCATGAGATAAAGCAGCATTGCTGTAAATCACAAGCGGGACCTACGGTCTGAGACGAGGGGTGGGGCGAGTTACAATTTGTCGAGGAAGTTATCCAGGAGTGGGACGCCCTCCTTCAAGCCTTTTCGCTTGCGGGTTTCTACAACGACCTGACTGGGACGGGTGGTGTTGTCAAACGGATCTCCAGGCAAGATCTGCCAGTGATCGAACACGCACTGGGGGAAAGCCTGGCCGCCGGTGTTAGAGCGTAAATCCGCTGTGAAACCTGCAAAGATGGCGGGGATACGGGAAATATTAGTGGGTCTCACACACATACCTCTTTATAGACTGAGACGTAAGGGCTACGTACCAAATGATTCGTTTACAGGGAGATAAGCTTTCACAACAAACATTGGTGTTCCTGCTACTTGGGATTCTTCAAAGACATGGCCACGCTTTCTGTTCAGTACACCGTAGATCCCTCCTACCACCTGCTCTGGGCACTGCCGGACAGAAAAAGCAGATGGAAAGCCGCACCACAACAGAAAGAAGGTGTAGCCCGAACATCGAATGGAGAGCCATGGATTGCAATGAGTTAGAATGAGAATTGGCTTCACTGAAATCATAGGGTTGATGACAGTATGCTGGGGACTGTCACTGAAAATGATTGCACCTTCAGCATTGGAACTAGAGGGCAGTAGTGAGTGTTTTAGTGGGACACTCGCTTTGACAAGCTCTACTTCTCAATTTGGAAAAATGATGCTATTAGAATTCATACAATTGGATCTTGCATACATTGGGTCTGCACACTCGTTTCATTTTTACAACGTATTCTAATATTTTCCATAAACAAGTCAATAATGGAGCAGTACATAAACAAAATTCCGTAGCAATAATAACATGATAATCTTCATGAACCAACTTAGAGCACTAAAGATCCAACATAGATCATAAAAATAAATTTAAACAAAATGAAAATTACATTAGAGCAAAGAAAAAATAAATAAATAATATATAAAGCATTTAGAACCTTAAATGGGAAATAACTAGATAATTTCCCGGAAAAATTGAACTTTCAATTTTCATGTTCAGATGACTTTATGAATCCCAATTTAGTCAGCAATTCCTTTTTGGGTTTATCAAATAAATTAGGTATCTGGACCATAGACAATGAAAAGAATAGGAGGATTTTTGTTTCTCAAAATTAAATCTAAAAGCTTCTTGCAAGGAGAACTGACAGAGGGACTAAGGGACTTCCTTCTGTATCCAATAAAAAGATACGTTTCCTCGTAGCATTCATAACAAGATGTAATAAATTCAAGATCGCCTTATCTAATTTCAAAGCTGAATTATCAAAAAAAATTAAATCAAATCTAATAAAGCAAATATATATTTTGTCAAGGGGAATAATATCTATCTATCTATCATCTATCTATCTATCTATCTATATATCAAAGTATATATTGCTTTCATAAGTTACTATTTTGACTGATGTATGTTTTATTGTAAAAAAATAGAGATTTTTCTTCTATACCACCATTTGTTAGTATACTTTTTTTTGAGTGTGCTTAGCCAATATATGCAATATACAGTTTTGGGTTACTGAATGTGGGGGTTTGCACCTCCTATAAAACTCTAGCAATTTTTGGCTGTGTTTATTGGAGTGCCCTCCGTTTTGACAACTGGATCTTACCTGAATCTCCACTAGATAGATGGGTTCCATGAGTCGGGGCTGAGCTGTGATGGCGGAGGCATACAGAACTCTCCTGGCGGTGGGGATTATTTGGCCGCCTCCTCGATGGATGGCGTCAGCATGCAGTGTGACATCATGAATGTCAAATCTCACTGCTCTCATGTTCTCCTCGCATAGCACACCCTGCAATGGAACGGGACACAGGAGTTTGTGTCACCTTCACATAACAACACACAACACCGGCTCAGGGTGTTCACCCCAAAACAGGATACGCACCTCTTTGGTGGCCCACTGGAATCCAGCCACAACACTGTCCTTGATCTCATTCAGATACTGGACACCTTTGGTAACGTCCACTAAGATGTTGGGTCCGGTCCCATCAGGGCCAAAGCACCAAATCTTCCGGGCCTCTGCCACGTCCCACTCATACTTTTCTGCCAAATAGCGGGCGCGTTGTTTTAATTCCTGCCTGGAGCCGACATCCCCCTTGTCAATGTCTTCGGCCAACCCGTCTGGGAAGGGCCTTGCTTTCATGAATAAGCGATTGTGCTTGTTTGGAGATTTGGACAAGCAGAGCAGACTAGATTCCTCGCTTACAGTCTCGCGGTAGGAAACGACCGGGTCGGATTTCTGGAGAGCGAATGTTATAGTTTTACAGAGTGTGCAAGAAGGGATGGTGGAAGTGGCCATACTGAGACCATTAAACCTGGAAAGCAACTGTCCCTATAGTCCCAGAGCCAGTACTTACCTTGAGGGGAATACAAGCGTGGTCTTCTTCAAGATCTTTAAGGCAAATTTCTAGATGAAGTTCTCCAGCGCCAGCAATGATATGTTCTCCTGACTCTTCAATGATACACTAAACAGGGAATAGTGAAGAGGTTCTTATCCCTACTGAATACTCTCCAACCGACCCATACAAGTCTCCTATGTTCTGGCCAGCTGACCTACCTGAACCATAGGATCAGATTTAGCCAGACGCTTCAAGCCTTCCACCAGTTTGGGGAGGTCCGCTGGGTTTTTGGCTTCAACAGCTACTCGCACCACAGGGCTGACGCTGAACTTCATGACTCTCATGTTGTGGGCGTGTTCAAAGGTGGTGATGGTGCCGGTCTTGATCAGGAACTGGTCGACCCCAACGAGACCGACTATGTTGCCGCAAGGAACGTCTTCAATGGGCTCAACATAACGACCCATCATCAATATGGTGCTGCAAATATACACATAAGCTATAGGAGGCCAGGCTGAGCTAATCATGAGGACATCCAGCCAATTAATGAATACAAGGTAAGCACCATGCATTTGGTAGAACTTACCGCTGAATGGGTTTCAAGTACAAATCCTCTTTCTTTCCAGGGGTGTAGTTTGGGCCCATAATACGCACTTTCTGTCCTGTTGATACAGTTCCAGAGAAGACACGGCCGAAGGCATAGAAACGACCCTTGTCAGATGTAGGCACCATCTTAGAGATGTACATCATCAGAGGTCCTTTAGAGTCGCAGCTTTTCACACCTAAATATTAGAAGTTTATGAATCAGTAATGGCGAGCAGTTCCAAGTGATAATCATCTGACCCATAAATGAACCTGCAGAGTCCAGGCAATTACCATTTAGGTCAGGGGATTCTTAGCCAATGGGTTAGAACCCAATGCCAACAAATAGGGCAATGGAAAAGCACAAGCAATAGGAAACTATGGGTCAGAACCCAATGTTGGCAAATAGGGCAATTCAAAAGAACAAGCAATGGAAACCTATGGGTCGGAACCTAATGCTGGCGAATAGGGCAATGGAAAAGCAAGCAATGGAATCCTATGGGTTGGAAACTAATGCTGGAAAATTGGGCAATGCTAAAGAACAAGAAATAGAAACCTATGGGTCGGAACCTAATGCTGGAAAATTGGGCAATGGTAAAGAACAAGAAATCGAATCCTATGGGCCGGAACCTAATGTTGGCAAATAAGGCAATGGAAAAGCAAGCAATGGAAACCTATGGGTCGGAACCTAATGCTGGAAAATAGGGCAATGGAAAAGCAAGCAATGGAATCCTATGGGTCAGAATCGAATGCTGGAAAATAGGGCAATAGAAAAGCAAGCAATGGAATCCTATGGGTCGGAACCTAATGCTGGAAAATTGGGCAATGGAAAAGCAAGCAATGGAAACATATGGGTCAGAATCGAATGCTGGCAAATAGGGCAATGGAAAAAGCAAGCAATGGAAACCTATGGGTCGGAACCTAATGCTGGAAAATTGGGCGATGGAAAAGAACAAGAAATAGAAACCTATGGGTTGAAACCTAATACTGGCAAATAGGGAAACGGAGCACAGACTGGTTTCCTTTGCTTATTCTTTCCATCTATTGACTCAGCCCAGGTGGATGTTCTTACCCAAAGCAGCTTCGTCGTCTGGTGGCCCTTCATACAGCAGATCACATCGGTATTTCTGTGCCGTTACCGGAGATGGCAGGTGGATTGTGATCATCTGTAACAAGGCGTCTCCCGCTGGCAGCCAACGGCGCATGACCGCCTGTGTATAATAAAGCTGGTTAGGAACGTTATAGGCAAAACCGAACACGGGAGATGCTTGAAAGTTGGAGGGGAAAAAAAGAAGAGAGGAAGTAAGAGTTATATTAAGCAGAAGAATCTGATTGGGTAATTCTGAATATACACCTGAGGGCAACTCATCGCTTGTGCAATTAAGGAAGAATAAACCTCAGCCTTAGGGTCACAATGAAAAGTCCATAATCGGAAATAGATTTGCGTTTAGTGTTGGTCTACATGCAGAATAGTGTTGAGGGGTAGCCACTTACCACTTGTGTTTTGCCCTTACACTTAAAGGGGCATTATAACCTCCTGTGCAACATGAGGGCAATGAATAAGGGCTTTTTTCTTTTCTTTTTTTAAATTTCCTGAGCTAAACAAAAAAACTGAAGCTCCTCCATGTTTGGTCCTTGCAAGATAGTGTCTATTGTGCAGGAGGATCATCTGGGAATCTAGTTCATCTACCTCTCAGGAAACCAAACATTGAGGAGCTTCAGTTTCCCTGTTTAGCTCAGGAAATAATAAACTATACATTATTCCCAATTCCTGAAAATATCCAAAAAGTATGTCCAGCACAAGCCCCTGTTCACTGCACTCGTGTTAAATAAGGGGTGTACGTTTTGCTGTAAGAGCAATGACTCTTGGGAAGATTCCCAGCATTTTGCAGTTTCCAGCGCAGTAGACAAGCGGGCCAAACAATCTCCAAATATGAAAAGTAATTTTTCTGGACCCTGTCCTGCTGCTTAATGCATGTGTGGAATTAAAGTCGGTAACGGGGAACTACCTGGCATTTGCTGCCCACCCAAAGAGCTGGAATTGGCGGCAAAAATGCTGGGAATCTCCGTGTGTGCCATTTCCATAACTAGAAAAAGCATGTTCCCACATTCCAAGACATGGCCGTGCCTATATCTATACAATAAGACTGACTCTAATAACTATATCTCTATATCATCTCTGAAGCCTTATGCGTTTCATGCCCAAAAGGCACACAGTGCCTTTTGGGCATGAAACGCATAAGCTTCAGAGATTTGCCTTTTTTTATGTTTTTCAACAGTAAAGCAACCTCCCCTGGCTAAGAAGAGATCTCTAGCGACAGCCAAACTTGTAGTTACCCAGGGGAATGTCTGTCTGTGAATGACCGAACATGCTTTTTCCATCCCCAAACCATTTGCATTTTCCCATGAATCTCTCCGTTTGAGAGGCAGTAAAAAGAAAATAGAAGTTGCATATATGTAAGAGAACATGCTGCAATAGTATGATATAGATTATATAGGTAAAGGCTGGATCCATTCTCTATCTACACTGCAGTATAACACAACAGTGGATCACCGTACCAGAGGCCACCCCTTCAGACTAGAAGAAAAGAACTTTCATTTGAAGCAACGTAGGGGGTTCTTCACAGTCAGGACAGTGAGGTTGTGGAATGCACTGCTGGGTGATGTTGTGATGCTGATTCAGTTAATGCCTTTAAGAATGGCTTGGATGATTTTTTGGACAGACATAATATCAAAGGCTATTGTGATACTAAACTCTATAGTTAGTATAGATATGGGTATATAGAATTTATGTGAGTGTAGGGAGGGGTGTGTGTATGGATGCTGGGTTTTCATTTGGAGGGGTTGAACTTGATGGACTTTGTCTTTTTTCAACCCAATTTAACTATGTAACAGGAGGGAATGAGGGGGTTAAGTTCTTCTCCCTGCAGGTGAACAGGTACGGGACCTGTTATCCAGAATGCTCAGGACCTGGGGTTTTCTGAATAAGTGATCTTGCGTACTTTAGATCTCGGTGCCTTAGAGGTTGTTGACCTTAAATTAAGCTTTTTATTCAGCAGCTCTCCAGTTTGCATTCTAAACAATCTGGTAGCTAGGGTCCAAATTACCATAGCAACCATGCACTGATTTGAATAAGAGACTGGAATATGAATTGGGGAGGCCTAAATAGAGATGTGGATAATAAAAGTAACAATAACAAAATTGTAGCCTTACAGAGCATTTGTTTTTTAGATGGGGGTCAGGGACCCCCAATGGAAAGAGTCAGAGGAAAAGACAAATCATTCAAAAACTATCAAAGATAAAAAATGAAGACCAACTGAAAAGTTGCTTAGAATCAGCCATTCTATAACATACTAAAAAGTTAAATTAAGGGTGAACCACCCCTTTAACTCTACTAAAAAGTCATGTAAACATTAAATAAACCCAATAGGCTGGTTTTATTCCAATAAGGATTAATTATTAGGGATGCACCGAATCCAGGATTCGGTTCGGGATTCGGCTTTTTTCAGAACCGAATCGGAATACTAATTTGCATATGCAAATTCGGGACTTTTTGTCACAAAACAAGGAAAAAATGTTTACCCCTTCCCACCCCTAATTTGAATATGCAAATTAGGGTTTGGATTCGGTTCGGTATTCGTCCGAATCTTTCACGAACGATTCGGGGGTTCGGCCGAATCCAAAAAAGTGGATTCGGTGCATCCCTAAATCATATCTTAGTTGGGATCAAGTACAAGCTACTGTTTTATTATTACACAGAAAAAGGAAATCATTTTTAAAATTTGAATCATTTGATTCTAATGGAGTCTACGGGAGTTGGCCTTCCTGTGATTTGGAGCTTTCTGGATAATGGATCCCATACCTGTATAGGATTTGTGAGAAATAGGAGGTACAGGGAGTTAAAGATCATATCAATTATAGATTAACGTGGAAAGCTATAAATCTCTATCTGACAGAATTACAGCATGGTCGTCTCAATATATTCAATTTATATCATCATTTCCCGCTCGCAGTGTGATCCCCGGGTGATTAGCAGATTTAGGGTTACAATAAGAATATCAACGCTCGTCAGCCACAGATTCTGACAAACCTAAGCAGCACCGGAGCTTCTGAGAGTCACATTCTCCATGTTGTTCACAGCATTATACAATAACGAGAGGTGCCCTCCACCCACATAGAGTCTCGTTCATACATAGAGTTTGATTGGTCATGCTGTGAATAACCGAATACGAGGATATGACCCTCCCACCATTCCATCCCACTTATTGAATAAGGTCACACCTGTCCGACAACAACATGGATCCGGAGGCGTCTGCTTACGTCGGGGGGTTTCTACCATGTCTCTTGATGGCAAGTGTGAGTCAGCCTGAAATAAAAATGGCTTCCTGCCTGCCACTAATAGAAATACTAGGCCTCTCTTCCTGGATGGGGGAGGGGGGGAAACAAACGGGGAAGAAAGCACAGGTTAGGGATAAGAGAATCCACCAGCCAAGCATTAATCAACAGTCATAATCAGCGGTGTCCACCTAAAGGGATGAAATGGATTTATTCCAAAACATACGGTAGTTAAAACAAATTGTATATAGACAATAAGCCATGCTCAGTCTGTGCCAAAAACCTTTCCCACCCTATTTATTGGACTCACATTGGATGTAGGTGTATATTGATCCGAGCTCAGCACTGGAGACCTGCACATTTATAGAGTTGGGAGCACCTTCCACCAATTGAGAAGCAAACAAATGGTGTGCAGGGTCAAGTAACGTATATATAGAAAGCCCTTAGAAAAAAGAATGACCCCCAAGATTGCACCACCCCATTTGGTATCTCATGATTCCCATGAACCAAAATAAAACGTAACTTTTAATAATATATTTAAAATAATCCAGAGTAATAGAAAGGCTTAAAATGACAATTATGGAGGAACACAATGTGGGCTTTATCTTGCAGAGTAGACCGGATACAAGTATCCTCTCTGGGATTAACTGCAGCCCCTGCAAATATGGGTGCAGTCACCCCACCACCTCCCCAGGAGCTTGTGCACAGGTTGGTGAGCGCGTGTCCGTGGGTGAGAGTTGAAGCGCCTTGACTAATTAAGCTACGGCATCGGTGTCTATTCCCATGAGAGCCAATTAAGCTGTAACTGAACTACCCGATCAGCCCAAAACCACCCGCGAGTTCCCCTGCATGTCTATGGACCCGGTAAGATTGACATGCGTTTTGCTCACTCAGCGAGCTTCGTCAAAGGCATAATTATACCTTGATAAAGCTAGCTGTGCGAGAGAAACGCCCGTCAGGCGCTGGTTCCCTCTTTTAGATCAATTAGGCAGACAGACACAATTCTTTATTTTAAACTACCAGGTCCATAGACATGCGGGGGAACTCGCGGGTGGTTTTGGGCTGAGCGGGTAGTGCTAGTGTTGCCACCTGGCCGGTATTTTACCGGCCTAGCCGGTAAAACACCAGCCAAGGCCGGGGCCAGTATTACAAATTTACCGGCAATGTAGCTGCCGGTAAATTTGTAATACATCAAACAAATGCCCGTGGCCTGCACCCAGCCTAGTTAAAAACTAACCTTTTTGCTGCTGGCTTGAGTCCAAATGCACAATGTGCCCTGCCCCCCTTTGACATCACGACCAGCCCAGCCAATCACGCGCCATGGATCCACCCCCTTAATTGTCGCGACCCGCCCCTTTGCAGCCAGAGCCCGCCCTTTTATTCCCGCCCCCTCCACCAGCCGGTAGAGATTTTTTTAAAAGGTGGCAACCCTAGGTAGTGAGGTTACAGCTCAATTGGCTCTCATGGGACAAAAGTGTTTAGAATAGCCCCGTCATTCATTTAACATTCACTTATTTTTAAGGTTTACTTAACCTTTAATGTGCCATTTGTGGAGCCAATTGTGGTCTGATATCTGGACATGGATTGGCTACATATCAGGGGTGGTTCACCTTTAAGTTAGCATCTTTTCAATTGGTCTTTTTTTTTTAAATAGTTTTTGAATTACTTGCCTTCTTCTTCTGACTCTTTCCAACTTTCAAATGGGGGTCACTGACCCCATCTAAAAACAATTTGCTCTGTAAGGCTACAATTTTATTGTTATTGCTACTTTTTATTACTCTTTCTACTAAGGCCCTCTCTTATTCATATTCCTGTCCCTTATTCAAATCAGTGCATGGTTGCTAAGGTAATTTGGACCCTAGCAACCAGATGGCTGAAATTACAAACTTGGAGAGCTGCTGAATAAAAAGCTAAATAACTCAAAATCACAAATAATAAAAAATGAAAACCAATTGCAAATTGTCTCAAAATATCCCTCTCTACATTGTACTAAAATTTAACTCAAAGGTGAACAACCCCGGTTAAATTCTTTTAGCTAGGACTGCATGGGACCATGGGTGTGGCCCACTACGGATGGTCTCCATCACGAGTGTGAGCCAATCGTTCCTTCATCCTGCATCAATCTGGTCCTATAGATATCCTACAGCTTTGACTGGCTACAGTTTTATTCTAAGCCTGGAGAAGCAAACAATAAAATGACAGTAAGTTTGCCCATGTCCAAGTGCCCTGAATTCACAGCATGGCTAGTTGCCCACCAAGCAATGCTTCTCTACTGGGGATTAGCCAATACTGGACGAGACCCATGACTATAACAAGGATGTGATTGGCTCAGCTCCCTGCTGTTTTCCACCTTGGATTCCAACGTACCTTGAGAAGAGGTTTCCCTTCCTTTTCTCTGTCCTCCGTATCCAGCTTGATATCCAGCTTCTCAATCAGTTTGGCCGTTTCTTCTTTCTTGAAGTTCATGATGGCATCGAAGACCTACAAATCCAACGATAACACACAGTACTTTCCTTGGGGGATCACTCGCGGTTCTGACCATTAATGGGGTTACGTAGCAACGACTCGTTGCTAAGGGCAGGTGCCTGGTTCGAAGTGTATTTAAAGGGGAACTCCACACAAACATAACTTAAGCTTTTTGAAAAGTAATTGCAACTTTGCAAAATACATCAATTAAAAAATTTGCAGTCTTTTCATGATTTGGAACAGTTCCCTAAGCCCAGCCCCCTGCTCTCCTGCTGATCTGTCTGACTACTTTGCTGAGCTGTCTGACTACTGATACTTTGTATCAACAGCCATCTGTCCTTAAGCTGGCAATAGACTCAAAGATTCGCTCATTTGGCGACATCGCCTAACGAGCGGATCTTTCCCCGATATGCCACTAACGGCATGGCTATATCGGGGGTAAATCTAACGTTCGGCCAGATATCAATCGGGAAGACCCGTCAGAAGCCCCCATACACAGGCAGATAAGCTGTCAAATTGGTCCAAACGACCGATATCGCCAGCTTTATCTGCCTGTGTATGGCCACCTTTAGCCTGCATCCTGCAAACCCCACAATTCCCTGCACACGTGATTTCAATAAGGAACAGAACATCCTAGTGCAATGCATTGTGGGTTATGTAGTTCCTGCATGCTGTCTGTAAGCTGTGGAGTAGTTGCAGGTCCGGACTGAGAATTAAAATAGGCCCTGGCATTTCAGGAACACAGAGGCCCAATCAGCCCACACAGAGGCCCAAACAGCCCCACCAGCCCACTAAATACTGACTTTCTATGGGGCCTTATAGCAGCCCCTCTGGCATTTGCCAGAACCCACAGATTGCCAGTCCAGGCCTGAGTAGTTGTTACATTAGTGTTTAGTCCCTCCTTCCCTGCCAGGATTTCAAATGATGCAGAAAGAGAAGAACTGTTAAACAACTGGATTTCAGCATAGAAAATGCCATTTATTTATACTTTTTGAAGAAACAGGTAACTGTGATGGGTATATTAGGGGGTTCTGTGTTATGTGGGCCTCTTTATCAAATTTTAGTTTGAAGCCGGAGTTCCCCTTTAATAATGTGTATTTAATATGACTGCAAAGTCTATGCACTTCCTTACCTTAAAGATGGGGTCGAGGATAAGTTGGCTGAAGGTGCGGGGCAGCTTCTTTCCGTCGGCATTGGTGGCAGTTTTGCTGAATTTGCCCGTGGACGGGTCAAAATACCTTCCAACAAAATATATTATTAGCAAACAAAATGTTAATTTGTCTGATAAAAAAAAACATATGCCCCAAATGCACCCGGAGGATTGACATGGCACTTTGTTAGGGGGCAACAATGAAATGCAGAAAACTAGGGGCTGAAGCAGCTTGACTGGGACCCTGAAATAGGCCCAGACATTTCAATTACAACTTAACTTTAATGGCACAATGTGGCCCTGGCAGATCATCTAGGAGTGGGGCCCTAAAAGGCATGGAAAGGCAAGCCACAACCTGACATTAAAGGGGTTATTCACCTTTCAGTTACCTGTCAGTATGATGTAGAGAGGGATATTCTGAGACAATTTGTAATTGGTATTCATTTTTTATTATTTGTGGTTTTTGAGTTATTTAGCTTTTTATTCAGCAGCTCTCTGGTTTGTAATTTCAGCAATCTGGTTGCTAGGGTCCAAATTCCCCTAGCAACCATGCATTGATTTGAATAAGAGACTGGAATATGAATAGGAGAGGCCTGAATAGAAAGATGAGTAATAAAAAGTAGCAATAACAATACAATTGTAGTCTTACAGAGCATTTGTTTTTTAGATGGGGTCAGTGACGACCATTTAAAAGCTGGAAAGATTTAGAAGAAGAAGGCAAATAATTAAAAAACAATAAAAACTAAAAGTTAACTTAAAGGTGAACCACCCCTGACATTAAAGGGGTTTTTGACCTTTGAGTTAACTCTCAGTATGATGTAGAGAGTGATATTCTGAGACAATTTGCCATTGGTTTTCAACAGGATTCAGCCGAATCCTTCGGCCCAGCTGAACCAAATCTGGATCCTAATTTGCATATGCAAATTAGGGGCAGGCAGGGAAATCCCATGACTTTTTGTCACAAAACAAGGAAGTAAAAAATGCTTTCCCCTTCCCATCCCTAATTAATGCAAATTAGGGTTCGGATCCGGTTCTGTATTCGGCCGAATCTTTCACGAAGAATTCGGGGGTTCGGCCGAATCCCAAATAGTGGATTTGGTGCATCCCTATTATTTAGCAGGTCTCACTGATTTGAATAAGAGACTGGAATATGAATAGAAAGAGGAGTGTAGCCTTACAGAGCATTTGTTTTTAAGTGGGGTCAGTGACCCCAATTTGAAAGCTGGAAAGAGTCATAAGAAGGGAAATACTTAAAAAAAACAACTATAAAAATGAAGACCAAATGAAAAGTTGCTTAGAATTAGCCATCCTATAACATACTAAAAATTCACGTAAATGTGAAGCGCCCCTATAAGCGGATGCACCAGGAGGGACCCCGGGAGGTAACCATGGTCATTGCCGGGTCAGCGATTTCCACTCACTTGTCTCCCCATAGTTTTTTCATCATGTCTTCTACTTTCTTTGCACGATCAGCAGGGTTCACTTTCGTCTTGTCTCCTTTGGAGGCGAATTTCGCAACGTACATCTCTGCGAATTGCTTGAGGGTAAAAGCCCATCCGTGCAGACCGGAGCCAAATCCCACAGTGCCGATGACTGGGTCAATCTGTGTAAGAAACAATGAAGCGTTAGCTCATAGGGTTTGCCATGAAGATAGAGAGACAAGGGGAGGATCAAGGGCGCCATCTTTGGTGGGCTTTGTATATTTTGCAGTTCCAAGCAACCAAACATATACAGGTATGGGATCTGGAAACCCATTATCCAGAAAGCTCACAATTATGGAATAGTTCTCCCACAGACTCCATTTTAGCCAAATTTAAAAATGATTTCCTTTAATAAGACAGTAGCTTGTACTTGATCCCAACTAAGATATAATTAATCCTTATTGGAGGCAAAACCAGCCTATTGGCTTTATTTAACTCAATACGGTCTTCATTTACTACTACTGTTATCCAGAGACCAATTATCCAGAAAGCTCTAAATTACAGGAAGACCGTCTCCAATAGACTCCGTTATAATCAAATAATCCAAATTCTTAAAAATGATTTCCTTTTTCTATGTAATAATAAAACAGTAGCTTGTACTTGATCCCAACTAAGATATAATTAATCCTTATTGGAAGCAAAACCAGCCTATTGGGTTTATTTAATGTTTACATGATTTTTAGTAGATTTAGGGGCAGATTATTAGATTATAAATTTATTAGATTATTATTATATTTCTAATTTTTTTCCATAATCAAAACTCTCAAATTCGAATTGTGAATTATCCAAACTTGATTCGAGTTTTAATTCTAATTTTGAGATTTATCACACTCTGGCCCTTTAAGAACTCGAATTTGACTATTCGCCACCTAAAACCTGCCGAGTTCATGTATAAGTCAATGGATGACCTCCAGGGACCCATCTTCACATGTTAGTAGCCTTCCTCCTTTTGGAGAAAAAACTCAAATCAAATTTAGTCGAATTCGATTCGAGTTTTCGAGTCAGTAAAACTAGTCCGATTTTTAGATATTCAATTTTTTTTATAACTAACCCCCCAGTTGAATTTCGAGTATATTTGAATTTATTAGAGTTTTAAAAAGCATGAATTCGAAATCCGACCTTTAATAAATGTGCCTCCTAATATCTGTTATCCGGTAAACTCCAGCTCCTGAGCACTCTGGATAATAGGTCCCATACCTGTAGTAGGTACACCATATAGAAATGTGGACCCCCTTACCATGATATTCCCCATTGGTCCAGATTCTCCTTCTCCGTAGGTGGAAATGATGACATTGACATTCTCCACGATTCTCTGGAAGGTGAGATACAGTTCCTCTGGCTCCAGTTGCAGCTCCAGCAGAGCTCGGTCCATTTTGTTCATCATCAGGACTGGTTTAATCCTCTCGGCGATGGCCTGACGCAAGACCGTCTCCGTCTGTACGCACACACCTGACAGACAGACCAATACAGAGTCTCTTTCAAAACTGAACGTATAGCAGGGAAAGGCAATGTGATAGGGGCCGTAGATTGTAAGCTCCATTGGGGCAGGGACTGATGTGTAATTTCTGCAACATATGTTGGTGTATTTTAGGTTTCCTTACCCTTTAAACCAAACACCCAAACACAGCATAATCCATGAGAGGCTCTTTGGCTTGTCCTAAAGGAATTTTTGTTCCTCCCACGGGAGCCAGGGGACAGTTTGAAAAATACAGAACTGCCACACTAATGGGAAAGTGACTCAGCGAGTGAATTTTAGGTTTCCTTACCCTTTAAACCACACATCAAAACACAGCATAATCCATGAGAGCCCCCTAGGTTTGTCCTAAAGGAATCTGTGTTCCTCCCATGGGAGCCAGGTGACAGTTTGGAAAATGCAGAACTGCCGCTCTAATGGGAAAGTGAGTCAGAGAGTGTCTGATAACAGGAACAGCTGTTCCATGGCAATCACAGACAATCCCATTCCTCCCCAGGACTCTACGGAGAGATGGGCCCATAGATACTCCGCTTTCTATCTCCACTCACAGTACTGCTGTGTCAGCAACCCTAGGGTTAACGGACAACGTTGTGATCACTGACACAGCGACTATGGAGAGAGAACTGCTGAGCCCAAAGCCTGGTGCTGGCAGTATAAAACTGTTAATATCTCTGGCACCACTAAAAACAGGAAAAGGAGAAAACTGAGTTTATTTACATTAATTTCCTATTTATTGAAGTGGTTATGGGCTGCCATGTAGCAGATTAGGGTTGAGTTCGAGTAGGACAGCCCACCCATCATATTATACAATATAATACAATAAAAGAGTTCAAATTACCTGATACACAGTCGACAACCACGAGAGCTCCATCTGTCACACGCAGGGCAGCCGTCACCTCGGAGGAGAAGTCCACGTGCCCCGGTGAGTCAATGAGATTAATGAGGAAACCAGCGCCTTCCTTGCACTGTTTGATGAATGCCAGGTCATTTTCCGACAGCTCATAGTACAAGGAGATCGCCCTGAACACAAACACACGGGTCATTGTCCGACAGCTCATAGTACGACATTGCCCTGAACACAAACACACGGGTCATTTTCCGACAGCTCATAGTACAAGGAGATCGCCCTGAACACAAACACACGGGTCATTGTCCGACAGCTCATAGTACGACATTGCCCTGAACACAAACACACGGGCCATTGTCCGACAGCTCATAGTACAAGGAGATCGCCCTGAACACAAACACACAGTTCATTGTCCGACAGCTCATAGTACAAAGAGATCGCCCTGAACACAAACACACAGTTCATTGTCCGACAGCTCATAGTACAAGGAGATCGCCCTGAACACAAACACACGGGTCATTGTCTGACAGCTCATAGTACGACATTGCCCTGAACAGAAACACACGGGTCATTGTCCGACAGCTCATAGTACAACGAGATCGCCCTGAACACAAACACACGGGTCACTGTCCGACAGCTCATAGCACAAGGAGATCGCCCTGAACACAAACACACGGGTCACTGTCCGACAGCTCATAGTACATGGAGATCGCCCTGAACACAAACACACGGGTCATTGTCCGACAGCTCATAGTACAAGGAGATCGCCCTGAACACAAACACACGGGTCATTTTCCGACAGCTCATAGTACAAGGAGATCGCCCTGAACACAAACACACGGGTCACTGTCCGACAGCTCATAGTACAAGGAGATTGCCCTGAACACAAACACGGGTCATTGTCTGACAGCTCATAGTACGACATTGCCCTGAACACAAACACACGGGTCATTGTCCGACAGCTCATAGTACAAGGAGATCGCCCTGAACACAAACACACGGGTCATTGTCCAACAGCTCATAGTACAATAAGCATAGCCCCACACTTCTAAGATGGGCCACTAAATTGAGCCACATTGTGTTGCCTCCGACCAAGGTTTGCTCTGTAATGCACTGCTGACAGGTTACTGACAAAAAGTAGCTGTATGCATGAGAATGTCAGGAAGCTGGTGGCACAAGGGAGCACAATAGGGGCTGCATGATGTATTATACACACTACATCACATGACTCTAGAAGCAGGACCAGAAGCAATACAATTGTGCTGACACCAGGGGGCAGTACTCACGTGGATTTAATAGTAATACATCGCTCTTGCTCATCCTTGCGGGTGTCAGTAAATCGGGTTTCTCCAGCTCTGGCAGAGGCGATGATTCCGGCTTTACATACCAGCGAGTCCGTCAGGGTGGATTTCCCATGATCCACGTGGGCAATGACAGACATGTTCCTAATGTTGGACTTCTTGTCCATGATGGTTCGGATCTGGTCTACAGTGAAGTTCACCTGTGAGTGAGGGAAAGTCTGGCATTAGAACCCAGGAGAGATCTCAGTATGGCAGCCCCCGCGCAAGATCAACAACTTTAGGCACAAGAAAAGGAAGGGCTTCTCTGTGATTGGATCATTTGACTCGATCAAGCCTGATGATTGGCTGATGTCTCACTCCCACCTAAAGATAAGAGCAACTTTATATGACTGCCCAGGGGCCCTGATGCTTTCTATAGTGTACGGTCAAATGAAAAAGTTTGGGAACCCCTCTTAAAGGGGTGGTTCACCTTCAAACAACTAGATGTTTTCAGACAGATCATCAGAAATAAAGACTTTTTACATTAACTTCCTATTTTGTATGTGTCACCGTTTTTCTAATATTGAAGTGCAAAGTGTCATTTTTCACCTTTCAAAGCAGCTCTAGGTAAAACTTATAAATGGATACATTTAGTTGATACATTTGTTATGTTTGTCCCTGCTGAGCAGAATCTTTGGGTTTCATTAAAGGCAACTGTTAGAATTGATACAATAGTTGTTAATACTCCACAGATGCTACTGAGAAATGGATCAACTAAATGTTGTAAAATTGTAAGAGTCTGAATCTGGCAATTCAGTAATTCAGGTGCAAACACCAGAGACAGGGACGTTCAACTTTAAACTTAGATTTTGGAAAAACAGTAAAAAATAAATAATGGAAAGTAATTGAAAAAAGTGTTTGGAAAGTGAACATCCCCTTTAATTCTTTGGAGTTTTGTTTATCACTGGCTGAGCTTTCAATGTAGCAACTTCCTTTTAATATATAACATGCCTTATGGAAACAGTAGTATTTCAGCAGTGACATCAAGTTTATTGGATTAACAGAAAATATGCAATATGCATCATAACAAAATTAGACAGGTGCATAAATTTGGACACCCCAACAGAGATATTACATCATTACTTAGTTACAAATGTAACAGCCTCTAGACGCCTCCTATAGACTTTGATGAGTGTCTGGATTCTGGATGTGGCTATTTTTGACCATTTGTCCATACAAAATCTCTCCAGTTCAGTTAAATTTGATGGCTGCCGAGCATGGACAGTCTGCTTCAAATCATCCCATAGATTTTCCATCATATTCAAGTCGGGAGACTCCAGAATATTATACTTGTCCCTCTGCATAAATGTCTTTGTAGATTTCCAAGTGTGTTTAGGGTCATTGTCTTGTTGGAATATCCGACCCCTGCAGCGGAACTTCAACTTTGTGACTGATGCTTGAACATTATCCTGAAGAATTTGTTGATATTGGATTGAATTCATCCGACCCTCGACTTTAACGAGGGCCCCAGTAGTCCCTGAACTAGTCACACAGCCCCACAGCATGATGGGACCTCCACCAAATGTGACAGTAGGTAGCAGGTGTATTTCTTGGAATACGATGTTCTTCTTCCACCATGCAAAGTGCTTTTTGTTATGACCAAATAACACAATTTTTGTCTTATCAGTCCAAAGCACTTTGTTCCAAAATGACTGTGTCTTGTCTAAATGAGCTTTTCCATACAACAATCGACTGTGTTTGTGTGTGAGTGCAGAAAGGGCTTCTTTCTCATCCCCCTGCCATACACATGTTCTTGTATTCAGTAGAACGATGTACAGATACACATCTGCAGCAAGATGTTCTTGCAGGTCTTTGGAGATGATCTTTGGGTTGTCTGTAACATTCTCACAATCCTCCACATATGCCGCTCCTGTATTTTTCTTGGCCTGCCAGACCTGGGTTTTACAGCAACTGTGCCTGTGGCCTTCCATTTCCTGATTACATTCCTTACAGTTGAAACTGACAGTTTAAACCTCTGAGAAGCTTTTTGTAGCCTTCCCCTAAACCCTGATACTGAACAATCTTTGTTTTCAGATCTTTTGAGAGTTGCTTTGAGGATCCCATGCTGTCACTCTTCAGAGGAGAGTCAAACAGAAGCACAACTTGCAATTGGTCACCTTAAATACCTTTTCTCATGATTGGTCACATCTGCCTATGAAGTTCAAGGCTTAACGAGCTAATCCAACAATTTGGTGTTGCCAGTAATCAGTATTGAGCAGTTACATGCATTCAAATTAGCAAAATTACAAGGGTACCCCAGTTTTTTACATTTGAATTAACTTCATACAACTGAATTTCACTAAAAATCTTTGTTCAGAAATGAAAGACATACCGCTGTTATCTTTTTTGTTGAAAGTGGAGTAAATTATTATGCAGCCTCAGAGGGGTTCCCAAACTTTTTCATATGACTGTATAAAATATCAACCACGAGCTTTTGAACTACAAATCCCAGCATGCAGAGCAGCAGGACAATATCCCACATGACCACCAGGCAGTTCCAGTCACACGATGGTGATCAGGTGTCTCGGGGCAGGGGGAGGGGTTGCAATATTAGTAACACAGAGGAGGATCCAAGTAACTGAATCTGGGGGAGCACGAGGAGGCTCACGGACCTGCTCATATATGGGAGGGAGAGGGGCCTGGAGCTAAATACTCACAGCCTGAGCCCCATGTACCATTACAATGACATACCCTGCACATAGCAGTTCCCCACGTGGGTAGGTTAAGTGGGTGAGGCCACAGCCAATGAAGTGTCTATATATTTATTAAATATTCATTCTACTGCCCTGATACACAGCAAGGGAGGCGGCCAATAAGCCAGTGCAGTCTGCAGCATGAAGCACAGAGATGTGTGGTGTGGTGGTGGGGTGGGGGTACTGAGTGTATATTCCCACCCTTCCTACTCAGTATATATATTTACTCTACACTGAATGAGGAGGCTATTCTGGGACTATGGTACTCAGCACTCTGATTGGCTACTGGGGAAAGTACAGTATAATAAATGGGACACAGGAATAAGCAATAGTGTATGAAGTCTAAATGCGGCAACTGAAATGTGGGGCACAGAATAATGTAGGGGGATCCCTGGGAGGCAACTGTATAGTATATTACCGCACAGAATGGATATGGACACAGAATACTATAGGTACAGTACATAGAATGGATATGGGGCACAGGATACTATAGGTACAGTAGATAGAATGGATATGGGCACAGGATACTATAGGTACAGTATATAGAATGGATATGGGGCATAGGATACTATAGGTACAGTACATAGAATGGATAAGAGGCACAAGATACTATAGGTACAGTATATAGAATGGATATGGGGCATAGGATACTATAGGTACAGTACATAGAATGGATAAGAGGCACAGGATACTATAGGTACAGTATATAGAATAGATATGGGCACAGGATACTATAGGTACAGAACATAGAATGGATATGGGGCACAGGATACTATAGGTACAGTACATAGAATGGATAAGAGGCACAGGATACTATAGGTACAGTATATAGAATAGATATGGGCACAGGATACTATAGGTACAGAACATAGAATGGATATGGGGCACAGGATACTATAGGTACAGTACATAGAATGGATATGGGGCACAGGATACTATAGGTACAGTACATATAATGGATATGGGGCATAGGATACTGTAGGTACAGTATATAGAATGGATATGGGGCACAGGATACTATAGGTACAGTATATAGAATGGATAAGAGGCACAGAATACTATAGGTACAGTATATGGATATACAGGATACTATAGGTACAGTATATAGAATGGATACTATAGGTACAGTATATAGAATGGATACAGGATACTATAGGTACAGTATATAGAATGGATATGGGGCACAGGATACTATAGGTACAGTATAGGTACAGTACATATAGGTACAGTATATAGAATGATATGGGCACAGGATACTATAGGTACAGTATATAGGATACACAGAATATATAGTACAGTATATAGAATGCACAGGATACTAAAGGTACAAATATATAGAATGGATATGAGGATACTATAGGTACAGTATATAGAATGGATAAGAGGCACAGGATACTAAAGGTACAGTATATAGAATGGATATGAGGCACAGGATACTATAGGTATAGGATACACAGGATATAGGTACAGAATGGATATGGGGCACAGGATACTATAGGTACAGTACATAGAATAAATATGGGCACAGGATACTATAGGTACAGTACATAGAATGGATATGGGCACAGGATACTATAGGTACAGTACATAGAATGGATATGGGGCACAGGATACTTTAGGTACAGTATATAGAATGGATATGGGGCACAGGATACTATAGGTACAGTAGATAGAATGGATATGGGGCACAGGCTACTATAGGTACAGTATATAGAATGGATATGGGGCACAGGATACTATAGGTACAATGTATAGAATGGATATGTGCACAGGATACTACAGGTACAGTATATAAAATGGATATGGGCACAGGATACTATAGGTACAGTATATAGAATGGATATGGGGGCACAGGATACTATAGGTACGGTATATAGAATGGATAAGAAGCACAGGATACTATAGGTACAGTATATAGAATGGATATGGGGCACCGGATACTATAGGTACAGTATATAGAATGGATATGGGCACAGGATACTATAGGTACAGTATATAGAATGGATATGGGGCACAGGATACTATAGGTACAGACAGTATATATAATGGATATGGGGCACAGGATACTATAGGTACAGAATATAGAATGGATATGGGGCACAGGATACTATAGGTACAGTACATAGAATGGATATGGGGAACAGGATACTAAAGGGACAGTACATCGAATGGATATGGGGCACAGGATACTTTAGGTACAGTACATCGAATGGATATGGGCACAGGATACTATAGGTACAGTACATCGAATGGATATGGTGCACAGGATAATATAGGTGCAGTATATAGAATGGATATGGCCACAGGATACTATAGGTGCAGTATATAGAATGGATATGGGGGCACAGGATACTATAGGTACAGTATATAGAATGGATATGGGGGCACAGGATACTATAGGTACAGACAGTATATAGAATGGATATGAGGCACAGGATAATATAGGTACAGTATATAGAATGGATATGGGGCACAGGATACTATAGGTACAGTATATAGAATGGATAAGAGGCACAGGATACTATAGGTACAGTATATAGAATGGATAAGAGGCACAGGATACTATAGGTACAGTATATAGAATGGATAAGAGGCACAGGATACTATAGGTACAGTATATAGAATGGATATGGGCACAGGATACTATAGGTACAGTATATAGAATGGATAAGAGGCACAGGATACTATAGGTACAGTACATAGAATGGATAAGAGGCACAGGATACTATAGGTACAGTATATAGAATAGATAAGAGGCACAGGATACTATAGGTACAGTATATTGAATGGATAAGAGGCACAGGATACTATAGGTACAGTATATAGAATGGATATGGACACAGGATACTATAGGTACAGTATACAGAATGGATATGGGCACAGGATACTATAGGTACAGTATATAGAATGGATAAGAGGCACAGGATACTATAGGTACAGTATATATAACGGATATGGGGCACAGGATACTATAGGTACAGTATATTGAATGGATAAGAGGCACAGGATAATATAGGTACAGTATATAGAATGGATATGAGGCACAAGATACAACAGGCGCAGGAACACACTCATTTTATGACATAAATAAGCCAAACAGTGACGCAGCAGATTATTAAAATAAATTCTGTGGGGGAGCTCCCCATATCCCCCCGCCATACATGGAACATTCTGACATTGACTGAAGGCCCAGGGGTCACAGTTGGTCAGGAAGCAGCGCAGTGCGGATCAATATGGCCGAATCTACGGGAACCCCCGAACTGGGGGGCGCGTCATCCTTCCTTCATTAACGGTCAGACAGCGTCCCCGGCATTGAATAGATTCGGCTCCTTACAGACCGGAGTCTCCCTCACAGAATCGCGCCCAAACGAGCCGCTGACACTCACCATGGTGGCGGATGTTTCGGGATTCCCCGAGTAGGCCGGGAGCAGGGAGTCGCCTCGCTGATGGAGGACTCGGGAAGAAGAAGGAGCAGGTGACGTCAATGACAGCTACAAGCCTGCGGGACCGACAGCCGAGGTGTCACGTGCTGAGGAGAGGCGATCCGTGACTATGGCAACGTGATACAGACAGTCTGCTGCAGTAAGGACCAGGCAATGACATGTACCGACTGTAAGAAACAGTGTAGCACAGTCTGACCCTGTACAGCTCCACCCTCATAGCCCTGTGTGTCATGTCATACCTTTATCTATAGGGATAATGTACCCCCTACTGTAAATGATAAGGATATTAGAAGTCACTGAGGGTTCTGTGACCATATAAAGGCACAAGGCTGCAGGCTGAGTTATACAGGGAACTCTGAGTATCACTCATGTATTATAAGAGATAATGTACCCCCTACTGTAAATGATAAGGATATTAGAAATCACTGAGGGGTTGTTCTGTGACCAAATAAAGGCACAAGGCTGCAGGCTGAGTTATACAGGGAATTCTGAGTATCACTCATGTGTTATAAGGGATAATGTACCCCCTACTGTAAATGATAAGGATATTAGAAGTCACTGAGGGGTTGTTCTGTGACCATATAAAGACACAAGGCTGCAGGCTGAGTTATACAGGGAACTCTGAGTATCACTTATGTATTATAAGGGATAATGTACCCCTACTGTAAATGATAAGGATATTAGAAGTCACTGAGAGGTTGTTCTGTGACCATATAAAGGCACAAGGCTACAGGCTGAGTTATACAGGGAACACTGAGTATCACTCATGTGTTATAAGGGATACTGTACCCCCTACTGTAAATGATAAGGATATTAGAAGTCACTGAGAGGTTGTTCTGTGACCATATAAAGGCACAAGGCTACAGGCTGAGTTATACAGGGAACACTGAGTATCACTCATGTATTATAGTGAATAATGTACCCCCTACTGTAAATGTAAACCCTGATGGAGAGCACAGTGATTTTGGATCCCATCTAAATCTAGCCCAACTCCCTTTCCAGCTTTGGTTTTCAACAGTAAGGTGGGTGTTGCCTGGGGAATACTAACCCACACTAAGTAGCCCTTACACACCTGAGATGTACAGTATTTACAGGAGTTAGGCTTAACCTTGTCCATGGGGTCCCTGCACTGAACTTCACTAAGGCTGTCCAACCAGGGCCCAGCCTCTTTTCATGAGATGCCAAGGCCCACCTCCCCTTTTCCTCAGATGGTGAGGCCAACCTCCTCTTCTCCTGAGATACTGAGGCCAAACTTCTCTTCATCTGAGATACTGAGGCCTACCTCCTCTTCAGAGATTTTGAGGCCTACCTCCTCTTCTAAGATATTGAGGCCTACCTTCTCTTTTTCTGAGATACTGAGGCCAAACTCCTATTCTCCTGAGATACTGAGGCCAACTTCCCTCTCAGGCCCCACTCAGAGCAAGTTTAACCTTTTCAGTCCAATATATTTATCACAGTAAATAAATATATATAGAAGAGGCAGGCAGCTGCTGCAACGTTTCGGAAACAGAAATTCCTTTTTCAAGCTTGTCCTTAAATTTGACCATCTTTACATTTCACAGTACTGTAAAACAAACAAAAGAGAACAACAGGCATATACAGTAGACAAGACATGGAGATATCCCATCTGCACCGCCCACTCCTGCCCGCCCCCTTCCGCCCAGCACTGGAGCAGCCTTTCATATATTTATTGAAGAGTTTTTGAACATTTTTGCACATGCCACTTTCTACTGCCTTGAGGCTTGTAGCCCTTCTCCAAGGGGTACAAACTGGGCACAGTATGGGTATCATACCTTCCCTAAGATGAACCACATACAATTGCTCAAGAAAACTACTTGTATCCTTCAAATTGGATTTTGTATCTTCCACCAGAGGATTAAGGATCCTGTCAAGCATCTCTGCTCTTGTGCAGAATTCAGGACCCATCCTTGAGATGAATGGAAGTCCTGGGGGATTGACCTGATCCTTATGGACCTTTGGAAACATTGGTGCAGCGGTAGTGCAGGAGATAAACTTAGCTTTAGAATTCATTGATGATGGTTTAAAGGGGTGGTTCACCTTTAAGTTAACTTTTATTATGTTTTAGAATAGCTAATTCTAAGCAACTTTTCAGTTGGCCTTCATTATTTCTTTTTTTACAGTTTTTAAATTATTTACCTTCTTCTTCTGACTCTTTCCAGCCTTCAAATTGGGGGTCACTGACCCATCTAAAAAAAAAATGCTCTGTAAGGCTACAAATATATTGTTATTGCTACTTTTTATTACTTGTCTTTCTATTCAGGCCTCTACTATTCATATTCCAGTCTCTTATTCAAATCAATGCATGGTTGCTAGGGTAATTAGGACCCTAGCAACCAGACTGCTGAAATGGCAAACTGGAGAGCTGCTGAATAAAGAACGAAATAACTCAAAAACCACAAATAATAAAAAAATAAAAACCAAAAGCAAATTGTGTTTTTTCAATTACTTGCCTTTTTCTTCTGACTCTTGCCAGATTTCAAATTCGGGGTCACTAATCCCATCTAAAACCAAATACTCAATGAGAGTCACTATTAAAGGGGTTGTTCATCTTCCAACACTTTTTTTAGTTCAGTTGGCTTCAGATAGCTCTCCAGAAATAAAGACTTTTCTAATATAGAAATTTAAAGTGTAATTTTTCTCCTTTTAAAGCAGCTCTGGGAGAGGGGGGGTCGCTGACCCTGTAAACTGTTCTAAATTGATACATTTAGTTGATCCATTTCCCTAGACTCTCCTCTTTATCAGCAAACTCCCTCACTTAGAGGCAGATTTATCAAGGGTAAAATTTCGAGTTTTAAGAAACTCCCATAAACTCGAAATTCAAAAAAAAAAAAAAGACTAATGCAATTTAATCGAGTTTTAAGAAACTCCCATAAACTCGAAATTCAAAAAAAAAATGACCAATGCAATTTAATCGAGTTTTAAGAAACTCCCATAAACTCGCAATTCAAAAAAAAAAATGATCACTCGAAATTTATTTTAAAATTAGATTTTTTTTAAATTCGGGTTTATTCTTTTCAAAAGTCCACCAAACGACTCCAAATTGATTGTAGGAGGTCCCCCATAGGCTAAAACACCAATTCGGCAGGTTTTTGATGGCGAATAGCTGAAATTGAATTTTTAAAGGGACTGTACATGATAAATTTTATATTTTAAACTTGAATCGAATTTGGATTATTCCCTAGTCGAATTACACTAAAATAAACTCAAAATTCAAATTAGAAAATTCTAATTTTCAAGTTGAAATTTGCCCCATAGTGTCACTGGATTTGCTCTTCTGGCAGTCCATTGTTTCCAATCAATAAAACCTCCATATTGGTGTCATTGGGCAGGTTCCAACGCACACAGCCCACACTTGGCCTCTTATTTATCATAAGCCACTCCACAACGTATCCCAGAGATCCAGAGCTCAATCTTGACACAGTCACAAAAACTGTCCCAATGAAATGCCCCTCAAACAAGCATCAGGGTTACCACTCTGGGCACGAAGCAGGGTATTGGCTTAGGATACAGCCATCAGATGCTGAGAACCTTATATCCCTATAGTTATACTGGCAGTGTATGTCTCATAGCTCTCCTCCTCCAGTCCCTCCATTTGCTTGGCCTTCGTGACATAGCCCTGTCCTGGTTCTCTTCTTACCTCACTAATCGTTCCTTCAGTGTCTCCTACAATGGAGTAGCATCTTCTCCCCTACCTCTTTCTGTTGGGGTTCCTCAAGGCTCTGTCCTGGGACCATTACTATTCTCCCTCTATACTTCCTCCCTCGGCAAATGAATCAGCTCGTATGGTTTCCACTATCCTCTCTATGCTGACGATACTCAGATCTATCTCTCATCTCCTGATCTCAACCCAGACCTCCTAACTCGCATCTCCTCCTGCCTGTCCTCTATCTCTACTTGGATGTCGCAACGCTACCTTAAATTAAACCTCTCTAAAATGGAAATGGTTCTCTTTCCTCCAACTAACACCAGTAACATCCCGGAAGTATCCATCATAGTTAACAATGACACTATCACCCCAGGCCCTGTGCCTTGGGGTTATCCTAGATTCTGCCCTGTCATTCACTCCTCATATCCAGTCACTTATTAAATCATGTCGCTTCCACCTAAGGAACATATCCAAAATACCATCATTTATCACCCAAGATGCTGCCAAAATTCTTATTCACTCTCTCATCATATCACGTCTAGACATCTGTAACTCTCTTTTAATTGGCCTTCCCCACTAGAGACTGTCACCTCTCCAGTCCATAATGAACACTGCTGCGAGGCTCATACACCTCAGCAACCGCTCCTCCTCTGCCTCGCCATTCTGTCAATCCCTGCACTGGCTTCTGCTACCTTTCAGAATCAAATTCAAATTAATGACACTGACTTTCAAAGCACTTCATAACTCTGCCCCATCCTACATCACTGAACTCATCTCTATATACTCACCCAACCGCTTACTACGCTCCTCTACTGACCTGCTACTCAACTCTTCTCTCATTACCTCCTCACATGCTCACATCCAAGACTTTGCAAGTGCTGCACCCCTCCTCTGGAACTCTCTCCCACGGTCTGTCCGACTTTCTCCCAACCTTTCTGCTTTCAAGAAATCTCTTAAAACGCACTTATTTAGAGAAGCCTCCCCTCACTCTGCTTAACTACTAAACGCAACACCACATACAGTACCACATTTCTCACCCACTTAATTCGATCTTGCCCACTCCCACACCTTGTGTATGACTCCCTTCCCTTTAGAGTGTATGCCTATGCATAGGGCCTTCCTCACCTTTTTGTACCTGTATTGATTGTGATGTCTGTAACTCCGTATGTTCTATGTATAGAATTCATGTGATTTATTTGTATAAACACATTTACTTTACAGTGCTACGCAATATGTTGGCGCTATATAAATACATGTTAATAATAATAATAATAAATAATAGATCAATTGTATTCCGTCTACTGAATCAAGATACTATTATAGATCAGCGGCACAGGCTATGGAAAAAAACAAATAACAGAACCTAGTTGTCACGATCGCCGCCTGGAGCAGTTCCAGGAGCTCCGGGCGGCGTGTCCTCCCCTGCCGGCGTTGCTCCCAAAATGGCGGTGCCCAGGGCCGCCACGTGGGTAGCGGCGCCGGCGCAAGGACGCCAGTGACGTCACTTTGGCGCCAAATTCAAATATATAAACGCTACCAAGACGCCAGAATGGTGCCCAAGTATAGGATTAATTTCCTGCATTTATCCTGGGTTCCCTGTGAGCTGTTATTACAGTATCTTGTTCCTGATTGTTATCCTGACCTTTTGCCTGGACTTTGGATCTTGCTTCTTCTGCCTGCCTGTGAACTCTTGCCTGAACTTTGACTAGCCGTTTGATTAACCCCTTGGACACCGCGACCTTGATCCCTCAAGAGGGCTTCCTCCTTGATCCTGACTACCTCCCTGGTGGGAGCTTCCAGCTCCCTGACACTAGTGCAATATTGTGAATAATATTCAGTGCAGTCACCAGGGTGTTGCAACACTAATCTGTGTGTGTCTTAAACCATAGAAAGTCTATGCACGGATTTTTCTTGTGTGTTCAGAAGTGCTATAGTGATTTCTACAAAGTGCTATCTGTAAAATAAACGGGAACGGGAACACACGGGGGGGGGGGGGAGGGTTTTTGCGCCGACTAGGTTTCCTTCTCCTATAAGAGACTGGAATATGAATAGGAGACACCTGAATAGAAAGATGAGTAAAAAAAAGCAGAAATAACAATAAAGTTGTAGTTTTACAGAGCATTTGTATTTAGATGGTTCTAAAGTTGGAAAGAGTCAGAATGAAGAAGACAAATAATTGAAAAACTATAAATAATGAAGACCAATTAAAAAATTTCTTATAATTAGCCATTCTTTGACATACTAAAAGTTAACTTAAAGATGAACCACCCCTTTAATACTCACTGTAATATGTAAGTTTCTCCATCAAGCGTCCGTCTACTGGGACAGGCCTTTTCTCATTCTTGCATTCTGCTCCTTGTCCACTAGATGGGGCAAAAGCTAAACCTTTCTCTGCCCACCTTGCAAAGAAATACAGAGCTGCCCTTGCCCAGAACCTACAAGTTACTTTTGGGGAATTCCTGTAAACAATGAGCATCTTCTTGACAGCAATAATGATATGGGATAGAAGAGGGGGTGCAGGGTTACTGTAAATGCAGATATTGTAGTAAAGCAGTCTTGTGCCATAACACTGGAATATCTGCCATTAATATTCTAAGGCTGAAGTTGCCCTTTGAACCTATAGCATTTTTGGAATGAGGAAAGGGGGAGAACTTTGCCTTGGCCTCATTAGCAAATAGCCATCACTGGTTCCTTTAAAACATTTTCTGTTTTATTTAGCAAATGCACCCCCAGCCCTATGAATGATTCTGCTTCATACCTCTCAACTGTCCTGTTTTCTGCAGGACAGTCCTGATTTTGACAGCTCAGCCCGCATTCACTGGTTTGTTACTGAAATGTTTCCAAAAAGGTACACTGGCACACAGGGCAATTGAAAAAGCAGGGTTACCCCTTGCTACTTTTATTTAAGCGGACGTGCGACGTTTCGGGGTTCCTACCCCTTTCTCAAGCTTGAGAAAGGGGTAGGAACCCCGAAACGTCGCACGTCCGCTTAAATAAAAGTAGCAAGGGGTAACCCTGCTTTTTCAATTGCCCTGTGTGCCAGTGTACCTTTTTGGAAGCCTTTACCGAGGGGGTTGCCGAGCCCTCTACCCTGAGCACCGGGCGTCATCGTTTACACTGAGGAGTGTGCTCTACTTCACTACCTATTTTGGTTGTTACTGAAATGTCCCGTCTTTCTCTTTGATCTCCTGCGCTGACTCTAAAAAAAAGATACAAAGTTTCTGAAACTTAATTAAAATTAGAGCCTTTTTGGCCCAGAAGACTCGGCAGCTGCACTTGCATACATTGGTAACAATTTAAGATTACACCTGGGCTCAGAGGAGAAGGGAAGGGACAAATACATGTTAATAAAAATACCCAGAGATCAATTCTAAAAAGTACTCCTAAAAAAAGTGAGCTTTTCTATTATGGAATGTGAAGATTTCTCAGAAGGTTCTTTTGCTGGCTCCTCCTCCTGTTTCTTTGCAGGCGAATAGGAGAAGAGGACATCTTGGGACCGGACAACAGACAATGGACACGCAAGAAGATCAACAGGTCCCTGGGGAGGACAAGAAACAGTTCAGAGGAGCCTGGAGAGACGACAGAGAGAGATCCTGGAAGAGGGCACTGAGAAAGTATTAAATGTATCATCTAAGGGGCAGATTTATCAAGGGTCGAATTTCAACTTTATGGGAATTTTTCAAGTTTATGGGAGTTTCTATTAACTCCCATAAACTAAAAATTAGAAAAAAAACCTACAAATCGAAATTTATTGAAAATGTATATATTTTTTTTTAAATTCAGGTGAATAGGATCAACCTGCAAATGTAATTCAAGTTTAAAAAAAAAAAAAAAAAGTCCAAAAAATTACTCCAAATTGGTTGTAGGAGGTCCCCCATAGGCTAAAACACCAATTTGACAGGTTTTAGATGGCGAATAGTTGAATTTGATACAGTACATGATACATTTCCATTTTTTAAAAAAAAATCAAATTGAATTTGGACTTCCCTATTCGAATTACACTAAAATAAACTCGAAATTCGAATTTAAGAATTAGAATTTTCAATTTGACCCTTGATAAATCTGCCCTTAAGTGTTTGTCTCTGGCACATATACTGGGAGTAAAGGTCTGTCTTTTTCTCCAAGTAGGAACTTTGATATCTTCAAAACAATTCTAGATGTTAACCAATTTGTTGAGAAAATAGTTTTAAAAAAATATTTTTTACAGATAGAAAAGAATGATAATCAGAAGTGTCAGAATGAGGCTAAGATTGAGACTGCACAGGGTATAGATACCTCTAGATTTAAAAATCGCAGTGAGTTTTATCCTACTGTCCCCTAGTGGATTTATACCAACAAAGAGTTGAAGAAGCATTATGGCAATTGCACTCTGAAATTTCGGATAATCAGGTGACCCCTAACTTGACAGGTATGGAATGAGCTGCATTAAAGGATAAGTAAACCTTAAGAATAAGTGAATATAAATTTAATGAGGGTGCTATTCTAAGCACTTTTGTATGTACATTCATTATTTATTTTGTTTTAATTCCAAGATTCCAAGATATTAAAGGATACATGTGCTGTTAAAATAAATGAATTTTGTTACAACAGCGCCACCTGCTGGTCAGTTTCCCACCAGTCTGACCACCAAGTAGTCAAGGAAGTTGTCAGGAGAAAGAAAGAGGCTGCTCTGATGTTCTTCTGCTTAGGAAAGATGTTAGAAAGGTTTCTAATTTTATTCCTAAGCAGAAGAACATCAGAGCAGCCTCTTTCTTTCTCCTGACAACTTCCTTGACTACTTGGTGGTCAGACTGGTGGGAAAATGACCAGTAGGTGGCGCTGTTGGGACATTTTTTTCAGATTTTTATGTGACTCTAAGGGGCACATTTACTAAGCTCGAGTGAAGTTTTGAATTAAAAAAACTTCGAATTTTGATGGTTTTTTTTGGCTACTTCGACCATCGAATTGGCTACTCCGACCTTCAACTGCGACTTTGAATCGAACGATTCGAACTAAAAATCGTTTGACTATTCAACCATTCGATAGTCGAAGTACTGTCTCTTTAAAAAAAAACCTCGACCCCCTACTTCGCCACCTAAAACCTACCAAGCACCAATCTTAGCCTATGGGGACTTTCCCCATAAGCTTTCTAAGCATTTTTTGATCGAAGGAAAATCGTTCAATCGATGGATTAAAATCCTTCGAATTGAAGAATTTAATCGTTCCTTCGATCGAACTAAATGCGGTAAATCCTTCGACTTCGATATTCGAAGTCGAAGGATTTTACTTGGACCCTTAGTAAATGTGCCCCTAAATCAAGGTGTAAGTAGTACAGCCAGGCAAGCATATACTCTGGGAGATTTATTATCACTTTGTTTATACAAAGATAAAATAGCTAAACAGGCCCAATTCCTAAATGTTAAAGGTTGTTATAAGTGTGGAAGTAACCGTTGCATTACCTGTACATTTTTGCAAGTCTCTCAGGAATTTAAATCTACAGTTACGAATAAAACAATAGAATAAACAATTTGTATATTGTAACAGCACAGGAGTAATCTATTTAATAACCTGTAGCAAATACAACAAACAATATGTGGGTTGTACAATGCGGCCCCTAAATTAACGGATTATAGAGCATATTAATTAGATCAGTAATATTAAACATTAGTAATAAAGTAATCTGTATCTGTTATATACGGGATCTTTTTATATTATATACGGGATCTTTATATTGTTTTAACTTTACCCCTGAACATGGATTATCTAGAATTGGTTAAGAGAAGTGATTTTATAGTTGAGTGGGCTGGAATACTTTAACGAGGTGTTGATGCAATAATGACCTAGCTCAATGATGATTGGTCTTAATCTATGGGAGGGTTTATTGGTAAATGTGTGTATATATATATATAAATGTAGATGTTTTGCCTTTTGAGATTGCCTATGACTAAGTGCCGGGTAAGTATGAAACGCGTTAGGCTCCATGAGGGGTAATTGATATGTATTTTAATATAACGTAATAAATATAAAGAGAAAATGTTCCTTGATTTATAATGTGCTACCTCAGTTTAGTCACTAGAGGTCTCTGTTGTGCTTCATTTCATACTCTAGTCCAGTGATCCCCAACCAGTAGCTCGTGAACAACATGTTGCTCTCCAACCCCTTGGATGTTGCTCTCAGGGTCCTCAAAGCAGGTGATTATTCGTGAATTCCAGGCAAGTTTTAATTGCATAAAAAACTAAGTATACTGCCAAGTAGAGTCTCCTGTAGGCTGCCAGTCCATATAGGGCCTACCAAATAGCCAATCACAGCCCTTATTTGCCACCCAAGGGACTTTTTCATGCTTGTGTTGCTCCCCAACTCTTATTACATTTAAATGTGGCTCATGGGAAAAAAAGGTTGGGGACCCCTGCTCTACTCTATATTGAATATAGATTCTGTAGCCAATTTTTTTAGTATTAACAATTTAAGATAAGCAAAGAAACAATTGCACCTATTTAAGATAAGCTGGACTCTTGGGAGAACTGAGACTTGCTGCTTATTCACTTTCATTGGCAAAACTGTAATAACACATAAAACATTGCACTAAAACTCCCAGAAATGTGTTCAGACTTTCATAACCTGCCAAATTTTATAAAATGGACATGGTAATGAGGGGGCGTGGCCATAAAACGGGCGTGCCCAAAAAATTTCATCGCGCTGCGCACGGCACAACTTTTTGTCTCTCTTTTCGTTTTGCAAATGTTGGGAGGTATACGACTTTAAATTGTTTTGTCGTTAGTAACATAAACATAGTAACACCCCAGGGGGACTATGGGAGATAGAGTTGGAGCCAGTCAGCAGAAAACAATGGAGGCGGAAGCAAGACTGAAACAGGCTGAGCAAGTAAAGGCTTTAAAGAGGCTATTGGAAAGTAGGACATTCATTATTCCTTCTTGGCTAAATATAATAAAGGGGATGTTCAGCTTCAAACATTTTTTCAGTTCAACTGTTTTCAGATAAATCACCAGAAACAAAGATTTTTTTTCCAATCATTTTCTATTTATGATCATTTTTCTAATATTGAAGTGTGAAGTGTAATTTTTCACCTTCTAAAGCAGCTCTGGGGGGGGGGGGTCACCGACTTTTTAACTGTTTGAATTGATACAATTAGGGGCAGATTTATCACCACAGTAATGGGAGTTTTTTTTTTTAACTCCCCATAACTTCAAAATTCGGATAAAAAAAGACCAATCTAAATTTATTTTAAAATAATCAAAGTTTTTAACTTCTAGTGAATAGACTGTATTTGAATCGTTCAAATCTATGTTTTAGATCTAATCCGAGACAAAGTATTTGCCCCAAAAAACTTTGATTTTTCAAAGTCCACCAAATGACTCCAAATAGGTTCTAGGAGGTCCCCCATAGGCTAAAAAAGCAATTCGGCAGGGCGAACTTTTAATGAGATAAATTTCGATATTTGAATAGTCAAATTTTTTTCAAATTCAAATCGAATTTTGGTATATTTGATAGTTGAAGTAGACAACGATAGCTTTAAATTTTTTTTTTTTTTTACTTTGAATTTTCACTTCGACCCTTGATAAATCTGCCCCTAAGTTGATCCATTTGTTATCTTTGTCCCTGCTGAGCAGAATCTCTGGGTTTCATTACAGGCAGCTGTTGATACAATAGTTGCTAATATTCCAGAGATGCTGCTGAGAAATGTAACAACTAATTGTATCAATTAAGGGGCATATTTATCAAGGGTCGAATATCGAATTGAAAAAACTTCGAAATTCGAATTCAAAAAGACCAACCGAAATAAAGTCAGTTTTTTTTGGATCGGATAGGTCTGTTTTTGATCGAATAGGTCCGTATTCGGCGGAATTCGAATCATACGAATCGAAGGAAAAGCGCATTCGATCAAAAACGATCCAAAGTTTTTCACGAAAAATTTGATGGCGAATGGTCGAAGTCGAATTTTTAAAGATAAAAATTTTCACCTTTTTTTTCAAATTCGAATCTGGTCTAGTCCCTAATCGAAGTACACAAAAAATAGCTCGAAATTCAAATTTTTTTCATTCGAAAATTCACCTCGACCTTTGATAAATCTGCCCCTAAATGTAGCAAATTGTAACAGTTCAGAATCTGCTCCTGGATCACTGAGCTGCCAGACTGAGACCCCAGAGACACCAACGTTCGACTTCAATTATGGGAAAACGGTAAAAAATGAAAGATACAAACCAATAGAAAAAAGTCTTTGTTTATGGGGGAACAATCTGAAAACAACTGAAAATAATATTTGGAAGGTGAACAGCCCCTTTAATGATACAAAGAGGAATCACTGAGAACAAAGTTATAATCTACAGAACTGATATAAATGCAGGTTTATATAGGGAATATACAATCATTTATTTACCTATATTTTCAGGCCAAACACTCCGAGTTGCTGAAACATGACGGGATCTATAAAATATGACTTGGAAGTGGCCCATACAGTATCTAATGTTACATATTTTCCAGATGCGTTGGCCTCGGCTCCTTCCCAGCACTTCCATTGTGATAAAGCAGCAGTATGAGAATACAAGGGGAGATACAGGGCTTGTGTATATTATATTATATATATTTATTTATCAGCTGCATCTTGGGGGTATTGGGCCGTATTTCACCCGTTTAGCCAGTAAATTACCAGCCAGGGCCAGTGCCGTTATTATAAATGTACAGGGAATGTAAAGTGCCAGTAATCCCCAGTGGTACTGCCCCAGCCCACCCCAATTCCTCCCAATCTAATCCACCCGCTGCCCCTCTGTAAGCCGCCTACTCACCCCAATCTCTTTCAGTTCTGCCCCTTCTACATTACAGCCCCTCCACTCCGAGCCCCGTCCCACCACAACAATTACATTATTACCCAGTAGTGATGAGCCAAGTATTTCACGAAGGTTCGCTGCAAATAATGACGCCCCTAGATCGAAACGGGTGAAATAAAAGTGTTGTGCGTCAAAAGAAATTTTTACGCGTCAAAATAATTTTGACGCCCATAGAATTCAATTCATTTTGGTAAATTTTTGCCATTTCGCACATTTTCAGCAAAGTGAAATGGGTCAAATCCCCCCATCACTATTTACCAGTCATAATGTGTGAGGTTGACAAAAATTTGATCTGCACCCGACTAGTGATGGGCGAATTTATTTGCCAGGCGTGAATTTGCGGTGAATTCCCCAGCATATGTGTCAAAAACGAGTAATTTCGCGATTTTTTTGCCATTTCGCGAATTTTGCTGGAAATTCGTGAATTATTCTGCAAAGCGAAACACCACAGATTCACCCATCACTACGCCCGACCCTATCCCACCTGCTTACAACCCGCACACAACCCTAACCCTTTCAGTGCCTCCATTTATAGACCCACGCTCGACCCTGCCCATCTCTGATGTCACAAAATGGGGTGGGACCTATAAACGGAGGCTGCTGGAGCTGAAGGCCGGCAGAGTAAGGTTGCGGTAGGGAGAGCAAAAGAAGAACTTAAAGGGGTGGTTCACCTTTAAGTTAACTTTTAGTTTGTTATAGAATGGCTGATTCTAAGCAACTTTTCAATTGGTCCTCGTTATTTATTTTTTTTATAGTTTTTTTAATTATTTGCCTTTTTCATCTGACTCTCTCCAGCTTTCAAATGGGGGGTCGCTGACCCTTTCTAAAAACAAAATGCTCTGTAAAGCTACACATTTTTTGTTATTGGTACTTTTTATTACTCATCTTCCTATTCAAGCCCTCTACTATTTATACTCAAGTTTCTCATTCAAATCAATGCATGGTTGCTAGGGTAATTCGGACCCTAGCAACCAGATGGCTGAAACTGCAAACTGGAGACCTGCTGAATAAAAAGCTAAATAAGCATAAATAATAAAAAATGAGGACCAATTGCAAATTGTCTCAGAATATTACTCTCTACTACTTACTAAAAGTTAATTAAAAGGTGAACAACCCCTTTAACCCAAACCTACCTCTAAAATGTGTATGGAAGTCCAGACACATCCGACCCGTCGGCCCCACGGATTTCAGTCCAGCCCACACATCACTGTTGATAAGTCCCTTCATCCAGGGTCGGACTGGCCCGGCGGGAAACCGGGAAAAAACCCGGTGGGCCCGACCCGTCATGGGCCCCCGCCAGGCTAGACCCCCAATCGCAAGGAAGGGAGCGCACAGCATGGTGCAGCGCAGCAAGCGGGGCCCTGGACAGCAGTCCCGGTGGGCCCCGGGCCCCTCGGTCCGACACTGGCTTCATCACGAAGGCCAGTATTGCCACCGGCAAAAGGTGGAAACGCTATGGTGCACATTTATCAGGGGTCAAATTGAACATTTTTATTTTCAAAATTTTTTATGGTCAAAACGGGCAAATTTGACTTTCGAGATTTATCATACTCTGTCCCTTTAAGAACTTGAATTTGACTATTCGCCACCTAAAATCGTCCGAATTGCTGTTTGAGTCAATGGGTGACGTCCAGGGACCCATTTGGAGTGAGTTTTTTAGAGAAAAAACTTGAATCTATTTTTTTTTTTAAATTCAAATCGAATTTGATTCGATTAAAGTTTTTGGGTCGGTTCAGTTCATCCGAGTTTGAAGAATTTTATTTTATTAATAAATTTATGGGCATATGGAAGAGTTTTTAAAAACTCGCGTGAATTCAAAATTTGACCTTTGATAAATGGGCCTCTATGTGTAACTGCCAATTTACACATAGAGGCACATTTATCAAAGGTCGAATTTCAAATTAATGCGAGTTTTTAAAAACTCTAGGGAGGAAGAATGTCAGCCCATTGATGTGATCTTAGCCCAATAACCAATTCTTCTGTTTGTCTATTGGCCATAAAGAGCAGGTCTGACCAATAAGGTCACAGCTCTTAGATGACTAGATGGTTGGACGGACAGTTGAACAAAATTGTGCAGATCAAATCCTATAGACAACGTCACCTTCAAGTGTCGCTGCTCCTTTTTCTAGAGACGGTCATTCATTAGCCCAAATATGTGGATCTAATAGGACGTGAGGAGGGCTAAGACACTTAGGGCTAGGCAACTAGGCAACTTCAGGCGACTATAGAAAATGCATTGCGGCGTGTGCATTAGCGCAGGCGACTTGCATTGTAGCCTATGGGAAAACACGCTGAGGCAGTTCAGGGAGATAGTCGATCAAAAGACGAGGCGATTAGTCGCCAGGCGACAAAATCTCCCAGAATCTCCTCGTGTGGCCTTACCCTTACTGAGGTGACCGTATTATCCAAATTAGCCCGTGTGCCTTACTACTGAGCACAACCAGAGGAGTAATGGAAAATCTTCTCTCATACTGAATGGAAATTATTCTGTCGATCAGAGGAAAGGCATTTCAACAGACGCAGCTTTCAATAGAAATTACATTTGCTAATTAGTTTAAAGGTACAGGGACTGGAACCGTTATCCGAAAACCCTTTATCCAGAAAGCTCTGAATTACAGAAAGGCCGTCTCCCATAGACTCTACTTTATCCAAATAATCAAGTTTTGAAAAACAATTTCCTAACTAATAATAAAACAGTCGCTTGTATTTGATCCCAACTAAGATATAATTAATCCTTACTGGAAACAATTAATGTTTACATGATAGTTTGTATATATATATATATATATATATATATATATATATATATATATATATAAATCTGAAATATATCCCATAGACTCCATTTAATCAACTAATTCTTATTTTTAAAACATTATTTCCTTTTTTTTCTGTAATAATAAAACAGTAGCTTGTACTTGATCCCAACTAAGATATAATTAATCCTTATTGGAGGCAAAACCAGGCTATTGGGTTTATTTAATGTTGATTTTCTAGTAGACCCAAAAAGCCTTCATGCCGGCTAGAACATAAAACGCCGGCAGGATGGCACTCGGAGCTCTTTGTTTTCCAAAGTTGCCTCACAAGGAAACTTCGGGCGACTTCAAAAAACGAAGCGATCCGAGTGCCATCCCTGCGATTTAGATTCTAGCCGGTGGGAAAGCTTTTCGGGGAGTCGCCGGGCGACTAAATCTACCCGAATCTTCACGTGTGTCTCTGCCCTTAAGGTATGAAGATACAAATTACAGAAAGATCCCTTTTCTGGAAAACCCCAGAGCATTCTGGATGATACTGTAAGTCCAATACCTGTACTCATTTTTTTATATGGAATTACATTTACTTCCTTCTGTATAAAAGTCGTTTTTGGGAGGAGTTCCCCTAGAAAAAAATGACGCTGACATATTTTGGGTGTTTCTTTATTTTTGTGCCGGGTCTGGAATATGAAAATGTATATGAATATTGAATTAAATGTCCTAAAGCTTCTACCCTGGGAGGGATTGGGAAGGGGGGGGGTGTTGTTTACCCTATTGAGCCACATTCCCTTCCTCTAGTTGAGCACAAAGGGGGCTTTGTGAGCGGCCGAGGTTCAGCGACTGTGTATGGAGTATGGAATCAGACAGTGGGGCTATTACATGATGTGAGTGGAACGTGGGGGAGATTGTTATGTAAGGCAATGGTGGCCATGGTGTGAGGTTAATAGGGCCTGACAGGGGGCTCATTATTGTCAATATAAACTGAATGTAGTCACAGCGCAGAGGTCACGAACATGGAGGCCAGGCTAATGGTCAGGGCACGTGGAGTCAGTGGAAAAGCAAAAGGGTCGGGCAGTAGAGGGCTTTATAATGCTCCAGGCAGGGGTCGCCATTTCTATGATTACGGTAAAAAGGAAATCATTTCAAAAAATTTGGATTATTTGTATAGAGTGGACCTTATGGGAGATGGCCTAATTTGGAGCTTTCTGGGTAAACGGTTTACAGATAAAAGATACCATACCCTGAGGCCGCAGGGTCCTAGTGCCCGCCACATTCTCGCGCAACCCACTCCCCCGTGTGAAACACAAATGCACTCGATCGCTGGTGATTAGCGCTTCTTAGGATGCGGCTGGGCTCCATGCAGTTTTACCACCCTGATTAGAAGTAGATACAAAAGATGGAGCACAGTCGAATCCGGTGAAAACTTTGTCGTAAAATCACGATTTATTCAAAACATTAAAATCTCCAGCATTACAGCAGCATATCTCAGAACTGAGTTGCCCGCTTAAAAAAAAAAAGCTTTGAATAAATTGTGATTTCACTACAAATTTTTCACCGGATTCGACTGCGCTCCGTCTTTTGTATCTACTTGAGATTTAAACGCACTGCGTGGGATGGCGGTGGACGTGCAGCCGTTTAAGGTCCGGTAATTGCTCCCACTTAAACTTTTGTACCGGACCACCCTGATTATACCTGTAGTTTGTTGGGACAGTGGAAGGGATGAGCCACTATATCAGTGCAAAGAAACGCCCATAGACTCGTATGCCCATACTTTACTAATGTCAGGTCTACTTTTAGAGATGTTGTCCCATTATGATCTACGTCCTTGGCAGCATTGTTAGCATTCTGTTCCATGGAAAATATTACTTACATATTATATTGATTTATGAGAGCATTGCTATATTTAACAAACAACTATTTCTCATGTAGCGCACCCTTGAGTGTACTTTTGCTGTGTATTAAGGCTGTATGTGACCAGGCTAAAACTGCTTGTAGTGTGCCCAAGACCCCAGTGTACCCGTGCAACTCCCTGCAACTCCCGGTACCTGGTGTAGGTCAATGTAGCAGGATAATCATCAGTCAGACACAGTTCTTTGCAGCAAACTTCAACTGGTTTATTGAACTGAACAGAGTAGTAAAGTACTTTGATATTCCCTCCAGTGGGATAAAGTATGTTCTAGGATAGACAATATGCGATACAAATAGCCAGCAGCAATGATTCTCACTTCAGAGGATAGTTACCCTCTCACTTGCTAATATTCCCTCTCAGGTGGATGGCACTAGGTCCTGGATTTCCCAGCCTGGGGTCTTGGTACCCTATCTGGTCCGCAACTCACCCAATGGTGTCCCTGATCTAGTAGTTCACACACCACTGGGTCCTAACCCCACTATTTCTCCTCATTGGAGCCACAGCTGCTCTCTAGCTACCCTGAGCTTTCTTTCATTCCTAGAGCGACTATCACAGTGACTACTACAACTGTCTAAATTTAACTCTCAAGGAACCACAGCCCTGGTCCTGTTACACCTCACTGGGAGGCATGGTCCCAGGGGAAAGACCCAGACCACATGGTGCTAAACCCCTTTATATTATCAAACAGTGTCACCTAGTGGACAAACTCAGTATAGAATAATCCCAGTGGACCCAGCTGCCTGGGCATACAAAAGGACCACCTAGGTGTCCAAATATTAAAGGGGAACTGCCTGAGTAATTTAACCCAAATCTCAGGGTCCCTACACTCATGTGACCTAAACGTAATAAATATCTGATTGAAAAATAAATAAATGAAAGAGGAGAGTGATTTAGACAAGCTGTTTGTTGACAGAGTCTTGAGATCTACTGATCATCAAATAAAAGTCTACTGGTAGATTTTGGGTAGCCCTGCTCTAATGTATAGTAAATTACAATGGAGCACAGTTTGAACAATGTAGTGTGAAAAAAACCCATTCGCTTCAATGCGTTTGGAGACTCTTTTTGCCATTTCGCCAACTTTCAGCAAAGCAAAATGGGGCAGATTCGACCATCGCTAATCAGCGATAAAACAAGACCAGAGAGTGTCAGTTTGTTGAAATGTACATTGCTTGTGATTGTGCTCCTGCAAGTCTGGGGACACATTGCACTGCACCACATTCTTAGGGCTCTTACTGACGAGCGGTTGTACTGCGCTCCCCTGCGTTACGTTTTTCTGCGTTCAGCCGTAGGGGAGCGCAGGAATAGACGCATTGCATTTTTTCCAATGGGGCTGTACGCAGGTTGAGATGCAACATGCTGCATTTTTTTTGCGTTCGGCGCCTACACGCGCCTGTGTGAGTTCAGCCCCATTGGAAAAAATGTAATGCGTCTATTCGTGCGCTCCTGAACGCAGAAAAACGGAACGCAGGGGAGCTACAACCGCTCGTGAGTAAGAGCCCTTAGTTCTCCTTCGGTGTTGGTTACTCCCATGTGCTCCGGGTTATAATGTCCTGATTAATTGGCTCCTGGTGCAACTAGCCCTTGTGTGTGTGTTAGGGAAATTAGATTGTAAGCTCTACTGGTTCAGGGATGGATGTGAATCATAAATTGCTGCATAATGTGCCGGTGTTCTCCTTAGTGAGTAAGGCCGGTTAGTAGAATGATTGACCCCCTTGTCCTCTAGCAGGGATTTAGCAAGTGAAGCATGAGGGTCTCCTTCTCCTGCTGTGGCCCCTTCCCCAGCAGATGCTGCAGTGATCCAGCCCCCTGGAGCAGTGTCCTTGAGCCTATACACACAGTGACCTTGGCTGTGCTTACTCAGGGGAACACATTAGCCATAAAGCAGTGATCGCTGGGAGACTGACAATGAGGGAGACACAGCCTGGTGCAGCCACAGCGTGGCCCTCCTCCCACCCCCACTCACGTCTCTCTGTGTGATTGAGTGTGTGTGTGTCTGTGTGTTAGTGTCTGTGTGTTAGTGTCTGTGTGTGTGTGTAATGGGAGAGGGTCAGTGGGGGCTGCAGTAGGCAGGCATAGGGCATGGGCACAGGCTGGCATTGCATACATGTATATATGTGCCCGTATAGACTGCACGACCATCAGGCTGGATCTGTGAGCAGAGGAGGAGGAGGAGGAATAGAGGGAAGGGGCTGTCACGGAGCTGCATGAAGGGGGGGAGAACTGGTTGGATTTACATGTTCCCCACGTCCTGGGCTGCCGGAAACTTTACCCTGGAAACTGGTCATTGGGGCACAGCCTGGCAGGCGACACAATGGGGTCACTTGTGCTGTGGATCCTGCAGGAGTCTGGCCGGGGGGTTATACCTGTGAATCCCAAGGACATGCTGCTGCTATAGACATAATTGCCCTCCACTGAGAGTCTTGCTTTGACCGGGGGGGGGGCTGGAGGTGCCCTCGCCATGGGGTACGCAGACCCATCTGGGGGCAGGGACTTGCTGGGCAATAGAACTTTGCTGTTCATATTCATCTGCGCCTTTGCCCTGGTGACCTTGTTGCAACAGATCCTGTACGGCAGAAACTACATCAAGAGGTAAGTAGCCAAGGGGCTATAGCCGGCCAGCGGGCACAGTCAACTCAGCACCGGCAGCATCTTGTGTGGCACAGGGTACAGTCACTATGTAAACTCTTTATTCCCAAGAGCCACTGTATTACTGCTCTCCTGCGGGTTAAATGGTTACTTCGTTTTTAGGTTTGTCTGATTTACTCTAGTTCTAGTGTCCCCTGGGGGGGAATGTGATGCACTGGGTGTAACAGGGTCAATAATGCAGTCGCCCCTTCCTACGTACCAAATGGATTTTGTTTCTGCTTTATTACTAAAGGCCACACTAAAGAGGTTCATTCTGCCTCCAACACTGCACATAGTGGGGCCTCACAAAGTAGCTGCTGTTTGTAGAAAAGGTATGGGAAAGATAAATAATTTAACAAATGTAAACATCTTCTCTATACAAGCAGTAAATTAAGAATAGTAGTGTCTGGGAAGGGAGTGTGACTGTGAGATAACAGGTATAGTAGGGAGAGATGGTGCCTATAGTAACAGTGGATAATAGTCTCTGGGAAGGGAGTGTAAATGTGGGATAGCAGGTATAGTAGGGAGAGATGGTGTCTATAGTAACAGTGGATAATAGTCTCTGGGAAGGGAGTGTGACTGTGGGATAGCAGGTATAGTAGGGAGAGATGGTGCCTATAGTAACAGTGGATAATAGTCTCTGGGAAGGGAGTGTGACTGTGGGATAGCAGGTATAGTAGGGAGAGATGGTGCCTATAGTAACAGTGGATAATAGTCTCTGGGAAGGGAGTGTGACTGTGGGATAGCAGGTATAGTAGGGAGAGATGGTGCCTATAGTAACAGTGGATAATAGTCTCTGGGAAGGGAGTGTGACTGTGGGATAGCAGGTATAGTAGGGAGAGATGGTGCCTATAGTAGCAGTAGGATAATAGTCTCTGGGAAGGGAGTGTGACTGTGGGATAGCAGGTATAGTAGGGAGAGATGGTGCCTATAGTAACAGTGGGATAATAGTCTCTGGGAAGGGAGTGTAACTGTGGGATAGCAGGTATAGTAGGGAGAGATGGTGCCTATAGTAACAGTGGAATAATAGTCTCTGGGAAGGAAGTGTGACTGTGGGATAGCAGGTATAGTAGGGAGAGATGGTGCCTATAGTAACAGTGGGATAATAGTCTCTGGGAAGGAAGTGTGACTGTGGGATAGCAGGTATAGTAGGGAGAGATGGTGCCTATAGTAACAGTGGGATAGTCTCTGGGAAGGGAGTGTAACTGTGGGATAGCAGGTATAGTAGGGAGAGATGGTGCCTATAGTAACAGTGGATAATAGTCTCTGGGAAGGGAGTGTGACTGTGGGATAGCAGGTATAGTAGGGAGAGATGGTGCCTATAGTAACAGTGGGATAGTCTCTGGGAAGGGAGTGTGACTGTGGGATAGCAGGTATAGTAGGGAGAGATGGTGTCTATAGTAACAGTGGGATAATAGTCTCTGGGAAGGGAGTGTGACTGTGGGATAGCAGGTATAGTAGGGAGAGATAGTGCCTATAGTAACAGTGGATAATAGTCTCTGGGAAGGGAGTGTAACTGTGGGATAGCAGGTATAGTAGGGAGAGATGGTGCCTATAGTAACAGTGGAATAATAGGTTGTATTTTGCATAATGTCATATTTAATGCAAAACAGAATGATTAAGAAGTTATGTATCAATAAGGATTTAACCTCCAGGTGGAAACTTGCATTTATAATCCCATCAATTGATCTATCTATATATATATATATATATATATATATATATATATATATATATATATATATATATATATATCTATATCTATATATATATATATATATCTATATATATATCTATATATATATATATATATAATTTCCTGTAAACTGGGCTCAGATTAGTCCCTGCTCTATGTACATATTGGAATTCTAAATATTATGCCCATTTGATTGATTGACTGAGTCCTTTGTTGGCTGCTGGAGAAGAACATTGGGGCTGTGAGGGGGGTAGAGAGGAGTAAAGGCCACAGGCTGGGCCCCTGGAATAATCCGCTCGCCATTGAAATGACAAAGAGGGAAATCGCTGGGCGAGATTTAAATGGACAATGACCATATAATATAGATTGGTTTTTTTTATGGAGTAACCCCATGAAGTCCCACCTTTGTACCAATTAAGGACTTTGAGAAGTACTGTTCCTTTAACAGGGGGGGGGGGATAACCTAAAACAAAGTGTTTAGATATTGTACATAAGCGCCTAGTCTTTATTTTTTAATTATAGTGGTGTCTCAATGAATGAACTTAAAAAAAACAAAATCATACAATTTTAGAGCCACACTGTGAATGACTCGAATGTTGTCTTTTAAAGGAGTAGAATGATTTAGGCTGCTCACCGGCAACTCTTGGGTTAAATGGAAGAAAGGCAAATTTTAAAGAAAATCAAGAAATAAAGGATGGAGGAAAGGAGATCAAGCTATTATCAGTTATTTGTCTTAAGGGCAGTCAGGTTGTGGGATTCTTTCAGGAAAATATTGAGTTAAAGGGGAACTATCGCGAAAATGAAAATTTAATATACGCTGCATTGTTTCTGAAATAATCAAGTTTATCTTCACTATTCCTCTCTCAGCATCTGTTTCTCTTCATTCTCTCTTCATGCAGCAGTTGGGTGTCAGATGAATGATCCAATACAGTAGAACACCCCATTTTACGTTTTTCAGGGGACCAGAAAAAATGGTGTAAAAATCCAGGAAAATGTAAAATCAGGGAAATGTATTATGCATAATATATAGGTGGAACCACAAAACAACAATGTAAAATGAGGGAAGACTTAAAATCAGGGGATGTAAAATTGAGGTTTCACGGTATATCTTATAGGGGGGCTCCTTTCCTAGCAGATGAATTAGAGCTCACTCAAATAACTGATTCCAGTACAAAAAATGGGGGCAAATGTACTAAAGGGGCAAAGTGGCTAAAATTCGCAATTACTTATGGGCGCTGATGCAAATTCGCCAGTGAAGTGGACCTACTCTAGTGCTACTTCGCACCTTTACGCCAGGCTAGGGACGTAACCTTTGCGCTGTGGCGAAGGGACGTAACTACGCTAACTCACTAACTTGCGCATTTTACTGAACGTTACCTCTTGCGCCAGACTTGCCTTCGCCACCTTTGACCAGACGAAGTGCAATAGAGTAGATAGGACTTGCTTTAAAAAAAAGTTAAATTTTTTTCTAAGTCCCAAAAAACGCTGGCGTTTTTACTTTTTTAAGGGTGATAGGCTGAAAAAGATTGTAAATTTTTTTGGGGGTACCCTCCTTCCCCCCTACATTTCCTAACATATGGCACCTAAACTATAAAGTGGGCACATGTATAGGGCAAAATAACAACTCTATTTTATTTCATTTTTTTCCCAGGCTTGTGTAGTGTAATGTATTTGCTGCTACACATACGTCCATTGCACTTTAACTTGGCGGCGTATAAAAATTAGGCATCGCTAACGTAACTTCGATTTGCTTGACGAATTAATACTAGTGCAACTTCGCTACCTTAGCCTCCCTGAGCGCAACTTCGGATTTTAGTGAATTAGTGGACCCTGGGATAACGTCGCCTGGAGAAGTGCGGCGAAGGAGTCGCTAGCGTATTTTTGGCGCTTAGTGAATTTGCCCCATGATGTCTGTGGATTTTAATAGCGTGAGCTCTAATACATCTTCTAGGCAAAAGGAGCCCCCCTATAAGATATATTGGATCTAACTGTCAATGAATATCTGACACCCAACTGCTGCATGAAGAGAGAATGAAGAGAAACAGATGCTGAGAGAGGAATAGTGAAGATAAACTTGATTATTTCAGAAACAACACAGAATATCTAATTGATTATATTTAAAAAGTTTCTTATTTCCGTATAATGAAGCTTATATAACATTTTCATTTTCACAATAGTTTCTCTCTAATTACATTTTGAATAGGTTCGCTTTTATTCTTGAATAGAGAAGTCTAGTATAAGCAGCAGTCCTGTCCTGCTTTATGGCAGCTGAGATTCTAGCTATCTGTATAACAGAGCATTCTGTCCCAGTGGCTGCACAGATCCTATCTGATCCCCATTGTAAGCAGCAGTCCTGTCCTGCTTTATGGCAGCTGAGATTCTAGCTATCTGTATAACAGAGCATTCTGTCCCAGTGGCTGCACAGATCCTATCTGATCCCCATTGTAAGCAGCAGTCCTGTCCTGCTTTATGGCAGCTGAGATTCTAGCTATCTGTATAACAGAACATTCTGTCCCAGTGGCTGCACAGATCCTATCTGATCCCCATTGTAAGCAGCAGTCCTGTCCTGCTTTATGGCTGAGAATTACTGTTTAATTAAAGAACGGCCCAGAATGAATTATAGAAACATGACAGTATTTTAAAACTTGGGCATAATATAGTCCCTTGTTTATTTTAAATGTTAGTTATAAAGCCTTGACCAAATCTTAAAGGAGTTTGTGTTAATATGAAGGTATTGCCATAATGAAGGTCAGTTGAAGCATTTCTTGGATGGCCGGTCTATAGCTCGAGTATCTTACTGAGTAGAACATAAGGAAACTCTAACATAGAGTTTTTTGTAGCAGCCATATTTGTGCTTTTGGCCATGCCCCTTGTTTCATTGTGGGTTGGCAGTACTATTTGGCACTCGTGGGCATTCTTCTGACTTCGGAAATTATTATTTATTTCACAGTGATGCTAACAAGGCAATTAGCATGTTTTCTTTATGTAAATTTCTCTCTAATCATTTTCATTGCCATATTGGAAAGAATAAGCTCACTGGCTACAGGACAAGTTTTTTTGTGCTTTTAAAGTTGGCGCATTTGTTTTTCCTGAGAACCTAAAACATCAAGCTAGATTGTGTGACTCTCCTTTTAGAATCAATTTGAAATATTGTTAATAAGCAGTCCAAATGGATAAGTAAAGTAAATGGATAGGTAAAGGAATAGAGAAGCAAACAGGGGAGAACCCCCCATGTATAATACCCCAGAACACACAGCAGATAAATACAGTACCAATTCCATGTATAATACCCCAGAACACACAGCAGGACAAATACAGTGCCAATTCCATGTATAATACCCCAGAACACACAGCAGGACAAATACAGTGCCAATTCCATGTATAATACCCCAGAACACACAGCAGATAAATACAGTATCAATTCCATGTATAATACCCCAGAACACACAGCAGGATAAATACAGTGCCAATTCAATGTATAATACCCCAGAACACACAGCAGGATAAATACAGTACCAATTACATGTATAATACCCCAGAACACATAGCAGGATAAATACAGTGCCAATTCCATGTATAATACCCCAGAACACACAGCAGATAAATACAGTGCCAATTCTATGTATAATACCCCAGAACACACAGCAGATAAATACAGTGCCAATTCCATGTATAATACCCCAGAACACACAACAGGATAAATACAGTGCCAATTCAATGTTTAATACCCCAGATCACACAGCAGGACAAATAGAGTGCCAATTCCATGTATAATACCCCAGAACACACAGCAGGATAAATACAGTACCAATTCCATGTATAATACCCCAGAACACACAGCAGGATAAATACAGTGCCAATTCCATGTATAATACCCCAGAACACACAGCAGGATAAATACAGTGCCAATTCCATGTATAATACCCCAGAACACACAGCAGATAAATACAGTGCCAATTCCATGTATAATACCCCAGAACACACAGCAGGATAAATACAGTGCCAATTCCATGTATAATACACCAGAACACACATCAGATAAATACAGTACCAATTCCATGTATAATACCCCAGAACACATAGCAGGATAAATACAGTACCAATTCCATGTATAATACCCCAGAACACACAGCAGGATAAATACAGTGCCAATTCCATGTATAATACCCCAGAACACACAGCAGATAAATACAGGGCCAATTCCATGTATAATACCCCAGAACACACAGCAGAATGAATACAGTACCAATTCCTTTAATAAAACCCCAGAGAACACAGCAGATAAATATAGTGCCAGTTCTATGTATAATATCCCAGAACACATCAAGATAAGTACAGAGCCAATTTCGTATATATTATAGTGTAGGAAATATGCATACAATATTCCTTATCCTATTTAATGCCATATTTAAGTATAATACCTCCCAGGATACATGGCAGGATAAATATAGTTCCAATTATATGCATCTTAATTGTGTGAGTGGTTAGAAATTCATTGGTGTTGATTTGGGGTGATTAGCCTACTAAAGGCTTCATTAATCCACCTATAAATAGGGGCCTCTAAGTTACGTGCCCAGACTCTCTCCATTATTCTACGTATCTGCCTTGCAGTAAGTGGTCAACAACCGGATGACTCAGGGGTCAGTGCTGTGAGACAATTCTCATCAAATAAAAACAACTTACTCCAGAAAATATAAAAAACACTGCAGGCAAGTTCAATATTTGGAAATTCTGCGTTGACTCTCCTGGAGAATTCTCAGTATACAGAGCCTATAATTTCCTCCTATATGGTGGTGAGTAACGGCTGTAAGTACCCCCCTCCTCCCCACTTCCGACAGAATGAAGAGCCGCACATTATTCCGCTTCTGAATAAGAATATGTTCCCCCCGATCAGAGCGTGTAATTAGCAGGATTGTTCACAGCTGAACTTTTTCGGAACACAATTGAGACGACGCATTAAAATCACAATCCAGGCAAAGTGTCCCCGGCATGACGTCCCCCCACACGGGAACCCATTGTCTCAGTGCACAAGTGGGGTGTGTGGGAAGCTCTGCAGATGAAAGGCTGATTTCCGCACATAATATACTGGGGAGTTTAAGGCTTCGGTTCCCTATTCTTGCTTTATTCATAAGGGAGGTTTCTACCATCCACACAATATAACCTGATCCACTAATATATTGGGTCATAAAGCAAGAATGCTCAGTGGCATAACTAGATATTACTGGGCTCCACAGCAAGTTATTTTTCAGGACCCCAAACTGTTTATCCTGTTTTATCAATAATTATTGAAATTGTTTATGAATTAGGGACTCAGGGGACCCTATACCTCCTGCCCCCCCCTGCAGCCATATGTCCCTTAGACAGTACAGTATGAGGGTATAGCTTATTGTGTGCCCAGAACATTCCTTCTCTGTATATTTGTATTTATACATATGGGAGGAGGGAGGTGCCATATTGATTCCCTTAGACAGTACAGTATGAGGGTATAGCTTATTGTGTGCCCAGAACATTCCTTCTCTGTATATTTGTATTTATACATATGGGAAGGAGGTGCCATATTGATTCCCTTAGACAGTACAGTATGAGGGTATAGCTTATTGTGTGCCCAGAACATTCCTTCTCTGGATATTTGTATTTATACATATGGGAGGAGGAGGTGCGATATTGATTCCCTTAGACAGTACAGTATGAGGGTATAGCTTATTGTGTGCCCAGAACATTCCTCCTCTGTATATTTGTATTTATACATATGGGAGGAGGAGGTGCGATATTGATTCCCTTAGACAGTACAGTATGAGGGTATAGCTTATTGTGTGCCCAGAACATTCCTTCTCTGGATATTTGTATTTATACATATGGGAGGAGGAGGTGCCATATTGATTCCCTTAGACAGTACAGTATGAGGGTATAGCTTATTGTGTGCCCAGAACATTCCTTCTCTGGATATTTGTATTTATACATATGGGAGGAGGAGGTGCCATATTGATTCCCTTAGACAGTACAGTATGAGGGTATAGCTTATTGTGTGCCCAGAACATTCCTTCTCTGTATATTTGTATTTATACATATGGGAGGAGGAGGTGCCATATTGATTCCCTTAGACAGTACAGTATGAGGGTATAGCTTATTGTGTGCCCAGAACATTCCTTCTCTGTATATTTGTATTTATACATATGGGAGGAGGAGGCGCCATATTGATTCCCTTAGACAGTACAGTATGAGGGTATAGCTTATTGTGTGCCCAGAACATTCCTCCTCTGTATATTTGTATTTAAGAAACTTTTTTTCTTGATAGTATTACTGGCTGGTTGGTCACCCCAAGGTACTAAAAGAGCTTAGTTCTATGATTGCCAACCTATTTTCTTTCTTTTCCCAGGATTCTTTAAGGTCTGGCATTATGCAGAGAGATTGTCACTAATGTGGTGCCTTTTTTCAAAAAGGTATCCCACTCTCAGCCTGAAACCATAGGCCTGTTACATAAACATCAGTGGAAGGAAAGCTTTTGGAAGGGGTAATAATGGATAAGATATTTTAATATATTGCAAATCATAGTACTATGTGTTTATGCCAGCACGGTTTTATGCATAATAGATATTGTCAGGCTAATTCAATTGCCTTTTAAGAGGAGGTGAGCAGGAACCTTGATGGCAGTGGATGTGATCTACTTAGACTTTGCTAATGCATTTGATACAGTGCCACACAGAAGGTTAATGGTTGGATACTTGGATAGAGAACTGGCTAAAAGATACATTACAGAGTAGTGATTAATGGCACGTTTTCTGATTGCACCAGTGTTGTTAGTGGCGTACCTCAGGGATCTGTACTTGGTCCTTTGCTTTATATTTTGTTTATAAATTACCTCAGGTGTCTCTTTTTTTGCTGATGAGCTGAGCCCACCCCTCCTTTGACTACTGCATCTGTTCAAGGGGCCAACTGTGTCCCTCCAAGGCATATTTATTATAGTCCCTGGGGCTGCTCAAGGGAATCTTATAGATGCTTGTCCATCATTATTTAATTCCTCAAACTGTTTGTCTATGGGATAGTAGCAGTGTACATCATACCAACGTGCAATTGTAAGCTGAAAGTCCCCTTTTAAAGGTAAATATTTTATACTACTATGAATACAGGGGCAGCATCAGAACATTCTGTGTGTGCAACATGGCAGCACCATTGCTCTGGATGAAGTCCCAGTGTAAAAGCTCTGTGACTGCCAGTATATCGTTGAAAAAGGAAATTCATTGAAATGTGCTATTGAGAGTCAGGATGAAAAAAGACTCCAATTTGGAGCAGATCAGAGCGGCACAGAGAGGCCCGAGTTAAAGGCAGAATCTCTCCCCGATGTTCCCCACTGGGTGCAGAAAACTCTGCATTCAGCATATTCCTGCAGAAGTCCAGATTTCTTATCCTTGGGAAACAGCTTGAGTCACATTTAGCCGTGCATAGGGAGTCGATGCTCAAACAGCACTGGTCTTTTATTCATGCTCTGCTGGTGGGCCTCTTAAATTATTAGTAGCACCCAGGACCCTTGGGAGAAATGTGCTTTATAGAGTTTATTTCCCAGCTATATGGCCATAAACAGAAACAATCCCTTTCTGCATGGGACTGGTATCTGCCAAAATGTACTCACCAAAGAACTGACTTCAGATTGCAATATAAACTGCAACCCTATGGGGTTATTATGATGGTTTATTAGAATTAGATTGTCAGTTCATGGATGGAGTTCGCCTTTCAGTTCAAGGGTCGCCTGGTTTTCAGAGAGTTAAACAAAATATGTCTCCCTGAGCCTCTCGGCACAGACAGTAGATCACAAAGCCTTCCTCCTTATATCCCCCCAGCACTCGCTGACCTCTATTCACTTTCTCCGCTGCACTCGCAATTGTTTTAATTTTTGTTCTTTTATTAGAATCCCATGTAGCAATGCAGACAGGCAGATAATCCTGCAGCCCCTCTAGCAATGCTGTCTATGCAATGGGCACAGGAGCTCTCTGTCTGTACATCAAACCTCCTCACTATAGGTTGTCAGCTCTTGGGAACTACTGGAAGTTATAGCTCAGCATCAGCTGGAGGGCCACTGGTGTTTTAATTCTGGCTGGTGAGGACTACATGCCCTTGGTGAATGTAGATAAGATATTTTAAAGGGGAAATTCACTGATGGAGGAGTCACAACACCTCTCCAACTGCTCTACGTTAATCTACATACTTGAATTTCTTAAAGGAAGTGTTCCAAGGTAATTAAAATATAATGTACTGTTCCCTGCACTGGTAAAACTGATGTGTTTGCTTCAGAAAGCCTATTATAGATTATATCAACAAAGTGCCATGGGAGCAGCCATTCAAGGCTCAGGTTACATAGCAGATAACAGATGCATGCTGTACTATAACATTGTATTCCATTACAGAGATTATCAGTAATCTGTTAAGTAACCTGTGCCTTTTCTCCTTTTTCAGCGTAAATGGCTGCCCCCATGTCTACACAACAGCTTGTATATATAAACTATAGTAGTACTTATCTGTTATCTACTGTGTATCCTGTGCTTGAATGGCTGCCCCCATGGCTACACAGCAGTTGTTTATATAAACTATAGTAGTACTTATCTGTTATCTACTGTGTATCCTGCGCTTGAATGGCTGCCCAAATGGGCACCAAGCAGCTTGTTTATATAAGCTATAGTAGTACTTATCTGTTATCTACTGTGTATCCTGTGCTTGAATGGCTGCCCCATGGCTACACAGCAGCTTGTTTATATAAACTATAGTAGTACTTATCTGTTATCTACTGTGTATCCTGTGCTTGAATGACTGCCCCCATGGCTACACAGCAGCTTGTTTATATAAACTATAGTAGTACTTATCTGTTATCTACTGTGTATCCTGTGCTTGAATGGCTGCCCCATGGCTACACAGCAGCTTGTTTATATAAACTATAGTAGTACTTATCTGTTATCTACTGTGTATCCTGTGCTTGAATGGCTGCCCCATGGCTACACAGCAGCTTGTTTATATAAACTATAGTAGTACTTATCTGTTATCTACTGTGTATCCTGTGCTTGAATGGCTGCCCCCATGGCTACACAGCAGCTTGTTTATATAAACTATAGTAGTACTTATCTGTTATCTACTGTGTATCCTGTGCTGGAATGGCTGCCCCCATGGTTACACAGCAGCTTGTTTATATAAACTATAGTTGTCTTTCTAAAGAAAACATGTTACTTTTACCAATGCAGGGAAACAGTACATTATAATTTAATTATTTAAAATGCTTGAATTTTTTTGGTGTTACTGTTCCTTTAACATATACAGGAGGAGCCATGGTGCTCTAATGTCACAGGCTCAATGTAACAGCGAATTTTGGCCAATTAAATCACTGGAAAAACTCTGAAACCTGAATTGTTCTCTAAATACTTTATTATTGCCTACATTTTGATTGCACAGATAAAAGAGTAATTTTAGTGAAAACAGAACCCACCGCCCCACCCCCTCCCTGGATTAGTGATTCAGTATGGATTTCTGGGCACATCATTATTTTGCTTGATGTAGAGATCCAACTCTGTGTCCAATCACCAGAAACCATTTAGATAATCATGTCCAACGTCAGTCACTTGTCTTCCCTTTTCATTATCAAGAAATTGTAACGAAGCTGCGGCAGCAGATCTCTTAAAGTGATACTGACGCTCAACACAAATCATATTAAGATATATTGGGGGGGGGGGAGTGTGGAGCTCTGATTGGCTTTGCACAGCCAGAATCTTGTTTCCATAAGATAAAGACAAAAAGAAATGATTGACTGTACTGTAAGGCATTTATAGCAACATTTTGGCCCCCAAGATCTATATTATATGATGAAATATATCAGCCTCTAATATGAGCATTTCCAGTGGTTTGTTGGAATTCATGTTGGTGCCTGTCAGTTCTAAGGATACATAAAAATTCCTTCATTTTCATCCAGTGCCCCTGGCCAGTGTAAACTCTCTGGGAAGGGAGTGTGACTGTGGGATAGCAGGTATAGTAGGGAGTGATGGTGTCTATAGTAACAGTGGATAATAGTCTCTGGGAAGGGAGTGTGACTGTGAGATAGCAGGTATAGTAGGGAGAGATGGTGTCTATAGTAACAGTGGATAATAGTCTCTGGGAAGGGAGTGTGATTGTGGGATAGCAGGTATAGTAGGGAGAGATGGTGCCTATAGTAACAGTGGGATAATAGTCTCTGGGAAGGGAGTGTGACTGTGAGATAGCAGGTATAGTAGGGAGAGATGGTGCCTATAGTAACAGTGGATAATAGTCTCTGGGAAGGGAGTGTGATTGTGGGATAGCAGGTATAGTAGGGAGAGATGGTGCCTATAGTAACAGTGGGATAATAGTCTCTGGGAAGGGAGTGTGACTGTGGGATAGCAGGTATAGTAGGGAGAGATGGTGTCTATAGTAACAGTGGATAATAGTCTCTGGGAAGGGAGTGTGACTGTCGGATAGCAGGTATAGTAGGGAGAGATGGCGCCTATAGTAACAGTGGGATAATAGTCTCTGGGAAGGGAGTGTGACTGTGGGATAGCAGGTATAGTAGGGAGAGATGGTGTCTATAGTAACAGTAGATAATAGTCTCTGGGAAGGGAGTGTGACTGTGGGATAGCAGGTATAGTAGGGAGAGATGGTGTCTATAGTAACAGTAGATAATAGTCTCTGGGAAGGGAGTGTGACTGTGGGATAGCAGGTATAGTAGGGAGAGATGGTGCCTATAGTAACAGTGGGATAGTAGTCTCTGGGAAGGGAGTGTGACTGTGGGATAGCAGGTATAGTAGGGAGAGATGGTGCCTATAGTAACAGTGGATAATAGTCTCTGGGAAGGGAGTCTGACTGTGGGATAGCAGGTATAGTAGGGAGAGATGGTGTCTATAGTAACAGTGGATAATAGTCTCTGGGAAGGGAGTGTGACTGTGGGATAGCAGGTATAGTAGGGAGAGATGGTGTCTATAGTAACAGTAGATAATAGTCTCTGGGAAGGGAGTGTGACTGTGGGATAGCAGGTATAGTAGGGAGAGATGGTGCCTATAGTAACAGTGGGATAATAGTCTCTGGGAAGGGAGTGTGACTGTGGGATAGCAGATATAGTAGGGAGAGATGGTGTCTATAGTAACAGTGGATAATAGTCTCTGGGAAGGGAGTGTGACTGTGGGATAGCAGGTATAGTAGGGAGAGATGGTGTCTATAGTAACAGTAGATAATAGTCTCTGGGAAGGGAGTGTGACTGTGGGATAGCAGGTATAGTAGGGAGAGATGGTGCCTATAGTAACAGTGGGATAGTAGTCTCTGGGAAGGGAGTGTGACTGTGGGATAGCAGGTATAGTAGGGAGAGATGGTGCCTATAGTAACAGTGGATAATAGTCTCTGGGAAGGGAGTCTGACTGTGGGATAGCAGGTATAGTAGGGAGAGATGGTGCCTATAGTAACAGTGGATAATAGTCTCTGGGAAGGGAGTCTGACTGTGGGATAGCAGGTATAGTAGGGAGAGATGGTGCCTATAGTAACAGTGGATAATAGTCTCTGGGAAGGGAGTGTGACTGTGGGATAGCAGGTATAGTAGGGAGAGATGGAGCCTATAGTAACAGTGGGATAATAGTCTCTGGGAAGGGAGTGTGACTGTGGGATAGCAGGTATAGTAGGGAGAGATGGTGCCTATAGTAACAGTGGGATAATAGTCTCTGGGAAGGGAGTGTGACTGTCCCTACCCAGAGACTATTATCCCACTGTTGCTACTTTACTTACACAGTGAGTACATGTTATTGTGCATTCTCACACTCATTTTACCTTGAGCTGCTGCTCTGAGGTGCCCCAACTATGTGCAGAGACCAAGGACTATCCCCCCTGGTTGAATTATTTGGTCGCTATTCCTTTTCTGGTTGAATTTATGCTAAGATTTCATGTAATTACCCCTATTATGTTGCTGACAAGGTCATGATGAAGGAACAGTGAAACAAGATATAAACTACCTCCTTTTCTTATTAGAGGGCTGCAGTTTAGATGGCAGAATGGAGAGGAATTGGGAAATTGGACCGGGATCTTTAATTTCACGGATGACGGAGCAGTGAAGACGGGGAGTGATGCAGGCGGCAGGTACAGACTGACACACAGAATGACAATGCAACTGGGGGAAAGATACAGGGCACTTTATCATGGACTCGCTACTCTTTCTATCAATACAGAGTATTGTGAGCTCGGGGAGAATTGGGTTACAGAAAGACAAAAGCAAATCCAATGGCTAAGCACACTGACTGTAATTGGCCATTTAATTTGAGGACCTGAATTGATTGAAATGTACAGTAACAGCTCAAAACAACATTGCTTATGAATAGGACATCTCTATTTTCTGAAGACTTTATGTATTATTACTACGGTACTGTCAGACTGGCTACTAACTGTACACTGTAGGATTAGATCTATTGATGGTTTCATTTATTGGTACAGTCATGCCTTTAGTTTGGATTTTGGACCCCTGTGGTTTGAATGCTCCATTATACAGATAGCTAGAATCTCAGCTGCCATAAAGCAGGACAGGACTGCTGCTTACAATGGGGATCAGATAGGATCTGTGCAGCCACTGGGACAGAATGCTCTGTTATACAGATAGCTAGAATCTCAGCTGCCATAAAGCAGGACAGGACTGCTGCTTACAATGGGGATCAGATAGGATCTGTGCAGCCACTGGGACAGAATGCTCTGTTATACAGATAGCTAGAATCTCAGCTGCCATAAAGCAGGACAGGACTGCTGCTTACAATGGGGATCAGATAGGATCTGTGCAGCCACTGGGATAGAATGTTCTGTTATACAGATAGCTAGAATCTCAGCTGCCATAAAGCAGGACAGGACTGCTGCTTACAATGGGGATCAGATAGGATCTGTGCAGTCACTGGGACAGAATGCTCTGTTATACAGATAGCTAGAATCTCAGCTGCCATAAAGCAGGACAGGACTGCTGCTTACAATGGGGATCAGATAGGAATTTTTTTATTTTGTAAAAACTTATCAATTTACAATAATCATCAGCTCAGCTAAATCAAAACTGATTTTAAACTATTAACCACCAATAAGCAAATTATAGTCCATGAATCTTTGGCTTGGCTCAGCAGTATCTCCCACCACCAAACCCTCTTGGAGTCCTTCCTCTGTCCATAATTCCCAAAACAAACTTGGCAAAGTCTTTCCCTTTGTCCATGAAAAAGGTTTTCCTCCCTCCCCAACCACCACCTTCACCACCACAAACCCGGCCACAAAGTCCAAAGTTTGTCTTTCTATTAGTGGGCCATCACACCACCCTTCCCGCATACACCCCCCCAACTCAGGACATATATATTGCTGAGCCAAAGAGCTTGGAAAGAGAAACATGTCAGACATCACAGGCATTAGTATCATAAATACATCAGTATATGTCACAGTTTCACACCTCTCCATTTGGATGCATTCAGACAGCTTTGCTTAACCTCTCTTTCCCTCAGGAAACCCAAATCAGCCACCACAGACTTCACTATTTGGTCTATAACAACATTCTCATGGCTAATGGACCTTCTGCAGCGGAACTGCCATAGGTGGTACCTCATCACCGATATTATTAGATACACTGTCCCTCTATCCAGGGGATGTGGGACAGACAGAACACCATAGGCCGTATCAGCATAGGACAGGTGTTTGATGTGGGGCACGTTGAGAGCCTCTGCCAGCCGATGTTTTAAAACTTTTGTCACAGGACAATCCACAAGAAAATGATCTAGGGTCTCATTAGTGGAACAGCCCCATGGGCACTCCCTCTCTGTGATGTTCAAAAAGCTCACATTTCCTCGGACAAAAAGTCTTCCCTGAAGAGCCAGCCAGTTCAGATCAAAATACTTTGGGGGCACCCTTCTGTCATTGAGCCACCGGAGGCTCTGAGAAAGGACATCCCCCACACAGTCCTTCAAGGCCATGGGGACAACAAAGTAGCTCAATAGGATCCTCTGATAAATTTGTCTCCTTGTAACAGAACTCAGTTCCCCAATTCTAATGTCCCACTTTCTCAAAAGTTTTAGCCCGAGTCGAATATGCAGTGGGAGACAATTCCCGCGCACTCGGACCTGCTTCACACTATCGCCAAGCAGCCAATCTCCTACCAGAGGCAATGCCCAATTCTTGATGCAACATTCCCACAGGGAATCAGTTCTTTGGCCCAGGCTCCCAAAGTTAAACTTCAAGAAAATGGATCCAAAGAAAGCCACTGGACATAACATGCCCAATCCTCCCTCTTTCCTCTGCAGGTAAGTAATACCCCTTTTTACAGGATTCAGCCTGTTCCCCCAGATTAACTGGAAGAACAGGCTTTGGATCCGAGCATAGAGAGCTTCTGGCAGCGGATACACGTAGGAAACAAACAAAAAGATAGGGACCAGGTAAGTCTTCACGAGCTTCACCCTTTCTCTGTAGGACAGCTTCCATCCCTTCCATCGCTGTACCTTTGCATTTCCGGCATCCAACTTTTCTTCCCAGTTTTGCCTACCATCATCTCCCTTCCCAAATTTGATTCCCAAAATTCTAATCTGAGTTTGGGCTGTTGAAAATTCCTGGAGTGGAAAAGCCGGCTCCTCGTCTAATGACCAAAAAGCTTGAGACTTATCCATGTTGACCAGAGACCCGGAGGCCTCTGAGTAACTTCTGATTTTCTCGGACAGCACTCTCGCATCTTCCGGACAAGAGACTGCTACCGTGACATCATCCGCATAGGCTACCGACCTGAGGGGCTGGCTACGGGGAACAGAGAGACCCTTAATTCCACTCACCTGCAAACGCCTTAGAAAAGGATCGATCGCAAAAACATACAGCAGAGGGCTTAAGGGACACCCCTGTCTTACCCCGGCCCCAACCTCAAAGTTTTCACCGCGCCACCCATTGATAAGTGGAAAGCTTACTGCCCCTTTGTACAAAGCTGAGAGCCATCTAATGAATGTTCCCGGGATGCCATACTTTGCCAAAACGGCCCACAGATACTCATGATCCACTCGATCAAAGGCCTTAGCCTGGTCCAGAGTTAGAATGTAACACCCAGTATTTTGGACTTTGCATAGCTCCAAGGCTTCCCTAATAGTAAGGATCGCCCCAAAGATGCTCCGCCCTTTCACCGTGCAAAACTGGACAGGGGATAATAAAGTGCCTGAAAATGAACTCAATCTAGTAAAAAGTATCCGTGCGAGAAGCTTCCTATCAGTGTTGAGAAGGGCAATTGGCCTCCAATTCTCAACATGCTTTGGATCCTTACCTTTTGACAGCAAGATCAAGGAAGATTCTCTCATAGAGGGGGGTAAGATACCCCCTTCCAGGCAGTCTCTAAAAACCTCTACGAGAACCGGAGCCAGCTGATCTTTAAACTTCTTATAAAATTCGGCTGTAAGGCCGTCTGGTCCTGGAGCCTTCTTTTTGGCGAGGCAGTCGATGGCAGCTTTGACTTCATCCTCCGTGATCTCAGCTGTCAAAGGCTCAAAGTCCAAATTAGTTACATCAGGCCCTGGGGTTGCCTCCAGGAAGGATGAAGTCCTCCCCTTATCCAAAGCCTTAGCCCGGAACAGAGAACCGTAGAAGTCTTTCACAATCCCAAGGATGCCCTCCCTTGATGTTTGTAACTCACCCTTGGGATTGATCAGACTGGTGACAAGTTTTCGCCCAACATTCTCTTTGCAGTTTAAAAAGGGGTCCGGTGAGTGAAAACTCCCATAATCCCTTTCCTGCACAAGAGATTTGTACCGGCTGTACTGACATTCTCTGATCTGGGCCTTCAGCTGGGCAATTTTTGACCCCTCCACCCCATCCGAAATAGAGGACTCCAACTTCTTTAAAAGAGTCAGGTACTTCTTATACCTATTTCCCTCCCTACGTACAGATAGCTTACGGAAGAAGGTCCGGAATGAGAATTTGGCATCCTCCCACCATGATGACACAGAGTTGTAAAAATCGAGTCTATCGAGCTGGTGGCAAAGAAGAGCCTCAAAAGACTGTTGAACTGACTCACCCTCCAGGGAATCCACACTCAGCCGCCACAGACCCTTACCCTTCACTGGAATAGATGAGGATCCCACTGTGAAAGAGAGTGTCAAGTGATCAGAGTACTCGACCCCAACTTCCTTTACATTAGTGAACTCCTCACCAGCCCTGACAAAAGCCATATCTAGACGGCTGCTTCTTTCTGCACATCTATAGGTATGTGACGCCTTCCGGCCACCCCAGGTTGCAACATCAACCAGACCAGCCTGCTGAATAAGCATGTTTAAATAATAACTTTCTGATTTTCTCATTTTACCAGAACGATCTCCTGGTCCAAGGACCTGGTTGAAATCACCAGCCAGGATGACTGGAAGGGAAGTGTGCAGAAAAGGTCTCACTTCAACTAGCAGGGCCCTCCTGGCTGCCATAGACTGCGGCCCATAGATGTTTATAAGACGGAAACGACTTCCACTAATCGTGACATCCAGTAGCAAACAACGGCCCACCTGGATCTCAAGCAAACGGTGTACTGTAATATTGAGGCCACCCCGAAACAGTATTGCTACTCCCCCACATGGTTCCTCTGCTATAGACCAGAAGGAAGGCCCATGTCGCCAATCAGCTTTTGCCTTTCTAAGATCTGCCTGGGTAGTGAGTCGGGTTTCCTGAAGGAAAAAAACCTCAGCATCTGAGTTTGCTAAACTTTCGAATGCCATGAATCTTGTACGAGGCAATCTCACACTGCAAACATTAGAGGTCAAGAATCTTATTGTAGGCTGCCCCATCATGAATGCTTGTGAGGATGTTTTTTCTTACCCAAACCTACAGCCTCCTCCCCATATCGCTTGACTTGAGGACCACAGCGAGATCTCATTCCATCCTCAAGACAAACACTCTCTCCGTCCTGATCACTGGAATGTTTTGCACCTACACCTTTCTTCCTGACAGTCTGGTCACTCCCTTCCCTTCCTCTTTTTTTTAAAGGGAGTTGGATTTCCATTTCTTCTGTATTTTCCTGTTCTAGTTCGCTCTCTTCTTCTCTCTCTATTTTCTCTAGTTCCTCCTGCTCCTCTCTTTCAGTTCTGTCTCCCCAGGTCTCAGACTCCTTCTCCAAAACCACAAATTTGTTTTTGGTGGTAATTAAGAATGATGTAGCAGAACCTTCCCCTGGGTCTAACAAGTCAGCCTGCATTTTGGTTTTATTTTTTGTGTTGACTGTCTGCCAGCCATTCTCATCCTTTTTACCTTCCTTGTTGGTATTGCTCCTCACTGCTTTCTCCCTTATCTCTCTGACTGGTTTTGGGTTCTCCTTTCTGTCTGGTTTTGGGTTCTCCTTTCTGTCTGGTTTTGGGTTCTCCTTTCTGTTTGTTCTCACTGTTTTCTCCACAGGTTTCTTTGGAACAGTACTACTCTGTGAGTCCCTCACTTCTGTTTCACTTTCCTCACTGGTCTCTCTTTCTGGTGTTACAAAATCCTTCCTCATCTCCTTGTCAATCTCTGGGAAAAGGGTGACTATATTATGGTAGGCCTCAGGGCAACTCCTATGCACGTGTCCCATTCGATTACAGAGATTGCACCTGACATTTACACATGCATCTGCAACATGACCAATTGCATTACATAGGGCGCACCTCAGGACTGCACATGACCTGGCCAAATGGTTACTTGCTCCACATTTATAGCACCTACGGGGCTGCCCAGCATAAAAACAGGTACCTCGTTCTTTCCCAATGAAAAAAGAATTGGGCAGGTGCTGTGGAACGTTACCTGTGATGTTCAACTTAACCTGGGTTTTCCAGACTCCTGCCCAAACCCCATCCTCATCAAAAACCTTAACTAGAGGTGTAAGGACTGTACATTGCCTGCGCAACCATATGAGAATGTCTTCCTGAGGAATGGCGTCATTCTTTGTTACAATTGTGATGTTTTTGGTCTCAGGCTTTGTCATAGGGATTACCACAAATTGTTCCCAATTTTGGTTACCTGCCCTTTTTTGCATATTATAGATACGCCAAAAATTTTCAAGTGCTTCCTGAAGCTTAAAAGTTACATCAAAATCAGTTTCAGTTTGTGCTATAACAGCTGATAAATCCCCAGGCCTGAAACCCATACTATCCAGTATGACTGTTCTTACAAGAAACCTTCTAGATGGAACTTGTTCTTTCTCTCCATCCCATTTAATTTTTACCCAATGTTTCCTCTTAAAGGGTTGGTTATCATGGGACACATCTGGGGTTGCAAAGAGCCTTCGCTTTCCCCAAAAACTGTTTGCAGTTTCATCCACCCCTCCTACCTGAATAGATTCTACCTCCACTCTCTGCTGTACCTGATCTGACTGACTCTCTATATGACCAACTTGCTCCACCTCTACCCCTGCCTCCTGAGTCACAGACTCTTCCGCTGCATTCTCTTGTTCAGGCTGCACAACCGCACTCTCTCTCACTTCTGTTTGCTCAGCCGCACTCTCTCTCACTTCTGCCTCTTCAGCTTGACTCTCTCTCACTTCCATCTGCTCACACTCATTCCCATCTGTGACAGGTGTCACACTCTCAGCCACACTCTCAGCCACACTCTCAGCCACTTCATTCTGAACACACAAAAGAGATTCTTGAGCCGCCACTTCCATTTTGTCTTCAGATTCTGGGCCACTCTCAGCTGCTTTATGGGAGACCTTCTTGCCCTCTGTCTGGTTCTGGCGCCGGACACTTGGATCTTCTGATGGTCTCACTGCTGCTTTAGGCAACTCTGGAAAGTCCTGATCAGATGAGATTTCATAGGCGGCTTGAGACGAATCCTCATACTGTAGCTTAGGTCTTGTGCTGGTTTGTGGCAGATTCACCTTGAAGCTTTTCTGTTCTTTTTTCTTCTTTTCTTGCTCCTGAATCTCCTTCTCATCAAAAGTCATGTTCTGCCAATTGACTCTGTCACTTCGTCGTTGCTGCTGCCGCCGGGGAGGCAATGGTTTTGCAAACTCTGGTTCACTTTCAGAAGTGGCCGGACTGTTGGAGGTACTGGATCGGGTCTGGCGCCGCGCAGTAGCAGGATGTGGATACGCTGCTTTATAACCAGAACGCATTGACTCAAACCTTTGCTTGTTCTGATAGATTTCTTTCCACGGCCCGACTTTCCCATACAGTTGGTTTATTCGCTGGTCAATGCTGCTCATTTCATCAAACAAACTGTCTTTCTTTCTCCTGTTAAGCTCAGTTTCCTTCCCATCAGAAAAGGATACGAGGTTATTCAGACACTTTATGGATATCTGCAGTTTTTTCTTTTCATTTTGTAATGTTTGCAACTCCTTTAAGGCTTCTGCAACCTCCTCTGCAGTGATTGGCTCGTCTTTGCCTTTAATCTTGCCTTTGCATGGAATGGCTCCTTTGCTTGGCTTTGCCACTGTTGCTTTAAATGCTGGCTCCTCCCCCTTCTTCCTCACAAGCTGTTCCTCCTGCACATTCTCTCCCCCTGGTGATTGAGCTGTAACATTGGCTGCACCTGCACAGGTGAGAGGCTCAGTTTGACTGACAGGAGCCTTTGTGATGTCATTGCCGACGCCCCCAACTTCTTGTGCAGTGTTTGCCGGCGCCATCTTGGATTCCCCATGCTGAGACTGCAGGTCTGCTGCAACTGTCAGTTCACTTGGCTTCCCAGACTCTCCCAGCTCCACAACACAGACACCTCCCTCCCCAGGGGCCACAGACTCCAACTCCATGTGCATCACAGGGTCTGACAGGGGGGGATCACTGTGTGTTTGGGGTGCAATAAACTTGTGCATTTTATCAGCAGGTTTGTCAGCTGTTTCTTTCTTTTGCAGGGTTTTACTTTCAGTGTCAGTGCATTTACTTAACCCACTCACTGCTGTAACCTGCAGCTGCTGCTGTTTATTCTCTGCACACACAGGGTCACATTCAGGCTTTTGCTCTTTCTTCTTACCTTGTTTCCCTGGGGGTAATGCAGGATTCAGCTTGGATTCTTCCTGGGGGGGTTTCTCAGTGGGAGCCCCACGCCGGCTTCCAACTTCCTGGGCCCGAGCCACTTGTACATTTCTTTGCTTTTGTTTTCTGATCTCAGCCAGACTTTTCTCCATCTCCTCATCACTCTCACTGCTGTTTCTTCTCCTTGATCTGGGGGTTCCCAAAGAAGAGGAGCGTAGCTTTGGCCTTGTATGTTCAGCCGGAAGGCTAGGCCCCAAAGCCTGGGCCTCGCTTTGTCTGGTAGCCCGACCAGCCCTAGCAGGGCCTGGGCTTGTTCCGGACATTGCAGAGCTCTCTGACACACGACTGCTTGCAATGTGGATCAGATAGGATCTGTGCAGCCACTGGGACAGAATGCTCTGTTATACAGATATCTAGAATCTCAGCTGCCATAAAGCAGGACAGGACTGCTGCTTACAATGGGGATCAGATAGGATCTGTGCAGCCACTGGGACAGAATGCTCTGTTATACAGATAGCTAGAATCTCAGCTGCCATAAAGCAGGACAGGACTGCTGCTTACAATGGGGATCAGATAGGATCTGTGCAGCCACTGGGACAGAATGTTCTGTTATACAGATAGCTAGAATCTCAGCTGCCATAAAGCAGGACAGGACTGCTGCTTACAATGGGGATCAGATAGGATCTGTGCAGCCACTGGGACAGAATGTTCTGTTATACAGATAGTTGGAATCTCCTTCCTCTGACTCCATAACGAAGCCAACTGGTCCAGTTTGTGTCCCTATCTCCCATTCCTGTATAATCTCTTTTCCACTAGTCCCTTTGCCCAACAGATATAAACCGCTGGTATTTGTTCCAGGCTGCTCTAAGCTGTGAGTGATGCCTGACAGCTGCTTCCCACCTATTTGAGTCTGTCAGGGACACCACAAAAAAGGGCCCCGGCTCTGTATTTGACTCAGCAGTTGCCCATAGCTCTTTATTTAGTGCTCATGTAACCAAGTCAATATGTTGCTGTTGCATTCTTATCATTGAAATATTTATGTAAGGATGTGACTTTATAGACCTGAGGATATGTCTGGGCCTAAGTTTTAAATAAACTCATGGAAACAAGAAGTTTTCTCTGGTGTGAAGCTGAATGAGGTTCTGGATTTACTGACCCAGGTTGAGAATGAAAAGTCCACTGAGTTACTTCATAAAAGAATTGTTGGTGTGTCCCAGAGGAAAGGCTCAGAGAGTCGGCACCCCAATTTCAAAGAAGGGCAGAGATATTGTTCCGTAGAGATGTCGCGAACTGTTCGCCGGCGAACTTGTTCGCGCGAACATCGGGTGTTCGCGCTCGCCGGAAGTTCGCGAACGTCGCGCGACGTTCGCCATTTTGGGTTCGCCATTGTTGGCGCTTTTTTTTGCCCTCTCACCCCAGACCAGCAGGTACATGGCAGCCAATCAGGAAGCTCTCCCCTGGACCACTCCCCTTCCCTATAAAAACCGAAGCCCTGCAGCGTTTTTTCACTCTGCCTGTGTGTGCTGAAGAGATAGTGTAGGGAGAGAGCTGCTGCCTGTTAGTGATTTCAGGGACAGTTGAAAGTTTGCTGGCTAGTAATCGTTTTGATACTGCTCTGTTATTGGAGGGACAGAAGTCTGCAGGGGTTTGAGGGACATTTAAGCTTAGGTAGCTTTGCTGGCTAGTAATCTACCTTCTACTGCAGTGCTCTGTATGTAGCTGCAGTGGGCAGCTGTCCTGCTTCTGATCTCATCTGCTGACTGCTGCAATAACAGTAGTCCTTGTAAGGACTGCTTTTATTTATTTTTTTGTTGTTTTGCTACTACTACTACTACTACTACTATAAGAGCCCAGTGCTATTAGTCTAGCAGTGTTGGGGAGTGGGACTGGTGTGCTAATCTGCTGCTCCTAGTAGTTCAGCAGCACCAACTTTAATTTTTTTTTTTTAATATTCATTTTTTTTTTATTTTACTTTTTTTTATTTTACTACCGCTGTAGTAGTGTATAAGTTGACCTTTTAGGCATTATTTGCCCTGTAGGCATTATTTGCACAGTGTTTTCTTCAACCCGCCATCTAGCTGTGTGACCTTGTTCACATTCTGTCTAAATATCCATAATATTACCGTCTCCAGAAAAAACACCGGAGTGACTTTTTTCAAGCAGCCATAATATATTTTACGTAATCCGTATCCACCGCTGTAGTAGTGTATACGTTGACCTTGTAGGCATTATTTGCACAGTGTTTTCTTCAACCCGCCACCTAGCTGTGTGACCTTGTTCACATTCTGTCTAAATATCCATAATATTACCGTCTCCAGAAAAAACACCGGAGTGACTTTTTTCAAGCAGCCATAATATATTTTACGTAATCCGTATCCACCGCTGTAGTAGTGTATACGTTGACCTTGTAGGCATTATTTGCACAGTGTTTTCTTCAACCCGCCATCTAGCTGTGTGACCTTGTTCACATTCTGTCTAAATATCCATAATATTACCGTCTCCAGAAAAAACACCGGAGTGACTTTTTTCAAGCAGCCATAATATATTTTACGTAATCCGTATCCACCGCTGTAGTAGTGTATACGTTGACCTTGTAGGCATTATTTGCACAGTGTTTTCTTCAACCCGCCATCTAGCTGTGTGACCTTGTTCACATTCTGTCTAAATATCCATAATATTACCGTCTCCAGAAAAAACACCGGAGTCACTTTTTTCAAGCAGCATTCATATATTTTACGTAATCCGTATCCACCGCTGTAGTAGTGTATACGTTGGCCTTGTAGGCATTATTTGCACACTGTTTTCTTCAACCCGCCATCGAGCTGTGTGACCTTGTTCCCATTCTGTCTAAATATCCATAATATTACCGTCTCCAGAAAAAACACCGGAGTCACTTTTTTCAAGCAGCATTCAAAATTTTTACGTAATCCGTATCCACCGCTGTAGTAGTGTATACGTTGGCCTTGTAGGCATTATTTGCACACTGTTTTCTTCAACCCGCCATCGAGCTGTGTGACCTTGTTCCCATTCTGTCTAAATATCCATAATATTACCGTCTCCAGAAAAAACACCGGAGTCACTTTTTTCAAGCAGCATTCATATATTTTACGTAATCCGTATCCACCGCTGTAGTAGTGTATACGTTGGCCTTGTAGGCATTATTTGCACAGTGTTTTCTTCAACCCGCCATCGAGCTGTGTGAGCTTGTTCACATTTTGTCTAAATATTGATAATATTATCGTCTCTAGAAAAACCACTTGAGTTACTTTTTTTCAAGCAGCATTCATATATTTTACGTAATCCGTATCCACCGCTGTAGTAGTGTATACGTTGACCTTGTAGGCATTATTTGCACACTGTTTTCTTCAACCCGCCATCGAGCTGTGTGACCTTGTTCCCATTCTGTCTAAATATCCATAATATTACCGTCTCCAGAAAAAACACCGGAGTCACTTTTTTCAAGCAGCATTCATATATTTTACGTAATCCGTATCCACCGCTGTAGTAGTGTATACGTTGGCCTTGTAGGCATTATTTGCAGAGTGTTTTCTTCAACCCGCCATCGAGCTGTGTGAGCTTGTTCACATTTTGTCTAAATATTGATAATATTATCGTCTCTAGAAAAACCACTTGAGTTACTTTTTTTCAAGCAGCATTCATATATTTTACGTAATCCGTATCCACCGCTGTAGTAGTGTATACGTTGACCTTGTAGGCATTATTTGCACACTGTTTTCTTCAACCCGCCATCGAGCTGTGTGACCTTGTTCCCATTCTGTCTAAATATCCATAATATTACCGTCTCCAGAAAAAACACCGGAGTCACTTTTTTCAAGCAGCATTCATATATTTTACGTAATCCGTATCCACCGCTGTAGTAGTGTATACGTTGGCCTTGTAGGCATTATTTGCACACTGTTTTCTTCAACCCGCCATCGAGCTGTGTGACCTTGTTCCCATTCTGTCTAAATATCCATAATATTACCGTCTCCAGAAAAAACACCGGAGTCACTTTTTTCAAGCAGCATTCATATATTTTACGTAATCCGTATCCACCGCTGTAGTAGTGTATACGTTGACCTTGTAGGCATTATTTGCACACTGTTTTCTTCAACCCGCCATCGAGCTGTGTGAGCTTGTTCACATTTTGTCTAAATATTGATAATATTATCGTCTCTAGAAAAAACACTTGAGTTACTTTTTTTCAAGCAGCATTCATATATTTTACGTAATCCGTATCCACCGCTGTAGTAGTGTATACGTTGACCTTGTAGGCATTATTTGCACACTGTTTTCTTCAACCCGCCATCGAGCTGTGTGACCTTGTTCACATTTTGTCTAAATATTGATAATATTATCGTCTCTAGAAAAACCACTTGAGTTACTTTTTTTCAAGCAGCATTCATATATTTTACGTAATCCGTATCCACCGCTGTAGTAGTGTATACGTTGACTTTGTAGGCATTATTTGCACAGTGTTTTCTTCAACCCGCCATCTAGCTGTGTGTATTATCGTTTCCAGAAAAACCAACTGAGTTTTTGTTGTTGTTGTTGTTTTTTTAAAAATAATGCCAGGCAAAGGCAGGCCGCCACGCAGAGGCCGTGCTAGGGGCCGTGCTGCTATGCAATCCTGTGGCCCTAGCAAATTGCCCAGTTTTAAAAAGCCAATGACCCTGAACTCCCAAAATGCTGAAGAGGTAGTTGACTGGCTTACACAGCACACCCCATCCTCTACCGTTTCTAACTTTACCACAACATCCTCCTCATCCTCCACTGCTATGGCCACCCCACGTAACACTTCCTCCACCACCGGTGCCCCTTCTTCACTGGGTCAGAGGAGTTATTTTCCAATGAGTTTCTTGAACTGAGTAATGCGCAACCATTATTGCCAGAAGAAGATGAAGGAGATGAGGACCTTACACCAGATTTAATTCTGGCAGAGAACACGATAGAGATGGACATAATGAGTGATGAGGAGGAGGTCCCCGCTGCTGCTTCCTTCTGTGATGTGTCAGAAGAAATTGATGCATCTGAGGAGAATGATGATGAGGAGATTGATGTTTTGTGGGTGCCTAGTAGAAGAGAGCAAGAGGAGGGTAGTTCAGATGGAGAGACGGAGAGTCAGAGAGGCAGTAGGAGAATAAGACTTAGAAGAAGCAGGGAGGACAGCCCGCAGGGATCAGCAGGGCAACAACATGTATCGGCACCTGTGTTCAGCCGGCCAACGCACCCGCCATTGCCGCCAATACCGCCAACTCCGCCAACTTCTACTGTTACCGCCAGATCGCACACTTCCAAAAAGTCAGCAGTGTGGGATTTTTTTAATGTGTGTGCCTCTGACAAAAGCATTGTAATTTGCAATGAGTGCAGTCAGAAACTGAGCCTTGGTAAGCCCAACAGCCACATAGGTACAACTTCTATGCGAAGGCACATGAGCGGCAAGCACAAAGCACTTTGGGAGCAACACCTCAAAGGCAACAGGCAAACTAAAAGCCACACTCCTTCTGGTCCAGCATCTTACTGCTCTACCTCTGCTCTCCTTGACCCGTCTGAACCACCCTCCACTCCGCCTTCCACCTTGACCACCTGTTCCCATTCCCAGTCATCTGCCACCAGCCAAGTTTCTGTGAAGGCCATGTTTGAGCGTAAGAAGCCAATGTCTGACTGTCACCCCCTTGCCCGGCGTCTGACAGCTGGCTTGTCTGCACTCTTAGCCCGCCAGCTTTTACCATACCAGCTGGTGGACTCTGAGGCCTTCCGCAAATTTGTAGCAATTGGGACACCGCAGTGGAAGGTACCCAGCCGCAATTTTTTTTCTAAAAAGGGAATACCACACCTGTACCAACATGTGCAGAGCCAAGTTACCGCATCTCTGTCACTTAGTGTTGGGCCAAAGGTCCATATGACTACTGACGCATGGTCCTCCAAGCATGGTCAGGGCAGGTATGTCACCTACACTGCCCACTGGGTGAACTTGGTAATGGCTGGGAAGCAGGGAATGGGTAGCTCAACAACAACAGTGGAGTTGGTGTCACCGCCACGGATTGCACGCGGTTCTGCCACCACCTCTACTCCTCCATCGCTCTCTACCTCGTCTTCTTCTTCTTCTTACTCTGCTGCTGGGTCCTCCTTCTCCTCCTCCACACCTGTGCACCCCCAGCTCCCCCTAGGCTATTCGACGTGCCAGGTACGCCGTTGTCACGCTGTCTTGGGGATGACGTGCCTGGAAAGCAAAAACCATACCGGATCTGTACTCCTGTCATCTCTGCAGTCACAGGCCGATCGGTGGCTGACCCCACACCAACTGCAGATCGGAAAAGTGGTGTGTGACAATGGAAGCAATCTGTTGGCAGCGTTGAGACTAGGCAATTTAACACATGTGCCCTGCATGGCACATGTGTTAAATTTAATAGTCCAACGTTTTGTCTCCAAGTACCCAGGATTCCAGGACGTTCTCACCCAGTCCAGAAAGGTGTCGGCCCATTTCAGACGTTCCTACACAGCCATGGCACGCCTTGCTGACATTCAGCAGCGCTACAACATGCCAGTCAGGCGTTTGATTTCTGACAGCCAGACTCGCTGGAATTCAACGCTCCTTATGTTGGAACGTCTGCTGCAACAACAAAGGGCCGTCAACGAGTACCTTTTTGAACTGGGTGGTAGGACTGGATCTGCACAGCTGGGGATTTTTTTCCCCCGTTACTGGGTGCTTATGCGCGATGCCTGCAGGCTCATGCGACCTTTTGAAGAGGTGACAAATATGGTCAGTCGCACCGAAGGCACCATCAGCGACCTAATACCCTTCGCTTTCTTCCTGGAGCGTGCCGTGCGACGAGTGACAGATGAGGCTGTAGACCAGCGTGACGAGGAGCTGGAAGCGCACGATTTCTGGTCGGAATCACCAGAACGAACCCAGGCACCTGCTGCAACGCAGGGAGAGGTGCCAGAAGTGGAGTCAGAGGAGGAAGGTGGCTTTGTGGAGGAGGAGGAGGAGGACCAACAGGAGCAGGCTTCCCAGGGGGCTAGTGGTGACCTTTTGGGGACCCCTGGTCTTGTACGTGGCTGGGGGGAGGAGACCGTGGATGATGCAGTCCTTGATAATGAGGAAGCGGAGATGGATAGCTCTGCATCCAACCTTGTGAGAATGGGGTCTTTCATGCTGTCATGCCTGTTGAAGGACCCCCGTATCAAGAGGCTTAAGGAGAAGGACCTGTACTGGGTCGCAACGCTACTAGACCCTCGGTACAAGCATAAAGTGTCAGAAATGTTACCAACATACCACAAGTCCGAAAAGATGCGGCATTTACAAACCAGCCTGCAAAACATGTTGTACAATGCTTTTAAGGGTGATGTCACTTCAGGAACTCATCAACATTCCAGGGGCAGAGGTGCCAGTAATCCTGCCACGAGCACACCTGCAAGGACAAAGCCCTTTGGCCAGTCTGTAACGTCAGACATGCAAATGTTTTTCTGTCCAAGGCAGCGCCACAACCCTTCTGGATCCACCCTCAAAGAACGCCTCGACCGGCAGGTAGCGGACTACCTGGCATTAACTGCAGATATCGACACTCTGAGGAGCGATGAACCCCTGGACTACTGGGTGCGCAGGCTTGATCTGTGGCCAGAGCTGTCACAATTTGCCATGAACCTCTTGTCTTGCCCAGCCTCAAGTGTGCTCTCAGAAAGGACCTTCAGTGCAGCAGGAGGGATTGTAACTGAGAAGAGAACTCGCCTAGGTCACAAAAGTGTCGATTACCTGACCTTTATTAAAATGAATGAGGGGTGGATCTCGGAGGGTTACTGCACGCCGGAAGACTTGTTCTGACTTCTATGCAGCTGTCCTTCTCTTCAAGCCTCATGACTCCACACACAGCTGTCCTTTAGCGTCCTCCTCCTCCCTCCGCCACCGTTACAAACTAGGGTGCAAACCCTACTGGTTTAATTTTTTCTGGCCTCTGTGCTTCAGTGGCTGCAACCAAAAAAACTGGGCAAACAATGTCTACAAGGTCAACGTATGGCAAAAAATGACTATTTTCAGCGTTTATATGGCATATTTTTTCTGGAAACTGTGCTTCAGTGGCTGCATCCAAAAAAATGCATATTTTCTGCATTTATATGGCATAATTTTTCTGGCCTCTGTGCTTCAGTGGCTGCAACCAAAAAAATGCATATTTTCTGCATTTATATGGCATAATTTTTCTGGCCTCTGTGCTTCAGTGGCTGCAACCAAAAAAATTTATATTTTCAGCATTTATATGGCATAATTTTTCTGGCAACTGTGCTTCAGTGGCTGCGACCAAAAAAATGACTATTTTCAGCATTTATATGGCATATTTTTTCTGGCCTCTGTGCTTCAGTGGCTGCGGCCAAAAAAACTGGGCAAACAATGCCTACAAGGTCAACGACGTTGACCTTGTAGGCATTGTTTGCCCAGTTTTTTTGGCCGCAGCCACTGAAGCACAGAGGCCAGAAAAAATATGCCATATAAATGCTGAAAATAGTCATTTTTTGCCATACGTTGACTCAACGTATATGGCAAAAAATGACTATTTTCAGCATTTATATGGCATATTTTTTCTGGCAACTGTGCTTCAGTGGCTGCGACCAAAAAAAATGCATATTTTCTGCATTTATATGGCATAATTTTTCTGGCCTCTGTGCTTCAGTGGCTGCAACCAAAAAAATTTATATTTTCAGCATTTATATGGCATAATTTTTCTGTCAACTGTGCTTCAGTGGCTGCGACCAAAAAAATGCATGTTTTCTGCATTTATATGGCATAATTTTTCTGGCCTCTGTGCTTCAGTGGCTGCAACCAAAAAAGTTTATATTTTCAGCATTTATATGGCATAATTTTTCTGTCAACTGTGCTTCAGTGGCTGCGACCAAAAAAATGCATATTTTCTGCATTTATATGGCATAATTTTCTGGCCTCTGTGCTTCAGTGGCTGCAACCAAAAAAATTTATATTTTCAGCATTTATATGGCATAATTTTTCTGGCAACTGTGCTTCAGTGGCTGCGTCCAAAAAAACTGGGCAAACAATGTCTACAAGGTCAACGTATGGCGAAAAATGACTATTTTCAGCATTTATATGGCATATTTTTTCTGGCAACTGTGCTTCAGTGGCTGCGTCCAAAAAAACTGGGCAAACAATGCCTACAAGGTCAACGTATGGCAGTTGTTTAAAGAGAACAGCAGATTACTAGCCAGCAAAGCTACCTAAGCTAAAATGTCCCTCAAATCCCTGCAGACTTCTGTCCCTCCAATACAGAGCAGTATCAAGCAGATTACTAGCCAGCAAACTTACTATCATCTGTCCCTGAAATCACTAACAGCTCTCCCCCTACACTATCTCTTCCAAGCACACACAGGCAGATTTTTCAGATACATTTTTGCCCTTGATCCCCCTCTGGCATGCCACTGTCCAGGTCGTTGCACCCTTTAAACAACTTTAAAATCATTTTTCTGGCCAGAAATGTCTTTTCTAGATGTTAAAGTTCGCCTTCCCATTGAAGTCTATGGGGTTCGCGAACCGTTCGCGAACCGCTCGCGTTTTTGCGCAAGTTCGCGAATATGTTCGCGAACTTTTTTTCCGACGTTCGCTACATCCCTATTGTTCCGTATAGCGTTAGTGCCATTGCCCCAATCGGAGATGTTTTGGGAAGAAAATAAATAAATCACTGAAAAACCTGTGGGCAAAATGCTTTTTGTGGTTGGGTCTGAGCTAATTAAAGATCCTTTAATACATTTGTTCCTAAGATTGGAGGAAGGCATGGGCTTCTGATTTTGATTTGTAGCTGGATGAAGAAGCCCTGGAAACCCTGGTTGTGGGATATTCCCTGCTGTCCTTATGGTTCCTGGTGCTCCCAGCACAACATGAGTAGCTGAGGATACTTACACTTTCTGGTTTACTTGGTGGAGTTTCTGACTGTTCTACTAACCACCCCAAGCCTGACGCACACCCTTACAGTAAGCTAGGACCAGAGCTAGCACTCACATTAGCTTGTCTGACCTTACTTGTCTTTTTTTATCTATTGAGACCTCCTGTCTCACAGTCTCCAGCTACGGTTACCACCTGGCCGGTATTTTACCGGCCTAGCCGGTAAAACACCTGCTAATGCCAGGCCGGTATTACAAACTTACCGGCAATATCGTTGCCCGTAATTTGTAATACCCTTGAAAACAAGCCCTTGGCCCGCCCCAATTTGCTCAGTACTTACCGTTTTTTTTTCAGGCTTCTGGCCATCGCACATGTTGCTTCACCCCCTTTTGCATCACTGTGAGTGACCCCACCCCCTTTTTTGTCACAGACTGCCCCCGTTTTTTCTCGCGCCCCCACCGCACGGTAAATTTTTTTAGAAAAGTTGGCAACCCTATCTCTAGCACCATCCACCCTGGTGACTAAGGAACCCACCTAGCACCCAATAGAGGAATAACCCCCCAGGAATGCTTAAAGGGGAACTATCGCAAAAATGCTTCATCATACTGAAATAAGAAACTTTCTAAATACAATTAATTCAATATTCTGTACCGTTTCTGAAATAATCAAGTTTATCTTCACTATCCCTCTCTCAGCATCTGTTTCTCTTCATTCTGTCTTCATGCAGCAGTTGGGTGTCAGATATTCATTGACAGTTAGATCCATTATATCTTATAGGGGGGCTCCTTTTGCCTAGAAGATGTATTAGAGGTCACTCTATTAAACTCACCAGACATCATGTCTCTCTACATGCAGAATTTGTGCAAAAGGCAGTTAATTTGTTAGACTTTGTTTGTACTGGAATCAGTTATTTGAGTGAGCTCTAATACATCGGCTAGGAAAGGAGCCCCTCTATCAGATATATTGGATCTAACTGTCAATGAATATCTGACACCCAACTGCTGCATGAAGAGAGAATGAAGAGAAACAGATGCTGAGAGAGGAATAGTGAAGATAAACTTGATTATTTCAGAAATGATGCAGAATTTTTAATTGATTGTAGTTAGAAAGTTTCTTATTTCAGTATGAAATTTTCCTTCCCCTTATGGGTGAACACCTCTTCCTATCCATACCTTTAACCAACATAACTAAGTCACTAATTTCTTTTATTACTGGGGTTGATTTATGTTTTTTGGCTGGTTTGGTTGGCTGGTTAATGTGAAGCTTTGGAAACCAGTGAGCAACTGTGCAGGAAAATACATTTGGCACTCAGAAAAACACATTACCCATATCCCAAAATGTGATGTGAATAAATGGATCGTTCCCACTAGCAGTACTGGCCAATGTGGGTTGGGCAGAGTCAACAGCAAGAGAGGACCAAGACTTAGACAATGACAGTTGAAGGTAATATGTCTCTAGGCACCAAGACTATACATTATTCACAACCCCAGGAATTGCATTGGAAGTGAATCTATAGGAACACCCCTAAATTGATTTCCTTTGTAGCTGAACAAGTTCCTATCTCATGGGTTCCCAAACTGAAGGACTGGTCTTTCTTCAAGGGCCAAACCAATGTATAGCGAGGCCCATTTGGTTGGAGCCTTTATTTTATGGTTTAGATATTCTTGGCACTAAATGAGGCTTAATGATGCAATATTTGTTTGATTATCAGTAACCTTGTCATTAAAGTATTGAACATATATTGGGGCTTTATCCCAAAAAAAATGCCTCCCGGTGTTCTCAATTTAGGAATGGAAGTCTCAGCATGTCCCTCTAAATGGGATTTGGTTTAGAGGAACAAGGACACAATTTTGGGGAGACTCCAGGCATCTTGGATACTTCCTGGCTTTTGATTTGAAGATGTTGGAAGGTGTGAACAGTCTGAAAAATATTAACCTACGGTATCTTAAAGGTGTGGTTGACCTTTAAATAAAATTTTAGTATGTTATAAAATGGCTAATTCTAAGCAACTTTTCAATTGGTCTTCATCATTTATTTATTATAGCTTTTAAATTATTTGCCGTCTTCTTTGGACTCCTTCCAGCTTTCAAATGGGGGTCACTAACCCCATGTAAAAAACAAATTCTCTGTAAGGCTACAAATGTATTGTTATTGTTACTTTTTATTACTCATCTTTCTATTCAGGCCTCTCCTATTCATATTCTAGTCTATTATTCAATTCAGTGCATGGTTGCTATGGGTAATTTGGACCCTAGCAACAGATGGCTGAAATTGCAAACTGCAGAGCTGCTGAATAAAAAGCTAAATAACTCAAAAACCACAAATAATAAAAAATGAAAACCAATTGCAAATTGTCTCAGAATTGTCTACATCATACTAACAGTTAATTTAAAGGTGAACAACCCCTAGAAATTCTTATTACCCTTCCCTCTAAGGCCTTTCTCAAACCTTTATACTGACAGTTATATTTATGTGTCAGTAGCCGCTTTGCTTGGTAGAAAGACATCCCTGCTCGCACGATGGAGCTGGGGGGTCACACGTTTTATTAATACATTCGGCCTGTGGGGATGGGAGCGGCAGATGGAGCCCTTCAACAGAAGGTGCCGCAGCAGAGTCATTGCCAGTGAAGGTCGGTGAAGGTCGGCCCTGGGAAATCTGGGGGCTGTGAATAAGCATTATTATAAATAAGTATTATTATAAATAAGCATTATTATAAAATAAGTATTATTATAAATAAGCATTATTATAATAAGTATTATTATAAATAAGCATTATTATAAATAAGTATTATTATAAATAAGCATTATTATAAATAAGTATTATTATAAATAAGCATTATTATAAATAAGTATTATTATAAATAAGCATTATGGTGCCTCTGCTAACGGACAAATCCTTTGGCAAGAACAGTGCGGATTCCTCAATGTCACCCTCTGATCTACAACGAGAACATTCACTACTGAGAGTCAAATACCCATCTTCCCCTAATTCACATGCGCTCACCAACCCATTTCATAATTAACCCATTAAATGCCGACAAACATAGAATTGCAGTACTGACATAAAAGTGCCACCATGAGGCATTGATCTTATCTGATCCCAATTGTAAGCAGCAGTCCTGTCCTGCTTTATGGCTGAGATTCTAGCTATCTGTATAACAGAGCATTCTGTCCCAGTGACTGCACAGATCCTATCTGATCCCCATTGTAAGCAGCAGTCCTGTCCTGCTTTATGGCAGCTGAGATTCTAGCTATCTGTATAACAGAACATTCTGTCCAGTGGCTGCACAGATCCTATCTGATCCCCATTGTAAGGCAGCAGTCCTGTCCTGCTTTATGGCAGCTGAGATTCTAGCTATCTGTATAACAGAACATTCCTGTCCAGTGGCTGCACAGATCCTATCTGATCCCATTGTAAGCAGCAGTCCTGTCCTGCTTTATGGCAGCTGAGATTCTAGCTATCTGTATAACAGAGCATTCTGTCCCAGTGGCTGCACAGATCCTATCTGATCCCCATTGTATGCAGCAGCTCCTGTCCTGCTTTATGGCAGCTGAGATTCTAGCTATCTGCGTATAATAGAACATTCTGTCCCAGTGGCTGCACAGATCCTATCTGATCCCCATTGTAGCAGCAGTCCTGTCCTGCTTTATGGCAGCTGAAGATTCTAGCTATCTGGTATAACAGAACATTCTGTCCCAGTGGCGGCACAGATCCTATCTGATCCCCATTGTAAGCAGCAGTCCTGCCCTGCCTTTTATGGCAGCTGAGATTCTAGCTATCTGTATAACAGAGCATTCTGTCCCAGTGGCTGCACAGATCTTATCTGATCCCCATTGTAAGCAGCAGTCCTGCCCTGCTTTATGGCAGCTGAGATTCTAGCTATCTGTATAACAGAGCATTCTGTCCCAGTGGCTGCACAGATCTTATCTGATCCCCATTGTAAGCAGCAGTCCTGCCCTGCTTTATGGCAGCTGAGATTCTAGCTATCTGTATAACAGAGCATTCTGTCCCAGTGGCTGCACAGATCTTATCTGATCCCCATTGTAAGCAGCAGTCCTGCCCTGCTTTATGGCTGAGATAGTGACATTGCAGTGCTACATTGCTATATGGTCTAATTAATTAATACCCCTAGTAAATAAATAATAGTAAAATGTAATATAAGTTTAATCTGATGGAAATATGTGTCTTTCAGAAGTAGAAGAGAGGAGCACAGGGGGACAGGGTGGATGATCCATAGGAAACAGGAGACAGACCAGGTGGTGAAACAATTTAGAGACAAACAGGAAATAATTAACATAGTTCAGATCAGCTGAAATCATAACCCTCGTTAATGTGCTTGCGGAGCAGCTCGTTGATAATTCTAGGGGAGATCATTTCATGTGCTGGGGAAGTGGGTGACACCTGAGCCGGAGGGAAGGTTTATGTATCACAAAGTGACTGATGTCCAGTTCAGCCTGGAGAGGTTCCTAAGGGTGAAACAAACTGGATTTGTAACCTGACACAGACCTCTCTGCCCAGGACGGGTGGCAGGCGGATTCCATTGAAGCAAATGATAGTCGGCAGGACTGGGAGCTTCTGTACCTGCTGAAATATACCAGCACTGTGCCACCTTGCCTCTTTAATACCCACAAAATATCATGGAATCTAAATGTTACAAGCAGTTATTATAGGTACATGATGCAGGCTGCACTGGTTTATCTATGCTATTCAGCATATATATATATTAATTACTTATTAGCCATTCAGCATGAGGATTTTCTAAGTTTTTGTTAGACTCAATTGCTAAGAACTAGGGATGCAACAAATCCACTATTTGGGATTCGGCGAGTACTGAACCGAATCCTAATTAGCATATGCAAATACTTCCTTGTTTTGTGACGAAAAGTCTTGTGATTTCCCTTCCCGCCCCTAATCTACATATGCAAATTAGGATTCAGATTTGGTTTGGCCGGGCACAAGGATTTGGACAAATCTGAATCCTGCTGAAAAAGGCCGAATCCTGAACTTAATCCTGGATTCGGTGCATCCCTACTAAGAACCCTTACCCATGTATGTTTTACTATGTTAAAGTGTATATTTGGGTACAACCATGGGTGGGGACAGAACAAGCAATATGGTAGCCCCAATCTGCACATTTAGATACATAGAGAATGAAATGTTCTGCAATGTCTGATGCCCTCATATGATACAGATGTGGCACTGTGGGATACTCTTTCCCCTTGTCCAACCTGTTCTTCCATCCTCCATCTCTCTTGTTTCCCTTAGGTACTTTGAATTTTACGAAGGTCCTTTGGACTTCAACTCAACCAAATGCCTGGAGCTGCGTCGTGACATCACCAACGTCAAAGTTCTCTCTATGTAAGTACATTTGGGCAGCACCAGTGTTAGGGGATAGGGGCAATGCAAGAATCAAATCATGTTCAACCTGCAACCCTCTAACAGGTGTAAATACAGGTGTGGCTCCTACTCCACTGCAGTGATGACTATCATACCATGAACAACTTCATTATCTCCTTACTAGGGGCCCCCTGGCCCTTACTCACCTCGGCCATACAACCGGCTGTAATGTTGCTGTATATATTAACTGTTCTTCAGCCAGTCAGGCCAAAGTGGCAGCTGATTGTTATAGAACAGGCTGAGGTTACTGGCAGTTGCTGGTTATAGCTCAACACCTCTGATTTAAAGGGCACTCATGTCTTTTAGCTCCATTTTACTCTTGAAGCAGCTGTCAGTACACTGCAGTGAATCAGCAGAAAAGAAGACGGGGAGCTACTGGGGCATCTTTGGAAACACAGATCTTTACTGCTAAAGGGCTGTGCTTGCCTTGGGCTGGTACAGAAGCACAAAACATAATGTACAACATCTCTAGCTACTTCTTTAGTTAGGCTTTAATTCTCCTTTAAGGGATCGCTACTGCTACTTGGCAGTATTTTATTTCCCCTGCAAAATCATTTCATATGCCCCAAAACTTTAGAGTAGAGATTTTGTAAATGTACATCCTTAAATCGGGGGCACCTACCTACGGCCCAGAATGGTGGCACTGTTGGGTTGTTATTATAAAAGGGAGAACAGATGGTGCGAAAAACAGAGACTCTCAGTTAGAAACTGATTTCTTAGCAGGAAATGATCCCAAGGCCATAGTAACTGGAGCAGCTCAATCACAACTGGGCATAATGGGGTACATTTTTAATACCATCTGGCCCAAGCTATTTTCTCTCTGGTTACCCCACCTACAGGGCCCCAGTCATAACCCTGATTTCAATTCAATTGCAAATCTATGATCTATTTACTTAGCCCAATAAAAGCTGCTAACTTGGCGCCATTGATTGAGTAGGCATCTTATTGGCCCATCCAAAATGTGACCGTAAACTGCTTGTTGTATTGGTGCAGTCATTTCCCAACAGGTCTCCCTAGGCCTCATCATGTTCTCATTGTTATCCAAGGGGGGATGACAAGTGATCAGATAATCCCAATTTTGCCCTCAAGGCTGGTGACCTCAACAAATGAATGGATTTTAAGAGTATATGTCCAGATTAACCTGAAAAGCCTGTAGCATATCTACCTGGAAGAATGGGCACAAAACTGGTACCTACTTACCCCCAAAAGACATAAAGATGCTAGTGCTTCAGGAGAAGGCTCTGCAAAATTTCTTCCAATGATTCCATCACCTCCTGAAGGGAATGAACTAGGTGTAGGCAGAAATGACATGTGTCTAGGGCTCAATTATTTGGGTGACAACATGCCTTGGCCTGGTCTGCTACATACAGTACTTTATGCTGAACAACGTGCCGCCATCTTTTTCTGGTCTTTTTGGGTATCCCATACATTGATTTTAGAAGGTGCATTTACAGTACATAAACCAGAGAAAATGCTCTGCAATAAGCAAGTGCTCTCCTGGGGGGGCTAGGGGATACCAGTGAGCAAGGAAACGATGGCAGCATGGAAAATCAATCTGGTTTTTTAATAAGAGGGGTGTCAGCCCAAAGTTGGAGATGAGTAACTAGAATAACTAGAATAACGTCTATTCTAAAGCTGGCCATACATGTCAATTCGCTTCTTTGTTGAGGTCACCAAACAAGCAGATCTTTTACCAATATGCCCACCTTGAAGTTGGTGATATCAGGCTGATTCAGTCGTTTAGCCCTTGGATCAAATGATCAGATCACAACGCAGTTCAAGCTGGCCATTGGGGCGAGGACCTTATTGATGAGCCAATGCGTTCCATGCCCCAACGGGATATCTAAACCTGCTTGATCCTGATTTTTGGCCAGATATGGGGCTCTTTGGAGGGCAGAAACGGAACTAGAGGGGGGCGGGCCCTGGCGCAGGACGTGCAGCCAGGCCCCCCACCCCCCTCCATAAACCCAGAACTGGCCGGGATATGCGCGGTGCGCGGACTGCCGGGGGCCCCTGAGGGGGTGCGGGCCCTGGCCCGCTCGCACCCCCTGTTCCCCCGGTAGTTCCGCCCCTGTTGGAGGGCCCTATAGACAGGCGAGTAAGCAGCCACCTTTATATAAATCTATATCAGTAAGTTGAGGGAAGTGCTCAAGGATCTGAGTACGTGTTGCAAGGTACTTTAAAGGGGTTGTTCACCTTTAAATTAACTTTTAGTATGATATAGAGAATAAAGGGCTGATAAAAGTCTCCAGTGAAAGGTGAGACGAGTGCACAATAACCCCCCGCAGGGAACATTCCTGTCCAGCAAACAGTTGCCTGGGCACAAAGACAACGGGCGCTCGGAGCTGCTCTCCCTCCTGCTGAGACATCACTTTTATCCTGTGCTTCCCCAAAACGCAGGGTGAAAGAATCCGATCTGTTCGACAGATGGAAAAGTCTTCAAGTCTGCAAATGGGAAATGAACGTGACGGAGGCGAACACTTTTAAGTAAGTGCAAAGAATTTGTGCCAAAAGTGGAGGCGCTCTTTGCTGTATTGCTGCCTGTCCTAAACAATCCAATTGTCTTCTCTTCCAGGGATCTGCTGTGTGCTGAAAGTGTGTTAATATTCTATGTTTCCATAAAAATACATTTGTTATTTAATCTGAATCTGTTATAGGCTAATGGCAGTGACATAAATTTGAAATATGGGCCAAATGGGCGGTTTTTGTAACCGTGGTCCCCTAGTTACATCACTGAACAGGGGAGATGCTTAAGGGGGGCTGTGCTTTAAAGGGGGTTGTTCACCTTCAAATTAACTGTTACTGTGATGCAGAGAGTGATATTCTGAGACAATTTGCAATTGGTTTTCATTATTTATTATTTGTGGTTTTTGAGTTATTTAGCTTTTTATTCAGCAGCTCTCCAGTTTGCAATTTCAGCCATCTTGTTGCTAGGGCCAGCATTACCCTAGCAACCATGCATTGATTTCAATTAGAGACTGGAATATGAATAGGAGAGGCCTGAATAGAAAGATGAGTAATAAAAAGTAACAATAACAATACATTTGTAGCCTTACAGAGCATTTGCTTTTAGATGGGGTCAGTGACCCCCATTTGAAAGCTGGCAAGTCAGAAGAAAAAGTCAAATATTAAAAATTAAACATTGAAGACCAATTGAAAAGTTGCTTAGAAATGGCCATTCTATAACATACTAAAAGTTAACTAATTAAAGACTTAAGGTGGCCATAGATGTAGCGATGTCGCCAAAAAAGCGCATCTCTCCCCGATATGCCCACATTGAGGTGGGCGGTATCGGGCTGATCGGATAATAATGGATCCTATACAGGCGGACGGATCGATGGACCACCTAAGCGCACAGATGCCGCCGCGATCCAACAGGATTTTTTAACCTGCCCGATCGACGATATCTATCGGGGACACCCGTTGGAGGGCCCCACACATGGGCCAATAAGCTGCCGACTCGGTCTGTCGGCAGCTTTTATCGGCCCATGTATGGGGGCCTTTAAAGGTGGACCACCCCTTTAAGAAGTTAGGCTTGGTCAGAAGAAAAAATAATTCAAAAATAAAAAAGGAAAAATGAAGACCAACTGAACAGTTGCTTAGAGTTATAGCTATTCTATAACATACCAAAAGTTTATTTTAAGGAAACAAATACAGAGATAAGCCAGTAGTTCTGCTGATGGAGACTGTCCATATGAGGCTGCTCTGCACCCTGAAAAAAACACAGAAAAGACTGACTGCATGGACAGCTGTTAGGCCTCCCTTTTTTTCCACCTGCTGGGTCTGTACAGCCCAGTAATATAATGGCGTATTTATTAAAGCTAGGTTTCAGTGCAATGCTTTAATGCTCCCGTGTGCGTGTTTGTGTTAGATCGGCGTTGTCGAGATGTTGCAACGCCCCGTCCTTTCTCTTCACCACACAGAAGAACACCCCTCTGGGAACCAAGCTCAGATACGAAGTGGACACGAGTGGTATATTTCAGATTAATTCTGAGATATTCAATATCTTCCCCAAGGTACGTAGCGCTTACAGACCCCCATATGAAATGAATAGGGATATATGCATGCACAGACATTTGGCATGCAGTGGGTATATATATATATATATATATATATATATATATATATATATATATATATATATATATATATATATATATATATATATATATATATGCCCTTAAAGGGCAACTATTGCAAAAATGTAATATAAGCTTCAGCATACTGAAATAAGAAACTTTCTAAAAAAATTTAAAAATTCTGTACTGTTTCTGAAATAATCAAGTTTATCTTCACTATTCCTCTCTCAGCATCTGTTTCTCTTCATTCTCTCTTCATGCAGCAGTTGGGTGTCAGATATTCACTGACAGTTAAGCTGGCCATAGATGTTGAGATTTTTAAAAGATCAGATCCTGATCGTGAGACCACGATCTTCTCAGAACGATCAAACGAATTGACCATCAACTAAAAAGACCAATTTGGCAGGAAAACAAAGGGGAGCTGCCTGCTTGGCCCTGCAAACATAGATACATTGCACTGGGGCCGACAAAGATTTTTTGACCTGGCCGATCAATTTCCCGACAGATGTCGGCCGAAAAATCGTAAGATGTACGATCGTTCGAATACCACTAACCCCACGATAATTTCGAAGGATTGGTCGGACTTCCCTAAAATCGGTCGTTCGGCAAGAAGAATCGTCGCGTCTATGGGGAGCTTAAGATCCAATATATCTTATAGGGGGGCTCCTTTTGCCTAGAAGATGTATTAGAGCTCACTCTATTAAACTCACCAGACATCATGTCTCTCTACATGCAGGATTTGTGCAAAAGGCAGTTATTTTGTTAGATTTTGTTTGTACTGGAATCAGTTATTTGAGTGAGCTCTAATACATCTGCTAGGAAAGGAGCCCCCCTATAAGATATATTGGATCTAACTGTCAATGAATATTTGACACCCAACTGCTGCATGAAGAGAGAATGATTTTCGTGATAGTTCCCCTTTAAGGTCTGTAGATGATGATATTTGGTAACTAATATGATAAGACTAATATCTGGTTGTTAATATTATGACATGTTATATTAGAATTGTCCAGTTTATTTGGTTCTTTGGTTAGCTTCATGAGTCAGATAGATATTATTACCTAGCTTGTCAATGTGGCCTTTCTTTGATACATAATAAGAATAACTTTGTTTTATCTGACCACAAGCTAGCTGAAGAATTGACAGAGTTTATGGAACTCCCTTCTTTGATTTCAATTGACACTTTATCTAAAAAGTTCTGGAATTAATATGGGTCAGACCCGCACCCGTTACTAAAAGTTTTCACCAAATGGTCCGAGTTTTTACAATATCAAGTGTCCCCCCCTGGTGAAATCTACCCTATGGTCTTGCCCAAAGATAAGTCTATTTTGGTGGGAGCTCACTGGTTTCTTGAACATAAGATTGAAAATACAATTGTCTCCATATTTTGGATTATTGACTCTAGATAACAATTAACTTTCCTCAAATTCTCAGCTATAAACCTATATCCCATGAAATAAAGTCAACTTTGTTTTTGGGTGCTTCAAAGAAAGCTTTTTTAATTACTGGCTACAAAAAGAGTCCCCCTTATTATCAGATGTCATCTCTGAAACGAGTGGATCTTAACCCGATATGCCCACTAACAGCTGGACGATATCGGGTGAATCAGAAGGTTCAGCCCTGGGGCCAAACAAGCAGATTACAAAGCAGTGGATAGGTGCAGACAGGTCGTAGGACCACATCAACTAGCCAATGCAGTCCTGGATCGCAGAAAAAAATCAAACTTGCCCGATTGATATCTGCCCATTTTCTGGCCTATCGATCGTTAAGACCCATCGGGACCCCCTTACACGGGCGGACAACTTGCCCTATCGGTCTAAAAGATCGATATCTGCAACTTTAATCTGCCCGTGTATGGCCACCTTTAGTTGGCGGGAAGCGTTAAAAGCTAAAACAAAAGGGAATAGTTTCAATGAGTCCTTTAGATTTACATGGTCTCCTTATTTTGAGGTCTGTGACTCCAGTACAAGAGGTCAAATATCTCGGTCGCTTCCTTCGAATGTAAAATGAATGTTTATTGGGTAATCCGACTTTCCCTGAAAACAATGGGATTTTTCTTTCCTTTCTTTTTGAATGTCTTTACCTCCACTGGCTTAGTTATAGTTTTTGATTATAGTTTTTCTAGGTTTTTCTCCATTCTTCTTCAACGTTATCATTTTTGAAAATAACATGCCATTGGACCAATTAGAGCACATCTTCTGAGTCTGCATGTTATTTGCTGTCCTTTTGATTTCTCTTGTTTATGTGAAAATCAGAAACAAATATTTTAAATGTATTTGGTTCTGTTCAGGACATGCCTTACTACCGCTCCCAGTTCAAGAAATGCGCCGTGGTTGGAAATGGAGGCATTTTAAAGGACAGTAAATGTGGGAAGGACATCGATAGCACAGATTTCATCTTCAGGTAACGAGATGTTCTGGGGGTATTTATAACAGGCTGGAGACCCTGCTGAGTTCTCTTAGTGGTCCACAGAGTTCCATGAAAACGTTCTTATCTTCCCCATAAACTTATACACTGTATACATCTTAGGGACCTATTAACTAACATTTGAATTTCTACTTTTTTTCAAATCTTTTATATAAAAATATGTGTTTTTTTTTTTTTCATTTCTCAAAAATATGAGATTAATAAAGTGTAAAAACCACGAAAAACTCTAATACAAAACTTCTCCAAGTAGAGGCCCTATAGAAGACAATGAAAGCTGCGCTGATCCTAGAAGTTTTCAGATTTTTAAAGCACTTTGTTGTGCTTTTTTTCCATTTATACTTTTTATATTTGGAACTTTTAATAAATTACAAGGCATTCATGATTTTATGTGCGGGTTGATTTTTTCTTGACCTGCACCAGCCCCTCTCCATCCCAACCCTAACCTGGCCCACTTAGCCCCCTTTATTTATAGATCCATCCATGCCTGCACCACAGTCATTTTACGAAAGGGGCGGGGCAGGCACAAGTCTATAAATTGACTGGCTGGAAGCCGGCAGTGTGAGGTCATGTGCAGGGAGAGCGGAAGGGAGTGCTCAACCTGAACCCACCTGCGATCTGAAAATTTTTGGCTGTAGCATTCCTGAACCGACCCGTGAGTCCCGGGCCGGCCTGCATATCACTAGTTTAGTAGTAGTTTCAAGAACTACTAAATTGAGAATGTTCATAAATGGAGGCTACTTGGTGTCAGGTTTTCTTGGTGGTCCCTAGGAGGGCCACTATTGGTTATAGGCACAACGTTTGTTCCAGGTTTATTAAGCCAGAACAACCAATCAGATATTTGCTTTCAGAGAGGAGACCAGGCTGTTATACCTGGTTGCTAAGAGTTACTAGAACTGTTGCAAACTTTGCACTTTTAAAATGCTCCCCATCAATACCAAAGTCACTTTCTCTTTCTTCCTGAGCAATATGCTGTTAGCTACTATAGGGGTAGTCCCGCAATATCCCCTTCATTTCCTTAAGGGGATATTTCATACTTTACACCCTGAATCTATTCTCTATTCCTGTACAGGAGAATATTTCCTTCTCCATCTTATTTTGCTCTGCTCCTACATAGAGGATCACTAGGCCTCACTGACTGGGCCTCCTTTACTTAGAACATGTGCTCACCACCACCCCATCTTCATTGTGAGATCCAAAAAGACTAAACTTAACTTAAAACTCTGCCTGGTGTATGTTTGGGGTCTCAACACATCTACATTCAGTATATCATCATTGACTGTACATCACAGTGGGGTTACCAAAAACTCTCCTACTAACTGTACCACATGGAAATCCTTCATGGAGTGAGGTTCCTTCCCATATCTCTCTAGGAGGCACAAATATTAGGGGGGCACACTTGTTAAGCATGTCATTTGATTAATCCCTTTGCCTTACACCTGGTATCAGTGAATCCGAACATCATTGGGCTGATCTACCCTTCCTTTCACTCAATGACTAGACTATGGCCAAAAATCAGCCCTTTCCAGGCTCTACTGGAGTCACAGTAGTTAAGTCTAAGGAAATGGGACAGAAAAGAAGGTAGATATTAATAGATTTATAGATTTTAATGCAATATATCTGGATACATTTTGGAATTAAAATCTATAGTGTGTTCTGTGTCCCCCCCCCCAGATGCAACTTGCCACCTATAACCCAAAAATATGTGGAAGACGTAGGGATGAAAACTGATGTGGTCACCATAAACCCAAGTATCTTAACAGAAAGGTAAGCTACAACTACCCAGAGGGATACAACCCATTGGGTTATGTTCATTGGGTTCTACTTTGGTACATTTATGAAGCCTATTTAATTTTAGGTGGAATTTTGTAGGGTATCGTCATTCTTGTGACCTCTATGGAATTTGAGAGTGGATGCTTTGCCATTCCAATGATCTGGATAGGGAAGAGCTATCAACCCATTTAGCATTATATACCAGACTGGGTGGAGTCAAGGGTGCAGTTGGGGTATAACTGGACACGGCCAGGGCCCAGCACAGGTTTTCCAGGGGTCTGCTGAGTTACATAAGTTAATAGTACAAAGATCTGATCAGAAATTTAAAATTCAAATGCCCTTACAGCCCTGTCCTAATATCACTGACATAGGCATTTATCTGTAGGCTCGAGATCCAATGCTTGGTGTTTAGTGTCCAGTGCACCATTATGAACATCACACAATAATACATGTATGATATGATAATATGAATAGGATACAGCCCCTGAACCCAAGGGTATAACACATCATTGACTCTCAAGATGGAACATGCTGGGTTTCCAGGCTGTAGAGAAACACATTATTATCTCTTAGCTGGAACAGTCACTGGAGGACATAGATGTGTGGTAAATGCCTTCAAGGTTAGTATTTAGGCAGGTTCTAACAGGGGCTCTGCACTTCTTGAGTTGTAGACAGTGTAAAAGGAAAGAAACTCCTAGAATAGGGTTTATAATAAGGAAAGACAAATTGGCATGAGTTACATACGGCATCCACCAATAGCTATCAAGGTCAGTTATAGTAGAATAAAATCTTAGAGAGCTTAGGTTGCATCATAAAAAATAGGCCCCACCAAGGTAATCTTGCCCCAGACCCCACTATTAGGACAGCATTGTACATAGTCCCCAGGCCTCTGTTTTTGCTGATGCTTTTTTCCTCCAACAGATTTAACAAGCTGGAGAAGTGGAGAAGACCCTTCTATGAAGTGTTGCAAGGATATGAGAATGCGTCTCTGCTCTTGCCTGCCTTCTACAACACCCGAAACACTGATGTCTCCATCAGGGTCAAGTATGTCCTGGATGACTTTGAATCCCAGCAGGCCGTCTACTATTTCCATCCCCAGTATCTCATCAGCGTTTCTCGCTTCTGGCTCATGCAAGGCGTTCATGCCAAGCGCATCAGCAGTGGCCTCATCCTAGTGACCGCCGCTCTGGAGCTGTGTGAGGAGGTGCACCTTTATGGATTTTGGGGGTTCCCCATGGACCCCTCAGGGAACTTCATTACTCATCATTATTATGACAATGTTAAGCCGCGCCCTGGCTTCCATGCAATGCCTTCTGAGATTTTTAACTTCATCCATATGCACAGCAAGGGAATCCTTAGGGTGCACACGGATACCTGCTGATTGATTCTGCTTCCATGCGCACTAAATGTTTATGTCCATCAACCCAACTGAGTATATGCAATAAAACTGCACAGGATGAGGCCTCCATGTGAGCTGGGGACACATCAGCATCATCTGAATGACTTTGTGTAGATGTAGCCGCTATCTCAAAAGAGCACTCTCAATCTAGGACTTTATTCAAGCTATCCAACACAGAAATATGTATTTGTGATAGCCAGAGATATCTAATTGAGATAGGATATCAAGAGATATCTACCATGGTATAATTATGATAAATTTGTTGGAAAGCCTGTCTATCTTGCTACCAACAAATATCTTGGATATCCACATGGGATAGCCAACGATAACTCTCTGGGATAGCCAGGTGTATGCATTCGGGATACTTTGGGCAACATCTGTAGATATAAGGACAATGTGGAAGGTGAACTGAAACACATATTCTCATCAGCACTGGTTTGACAGCTACAATTAACCAACAAAGCACATGCTAAAGAGATTCCACATAGCACACACTATACAAGACCATCGGCTTGGATACATTACGACTTGACTCAAGAGCGGACCATGGAAGTTGGTTTTGCTTTTTTTTCTTTCGGACTCACCATTGTGCTTTCTTTAATTAATATAATTAGTATTTGCTACGCTGTTTCACCCCTTGCTTTCTGGCAGAGGAGAGAGCTGCCCAAGATGCTGTTCTTTCTCTCTCTTCCACCAAAGGAAGGGGTTTAGCATTGTTGTCCTCCTAAGGGCAGGCTCAAACCGAAAATGTCTCCTGGCAATATGTGTCCCCTGGTTATTTCTTTTGTGTCGTTAGTATTGATGTCATCTCATAATTACCTCTGCACCAATTACCTCAGTCTTCTGCTTGGACATTTAGGTGTAGGAAATGTCCTCTTAATCGTACATGCTGAATATAGGAACCAAGCTTGGGTTAAGATTTTCATGGGGAAATATAGTAACAGGTGCACAGTTGGCTCCACTTTCAGTTGCCCATTTGCTCTTATGCTTAAAGGGATGGTTCATCTTTTAATTAACTCTTAGTATGTTATACAATGGCTAATTCTAAGCAACTTTTCAACTGGCTTTCATTATTTCTGTCTTAATAGTTTTTAAAATTGCCAGACTCTTTCCAGCTTTCACATGGGGGTCACTGACCCCATCTAAAAAAAACTAATTCTATTCAGGGCCTTTCCTATTCATTTTCCAGTCTCTTATTAAAAATAATGAGTGGTTGCTAGGGTAATTTGGACCTTAGCAACCAGATTGTTGAAATTGCAAACTGGAGAGCTGCTTGGTAAATAGCTAAGTAACTAAAAACCACAAATAATAAAAAATGAAAACCAATTGCAAATTTTCTCAGAATATTACTCTCCACAGCATACTTAAAAATAATTTGAAGGTTAACTACTCCTTTAAAGCAAGCATCTACTTGATTGCTGTTTGTATCAAGAACTGGGGCTGAGTTTGCACTTATAATTACATAGTATATTTCTCTGGGATAGTAAGTACATTTCATCCATGTTATGTGTCTTAGCTCAGTTACATATGATAGGTTGAGCCGGTAATCCTCCAGCTATTGCTGAGCTGCAATTCCCTGTGCCCTCAGACAGCCAAAAGATATCAGGCGATGCCAATGTTTGGAGTACTCCGATTTCCCATAGGGAGGAAGCAGATCAGAAACTTTGGCAATGCCTTTAAATAATTTATTTCAACAGAAAACGGCACAAGCTTTCGGGGTCAAGCCCTTCCTCAGGTGCAAAGTTTGGAGTACCCCATCAGTTTAAGTGCCATAATTCGAATTCATGGAGTAGAGATTGGATATGTGTAATAGAAATAAGGGCTTGTTCTCACTGACATTTTATTTATGCACCAAATTGCCATTGTAGTAAATGTTTAATATTCCCAGTGGGAAGGTCATGCAGGTAAAAGCCTGAGTTGCTGTCAAGCCTTCATGCAAGGCAGCTGATTGCGGTAGTTTTTTGCCGCACTGCACTTAACGGAGACATTCACTCATTATATTGTTTGCCAACATCATAGGCAATGTACAGTCATTTCTGTCTTATTTGCAGGGGTGTGACTACAGAGAAAGCAGAGCCTGTTGCTGTAGGGGGCTCAGGAAATATAGGGGGCTCCATGAGGCCCTAATTAACAAGAAAATGCAACATATATTGGTAGAACATAAAATAGAAACTGTCTATAAAGGGATGTAGCTTTAGCACAGAAAACAAAAGCCACCACGTGCCACTATTCTGCTCATTTCCGACGTATCCTTCAAGGTTGGTGAGAATTCGCAGATCTCCATGTCCATGTCTAGTAGGGTTGCCACCTTTTGGCCTGCTTGAATCCGGCCAGGGGGAGGGGCTGTGGCGCTGCGTGGGCTGGTCATGACATCAGGGGGGGGTGCAATGACATGGCGATCAGTGATTGCCCGATCGCCGCGTCAATCATAGGGAATCCTAGGCAGCCCTTCAAAAAACCGGGCTGTCTGGGTCAAAACCGGACAGCTGGCAACCCTAATGTCTAGGTATAAACAAGTTTCGGCAAAGGCCCGACTTGTTCTAAATTTGGTGCCAGAATTTCAAAGTGGCTGCCATAGTTAGTTGTGCCATAACTTTCCAGCTTGGCGGAACAAAATGACTCCTAATGATGCAAATAAACTGCGCCATTAGAAATCGCCCGAGGCCCTGCCCACCCCAGACCACAGTAAAATGGTAAACCCCCACACACGTTATAAAACGCCATTGATGGTCGGGGCCCCCTTATAAGATAGAAAAAAAAAAAGTTGGCGCCAGGACCCCTCATAAAAGTTTTTAAAAAATCACTCTCTTTGGCTCTTCAGGCGTTCGACTCTTTGCAATTTTGGTTCTTCTGGACTTCAGATAATTGTCACTTCAGTGGTGCAGCGTGACTTTGGCGCTGTCAAGGGTGGCCCGGCTATTTCGTAAAGTGGAACACAGCCGGGCTGCCCTTTAGGCCCGCTACAGCAGTACCCCCTGTGACCCCCCTGATGGCGGCCCTGCATGTCACTGTGTATTCAAAAAGCTTTACATTTTGGAGCAAGATTGCCCTTCAATTTTTGTTTATATTCAATGGAGGGCTAAAAGGATAGTTTGCCCCAGCTTGCAATCACAGAGCAGTAAAATGCAAAATTGAAAGCAATATGATGCTATTCACAAAGGCACCGGGCTCCCTTTGAGCCTGCTCTGGAATACTGTGCAATTCTGCCCATGAACGCAAGGGGTCTAGTAGTGTTCTCATAGTATTTTTGAATACTGCATAGGTAAAACATAAAACTACTTTCTACTTGGAGAGTTGTATCTACTCTATGATTGAAGAGCTGTGTTAGGCCAGCCAGTTTAAGGCTGTAGAATGCCAAATTATAGGTATTGACTTACACTGTCCAAGCATTAAATCACCTAAACCTTCTGGGAGAACATGTTCATGGTGCAGCGAAACATAAAGGCAAAGCAGGAGGATGTGTCTATGCAACAGTGGGGCTAATAAAATGGTGGCTTCAACCAATCAGAGAGGAGCATTTCCTTGTCTATTTTATGAAAATAATCGCTTACAAGTTGAAGTTCATGCCTCAGATTGTTCATTTAGATGAGAAAAGGACAACTTCTTATTGGCTGTAGAAATCAGGTAGAGGTTGATTGACATTGAGGGGCACATTTACCTAGGGTCGAATATCGAGGGTTAATTAACCCTCGATATTCGACCGTCGAAGTAAAATACTTCGATAAGGATTTACCGCTATTCTTACGATCAAAGGAATAATCGTTCGATCGAACGATTAAATCCTTCGAAACGAACGATTCGAAGGATTTTAATCCATCGATCGAAGGATATTCCTTCGATCAGAAAATTGTTAGGAAGCCTATGGGGACATTCCCCATAGGCTAACATTGGCCTCGGTAGGTTTTAGGTGGCGAACTAGGGGGTCGAAGAATTTTTTAAAGAGACAGTACTTCAACTATGGAATAGTCGAACGATTTTTAATTCGAATCGTTCGATTCGAAGTCCGTAGTCGAAGGTCGAAGTAGCCCATTCGATGGTCAAAGTAGCCAAAAAAACCATTTGAAATTCGAACTATTTTTCCTCTATTCCTTCACTCGAGCTAAGTAAATGGGCCCCTGAATGTGCACACGGAGCGCTTCCACTAACTGGGAATGTATGTCAGAACAACTAATTGGGGTGTAACTGTATCTGACAATTGCAGACGGCTAGAATAATGTTGAGGGGCACTCAACTTGGTCTGGAGGGAAGCCAGCATTAGTCTGTCTACAACCAGCTTACGTGTTATACAACTTGTTTAGTATCACTGTCTTGACTGAGAAACCAAGCACCCCACCCAATAATGCTCTAATCCAGAACCCCAAATATAGCATGCAATCTCAGTATCCTCAAGGATTTTGGCAGCTACAGGGGCTGAAGGATTGACATTCCCAATCTAAATAAACATTATTATCCCACTAAATGCCCCCAGCAGGATACAGATGATGCTTTCTGCTTCCTTCAAGTTGCTTCATTTCACTTTGCTTCTGTCTGACGGACAGGAATGTGTTATGGGACTTCATGAACTGTTCTGTGTTTGTTTGATGTTATTTGCAAAGGGAACGAGATCCATCAGGAATGAATGAATGAACCCACAGCATTGCACCGCTGCACTTTGTATCTCCAGCTTGGTATTGTAATCATAGTCGTGATGCCAGCCTGCGTCCATGTAAAGCCATAAAACTGAAGCTATCGGGGTAATTCCTGGTCGTCACTGTGTATGGGAGGAACCATCCACCTCTTGAGCAAACGGAGGGGAAAATAAAAACATCTATGTTATAATTCAGAGTCTGCAGTGCACTTTGTGTCTCTTACCTTTGTTTTTGTGCAAGTGTTTCATGTGGTTCAGACACCTTACCTTATTAAATGTTGAAGGGCAACTGTGCTAACTAACTAGAATAGAAGTTTGCTCATAGCCTGTAAAGATCCCATAAATCTATGTCAGTATAGATATTCCCCTGTACTAAGCACAATTCAGCAGGAACAGTCCTCTAAGTTTGCTCATAGTCTGTACAGAGAGATCCCATAAAACTATGGCAGCATAGGTATTCCCCTGTACTAAGCACAATTCAGCAGGAACAGTCCTCTAAGTTTGCTCATAGTCTGTACAGAGAGATCCCATAAAACTATGGCAGCATAGGTATTCCCCTGTACTAAGCACAATTCAGCAGGAACAGTCCCTAAGTTTGCTCATAGTCTGTACAGAGAGATCCCATAAAACTATACAGCATAGGTATTCCCTGTACTAAGCACAATTCAGCAGGAACAGTCCCTATGTTTGCTCATAGTCTGTACAGGGATCCCATAAAACTGTCAGTATAGTTATTCCCAAGCACATAGTTGTACAGTATAATTGAGGGATACAGTGGGTATTTTACAATTGCTTTACATTTTTGTTAATTACGTTTCTGAATAATAACATGTGCTGAGTACACTGATTACTAATAATTAGATATCTCTAGTATTGACATCAGAATTGTGCCCAGAGGCCTAGTGGACTGTGAGTGGGGTCAGGGGTCGCTCTAGTCTCTGCGGATTCAGCTGATCCAGAGAAGCGACAAGTAAATAAGTATTGGGAGCTCCCAGCTAAGCGGCCCATGTCAGGACTGATCCAGTGCGGGTATTTGAGCTTGTGTCACGTGATCATTCAGTGCCAATAGGAGTTATTATAAACCAGATCTTATTTCTCAGCCTGAGCTGTTGATGTGAAATCTCTCACAGACAAAGTGACAGAATCTCAGCAGGTCGAATAAAAGGAAACGTGCCAGGAATTCACAGCTTCTCTCCTCATTCTCCAATTCTTTAGACTTCTGTTCCCACCCCGTGACCCACCGTGACCCACCGTGACCCAAGCCTTCCTCCCGCCCCAAATCCTCTCACCCCATTGCTTCCCCCCCTCTCTTGTATGGTTTGGTCTCTCCCGCAGCCACTCCTCTCCCCTTCCCCGCTTTCCTTTTCCAGCCAGTACCACTGATTCAAAATAAAAGGGAAAACAAATTGCAGCAGGTCAAGACGTGATGCCTTGAGCCCAACTTCATTACGACATACTCTCTTCCCCCGCCCCCTGTACCGCCCCTCCATCCCAGCACCGCCCCCTCCTCGGCAACCTGCACTGTACGGAGCGTCCCTGGCAACTGTCTGTAGCGAAAGTGCGACTCACGCGTCTCATCTACTTAATTGAGCCCAGACCCCCCGCGTCTGACTGACATTTGTCTTCTATCCTGAGAGTCTGGCACGTAATGAAGTGAGTATTGATACCAACCTCAATGCAGTGGCTGCAATGACTACAGTGGGTGCTGATATATCTAATCTCAGAGTACAGTGGGTGCTGATATCTAACCTCAAAGTACAGTGGGTGCTGATATCTAATCTCAGAGTACAGTGGGTGCTGATATCTAACCTCAGAGTACAGTGGGTGCTGATATCTAACCTCAGAGTACAGTGGGTGCTGATATCTAATCTCAGAGTACAGTGGGTGCTGATATCTAACCTCAAAGTACAGTGGGTGCTGATATCTAACCTCAAAGTACAGTGGGTGCTGATATCTAACCTCAGAGTACAGTGGGTGCTGATATCTAACCTCAAAGTACAGTGGGTGCTGATATCTAATCTCAGAGTACAGTGGGTGCTGATATATCTAATCTCAGAGTACAGTGGGTGCTGATATCTAACCTCAGAGTACAGTGGGTGCTGATATCTAATCTCAGAGTACAGTGGGTGCTGATATCTAATCTCACAGTGCAGTGGGTGCTGATATGTAATCACTAATTGCATGAGGCACTGATACCTCCCATGTTTTTTTGTTTTGTTTTTGAGAAACTCTTGTTCATGCAGATGTTACTGACGGGCCCCTGTTCACAGCTGGCAGGGTATTTACTTATTTGAAACAAAACAATGGTCCAATTTGTCTCGATCCTCTCCTCAGTTGGACTGAGCAGATATCTCAATTTGTTCTTAGAAAGTGTCTGGGAGAGAAGGTTCCTGGGAGTGAAGAGGAGGAAAGGGTTAAGCCAAGCGGCACAGACAAAGGCATTGTAGGCTCCATTGTCTGTATGGAGCACCCAGGAGAAAACTAGTCTCTAAGGATTTAAGCAGTGGCTGATGATAAACACACCCTGTGTATAGTGAGCAGAAAGAGACAAAACTTTTGAACGGCACTGTTGGTTCTGCAAACGGAATAATTGTACCTACAACTGTGTATTAGATTCAGTATTCAGTACTGTATCATTTCTATATATTTCACCCATAAATGAGCAGTAGTTTAGAAGCTTATTTCAGCCATACAAGGCAGCAAAGTCCCATTTACAGACTCTGTTGTTGGCCAGGGGGAGCAGTTTAATCATATTTACGTCATGCTGAATTATTTGGATGTATCATTATCTGGCTGATTGCACCAGTATCACTTTCTGCCTCACTTTCTGCTGTTAAGTGGAGGGATTTTGTGCTGAACTTGGGGCTGCAGATGTTGGAGGTAGAATGTAGACTTTATACTTAGTCCGTCCATTGGCCACCTGTCCTGGTGGTGCCGGTGTATTACCTACAGTATAAAGGAAAAGAGTGATACTATGAATAAAACATGTATCTATTCATTCACCTACTGCACACATACATCATCCAGCCATTAGCAATGAACTGCACTTACCCACCAGCAGGACCGCTATCAAAAATCGCAGGGCCCCATACGACAAAATTTCCTGGGCCCCCTGGGCTGCGCCCACCGCAAGCCCCACCTACAGGTCCACCCCCCCCCACCACATGGTAAAAAAACAAAAAAATATTGGTGGCTAGGGTTCCCACATGTTAATAAAAAATAAAAAGATATTGGTGGTCAGGGCCCCCCATAAAAAAACATTTGTGGCCAGGGGCCCCCCCATTAAAAAATATTGGTGGCTAGGACCACACATGAGAAAAAAATTGGTGGCCAATCTTGGTGGCCAGCCCCCCCCCCACACACACATTATAAGAAAATTGGTGGCCAGAGCCCCTTAAACGTCCATGCCTTCCCGAAGTCAGCAGCTCTCAGAAAGATGGGGGGCCCGGCTAATCAAGTAAGTGTGGCGTGGCTGGGCCCCCCTTACCCTCGGGGCTCCCTACAACTCTCCCCGCTGTCCCCCCCTGATGGCTGCCCTGCCCACCAACATGCTGCTTACAAGGGACTCACCGCTTTATGTTCTACAAAACCCATATAATACATCACTGGGGCCACACACTGGGGCCCTTCTATGATCATTGAGGGTTATGTAATAAAAGGCACAACGTTTGCCCAGGAGCAGCAACACATAGCAACCAATCAGCAGGTAGAATTTACTGGTCACCTGTTTAAAAGCAAGTGAGTAGTGGTTGCTACGGGTTACTGCTCCTGGGCAAACTTAGTGCCTTTTATTACATATGGGGGATTATGTCTCAGAAAGCTAAATACACTTATTGGAGTCTCAGTGGGAATAATACCAGTTAGTGTTATACTGATACATTGTGGGTTGCTGCTTTGTATGTTCTGCCCTGTATATATTCATTGCTGATAAAAGTTTCTGTTTAAAGGAGAACTAAATCTTAACTAAAGAAGTAGGCAAGAGATTGTGTATATCATGTTTTTGGCTTCTGTACCAGCCCAAGGCAACCACAGCCCTTTAGCAGTAAAGATCTGTGTCTCCAAAGATGCCCCAGTAGCTCCCCATCTTCTTTTCTGCTGATTCACTGCACATGCTCTGTGCTGCTGTCACTTACTGAGCTTAGGGACCCACTCACAATATACAGTACACATAGAATAGAAATGTCACAATATAAGGCTGATTAGTAATTAATACACATAATTACTACATGGCAGCACAGAAACCAGTGCAATTAGCATCAGAATTTAATAATCAGCAAACCTGTAGCATCAGCTTATATTACAGCCAGGGAAGCTCATTTTCTGCTGGATAATTAGTGACGAGCCCTAAGCTTAGCTTCTCAACAGCCAATCAGAGCCCACTGAGCATGTGAGTGTCACAGACACTTTCCAAGATGGTGACCCCCTGTGACAAGTTTGAAGTCCTGGATCATTGCTGCTATTGACAAACTGTAGCCTCGTGCAATAAGTTCACTGAATAAAAAAGGACATTTTTAGCCATATCAATTATAGGATTTAGTTCTCCTTTAAAGGGGTGGTTCACCTTTAAATTATCTTTTAGTATGATGTAGAGAGTGATATTCTGAGACAATTTGCATGTGGGTTTTCATTTTTTTTTATTTGTGGTTTTTCAGTGATTTTTATTCAGCAGCTCTCCAGTTTGCAATTTCAGCCATCGGGTTGCTAGGGTCCAAATTCCCCTAGCAACCATGCATTGATTTGTATAAGAGACTGGGATATGAATAGGAGAGGCCTAAATAGAAAGATGAGTAATAAAAAGTAACAATAGCAATACGTTTGTAGCCTTACAGAGAATTTGTTTTTTAGATGGTCAGTGAACCCAATTTGAAAGCTCGAAAGTCAGAAGAAGAAGGCAGATAACTAAAAAGCTATAAAAAAAAAAGGACCATTTGAAAAGTTTCTTAGAATTAGCCATTCTATAACATACTAAAAGTTATCTTTAAAGGTGAACCATCCATTTACGGTAACTTGAGACCCTGCCATAAAGCAAAGCTGAACTGCTGCTTTTTTCCAGGAAGGTTACTAGGGTCCAAACTTACCTAGCAACCATGCATTGATTTGAATGCGAGACTGAAATATGAATAGGAACCGAATAAAAAATGAGTAATACAAAGAAACAATAACAATATATTTGTAGCCTTACCGAGCATTTGTTTTTTAAATGGGGTCAGTGACCCCCATTTGAAAGCTGAAAGGAGTCAGAAGAAAAAGGCAAATAATTCAAAAACTTTAAAACAAAGGCCAATTGAAAAGTTGCTTAGAATTAGACATTCTATAACATACTAAAAATTAACATAAAGTGAACCACCCCTTTAATAGAGCTTTAAAGGGCAGATTTATCAAGGGTCGAATTTGGAATAGATGGGGTTATTTTAAATTCCCATCAACTCGAAATTCAAATAAAAAGAGACCAACCGAAATTTAAAAAAAATGTTTTTTTTTCTTCGAGTGAATGGGCTGTATTCGATCATAATCGAAGTCCACCAAATGACTCCAAATAGGTTCTAGGAGCCCCCATAGGCTAAAACAGCAATTTGGCAGGTTTTAGATGGTCGAATAGTCAAAGTCACATTTTTAAAGAGACAGTACATGATAAATTTCGAGTTTGAATTTGGATTATTTCCTAGTCGAAGTACACTGAGGGGCACATTTACTTAGCTCGAGTGAAGGATTAGAATGAAAAATATTTAGAATTTGGAAGTATTTTTTTGGCTACTTCGTCCATCAGATTGGCTACTTCGACCTTCGACTACGACTTCGACTTCGAATCGAATGATTCGAACTAAAAATCGTTCGACTATTCGACCATTCGATAGTCGAAGTACTGTCTCTTAAACTTCGACTACCTACTTCGCGACCTAAAACCTACCGAGCACCAATGTTAGCCTATGGGGAAGGTCTCCATAGGCTTTCTAAGTAATTTCTGATCGAAGGAAAATCGTTCGATCGATGGATTAAAATCCTTCAAATCATTCGATTCGAAGGATTTAATCGGTCGATCTTACGATTTTTCCTTTGAACGAATTGCGGTAAATCCTTCGACTTTGATATTCGAAGTTGAAGGATTTAACTTCGATGGTCGAATATCGAGGGCTAATTAACCCTCGATATTCGACCTATAGTAAATGTGCCCCTAAAATTAGCTCAAAATTTGAATTTAAAAATTAGATTATTCAATTCGACCGTTACAGTTACATACTGAGTATTTTAAAGTTCTCATGAATGTTTCAGAGATCTCCTGGAAAACTTTAAATAAAAATGAAATTCAACAAAGTATTCATGGAACCTTGTAAAGTTATGTGAATTTCTACCTCTATTGAGGTACTGTGGGATATTCTATGCCCATTCTTCCCAAATCATGAGGCTGGCATGAGAAGGGCAGGAGGTGGGTCACAGTAGAGATACCCAGAAGGAAACTGAGCATAGGACATCACAGCAGCATCTGTCCGGATGTTCAAGTTCTCTGCACTACTGGTTCTGATTCCTGACACAATGTAGCAGATGTAGAATTGATCTCTGCTGATGTGTTGTACCTGGTCACAGAGTGTGAATGCATTTAGCTTTGTGTTACTATGAAGGAATGTATTGTGAATGGCAGTAGTCAGGGTTAGAGAAAGAATCTCACACAAGGTTGGCCCAGAGCACAACAAATAAGGGTCACTGTGGCAACAGGTGATGTTTGGGAGCAGCACATTTCACAGCCGGAGAGAATGAAAACTCTGGGCTTGAGGCTTATGCGTAAGATCTATACCATGTCCAAACTGTGGCCCGCGGGCCAATTGAGGCCAGTTTTTAATTTTAGACTGGCCCGCAGCCTTAAACTAGGATTGGCCCATTCAAGGGCAGACCCGGATAAAAATTGGCAAGCAGCTGTCCAGCCCGAGTCAAGAGTCGGTCGATAAGCAGTGCCGTCTATCTTCTTGCCGTGCCGGCTGCATGCAGTGACGTAATTGCACATTAGCGCATGCACGTGACATCACTGGATTCACTGGATTAGGCGCTAGTTCTCGCCGGAGGCTGTGATTCCACTCATGTGCCTTCAAATTTTTCTTGCAAATACATGGTCACCGACTCATCCCCCCAGTTAAAATGTTTATATAATATGCTTCAACATATCAACTAGAATATATAATCCTTTGTGAATTCATAAAATTCCAATTTCGAGCTATTGTGTACTTCGACTAGGGAATAGTCCAAATCCGATCCGATTTTGAAAAAAATTTGAATATTCAAAATTTATCATGTACTGTCTCTTTAAAAATTCGTCTTCGACCATTCGCCATCTAAAACCTGCCGAATTGCTGTTTAAGCCTTTGAGGGACCTCCTAGAACCTATTTGGAGTCCATCCCAAGTTTTTTTGGGGAAAAACTTTGATTTGAATTTGACCTATTCGGCCAAAATAAAATTAAATTTGGTTGGTCTTTTTGAATTCAAATTTTGACGTTTTTCAAAATCGAAATTCAACCCTTGATAAATATGCCCCTGGGTCTCACCGAGTATCATTCTAAGGTCAGAAAAATAGAATATTAAAATATAGCCTAAATGAGAAAACAATAAAAGTTTTTAACATGTAAATAGAAGAAAAAAACTGAAAAGGAGGAAAAAAAGATGAAAAGGGAAAAAAGAAGAAATGGAAAAAATGGAAAAAAAAAGAAGAGGGGCAAGAAAATGATTTTATAGAGCGGCAAGTTCACTTCACATGACAACATATATGTGCGATCAACGTGCTTAATTTACATTCAGAATACAGGCATGGGACCTGCTATAAAGGATCCTCTGTGACAGGGGGTTTCCAGATAAGGGATCTTTCTGTAAATTGAATCTTCATACCCAATGGTTCAAAGAATGTCAGGCTGAATGTTCGGCCCCCACACATTTTTACCTCACCAAATCTGCAAAAAGTTTGGACATCCCTGATCTATACAGTGCGTTGTGCAAACGGGGAGGCACATTTATCAAGGGTCGAATTTCGAATTCATGTGAATTTTTTAAAACACCCATAAACTCCCATGAACTCGAAGTTTGACCAATCAAAATTTATTATAAAAATCAAATTTTTCAATTCGATTCGAATTTTAAAAACTCGATTTGAGTTTTTTTGTCCAAAAACATTTTCAGATTATTGCACGAAACCCAGCGCAGATCAAAACATTTTTGGAACTTCTCCCATTGACTTATATGCAACCTCGGCAGGTCTGAGATGCCGGATTCTGACTTTTTCCATCCCTGGGGTATAATAAATCCCTAAAAATTTGTTTTGTGTTTTTTTTCACAAAAAATTCAGCTTTTATACTAAAAAATAGGGATGCACTGAATCTAGGATTGGGTTCAGGATTCTGCCAGGATTCTGCCTTTTTCAGCAGGATTCGGATTAGGCCGAATACTTCTGCCCGGATGAACCAAATCCTAATTTGCATATGCAAATTAGGGGCGGGGTAGGGAAATCGCCTGACTTTTTGTCACAAAACAAGGAAGTAAAAACTGCTTTCCACCCCTAATTAGGATTCGGATTCGGTTCGGTATTTGGCCGAATCTTTCACGAAGGATGCAGGGTTCCGCTGAATCCAAAATAGTGGATTTGTTGCGTCCCTACTAAAAAAACAAGAATTTTTTGGTGTTTTGGCATTCGGAGTTTAGTAAATAACCCCCCAATCACAGATATCTCTAAGAACCAGTGTATATAGCATATTTACATTTATTGATTCCTGTGGGAGCTGCTATAGTGCATAATTTGTTTATTTGAACAACAGCGGTGGGCTCCTGATTGGGCATCTCTGTGATATAGAGCTAGTGTGTAACAATATGTATGGCACATTTATGTATATATTGTTACGAGGATGAGTAGTATAGCAGTGCTTTATTAGCAGGTTCATGCAGCCATTACACATCCGCAGTAACTTCAACTCTAATACTTTTAAGCAGTATAGAAATTACTATGTACACAGTATAAGTCTTGTGCACAGTGACACCTACAGGCCATTTGTATAAACACCACATAAATAGTAATGAAATGTGTTATTTATCAGGATACGTCTGAACTCTCACTGACGCAGAAGTACAATGCCTTCCCAGATGCAGTATTACAACTCGTCCCCGTCAGTCACGGGCATCCTCCAGCCTATCACTGCACCCGGTTCTTTTGGGCAGATGAGACCAAGGGACGCCTATCCCAGTACCACTGCCCCCCGGATCCGACCAGTCACTGGTAAGTGCCACATAAAAACCAATCTCTGTCTGTGGGTACCCAGCCAGGTCAATGGGACATATTAAATGCCTATAATTGTATTGACAGTAGTGATGAGCGAATTTGTCCCGTTTTGCTTCGGCAAAAAATTTGCGAAACTCAACGGGCATTTTTACGTGCGACAATTTTTACATGCGCCATAATTTTTCTCGCTCCAAGTACATTAAAGTCAATGGGCGTTTTTTCTTATGGACACTTTTTTTTCTCCAAATACATTAAAGTCAATTGTAATTCTTTCGTATGGCGACTTTTTTTCTCCAAATGCATTAAAGTTAATGGGCGTTTTTTCTTATGGCTACTTTTTTTGTCCTACTGCATTAGGGTAATGGCACACGCTAAGATTTGGGGAGATTTAGTTGACCGGCGACAAATCGCCTCTTCTTCGGGCAACTAATCTCCCTAAAAAAAGCCTTCCCACCTGCTAGAATCTAAATCGCCGGCGGGGTGGCACTCGGATCACTTAGTTTTCCGAAGTCGCCCGAAGTTTCCTTGTGAGGCAACTTAAAAAAAACTAAGTGAGAGTTTTCCACAGTGAATTTTCACAGTTTCGTAGAAATATTCGCACATGGCAAAACTTGGAATTTCGCAGCAAATCCATGGCTGGCGAATAAATTCGCTCATCACAAATTGACAGTGTTTCCCTCCAGCCCAGCAAAGTTTTTTAGGCCTTTTCAGGGACTGAGCAGGTAAATTGTAGCTCACCAATACATAGAATCCTACTGATTTCCCAGACATCACAGATCAATTCTTTCTCATTTAGGGTTTCAGTTCCGAGATGTCTCTCCTCCCCGCGGGAAGCCCGTGTGGAATGATGGATACAAGTCAGAGGGCTGGAAAAACTCCTTGCGCAGATATAAAGTCAGCCTGAACCATAGGCCCGTGGAGTCTGTGCTCAGCAAGCGTGCTCCGTATGCAGGTAGGAATCCTCAGAACCTCTGCCATCTATATGTATTGCACTGCGTTATTGGCAAGAAGAAAAACTGCCATGTACACTTAGGGACAGATTTAAAAAGGTTGAGGTGAATTTTTGAATTAAGAAACTTTGAATTTTGATCTATTTTTTGTGTACTTCGACTAGGGATTAGTACTGTCTCTTTAAAAATTAGACTTCGACCATTCACCATCTAAAACCTGCCGAATTGCAGTTTTAGCCTATGGGGACCTCCTAGAACCTATTTGGAGTCAATTCGTGGACTTTGAAAAATCAAAGTTTTTTTTGGGAAAAACTTCACATCGAATTCGATTGAATGCGCTGTTACTTCGATACTTATGATTCAAATTCGGCCGTATATGGACCTATTCGCTCGAAAACTGACATATTCGACCAAAAAAAAAAACTTAATTTGACTAAATTTGGGTTGTTCTTTTTTAATTCGAAATTCGACATTTTTTTCAATTTGAAATTTGACCCTTGAAAGGGGGTTCACCTTTAAAGGAACAGTTCCGTGTAAAAACTGGGTAAATAGATAGACTGTGCAAAATAAAAAATGTATCTAATATAGTTAGTTAGCCAAAAATGTAATGTATAAAGGCTGGAGTGACTGGATGTGTAACATAATAGCCAGAACACTACTTCCTGCTTTTCGGCTCTCTAACTCTGAGTTAGTCAGTGACTATAAGGGGGGCCACATGGGACATAACTGTTCAGTGAGTTTGGAATTGATCCTCAGCATTCAGCTCAGATTCAAAAGCAACAGTTATGTCCCATGTGACCTCCCCTCAAGTCACTGATTGGTTACTGTCTGGTAACCAATCAGTGGAAAGCAAGAGAGAGTTGAAAAGCAGGAAGTAGTGTTCTGGCTATTATGTTAGACATCCAGTCATTCCAGCCTTTATACATTACATTTTTGGCTAACTAACTATATTAGAAACACTTTTTTTATTTTGCACAGCTTATCTATTTACCCAGTATTTATTTTTACACTGAACAATTCCATTAAGTTATCTTTTAGTATGTTATAGAATTGCCACTGCTAAGCAGCTTTTAATTTCATGTTCATTATTTATTTTGTATAGTTTTTGAATTATTTGCCTTCTTCTTCTGACTCTGTTTTCAATTGGGGGTCACTGACCCCATCTAAAAAACAAAAGCTCTGTAAGGCTACAAATGTATTGTTATTGCTAATTTTTATGACTCAATTTTCTATTCAGGCCTCTCCTATTCATATTCCAGTCTCTTATTCAAATCAATGCATGGTTGCTAGGGTCATCTAGACCCTAGCAACCAGATGGCTGACATTGCCAACTGGAGAGCCGTGGAATAAAAATCCCAACTCAAAAAATGAAAACCAATCGCAAATTGTATCAGAATATCTCTCTCTACATCATACTAAAAGTTAATTCAAAGGTGAACAACCTCTTTAATGAGGTCACATCAGTCAGTTAGTTAGACTGTGGGATAGGAGCCGTCAACACAAAAAGTTGCATAGAGCTAGTGATATACATTTTATATTCCTACATTCCATTCAGAAGGAGATATGACTGCAGCAGGTCCCATGGGCACAACTAATTCAATAGTCAACTACAAGAGTCCTCTGCACTCAACCCATTATCAATATATTTAAGACAGAGACATTTTGTGCATACTGCTACTAAAAAATGCCTTACCCTTTAAACAACACAGGGATTGTTTGTCCATATATTGCAATATATTTAAGCTGAACAACTACGTCACAGTCATCCCATATCTGGCCAGTCCTACGCTTAATTTTCATCTGATTCATTAAGAATTCAATTGCTTAATTATACATTTTACAAAGGGACTAAGTTTTACCTGCAACTTGTTTGTCACAACTAATTCAATCAAACTGGTGGTCATATGGGGCATAGATTATTGGGGCAACCAGTGGCATAACTATTGGGGTACAGAGCATGTGAATGAGCCAGGGCCATAAGTCCCTACTTACAATATTTGCAGAGGTCCCTAGTTATGCCATTGCTTCATTCATTGGCAGAGCCCTCTCTTTTCTAAAAACAAATTTGCACCTGGCAACCAATCAAAAATTTCTTTCATTGCTCAATGTGCAGGTGGCTGAAAAAAGCCTCTCATTGATTGGTTGCTATGGGTGACTGTCAAGGTGCAAATTTGCACCTTTAGGGCAGAGACACACGTGGAGATTCGGGGAGATTAGTCGCCCAGCAGCAAATTGCCTCTTCTTCGATCGACTAATCTCCCTGAACTGCCTTTACGCCGGCTAGAATCTAAACCACCAGCAGGATTTCTTCGTGAGGCAACTTCGGGCTACTTCCGAAAACAAAGCGATCCGAGTGGCATCCTGGCGATTTAGATGCTAGGCAGTTCAGGGAGATTTGTCGCCCGAAGAAGAGCGACTAATCTCCCTGAATCTCCAGGTGTGTGTCTGCCCTTATAAATGAGCCTCGCTGTGCCTTCTACTCCGTAAGAAACAATGCAATCCCATACTGTGTACTGTGGCAAACAGAACAGAACCTTCTTTGGATACAGAATGTGAAGCGTCCCACACTCCAAGATCAAACCCTGCTGAGAGATTGATATATCTTTGTCACTTTTATTTAGGAAGAACACTAAGTGCCAACAGTGGTGGGTATCAGTACAGAAACGGGAACACGGACACTTTGCCAACGTATAACTCTATGAACGACCCTCATTTATATGATTTCTATGCCAAGAAGTTTGGATTGCAGGTGAACCCACAGCCACCCTCCATGGTAAGCAGCTACCTTTTCCTAATGCTCTGTGAGCGGTATTTATATATATATATATATATATATATATATATATATATATATATATATATATATATATATATATATATATATTCCAAGGCTACTGCACACACTTGTAGTTCAGCCACATACCCTGGTGCTCCAAGAAGTTCCAAAATATAGATAATTTGATGCTGGTGCACACAGGGATTTTTTCTTCAGAGTCTGTTTTTATGTAATCAACGTTTTGATCCACCTCTGGGACCTTTATCAAGATGATCTTGATAAAGGTCCCAGAGGTGGATCGAAACGTCAATTAAATAAAAACGGACTATGTGCACCAGCATTTTCTTATCTCTCTCTCTCTCTCTCTCTCTCTCTCTCTCTCTCTCTCTCTCTCTCTCTCTCTCTCTCTCTCTCTCTCTCTCTCTCTCTCTCTCTCTCTCTCTCTCTCTCTCTCTCTCTCTCTCTCTCTCTCTCAGTTCCTTTCATCATTTCAAAACACATCAGTTAATAGTGCTACTCCAGCAAAGTTCTGCACTGAAATCCATTTCTCAAAAGAGCAAACGGATTTTTTTATGTTCAATTTTGAAATCTGACATGGGGCTAGACATTTTGGCAATTTCCCAGCTGCCCCCAGTCATGTGACTTGTGCCTGCACTTTAGGAGAGAAATGCTTTCTGGCAGGCTGCTGTTTTTCCTTCTCAATGTAACTGAATGTGTCTCAGTGGGACATGGGATTTTACTATCGAGTGCTGTTCTTAGATCTACCAGGCAGCTGTTATCTTGTGTTAGGGAGCTGCTATCTGGTTACCTTCCCATTGTGCGTTTGTTTGGCTGCTGGGGGGGGGGGGGTGATACTCCAACTTGCAGTACAGCAGTAAAGAGTGATTGAAGTTTATCAGAGCACAAGTCACATGACTTGGGGCAGCTGGGAAATTGACAATATGTCTAGCCCCATGTCAGATTTCAAAATTGAATATAAAAAAATCTGTTTGCTCTTTTGAGAAATGGATTTCAGGGCAGAATTCTGCTGGAGCAGCACTATTAACTGATTCATTTTGAAAAAAATTTTTTTCCCATGACAGTATCCCTTTAACTGTACCTTCCATTTATTTTTGGGGCAAAGTGGCGAAGCACCTTGTGTTACAAGCCCTGAATAATACTGTATATGTGTTCCATGGTATAACTGAATCAGTGAAGACAAAACCCACTGAAATACAAAATAACAGTTTTTAAAAAAAATTTTATTAAAAGAAACGGACCAAGAGTGCCCCAACCAGGAGATCTGTGCTCCGCTCTGGTTCTCTCTCAGGGAAAAAAGTTCTCTACAAGGTCGTGGTGAAGACTGGAGACAAGAAGCAGGCCGGAACTAATGCCAGAGTAAGTAGGATTTTCCTAGTGACTGTGTAATTCTGTACATTAAAGGGGTGGTTTACCTTTAACCTAACTTTTAGTAGATTGGCTCATTCTAAGCAACTTTTTTATTGGTCAATCTCCAGTGTCACTGCCACAGGACACAGTTAAAAGGTCATAACGGATGGAACTGGAGTCCTGGACTCCTCCGGTTTTCTTCCAGGAATTTAGAAGGGGTCACTGAAATGGAATACTTCTTAAAGTGGTTGATCACCATTGAGTTCATTTTTTTTAATTATGTAGCTTTTTATTCAGAAGCTCTCCAATTTCAGCTATCTGTTGCTAGGATCAAATGACCCCAGAAACCATGCATTGATTTGAATAAGAGACTGGAATATGAATAGGAGAGGCCTGAATAGAATGATCAGTAACCAAAAGTAGCAATAATAATAAATGTGTAGCCTTACGGAGCCATTTGTTTTTTAGATGGGGTCAGTGACCCTGTATTTGAAAGCTGGTAAGATGGCAAATTATAAAAACTATAAAAAAAATAAATAATGAAGACCAATTGAAATGTTGCTTAGAGTTGGCTAGAATGGATCTTATTCTCACTTCCTACGTTATGTTTACTCTCCCCTGACTTCTTCTTAGTTAAACAATGTATTTATACGTGTATCATATCAAGAATGGAAAAGATATAACATGCAAGAAAACTATATCTATATATATAATTATTTATATAAGTAATTTGCTGAAAATTTCTCTTATCTGTAATCTTTTTGAAAAAAAAATAAAGTTGAATTTAGAAAAAAGTTTTGGTTGGTCTTCATTCTTTCTCTTTTATAGTTTTTGCGTTATTTGCCTTCTGACTCTTTCCAGCTTTCACACAGGGGTCACTGACCCCATCAAAAAAACAAAATGAAAATGGTCAGTAAGGCTACAAACGTATTGTTATTGATACTTTTTATTACTCATCTTTCTATTTAGGTCTCGCCTATTCATATTCCAGTCTCTTATTCAAATCAGTGAATAGTTGCTAGGGGAATTTGGACCCTAGTAACCGATTGCAGAAATTTCAAACTGGAGAGCTGCGGAATAAAAAGCTAAATAACTCAAAAACCACAAATAATAAAAAATGAAAACCAACTGCAAATTGTCATAGAATATCACTCTCTACATCATATTAACATTTTATTTATAGATGAACAACTCCTTTAAATTTCCTTATAAGAATGTAAGAACATGTAATGCTCATGAACCATAAAGCAAGTCAGTGTTGATGTTTTTAATCACATCAGTACCAGAGAAATTAATTATAAATTTCACAAAACAAATCTGATTTTTAACCAGACCCTGTTTTATCCAAAATTGCACTAATAAAGCTTTTTCATTTGTTGCCATATCCTGCCCTCTGCAACTACTGATAATGGGATTTTTCTTTTTTAGGTATTTACTTACTTTAAAATATTTTATTTGATTTTCACATTAAACAAATGAAATCAGGATGACAGCAAATGTTATGCAGATGAAGAAAATATGTTGCATTCAATACAATGTCATGATGCTATCAAAACTGTATTGTGATTTTTCTTTTAGGTATTTCTCCAGATGAAGGGATCTAAAGGAAAACTCAGTAAGACCCAACTGTATAAAGCATCCGGAATGGACTCGTCAGACAAATCAGAAGCATTTTCATTCAAAAAGGGCTCTACCCAATCATTCAAAGTGTACGGCCCCGAAATTGGAGACATCAAAACTATCACAATTGAGGTAACTGGACCTATAAAAGGATTATGAATGGGGACTTTTTCTTGGAACTTTGCCTCCTTTGCCTTTATGCTTATGACTTGAAGCTGCCATATTACTTAGCATGATATTTTGTCTATCAACACTATGGCAAGTTCTACTTCCTGTTTGGTATTAGGCTCAGTTCTTCCTGTTGGAATTAATCCCAGTTCTACTTCCTGTCTGGTATTGGGCTCAGTTGTCCTTCCTGTTGGGGACTAAGGCCAGTTCTACTTCCTGTCTGGTATTGGGCTCAGTTGTCCTTCCTGTTGGGGACTAAGCCCAGTTCTACTTCCTGTCTGGTATTGGGCTCAGTTGTCCTTCCTGTTGGGGACTAAGGCCAGTTCTACTTCCTGTCTGTTATTGGGCTCGGTTGTCCTTCCTGTTGGGGACTAAGGCCAGTTCTACCTCCTGTCTGTTATTGGGCTCAGTTGTCCTTCCTGTTGGGGACTAAGGCCGGTTCTACTTCCTGTCTGGTAATTGGGCTCAGTTGTCCTTCCTGTTGGGGACTAAGGCCAGTTCTACTTCCTGTCTGGTATTGGGCTCAGTTGTCCTTCCTGTTGGGGACTAAGGCCGGTTCTACTTATTGTTTGATATTGTGCTCAGTTGTTCTTTCTGACTGGGATTATGCTCATTTCTACTTCCTATTGAGTATTATACTTAATTTTGCTTCTTGTTGGGAATTAAGGCCAGTTCTACTTCCTGTTTGATATTGTGCTCTGTTGTTCTTCCTGTTGGGAATTAAAGGGAGGTTCACCTTTCAGTTAACTTTTAGTATGTTATAGAACGGCCAATTCTAAGCAACTTTTCTATTAGTCTTTATTATTTTTTTTTTTAATTATTTGCATTCTTCTGACTCTTTCCAGATTTTGAATGGGGTCACTGACCCCATCTTAAAACAAATGCTCTGTAAGGCTACACATGTATTGTTATTGCTACTTTTTATTACTCATCTTTCTATTCAGGCCTCTCCTATTCATATTCCAGTCTCTTATTCAAATCAATGCATGGTTGCTAGGGGAATTTGGACTCTAACAACCAGATGGCTGAAATTGCAAACTGTAGAGCTGCTAAATAAAAAGCTAAATAACTAAAAAACCACAAAAAATTAAAACCAATAGCAAATTGTCTCAGTATATCACTCTCTATTTCATACTAAAAGTTAATTTAAAGGCGAACAACCCCTTTGAGACCAATTCTACTTATTGTTTGGTATTGGACTTAATTGTTCTTTGTGTCGGGACATTTCTACTTCCTGTTGAATATTATACTTAGTTCTACTTCTTGTTGGGAATTAAGACCAATTCTACGTATTGTTTTAAATTTGGCTTGATTGTTCTTCCTGTTTGGGGATTATGCAAATCCAGGATTCAGTTCAGGATTCAGTTCAGGATTCAACCTTTTTCAGCAGGATTCTGACAAATTCACGCACCTGGCTGAGCAAATGTGAATCCTTTAAAAAATGTTTACTCTTCGTCACACAAACAAGGAAGTAAAACATTTTTAACCACGTGCTGTATGCGCGGCTCTTTGGTCCTTTATAGGCCTAATTTGGATATTCAAATTAAGGGTCCATTTTTAAGGAAGGATTCGGGATTTGGCGGAATCCCAAAATAGTGGATTCAGTGCATTCTTACTCAATTCTACTTCCTGTTGGAATTATACACAGTTCTACTTCCTGTTGTGGATTAAGACCAGTTTTACTTATTGGTTGGTATTGTGCTCAGTTCTTTTCCTGTTGGGAATTAAACTCATTGTTACTGTTTACTTGGCAGCATGATGGCCTGGAGCAGCAGCACGCATGGTTCTTGGAAGAAGTGTTTGTGACCAATACCAATAGGGACAAATCCTGGTACTTCCCATGCCGCAGATGGTTTTCCCTGTACCACACAGACTGTCAGCTGAGCCGCACTTTGTCCCCCGAGATTAAACCCGTATCTCATGAACTCGATGGCAAAAAAGGGGACCACACTGGTAAGTAAATATATACAATTTCTGCTGCTGACCTTCTGACCATGCAGCTACTAATCCCCCAGAACAACATAATACCCCCAAGGTCTACTTCTAGTAATGCTCTTAATCTTAAAGGGGTTGTTCACCTTTGAGCTAACATTTAGTATTATGTAGAGAGTGATATTCTGAGACAATTTGCAATTGGTTTTAATTTTTTTTTATTATTTGTAGTTTTTGAGTTATTTATCTTTTTATTCAGCAGCTCTCCAATTAACAATATCAGAGATCTGGCTGCTAGGGTCCAAATTACCCTAGCAACCATGCCTTGATTTGGATATAAGACTGGAATATGAATAGGAAAGGTCCTGAATACATAGTAACATAGTCAGTTAGATTGAAAAAAGACACACTTCCATCAAGTTCAACCTTAAAGTGATACTGACACTAAAACATTTCTTTTAAAAATATTAATCTACATTAAAAGTTACCTATAGGTCATGTTGATCGTTTTTCACTGGTAGTTCTGCTTATGTAAGTAATTGTCACTTGAAGTTCCTAAACCTGACTGTTTTGCCGACCTGACTGTCCCTTTTAACCTGTCAATTAGAGTTTCTAATGCTAACGGACTCCTGCTGCACAAATATGGCAGCCCCCGCATAGAGGAACAGGGTATTAAGAAAGGTAATATAAAAGCATCAGACAAATACTTTTATGGCAAAATTATAAATAGCTTTCAAAGACAATTTTATGATAGATAATAAAAAAGGTTATTTTCTGATGTCAGTATCTTTATATACATATAATATAATATATATATATATATATATATATATATATATATATATATATATATATATATATATATATATATATATATATATAGCCTGCCTAACTGCCAGTTGATCCAGAGGAAGGCAAACAACCCATTTGAAGCCTCTTCAATTTGCCTCAGAGGGGGAAAAATTCTTCCTGGATCAGTCCCTGGATCAACTTGTACTATGAGCTATCTCCCATATCCCTGTATTCCCTCACTTGCTAAACACCATCCAACCCCTTCTTATACCTATCTAATGTATCAGCCTGTACCACTGATTCAGGGAGACAATTCCACATCTTCACAGCTCTCACTGTAACAAACCCCTTCCCAATATTTAGCCGGAAACTCTTTTCTTCTAATCGGAATGGGTGATCTTGTGTCAGCTGGAAAGACCTACTGGTAAATAAATCATTAGAGAGATTATTATATGATCCCCTTATATATTTATACATAGTTATCATATCACCCCTTAAGCCTCTTCTCCAGCGTGAACATCCCCAATTTGGCCAGTCTTTCCTCATAGCTAAGATTTTCCCTTTACCAGCTTAGTTGCCCTTCTCTGTACCCTCTCTAATACAATAATGTCCTGTTTGAGTGATGGAGACCAAAACTGTACGGCATATTCTAGATGGGGCCTTACCAGTGCTCTATACAGTGGGACCCCCTCCTCCCGTGACACTCTGCCCCTTTTAATACAACTCAAGACCTTATTTGCCCTTGATGCTGCTGACTGGCATTGCTTGCTACGGACAAGTTTATCATCTACAAGGACTACAAGATCCTTTTCCATAATGGATTTGCCTAGTGCAGTCCCATTAAGGTATAAGTGGATATTGTTACATCCCAGGTCTATGGCTTTACATTTATCAACATTGAATCTCATTTGCCACTTAGCTGCCCAGATTGCCAGTTTGTCAAGATCATGTTGCAAGTGCCACATCCTGGATGGAATTAATTGGGCTGAATAGTTTTGTGTCATCTGCAAACACTGATACATTACTTACAATACCCTCCCCTAAGTCATTAATGAACAAGTTAAATAAAAGTGGACCCAATACTGAGCCCTGGGGGACCCCACTAAGAACCTTACTCCAAGTAGAGAATGTCCCATTAACAACCACCCTCTGTACCCGATCCTGTAGCCAGTTTCCTATCCATGTGCAAACGACTTCATTAAAGGAGAAGGAAACCCTTCAAATTTGATTGCTTTTTATGACGAGGTAAGTAAGATGCTGGACAGTGGGGGGGCAGTAGATGTGATCTATTTGGATTTTGCCAAAGCGTTTGATACCGTGCCACACAAACGACTGCTTCATAAACAAAGGTCTGTTGGGCTTAAAGGAGAAGGAAACCCAGTCGGCGCAAAAACCCTCCCCCCCTCCCCTGTGTTGCTTCCCCTCCCTCCTCCCCCCTGGCCTACCCGTCCCGCTGGGCAAATGCCCCTAACTTGTTACTTACACTTCTGCGCAGGTCCAGTCCACGGAGTTCACAGGCACCATCTTCTTCCACGTAATCTTCTTCCTCCAGGAGAGAGGGGAAGCAACACAGGGGAGGGGGGGGAGGGTTTTTGCGCCGACTGGGTTTCCTTCTCCTTTAAGCCCAACAGACCTTTGTTTATGAAGCAGTCGTTTGTGTGGCACGGTATCAAACGCTTTGGCAAAATCCAAATAGATCACATCTACTGCCCCCCCACTGTCCAGCATCTTACTTACCTCGTCATAAAAAGCAATCAAATTAGTCTGACATGACCTGTCCTTCATAAAGCCATGCTGATTGCTGCTCGTAATGCCATTCACTAGGACAACATTTTGAATGTGATCCCTTAACAAGCCTTCAAATAATTTGCCCACCACAGATGTCAAACTTACTGGCCTATAATTGCCAGGCTGAGATCGTAATCCCTTTTTAAATATTTTGAATGACATTTCTCCAATCCATAGGTACCATACCAGATGAAAGTGAATCTGACAAAATCAGAAATAGGAGCCGGTCTAAAACTGAACAAAGCTCTCTTAGAACCCTGGGGGTGTATGCCATCTGGCCCTGGCGCCTTGTTTACATAGAATAGAAAGATGAGTAATAAAAAGTAGCAATAAATGTGTAGTCTTAAAGAGCATTTGCATTTAGATGGGGTCAGTGACCCCCTATTTTAAAGTTGGAAAAAGTCAGAAGAAGAAGGCAAATAATTCAAAAACAATACAAAATAAATAATGAAGCCCAATTGAGAAATTGTTTAGAATTAGCATTCTATAACACACTAAAAGTTAACTTAAAGGACAAGGAAAGTTAAACTAAAGAAGTAGGCAAGAAATGTGGTACATTATGTTTTGAGCTTCTGTACCAGCCCAAGGCAACCACAGCCTTTTAGCAGTAAAGATCTGTGTCTCCAAAGATGCCCCAGTAGCTCCCCATCTTTTTTCTGCTGATTCACTGCACATGCTCTGTGCTGCTGTCACTTACTGAGCTTAGGGACCCACTCACTAAATACAGCACACATAGAATAGAAATGTCACAATATAAGGCTGATTAGTAATTAATACAGATAATTACTACATGGCAGCACAGAAACCAGTGCAATTAGCATCAGAATTTAATAATCAGCAAACCTGTAGCATCAGCTTATATTACAGCCAGGGAAGCTCATTTTCTGCTGGATAATTAGTGACGAGCCCTAAGCTTAGCTTCTCAACAGCCAATCAGAGCCCACTGAGCATGTGAGTGTCACAGACACTTTCCAAGATGGTGACCCCCTGTGACAAGTTTGAAGTTCTGGATCATTGCTGCTA